>NC_143180.1:3750000-4375000 GCF_047325235.1 Durio zibethinus
CTTTCTCTCTCACTCATGAACTTGTTCATTACAGCTTTGGCAAGCCTTTGTTGGTGTGACGACACGTCGAGTGGAGAATTATTACCAGGATCTGCTTGCTAATGAAACTAACTCTGGCAACAACACTGAACAACAGAGCTTCCAGTCAGATAGTAAGGGTTTATTCACAAAGTCCCTATGTGGGCCTGAGAAATGGAAGGGGCAGATTGAGAAGGTTGTTACCTGTGCAGTTTTCTGATTTCTGTATTTAGTTTCTTCAGCAGCTCCTGCTACTTTTTGTTTGGTGTTATTATTGAGTTTACTAACTGATTAGTGGTTTTAAAAACAGGATTTGCCCCGAACATTCCCAGGTCACCCTGCTCTGGATGATGATGGTAGAAATGCTTTGAGACGGTTGCTTACAGCCTATGCTCGACATAATCCCTCTGTTGGGTACTGTCAGGTAATAGGTTCAGAAATATGTTAGCCATCGTTATGCTTGCAGTATTCAGAAATATGTTAGCTATAATCAAGCTTTGGTTTTTCTCATGCAGGCCATGAATTTTTTTGCTGCCTTGTTACTCCTCTTGATGCCTGAAGAAAATGCCTTCTGGTAAGTTTGGATACTCAGTTGAGAAAATTCCTTGCAAATCCAGTATTCCTTGTTCCATCTATTAAATTCATTTTTTAAGGTTACAAATTCGAGCATATTTTGTTGCTGGAACATGATTTGCATGTTTTCTTATCTTGTTTATTTGGTGGGATTCTCTATTTTTTAGTGGCAACTGGCAAGCATGGTATCATTTAATTTTGGGTAAACCTCACATACATCCCGTATGGTTTAACGTTTTCCCACTTATCACCCCTGTACTTTTTTTCCCATTTAACACCCTGAGGTCTTATTCCGTTCCCATAGGGGGTTATGGCTTTAACATATTTAGGAAATGACACAAAAATCCCCTTCTTTAATTTAAATTTTCAAAATTGTCATTAAACCTTTGAAAACTAAAATCTTGAACCTTAAAATATAAAAAGATCAATCACAAATTTAAGACAAAAAATAACAGTCAATAATATGATTCAACCGGAAAGAAAATAAATGGAAACGAATCTAGACTTTTTGGAGAGGCTGGTTGTTGGAGAGGATAAGAGGTTAATGGGAAGATATTCTGGAAAAAAAAAAAGAAAAAGAAAAAGAGAGAAACATACATGAAGAAAGAGAAGAAAAATGAAAATAGATCCATAATAAAGAGAGGGTATAATTGAAATTTCAAGTTAATTAATTTGGGCATGTGATAAAAATGTGAAATATTAACAACGTAACCCCTTGTGGGAACGAAATAGGACCTCAGGGTGTTAAATGGGAAAAAAAGTACAGGGGTGGTATGTGGGAAAGCATCAAACCATATGGGGTTTATGTGGGGTTTATCCTTTAATTTTAAAAAATAAGTTCAAGATTGGCTTTATATTCTTCTAAGTTCTGGTATACATTTCAGGACTTTGATGGGCATTATTGATGACTATTTTGATGGCTATTACTCGGAGGAAATGATTGAGTCTCAGGTAATATTTTGCATAACTCTTTTTCTCCTTGTTGGTTGATTACCACCATCTGCTTTCTCCTAAATGAGAACAACAAAGTGGTTGATGGAATAATTATGCTTTAGATAACCTTCCTGGTAACTTGTGGCCTTTTGTTAGGTCGACCAACTTGTTTTTGAGGTGTTGGTGCGCGAGAGATTTCCCAAACTGGGTTTGTTTTTTCAATATTTGTTCTTTTTTGTGTTTGAAATTTCCCAGATGTTCTCTTTTCATTGCCTTTTTTTGGCAGTTTATGATTGACATTTTTGTCTTTATTGCAGTCAATCATCTAGATTACCTGGGAGTGCAAGTTGCATGGGTTTCTGGACCATGGTTCCTTTCCATTTTTATGAACATGCTTCCATGGGAAACTGGTTAGGTTTCATGCTGTCTTTTAGCAATATTTAACTAGTTGAACAATTTATCACACTATTTGACATTTTTTCTTATGGTTGGTGCCTTTGTTGCTAGTTTAGTGATGTTGCACTCACTTAACACTTGGAATAACCAGTGCTTAATTATAAGCTTCCTGATGGATTTCTCCTTACAGTACTTCGAGTCTGGGATGTACTCCTGTATGAAGGAAACCGCGTCATGCTTTTTAGGACAGCACTTGCTTTAATGGAGTTGTATGGTATGGTGTAAAAGACACACGAGTGTTTTGACTTTTATGATATCTTAGGTACTTGAAGCCTGAAAATAGTTACAAATGAGCTGTTTAATCTACAAAATTTAACTTAATTTTCTTACAGGTCCTGCACTGGTTACAACTAAGGATGCAGGTGATGCAATTACTTTGCTACAGTCATTGGCCGGCTCAACATTTGATAGCAGTCAACTTGTATTGACAGCTTGTATGGGTTACCAAAATGTAAATGAAAAAAGATTATGTGAGTTAAGAGAGAAGCATCGGTCAGCTGTAATAGCTGCAGTTGAGGAAAGATCAAAGGGGCTTCAAGCTTGGAGGGATTCTCAGGGCCTGGCATCTAAGCTATATAATTTTAAGCATGATCCCAAGTCGATGCTTACGGAACCAAATAAGACAGGACGACTGGTTGATTCACAAACAAATGGGGATCTCTCTTGTTCCGAATCTGGATCAACGAATGCGGACGAAGTTCTTATTAGTCTGACACGAGATGCTGAGTTGGATGCTGTTCCAGATCTTCAAGAGCAGGTTGCATATACATTTTCCCTTTCATGAGTACCATATTTCATTGTTTAATATTGCATTTTGTCTGTGAGTGGATGATCTTTCTTCCTTATCCAGTAGAATAGACCTATTTTGCATGACCACTTATATGTTTTGTTTGCCCTGAAAATTAGAAATATATAGATATTTGAATAATGTGATGTTGTATTCTACTCTTATATCCTGAGTTTTATTTTTCTAGTTTAATATGTTATTGACCAAACAATGGATATAATGGTCCAAGATTTAACAGAAGATATTGCCTTAAAATGAGGTTCCGAAGGATTTATGTTGCCAATCATTTTTGGTTGGATCTAGGGTTTAGTTAGTTAAATAATTCTTCTATTTTTCATACTGCATGCATATGTGAGATTATGGCATAAGCTCTCTTTCTAGTGTTGGATTTCTTAGAGTCAGAAAAATTATTTGCAAAAGCTGTCTAGTGAAATTTCTAATTGATCCTGGAATTCATATGAGGACTATTATTTTGCCATGTGTTATAAACTTTAAATGACAATCCATTTATCTGCCTGTGTGGATTTGTTGCATTGATTTCATATACACTGAAACTTTCCACCTTGATTAACATGAGTCACACTAATATTTTTTGGCCTAAACCAAATGTTAAGGGATGTCACTTGTTGGATTTATATGGAGTAATAGGCACTGGCAAATTGAAGATATTAGGAGTCTATAAATCGTACTCAATTGTATTCTTCACTTGCTGGTGTTCATGCATGACATTTTGTTGGCCTGTTTTATGATGTTCTTATATTCTTAATTTCTTATAAACAATCATGTGCAGGTTGTGTGGTTAAAGGTTGAGTTGTGCAGGTTGCTGGAAGAGAAAAGATCAGCTGTCCTCAGGTTAATAATTTTTATCATCTCTATGGTTTTCATGTTTTGCAATCTTCTGTTTGCTATAGACTGTAATGGAGACCGTGTAATTTATTTTGTTGGTCACATATTTGTTACTCACTTGCTCTTTACCTCTCTTATACATGGACGTATCTTAGCTACGTTACAATGGTTTATAAATTGGATATCTTTGACTACTTAATCTTTGCATTTTATGCTGGAATTCTTGGCTTATCTGTTTTAAAATAATTCTTCTGCCAAAATAACCCCCGATGAATATGACACTGATAATCTTCCTGTCTCATTTGTGTCAGATCTGAGGAGCTGGAGACGGCTTTGATGGAAATGGTTAAGCAGGATAATCGACGTGAATTGAGTGCTCGGGTAAACTGGAATATCTTCGTTACTGGAAATTCCTTTGACGTGAATATAAATTTATAATTGTTGTTCTTGCATGTTTTCCATTTTTCCTTGCCCAAATTTTATGGTCGATTTTCTAACTTTTTCTTAGAACCATTACTAAACTACAAGTCATTCCCTTGCTTGCAACTTATTTTTCTTCCTTTTACCTGCCACCTTGGCCCTCTTAATGGAACTGTATTTGGATTCTAGATGTGCATTCTACCTTTAGCTACTACAGAATATATAACTTGATTTATGTTATTACCATAACTTGCAAAGACCTGTGTTTCTGGTTGTCATGACTCATGCGTGAATCAGTGATAGACACTAGACAGTTGGCTGGTAATCTATATGCTTTGATTTTTGGTTTTTCGTTGACTTGGTAGTTGCTAGGTGTTTGCTTCAGAGGAATATATTGAATACTAATATCTGTTTCTGATCTTTAGGTGGAGCAATTAGAGCAAGAGGTTGCTGAGCTTCGAAAGACACTTTCTGAGAAGCAGGAACAAGAAAATGCAATGCTTCAGGTTTGATTTGTTTTTGTCTTGTTTAATTAGTGGAAGATTATCATCTTCACTTGTTATAAATGTTTTGAAGATCATGAGATTTGTCACACATTTTGTAGGTCCTAATGCGGGTGGAGCAGGATCAAAGGGTAACAGAAGATGCTCGCAGATTTGCTGAACAAGATGCAGCTGCACAAAGATATGCTGCTCAAGTGCTTCAAGTACTTACTGTGATCAAAGCTCTCGTTTTGCTTTGCAACTGTCATCAGTAAATATTTGCTGGCAGCAATTTTTCCTTTGGTTCTTGAGTTGAAATTAACAATAATATTCATTTGGCCTTATGATAATGGTTTGAAAACTATAGGTCTTTTAATCACTTATCACTAGAAACAAATTATCTTTTTCAAAATACTGCAGGCAGGGGAAGAATGTCTTAAATGCATCTATTGATTTCGCGAAAAAAATCATTGCAAACAAGAAAATATTTTAGTTGCCTGTCAAGCTGTTATTAATCAAACTCTGGGGCTTTACTCAAAAAAATGTTACTTATGTACTCTAGCATAGAAAATTTGCTAGAATATGCTCTTTTCCATTTCCCTATAAAAAGTTTCCCCTCAAACAAACCTTACTTATGGAACTAACATTGTTTTGAGTTCTTAATCTTTTTTCTGGGGAGAAATATGCAAATATTATTATTATTTGTATTTTTATTAGGCTCCATCTCTGCTTTGGCTGTAACTTTTATGTTAATGCAGGAAAAGTATGAAGAGGCCATTGCTTCGCTTGCCGAAATGGAGAAAAGAGTGGTAATGGCAGAATCAATGTTGGAGGCTACCTTACAGTACCAGTCTGGACAAAATAAAGTTCAACCTTCTCCACGGTGCTTAGTCAACCTTTTGCCAATTTCAAACCTTTTATGCTTGGGTGAAACATTTTTAGTTGTGTTGGGTGTTTATATATGTTGGGAGAGGGGGGGGGGGGGGGGTATGGGGATGACTCAATAAATTGTGTGTGTGTTTTTTATATTTCTTGCAATGCCATTCAAAAGCTATGTTCTTCCCAATACCTATTTTTAGTCTCCCTTTTTATTATCTGCCCTCTTACCGCCAGCACTTAACTAAGAACTGGAAGAAATGCTTTAATCTTCAGCACATCATCTCTATGTAAAGATGTTGCGAGCTTCTATTTTATTTTTCTGCTCATCATGCTTCTGGATCGGTTTCTCCCTTCTAATAAATATAAGTTTGCAGATCATCACATCCAGATTCACCATCATGCAGCAATCAAGAGCCCCAACAAGAAATCCCTACCCGGAAGATTGGTTTACTTTCTCGACCATTTGGACTTGGCTGGCGTGACAGAAACAAGGTTAGTTTTCACACATTTACATTCTTATAAGTTGTGGGATCATCAGATGATGGCTCTACTCGATTAAGCTGTTGGGCTGGCTTACAATCGGGACAACTAAGAAATGAGCGATCAAGAAAGATGTCAGATTGTTAATAAGATTTATTGAACAAAACAGGGAAAACCCATTAATGCTGATGTGCCAAATGATGGGAAGCCCTCTAATGAGGGTCAGAATACTGAAATCGAGCAGAAAGACATTTATGCCAAGGAAACGAATGGCAAGGACGCGAACAGCGTCCAAGTTCAAGATAAGAAGTGAGACTATTGCCAGTTTGTCATGTTAATACCTGCATACATATCCTTAATTTTTGTTGCCTCTAATTCTTCATTCATTGGCCTCTAGTCGATAATTTTTCATTTACATTGGCAATTCAGGAGAGTAGTAGCTTTGCTTGTCTGTAATTTTTGACTTGAAAACCGATATAATGCTCATATCCATAATTGTTTGTTCGTTCATTGGACAGTAATAATACTAGTTCGTAGTACTAAAGATAGGGAATCAACTGTAAGTATATGGTACGGGTTTTTTCTTTTTTTGGTAATGTTTGCTTCTCTGTAGATATTTCAAATCTTAGTGCATATTTTTCATTTGTATATTTCTGCACTCTCTTCTCTCTAACAGCTGACTTGATAAGCCGTATTAGATTTTGTCTGAACAGATCTAAGATTAACTTCCGTCTTCACGTGGGATTGAAAGCATGATATAAGGGTAAGCATTTTCCATTCGTTCAAGAGGATTACCCAAACCGTGGAGGGTAACTCCTTTCCTGGAGAGAATATATTATAGTTGTGATTAGGGGTGAAAAAAGTCCATACAATGAGAAGCTTATCAACCTTGATTCGAAATTTGTTATTTGAAACTTAATTCGAGTTCAATTAAGCTTTAAATTTTAAGCTTAAGCTCGATTCAAGATAAAAATTAAGATATTTTAAGTTTGTTTGATTAGATTTATTTATCAAATAAAAAAATGAGTTTAATTTTTATATTGACTTTAAGTTTGATTATTTATATTTGAATTAAAATATATATAAAAGTAAAATAATTATTTTTTAATTAAAATAATAAAAAATATATATTAAAATATAAAAATTTAATTAAATTTATAAATTATTCAGAGTTGAATTGGACTTGAGTTAGAATTTGAATTTTATTCAAATTAAGCTCAAATAACTTTTGGACACACTAATTGTGACCACAATGAACGATTTCTAGTTAGGCTAATAATAGGCCTAAAATTGTAATTGCGTTGAGTTGACATGGTAATGTATCTCAAACTCAGTTAAAATTTGATCAAGTTTTATTTATTTTTGTTAGAATTTGATTTAAAAAGTAGTTGAACCACGATCTTGATCTATTGGGTATCACTAATTTATTTAATGAATTCGAAAACTCTACTCAAGTTTTAACTTGAAATAAAAATCAAATGAAATTTTAAATTCATAGATAAGTATGATATATTTTTATTTTTAAATGCATATATAATTACAAAATTAATAATTATTGAAGCTTTTATAATATTTTAATAATGATACCAAGAGAAAAAATATTTCTTACAAAAGAAATGATGAATTTTAAATTTATAAATAAAAGTTTGCATTTATTTTTTCATTAGTTTAATTAAGATCTCATAAGAATTTATTCTTTCTAAGATCAAAATAATAAAATTAATTTTTTATTAATTTTAATATTTATAATTTCTTTTTTAATAATAACTTTTTCATTATACCAATAATAAAAATTTATAATAAAATCTTTTTTTTAATTTTTCCTAAAATTTTTCAAAACTAATTATGGAATATCAAATTTTGATAAGTTATATATCTTATGGAATATACATATCTGATAAGTTATTTAATTTATCAAATTTTTTTATCTGATAAGTTTTATAATTTATTAGATATTTTGATATGTTATTTAACTAATCTTATTTTTATATTCCATATAGACTCTTAAAAGTGAAAATGATAATTAAATAATTTTATTTAAAGATAATTTAAAAAAAAATAAAAATGTAGAAAGAAAAATCTCTATGCAAATAGAAGCTCTCTTAGCATATTAACAGGTTATCCACATCACACATCCATCAAGTAAAAACTTTGGGTTTCCAACAAGCCATTGCTACATTCATTTAATTAGGAATTGCTGATATTTTAACCTGCCTTCTAAGGGATGGCTGGCCTAAAATGTTGAATATCAAAGTTTAATTCTTGAAATTGATAAAACTTTTTCTATCAAAAGTTTATCATATCTGATTTTTTAATTAAACAAAAAAAAAAGGATACATTGGCATTTTTGAAATGATCAAATATCCCTTTAATGTCCAAACTTAATGATTAGTTAAAATTAGTTAACTAATCTTAACTAATTTGAACAATATTTTTTCAGGTTATTAAATTGCTATTTACAAAAATATTTTTATATTAAATACAATAATTGGTAGATAATTTGATAAATTTTAATGCATTGAGATAATACTAGTAATCTAAAAAAGTATTTTAAGTTTACTCTTTATAAATAAATCAATTATAAAAAGGTAATTATTTTTGAGATCTAGTTAAAGATATCAAATGGATTAGACGGATCATGACACAATATGATTTGGTATAATATGGACTGTGTTTGACACAATTCGTTGTTAAATAATCAAATTGGACCAAACATTATATATGTGTGTGCCGTATTGTTAAAGGTTAGTGCCAACACATGACACATGAATTAGCATAGCAAAGCACACAAGCACAATCATGCCATATTAGTACATAGTTGTTATAAATGGGTTTCTAAACTTTAAGTGTATTTATATTATTTTTATATTGTAATGAAATTATACTTATTTTTATATTTTATTGATAATTTATAAAATAAAATAAATATTAAATTACTTATTAAATATTTAAATTATTGATAGATAAATAAAAGGACAAAAATAAATTAAAGATTTCAATTAAATACAAATTCAATTAACAAAGTAAATTATTATAGAATTAATGGCATAAAATAAATATATAAAACAACACATTATATAAGTGAATTATAAGCTAATGAGAATGAAAAATAAAATAATAAAATAATATTTTATAATATCTTTTATATGTGTCTATGTATTTTTTTAAATTTTAGAATTGTAATTTCGATATTTTTATTTAGATCATTGGATGGAATATAGTGTAAACAAAATGTATAATTTACATCATATATCGTGCTGAACTTTATCCTTTAACTTTCATTAATAATACTAACATATATTAACATATAAATTAATATTTAAATAATACCAAACCAAAATATCTATTAACATATAAATTAATATTTAAATAAATTATACTAATCTAGTATGGCCTTTTTGACGCTTCTAGATCTAGCGGCAACAACGTTGGATATGGGATATAGCTTTTTTTTCATTGCAAATTGAAGGGGGAGATGGGTGATGTTGCTGTTCTATCTCTTTGCCTTTGTTCGTCGTTCTTGTTTTGTGGCCATCATTTTAAGTTATATATATTTGGGTGCTACAGTGGGTGTTGTCGAAGCATTGTACTTTCAACTTTTTGAGCATCCAATGAGGAGCATTCCTGTGGAAGTACGACGTAACAGAACCCCAACTGCTACATGGCTTTTAGTAAACAAAATTTAACCTATAATGATTCCCTTATGACGCAAAGCTGATGGCTATTCTTACGTATGGTACGTGAAAATTAGTTACTATGTTGTATATTTTGGTAGCTCGATCTTGATCCTCAAACGTTATTGTCAAGCGAGTTATCATGCTAACTGGTTTTGCTGATGGGATTTTTCGATGGCTTAACTGCAAAAAGTCGACGAGAGATGAAGGTGAGAAAAATATCAAAAATTTTAAATTTTAATTTAAAATTATCATATTTTATTTGATTTAAATTAATTTTTTTTTATTTTATTCTAATCAAATTTAGATTTTAAATATATATATTAAATTTTAATTAAATTTAGAATTAAAAGATAAAAATTTTTAAAAAATTGAATCGAACCAAAATATATATTTTAATTTTTATATATATTTTAAATTTTATAAAATAAAAATAATAATTTAATATCAAAATTTACTTAAATATATTAAAATTTTATATGAAACTAATATATTAAAACTAAAAAATTAAAAATTGATAAATTAAATCAAACTGAATCAATAAAATTTAATTCGATTTGGATCGAATGAAAATTTATTTTGAATTCGAATTTTGAATTTTTATAATATTATGTAATATTTAAAAAAATTTAAATCAAATTTGATTTAAATCAAACTATTATCACCTCAAACATGAGAGATTGAAGATGAGATAATTTGAATCTATAAGCGAAAAGCAAAATAAAAAAGTGTCTGAGTTAATTTTTTTTAGACATGTTCTAATACTCAAATCAATAAAATATTTAAGGTTTTAGGAGGAAGGAGGGGAGGTATATGAAAAAAGTTATGATGGAGGGAAAATGTTTAATTTTTAAGTTTTTATTTATCTTGATTTTTTTTTTATCTTATATATGAGATAAAATATGATGATTTGATTAAAATAATTGATAATTGATGATAAATTTATGTGAAACTCGATAAACATTTATATTGATGATTATGAATTACATTTAATGATTTAGATAAATATAAATTATATTTAATGATATCAAATAAATTAAAAGTCAAATGTTTAATTTTAAAATGATATTATTACGAAAACATTAGTGAGATGTTAGACAAATCCTTTCTTAACGACAAACAAGTTAGTTTTACAGTAAAATCACATGACAACTGAGCACGTATAATTTAAACGCTAAAAAAAAATTAATCATATTTAATCGAGTAAAAAAATAATAAATTTAATTATCATATCATAACACATTTAATGTAAAAATAAAATCACATAACTCATTTGCATGATACACTCTTATTCTATCCTTTTCCATCTATTCTTTTTTTTTTTCTTTCTCTACTTTGACAATTGTCATTTTATTTTCCACTTAAAATTTACTCTTTTCTTTACATAAAAAAAAAAAAAAAGAGCCTCACGATTCGAATATAACTTCTCAATCAAAATCCTATCTTCTTTGGTTTTATATGAACGATAATATATTTTTTTTCTGTTTCTTTTTGGGTTTTTTTTTTTTCATTCTCAAAATTTTATATTCGTGAATTAATCCATCAATCAAATTAAAATTAGAATACGACCCAAACTTGACATGTAGTTATTAAAAAAAATATTGATGAATGAATTCATTACAAGAAATTGACCTGACATAAACAGGTATAACTTGAAAATACCAAAACATATGATCCATTTACAAAATAAATTAATATAAAATAGAAAACATCTTAAATTGAATACCACAAAAAATTGAACAACCCTCCGAATCCTACTGTTTTCGTTTGATAGAACTTCAAATGGCATCACGCTAATGAATTGATACCAACTGGTAACGTAGAAACAAAGCTAAAGTCATTGATCAGGAAAGACGATCGATGATCAATTAAATTTAATAATTTAAAATATAATATAAAAATAATATGAATAAAAAATATAAAAATGATGTGATTTAAAATTTTAATAAAAATTATAAATAAATTTAATAAAATAAAATATTTAATAATTTTATATTGATATAAATTATAATATGTAATTTTTTTATAAATATAATTTAAATATATGAATTATCGATTCTCAAACTAATGATGACTCTTTGTTCAATGCCACACTCAAAGTTTCCAAACTTGTAGGCTAAGTCAAATTATAGTTGGGTTAGAGTTAGACATTACTTTTAAGTTATATAGGTGAATTGATTTTAATAATTCTTAATATAATTATTTTTAAAAATAATATTTAATAAATTTATCTTCTTTTAACCTATGAACTCATTTTTATTATAGCCATTAATATGAATCTACACTTTAATAGGTAAAAGGTCACTCTAAGTATAGAAATACGTACACAAGATGTAAACATGACTTCATATGAACAGTTGAAATGAATGATTATGATGGAAAACTACGCTCAAACATTATTGGAGTACGGAATGAAAATGTCTTCTAAAGGGAAACCACTCAGCTTCACACAAGTTTTTGTGAACCAAAATTTTGACAACCATGCTCTTTTTTTGTACAGATAAGTCTTTTTCTTTTTTTTTTATTTTTTATTTTCTCTCTTGCAAATATCTTTTTTGTGCTTTAAAATAATTCAAGTCAATCCATTTTCTTCTTGATTTTTGTTAAAGTTTTGTGGTACGTTTAAATTGTCTCTCCAGTCTTCATTATGGTACTGAAATGCTCCGACCCTTGTCTGGTTTTTTGGTCGCAGTTGTCCCAGAATCTTACAAAAAAACTATCTGGTTGGAAGTAAATTAATACAATAAAATACCTTCCTTCAACTTGTCTACATCTGTAACTATATATATATATATATATATATTACTACGATTTTTTTTTTCTGGTGGTAATTCATTTCTGATCATGTATTGAACCATTTCTACATGTAGTTTTCTTTGTATGAATACACCTGGAAATGGGTTCCACAAAGTTTGGATTTTTTTCTAAATTTTTTGTATATACACTCTTTGCGGTTAGTTCTTAGTAGGGTTGAAGATAAAAGAAAGCAAGTTTTTCAAGGATTGCAAAAGAGTGTTCTTTGCCATGGATGCAAATTCATTGAACAGGCCTTTTCTTTTGAGTGATGAAGTTGAGCCTGTTTATGTCAAAAAGAAATCATCTTTTCTAAAATCATCTGTGAAATGGACTTTAAAGATTGTAATGTGGGTGATTTTCATTGCATGGGTTGGTCTTGTTTTTCTGTATCCGGGAGAAATTGGTAATCAGTTGGTTGAGAAAATAATTAATGTCACCAATGGATCTGTTTTTGGGCTTGCAGGTTTGCTTGTAAATTGATTCTTCCTTTTCTTTTTGGCTTATTCTTTGCTTTGCTATTATCTGAAGGTTTAATTGTGTATTCCAGGAAGTTTATTTTTGGTGTTCAGTGCTCCAATTCTTCTTATTGCTTTCCTTGCTGTTGCCTATCTTATAATCTCTGGTGAAGATGTGTTTCAAAAGTAAGTATTTCCATACTCCAATCTATTCTCTATATGCTTGAACTTGGTTCAAAATGATGACATATATATGTCGTCTGATGACATGAAAAACTGGCTTGTTTATAGGAGGAAGACCTCGAAAAATCCAAGGTTTCGATTGTGGACTTTCCCTGTTTTGGTGGATGGACCATTTGGGGTTGTTTCTGCTGCTGAGTTTATTGGGATTATCCTCTTTGTTGTGTTTATTATCTGGGCTGTGTATGCTTACACTATGCGGAACCTTAGCCTCATGACTCTGTTTGACCTTCCTTCTACAGAAAATGGGTAAAATATTTTGTGTTGTTTATGATCAATAATGGTACTGCTACTGCCTTATTTTATTAGTTTCCATTTGATGAATTGTTTTCAGCATGCATCAATTCTTTGCGGAAATGATTTTTTGTGTTCTTTCAATGATCTTTACACTTTTATGGCTGTAACTTTATGTTCATTGTATGCACTGCTTCATTATAGGCCCTAATACCAAAAAATTAATTTGCTTGAAGAGAATATATTTAATTTACTGGCATTATGATAAAGATTCTTTCAAACCATTTATTGATTTCCCTTTGACTTATGGAGCAAAAAAAAAATAAAAATTTTTGACATCTTTGATGAATTGTTGTGATCAACTGTTTGTGTGGCGTCTTAAACTACTAATATTATGAAGATGTTTCATCTGCCAAGCTTGCAAATTTTGTTGTTCTTTCTGCATCAAATGATCAAATGATTAGTGTTTACCTTGTCCAAAGTTATTTTGTTTTGCTAGTATATACCATATAGCCCTTTGCTTCATCTTACCATCTTATATGAAACTTGATCATTTCTGCAAAGTCCCAAAACTCTTTTTGAATCTGTAGAATTTTATTCCAGATTCATTCATGTTGAAATTTTTGTTAAGATGATTCCTTATCTAATTAAATATCACCTTAAGCTTCTTTTCTTTCATCCACTAATTCCAAGGAAAAGGCGTGATTTTTTTTAACACCTTTGAAGTGACTGAATTTAAGGTTGACTTTGAAGTGTTTTTTATAAACAACATCAGTGAAGAGTAACGACGAGAACCAAAAGATGCTGTAATTTCAATTTCTATATGCAGAGTCTTAATCTGACCTTCAGAACTGTATATTTTATTAACATTAGAAGTGATTTAAATTTTCAGCACTTCAACAAATTCATTGCTAGCTAATTAGCTTAAGCAGGTTTATGTGCTTCATAGTAATTTTGAAAATTCTTATTCATAGAGGGCTAATATCATCTTTCATCTTTTCAGCATACTCATATTGGAACTGACGGGACTTCGGTTTGGAATGATTGGATTACTCTGCTTAGCATTTTTGTTCCTCCCAGTTGCAAGGGGTTCCCTTCTTCTTCGTCTTATAGACATCCCTTTTGAGCACGCGACAAGATATCATGTATGGTTGGGACATCTGACCATGATGCTCTTTACACTCCATGGGCTATTCTATGTAATTGCATGGGCAATAAGAGGAACCCTCGTTAAGGAAGTGAGTCCCCATATTGGTTTTCTTTCTGGTTTAGCTAATGATGCTTTTCTGCTTGCACTTTTCCTATATATATACTTTCACACAGTTGCATATCTGTGTACAAGACATGTTTTTGATAATATTCTTAAATGAATGACCAAGTTATACGATTTCATTTGAAATATGTTAATGATCCAATGGCGAAGGAATGTCAAACACTAATAATAACCGAATTGAAGTAGTTGTGGCGTATTTCTTTGAAAAAGCTGTTGAAGCTAGTCATGTTTAAATGAATAAATCAACACGCATACAGTAGGAGGTTGGATGGATAACTGTTTGGAAAATAATGACTGACAGCAATAAACGGCTATCATGTATCTTTGCTAGAATTTGCCCCAATCCTGGAAGACTTTTTCAGCCATCTTTTTTTGTTTTATGAGTTTAATTGGTTGGATTTATGACAAAAGATATTGATAGATAAGGAAGTCTAAAGACAATAGCGTCAATTGTTTTCCTCTTCTGTTACTACAACCTTCTTGTTTTACAGTCTAACCATAAGAAGTCTTAAATTCAATAGAGGCTAAGATGAAGATACTGAAGCTAGTTTCTCACCTGTTTCAATTTTAATTCTTTCATGCAGTTATTGGATTGGAAAAACGTTGGTATTGCTAATTTACCAGGAGTTATCAGCCTTTTAGCTGGCTTGTTTATGTGGGTTACATCACTTCATCCAGTGAGGAAGGACTACTTTGAGTTGTTCTTCTATACACATCAACTATATGTAGTCTTTGTTGTCTTCTTGGCGTTGCATGTTGGTGAATTTATTTTTAGCATAGTTGCTGGAGGAATATTTATTTTCATGCTTGATCGCTTCCTGAGGTTCTGCCAATCAAGAAGAACTGTGGATGTACTTTCAGCCAAGTGCCTTCCATGTGGAACAGTGGAATTGGTACTCTCAAAACCTCAGAGTAAGCAAACATTGTTCTTCACAAATTAATTGTTTCCTAGGGGTATCTACTATTACTGTTTTTTTACTCTTTTTCTGATTGAAATATGTAGATATGCGGTACAATGCACTCAGTTTTATTTTTCTTCAAGTTCGAGAATTATCTTGGCTGCAGTGGCATCCTTTCAGTGTTTCATCTAGTCCTCTAGATGGTAAATATCATCTATCTATTCTCATAAAGGTTCTTGGGGAATGGACTGCAAAGCTGAGAGAAAATATCTTGAGTATGTCTGAGGCAGAAGCCCAAATGGATCTTCCTCTTCCAACCAAAACCATGATAACAGCTTCTGTTGAGGGACCATATGGGCATGAATCACCATACCACTTGATGTAATTACTTCCTATCTTTGTTCTATTGTATGTGCTTATTAGATGTTGTTCACCTTCGTTAGTTAACCGGTTTTTTAATTCATGTTGTACAACATTTGAAAGGAAATTTACTTACAGGGCAGTTTCACTTTTTTATACTCAGATTATCTTCTGAATTAGCTTCATAGATGAAAGGAAATTTACTTACTGGGCTGTTTCACTTTTTTATACACTTTTTTATACACAGATTATCTTCTGAATTAGCTTCATAGATGAAAGGAAATTTACTTACTGGGCAGTTTCACTTTTTTATACACAGATTAACTTCTGAATTAGCTTCATAGAAAACCTGATGTGATGGTTTTGTTTTCACAGGTATGAGAACCTAATTTTAGTTGCAGGTGGTATTGGTATTTCACCCTTCCTGGCTATCCTAAGTGACATCCTCCATCGTGTTAAGGACGGGAAACCTTGCCTACCAAGAAGGATTTTGGTTGTTTGGGCTGTTAAAAAGTCAGATGAGCTTCCTCTTCTTTCAACTATTGACATGGAATCAATCTGTCCATTTTATTCTGACAAAGTAAATCTTGAGATCAATATTTATGTCACTCGGGAATCAGAACCTTCATTGGTAGGTCTAGTTTATGACCAGCACTTCTACTTTGCCTTCCAACATAATAATTATTATTATTTTCTTAATTTCTGCTGGGATTTGGTGTTTCCTGCAGGAAGAAGGTAAGGTTCATGTGGCTTTGAACTCTTCCTGCCCTGTCTCTGGCTGCAGCATGTCAGCTTTGGTTGGTACCGGAAACAATGTATGGTCTGGCCTTTACCTTATTATATCGACAGTAGGATTTGTTATTTTAATGGCTTTGTTGCGGATCTTCTACATAATGCCATACCAAGTATTTACCTGGTGGTACCAGGGTCTTCTTTACATTGCATGCATGGTTGGAAGTGTTATAATCTTTGGGGGTCTTGTGGTTGTTTTATGGCAACTTTGGGAGAAAAATGTTTCTGAAACGGATGAACATGAGAATAATGACAGGATAAAGGTCGAATCTGCTCCGAGTAATGAAACTATTGCACACAAGGATTTGACTCAGAAGAATCTTGAGAGCTCAACGATCATTGAATATGGTTCCAGACCAGACTTCAAAAGTATGTGACATGAGAAATTCAGACATTATGCTCAATCCATTCATTTATCCTTGTATTTCTGTGCTAACTGTATGCACAGAAAGTTCAATAAGATCTAATCTTATCATTCAACAACCTTAATTCATCCAATTAACTCTAAATCTAGTATTTCTTGAGTATAACTGATTTTTTTTTCTTCTTTTTATGCAGAAATATTTGGATCCACAAGCAGGAAATGGGGACATGTTGATGTTGGTGTAATTGTTTGTGGTCCTCCAACTCTTCAGTCAAGTGTTGCCAAGGAAATCAGATTACACAACATAAAAAGAGAAAGCCATCAGTCAATTTTCCATTTCAACAGTCATAGTTTTGATCTATAGATCCCAAGATTGTAATATCTTCATCCTAATATAGCTATTTCAAGGTAAAAAAATCTGCCTCTGAACACTACTTGTATAGTTATATGTAATATCATGTATATATATGGACATGGGGACAGACTGATGCATATAAATGTATATAACATATAGGGGAGAAAAAGGGATAAGCAAATCCATGACTGAGATGGTTATATTTTTATGGTAATGAAGTTTTATTTGTATATTTTTAACAAGTTACCTGCAATTCTTTTTCAGATTTATTATGTAACCAAGATTTTATTTCCATATCTAGTGGATAGTGGCAAAAACTAAAAATATGGTTCCTGTTTGACACATCGGCACATGAATTGTAATACATAATTTTCATGTTTTACGTATATTTGACACGATACAAATACAACATAAATATATGAATTGACAAGACCCGGCTGTTGACAAACAAATATTTAGTAGCAAGTTTTTGAAAATAAAATTATATGCTTCATCTGTAGCTTTCTGTAAGCAAAAGCTGGCAAGAAGATAAATTACTATATAATCCAGAATTGCTAGCAAAGACACTGGGAATGGAGAAAAATAAAAAAGAATATTAACAAGCAGATGTGAATGAACTTTAAGAGGACACCAGTTTCTATATCAAAGACATTTTAGATACAAAGCTCCAAGCTCAATTGTACAAAAGAAAAAAAAATTGGACAAGAAGTGAAAAGGGAAGAGGGCAAAAGGGTTTCAAGGGAAAAAATTAGTGGGGGAAAAACTCCTGTTGCATTGGACTCGGACAGGATGGACGTGGAACTGACCATCTGGACTTTGTTGCGAGGGCTGCTTGGCAGTGAACTCCGGGGCCAGAGGAAATGTAAATCTCAAACATCAACCTGTTGTTATTCTTAATCTCAATCACCAGCTGCCAAAGGATTCAATTCTTTCATATGATTAATGTTTATTTCCCCTTAGCTGCACTGTTCCCTTCGTGATCTTGGAGTGGAAGAACCTGTACGAGATCCTTGAACAGACTGAGTTTCAGGTTCATACTTTTGAGAAGCAAGATAGGTGAGGGCAGTGACTACATCAGCTATAAGTGGCCGCATATTAGGCTGTTCCTGAACACACATTGCAGCGACAGCTAGAGCTTGGTACAAACCCCTGACCGGATATTGGCCCTGAAGTAATGGGTCAGCCATTTGTGCAAATTTCTTTCTATCTTTAAACAATGGACGAGCCTGTCGAATAAAAACAAAACTTTACATACTATTACACCAAAAAAAATGGATGTCATTAAGACTCAACAATCAAATAATTTTCATAACTAACCACTATTTAACTTGTTCCATCAACTATTAACTATTTAAGGGTAACTCTGTACTTATTTGACACACTTTTGGTTTCTAAACACTTTCAACAAGGGTTTGGTAGTAAATCAAGATTCCATTAGAACATGTTCATGCAAAAATATAAAGATTCATGATCAAAACAGATGAATTTTCATGTATCATCTGTTAACACAAGCCACAGCAACAAAATGAGCCTTGGAATTGTCAGCGACACAGTAAATAAGAGAAGTCATAGCTATCTTACCCAGGCAACCAGATTTTGCTCGCCACCTGCTCTTGAGTTGTCAATAGCTTTCCTTCCAGTAATGATTTCAAGCAGAACAACCCCAAAACTATAAACATCTGATTTCAATGTAAGCTGACCAGTCATTGCATATTCTGGAGCACAATATCCATATGTCCCCATGACCCTAGTGGATACATGAGTCTTATCCCCAACAGGACCCAATTTGGCCAAGCCAAAATCAGATAGCTTGGGATGATAGCCTTCACCAAGCAAAATGTTTGAGCATTTTAAATCACGATATATTACAGGCGGGTTAGCTTTGTCATGCAAATACTCCAAACCTTTTGCAGCACCTGCAGCTATTTTCATTCTGGTATTCCAATCAAGTTGCCTTCTGTCGGGAGGTAAGTCTGGAATATAAAAGCACATGAGAAAAATAATCAATGATCTGTATTAAAAGATGATACATAACAAGATAACGAAAACAATTGCAAGAACAGGCTAAGCAAATAGAAATAAATCTAACACCAGAAACTCAGATCGGAAATTTTAGCATTAAGCATGATAATTTGATGCATGACATTCAAAGGTGTGATAGAAACCAAGATCCTGGACATGAGTATAGAGACAAGCATTACTGTTCATACCATGTAGGTGATCTTCCAAAGATCCTAACGGCATGTATTCATAAACCAAAAGCCTCTGATCTCCATCAGCACAATATCCAATTAAGTTGACAAGATTAGGGTGGTGAAGCAGGCTCAACATTAATACTTCAACAAGGAATTCCCTGTTCCCTTGCAGTCCATTACGATCAAGCTGCTTGATTGCCACAACCTACGCAAAACAAGTGACAAGGTTAAGGTCAACCAGAAGTTATAATGTATGGTTAACAGACATAGATTTCCAAAACTAAAAATATTCATGAAGAATGAACTTCCGCAAGCCAACCTAATCACATTTTTAGCTCAACATAGATAAGCTGAACAAAACAACAAAAATTTGATTTCTATTACCAACTAAAGGTGTAAAGATCAATGGAACAGTAGTACACTGTCCTATGCCTATGTTTATACTCTTCAGCAAAAAAAGGAAAAAAAAGAAAAAAAGAGTGAAGAAGGCAATATACTGATGGTCTAAGGATTTTTTTTTTCAATCATATCTAGTTCCTTTTCCATTACTGCTTCTAGAAAAGGCATTTGATTATTTACCCCCAAAATGCATGGTAAGCGCTGTTGTGTGACATGAAAGGCAAAGGTGTTGATTCTTGTTCCAATATATAAAAGTTAGAGAAACGTGCTGAAGATGGACATTGAGACTGGTAATTTCCAATCATATACTCGATAATGCATAAAAGGCCCTGAAATTATCTAAAATAATTCAAAGAGATTCATCTATGTTCATACTATATGCAACAGAGAGCTTATATCCCACAGCAAACACCACTGAACTAAAGAAGACTTAATAGATTGTTACATCATCGGCGGCTACACTAAGTTCTACAAATACTTTCAGTCTGTATCACAACCCAAAATGTTGGTAACAACTTCAAGATCATCTGCACAACCAAAATTTAAGAACGGTAACCATTCTTCTTTTGGCATTTTACTTTACTTAAATTTGAGAGAGAAGGGGGTGAGGGTGGAGGTGGGAAGAGATGATGAGATGTTGCAGTTAACATTAAACTGCACAATGGCTCTAGCAGAATCTTTATGGGAAACCACTAACATTTAGATTTGACCATTCTTCACCAAGTAAATTAAATTTAAAAAAATCTAAAGATTTTGTCATAATCAACCATTTTAAATAATTCTAAGTCAAAGTCAAAGCTCCAATATCACACAGAATTAAAGCATACATGGCAGAACGAAATGTTGAATTTCAAAGCAAAAACTTAAACAATGCTAATAAAAAGCAAAAACAGTAAGGTGAACCTAAACAACCCACATTTGGAGCATATCAATGATGCTTTCTCACGTATTTGTACTTCCTATAAAAATTAAAGTCGTACAACACATACTTGATTAGTGCTCTCCAATCGCCCTTTATACACTCGGCCAAAACCTCCTTCACCCAGAAGGCAATCTGCCCTGAAATTCTTTGTTGCTGCTGCCAATTCACGAAAAGTAAACGTGTGTGCCGCAATGTGATCAGATCCCCCATCCTTGGTAGTCTCCTTCTTAGCATCTGGTAAAGAATTAACCCTCAGCTTATCTACCATGAAATGAAAAACTTTACGTTAATACTGTTGGAAACTGATTCCAAAATGTGTAGTACTACCACATCAGTAAAAGCCAAAGACAGATTTCTTTATCCTTCTCATAATAACCACTGATATAGACAAAACCACAAGAACAAGATTCAAGCTTCCATATCCTTTTATCATAGAAAACAAAGAGAATCTGTTTCATTTATAGTATTCTTTCTCTCCATATAAATAATAAATTGACAGAATGATAAGATATTTGAACTAGATAGAATTCCATAGGCTTTCAAAGGCAATCTAATGTAAACACTATAGTAACATTAAGAATCAAAACTTAGTTTTAACTCTAGCTCTAATAATAGTAAACCCAAATTCCTCCACAAGAATTAACATAGAACACAAAGCATGTAGCTTCTATTATGAGTAAAGGTTTAGATAAACAAACTGAGAGAAATTAAAATCTATCAGTCCATGATTCTTTATTACGACTAACACTAAGTTTAAAAAGAAAGGCCTGAAATTCTTAGCAAATAAACTAGTTGAATTGCACAAAACAACTGAGATTCCAAATCAGTATAAATATATGATTAACCTCAAAATTAATAAAAATAAGAATTATAAAATCCCATAAAATTCTCACCTTTATAGACTGAAAATGTTCAAAATTCTTATATTTTTCATACCTACTTATGATTTCAAAACAAACCCAAGTTCGCATTTTTAACAAATCATCAAACAATTATATATATATATATATATAAAGAATAATTAACATCTTTTGTCTCAAATCCCACATCAGATCACACTAAAACATTGAAACCCAGAATAATGAAAATTTCAAACAATTAAAAAAAAGGGTCCAAAAATTATCAATTTGCAGCCAAAACAAATTGGAATTCACTTAAATTAGAAAAAAAAAAAAAAAGATCAAATATTTTCCAGGATACACAAAAAAAATCAAAATTTGAAGTGGTTTTTGAAATAGTAAGAGCTATAGAAATAAGAACCTGAAGTAGATGGGATCTGAACACCAGAGATGTTAGTGTAGCTGTTATTATTGGAGGGCAGCTTCTTCTTTGCATTTTTGTTTGATTTTCCACAACAAGGCAACCGACCCATATGAACTTTTTATTGCTTTTTTTTTCCTTTTCTTACCTTAGACTAAAATGACTAAAACAAAAGAACAGAAAGAGAGACAGAGATACAGAAAACAGCAAGAAAGAAATCAGACCAAACACACACTTAGGAATTAGGAGAGAGAGAAAGAGAAACAGATTGGAAGTTCACAAGAAGGTTATATCTTTTTTCCCTTTTTTTTTTTTTCTTTTTGCTTTTGTGCCCTTTGGGTCTTAGCAACTTGCTAATTTTTCTTTTTTTTTTTTAATATCAAATCAGATCTATCATTATATTATCGATCAATATTGAATTTCATCGTTACAATTTAATCTCATTAAATTTTTTATTATATTTTTAATTTGTTATTTTTGGACAAAAATTTAACAACTTACTAATTTTTAAATTAAGTGGTGACAGCTTATCCATTTATTATATTAATGATGAACCTATAATAATCTGTACACATCTTTAATATTTAGAATCTTTTAAAAATTTAATTTTTTTAATCAGTATATATGAAAATTAAAATACACAGTTTAATTTAAATTAATTTTAAAACTAGTCATTCAATAAATTTAAATTTTCAAATTAATTTTTTAATTTTTTATTTTATAAAATAAAAATTATCATTTTTACAAATACAAATTAAATTTCTTGTTATTGTTATAAATTTTTTTTTTATAATTTATCAATTCAATGAATCCTGTTTAATATTAAATACATGAATCCTTTATTACAACGATTTAAATTCGAATTTTTTAAAAATGAAATCTTTTATTTTTAAATAATATATAAAAATATAATAGCGTAAAAACTCATGTGCCGACTAAAATACAAAATTAAATTAAAATAAACAGGCTTTTGGCTTGGGTGGTAAAATCGATGCTTTTAAAGAGCAATTTTTCTCCAACTGCGTTTTATTAATGGGCTTTTAATTAGTAATTAATTCAATAATTTTCTATTATCCTTTTTTTTTTTTTTGCCATCTCTATTTTTTTTTTGTTTTAAATAATCTTTCTACTATTTTTTTAATAAAAGTTTTTGAAAAAAAAAATCAGTGATTTATTGTCTTGTATAGCAATTTCTCTGCCTAAATTAAGCGAGAGAATCTAGGGTAAACCTCCCTCATATTAGATCTATGCATATATTAAAATTTACATTTTAAATTTGAAATTTAATATAATTATTTTTAAAAGTATTGTCCCATTGTGTAAAAAAAATTCATATTTTATCGGTGATAATGTTATTTTCTTTTTTACCAAATGATTTTTTAATTTTTATATTAAAATAATAAAACATTAATTTTATGAAAATTTTTAAAAATTTACTATTAATTACACCAAAATCAATTTTTTAAATTATGTAAAAAAATTAAGATGAAAGGCATATATAATACATATATGATATAATATATATATCACCAATAAATTATTAATTCAATTTGTTAAGTCTCGTTTTTTTTTTATATTGGGTTCAAATCATACGGATAATTATTTATTGAGATCACTTTAAATACATAATTTGTAATTATTTATTTTAAATTATTAGATACGGCACATTTTATTTTGATTTAAAAGATTGAACAACTTACCTATCTTGAATTTTTCTTAAAAAAATACATATATCAAAATAAAATTATTATATGTTTTTTAAATTGGTTAAAATTTTTTTTATGTGATCATATTAATATAATAATTAATAAATTGTTTAAAGACAACATTGGTACTAAGAATTCCAGCTGGTTCTTGCATATCTAGAGCTGGTTTTTGGTCTCCTACCATAGATGCCATCAATTCTATTTAATGAATTTAAAATTTTCATCGATAATAAATAAGATAATTTCTTACATATTATAGACTTATATAATAAAAAATTAAAATTCATAATTAATTAATTATTTATCCATTATTTTTTTTATTTTGGATTGACTTGTATTTGTATTGTAAAATATTTGTAGTGTGCATTAAATTCGTATGGAGACAACTCTTATTAAATAATGGACCACACCTTTTGAATTTTTTTTTTTGAGATATTTTAATATTTGATAATTATTTTAAATTTTAATTATTTTAAAATCAAATCGGGTCAAATCTTATAAAAAAAATAAATTTTTTTAGTACTTATTTTCTCCTCAAAATTAAGATTTTATTTAAAAAAATTTAATTTTTTGTCACTCCGATCAACATGTGTTGGTGTATTTTTTTGAATTAAGAAAAGGAAAAAGGTAAAGCAATATGTGAAATAATCTAATTTTTTCAAGAAAGTTGAAGTACGAGGGTAAGTTTCTAATATTTTCTTTAAGTATATTTTCTCAAAAAATGTATCAAAAAATAAATTGTTCAAAATGATTGCTTGATTATGATTTTTTTTTTTTTGGTTGATTCAATTTCTATGAGTTAATGGTAAAATAATTTGTTTAAAATATATTTTTTCCAGATTTAGAGGGGAATTTAGGGTTCCATTGCCAATTTTTATGAGAATTTTCTTCCATACCCTTCATCTTTGAAAGTAAGATTTTAGTTTAATGTTTTATATAAAATATTAAAATTTAAATTTTAAATTTATTAAATACATATTTTAAATACAATTATATGAACTATAAGAATTAGCCCAAAAGCATTCTAACTCATATTCTCACATCAAGATTCATGAATGAAAGTCTGCATAAAACATTGTATGATTTTGGTTTGGCTTACGAAAGAATATATAATGTAAAATATTAATTAATTAATTATTTATATCATATTTTATACGAAAATTATATATCATAATTTTTATTGATATAAAAATATAAAATATATATTTTTTGTTTTGTTAAATTTATATATAATTTTTGTTAAAATTTTAAATCATATTATTTTTATATTATTTTTATATTATATCGCGTATCCTATTTTTAATTATCATCTATACAAAAAAGTATATATTTGTGGATAAAAGTGATGCCTCAAGCAATTTATGTATACTTTAAAATTAATTTTGAACCAAAATTTCACTTTTAAAAATGAAAATTTGAGGTTAATAAAAAGAATCAAGAGTCAATCAAATATATGAAAATTTGTATATTCGTGTATAATATTAACAATTTGTATATAAATTTAGGATTAAAATTAAAAAAAAAAAAGTTATTGGAAAAAAATTTACTTCCGAGGCCAATTCAAACATTGATAGGCCTAAATATTAGCCCAAAAGTGAATTTTAAAGCCCATTTTCTAAACCTTTTCCTCGGTTTTTTTCCTTTCTATTTAACTGTTTTCCCTTCCAAAACCCTAACTTCTCTCTCCCAAAGAATCGAATTTCCCAAAATCATGAACCAGAGGTCTTCGAACCTACTCGATGAAGCCCTAGGGCTAGATCAGACCATCGAGCCATGGCCTCTAAGGGGTCGAGCAGTGGTTATAGAAGACCGAGTCGAGACCAGCGGCTCATTCGTTCTTCACCATCTCCTTAAACGCTCTCTTTCTCCAAATTCCTCCAATGTTTCAATTTTCATCGCTTTTGCTCAGCCTTTTTCTCATTACGATCGTATCCTTCGAAAACTGGTAACTCCCTTCTCCCTTAAAGCTTAAAGCTTAGCCTTTTTTTTTTTTTGGGGATTTTTTGTTGGTATATTTAATGATTATTTGTGGATCATGGAGGGTTAAATGGGTAATTTGTCAAGGATATGCTTGGTTTTTGTGTTGGAACTGAAATGGGTTAGTTTCGTTTGATTAGGTATTGTGAAAATTGGAACCTTGTGAATTGGGTAGTGAATTGAAAAGCTGAAAAAGTTTGTAGAGAATACTGTTTTTGGAGGGAGGGATGATGGTGTTAAAAAAAGGTGTTGTGTGTCAATTTTGGGAAATGAAATGGATTTATTTAATTTTGTTTGAATTGCTAGGTGTAAAAAGATTGGACCTTCATAAATTAGGTTATGGAATTGAAATGGTGGATGATGTTGGAAAGTTCAGTTTTGCTATTTTAATATTACTCCAGTTTCTTTAACTTTTGCTACTGGTTACTTGCCTTGTTTTTGAATGGTCTGTCTAGTTGAGTTGATGGAGTTATTAAATAAGTCATGTAAGTTGGCTGTTAGATCTTTTATTAATTGATTTGGATGAACTTGCTGATTCTTTTGTAGTGCGACCCTGATCATGTCTGGGTTTGTGGTTACCTTTTTAATGAATAATAAGATTTGTCTTGGAATGTGAATGGATAGGTCACAAACAAATGATATTTTGGTTTCTATCGGACATAAGGGATCATTTTCCGAGTCTAATTTTTTTCTGAGAGGATATAAGTGAGATAGAAAATTTGTGTTCTTGCTAGCATGTTGATTTTTTTGGGAAATTTTGGAAGTGGTATTATTAATAGTATTTGGATTTGTTGTTGATTTGTTGAAATAGGGATGCAACTTAGTATTGCAAAGGGATAACAGTAGATTCTTTTTCTTTGACATGCTTATGCTGCAGTGTCCAGGTGAGAAAATCAGGTAAAATGGTTCTTGCAAAACTTTCTGCATGCATATGATTATGTTTGTGCCTGTGTTAGATTAACTAAGGATTAATATATCTTTTTACGTTGTTGACTTGTCAGTTTACCTTTTTTCAGTTAGCTAATAATTTGTGTGTGGTACGATGTTTATCTCATTGAAGGAGTTTTGCAACTTGTTTAATTAGGTGGACATGAAGGAATAACTCCCGAAGGTGGACTTATTGCATTGTATGGGAAAATACATAAAACCATTTTAGCATTGCCCGAGGTTGGCAGGAAAAATGTTTCCATTATCATAGATGATTTATCTCTTATGGAGGTGGCTGTAAATGGCTCTTCAGATTATGTCTTGGACTTCTTGCACTACTGCCGCACTTTAACATCAGAGTTTGTAAGTTTGTTTCCTCATTTTGGTAATGTCACCCTCTAGTTGCAAATATTATCTTTTTGTTGACCCACTGCCCCCCTTGTCCTGTTCTCATTTCTTATCACAGGATTGTTCGCTAATTACACTTAATCATGAGGATATATATTCCAGTGCAGATAGGCCTACCTTTTTGTTACAGATGGAGTACCTTGCGGACATTTTGATAAAGGCAGAGCCTTTGGCTACTGGTTTAGCAACTGATGTGCACGGACAGGTACTGTTATGTTATTTCTATTTCTTTTCTGGATAATTTGTGTCATTTCTATTTCAATTTACATTCTGTCCTAGATTAATGCTGCTTAATAAATGTAAATGTAAATAATTATAGGTTAAACTTTTCATGTGTTTTTCTACATATTGTTGCTTTGTAATGCGTTATTAAAACTTTTAGGTTTTATTTCTGATATGATTATTATTGCATCTAGTTTTCCTATCCTTAAGGGTTGAAGACTCAGATCCAGGATCTAAATTTTGATTGGTCTATTGTAATGAAAATGCAGTGACATAGGTGTGACAAGAACCTCATTTTAGTTCTGAAATTCGACATATGCTTCTAGTCATTGGATATATGACCTGCCTAATATGCATTCTACAACTGCTTTTTTTTTTTTTTTTTTGCATATTCTTGGTAGAAATCTATCTCTTTAACTGTGATCATGCAACATTCTTCTGAAAGAAACAAGCTTTGCCATGGTCTCACAAGTGACATGTTTTATCATGTTGCAGTTAACGGTTTTGAGCAAGAGTATGAATTATGGGCAAGAGAGCTCTAGGAACAATACAAGTAATTTCCACTTCAAGGTCAAGGAAAATATTGTTGAGTGTTTCTACCCTGGAAGCCGAGGTCAATGAGACAGGAAACCAGTAATCGACTGGAAAGTTGTCATCTTTCTATCATTTTTGGATCGATATTCCTAGAGAGAAAAAGATTTTAAAAAAATGAAAGCCAAGGTTGATGCTACTACTGCCCTGCAAGGATTGTGAAGCTGTATTTTAGTTTTATATGGAATTCTTTGTTGCAGCAATGATAACAAGAGAGTTTCATGGTTGGGACAATGGGATAATTCAGCCCTTTCAAGTTAAAGACACTGATACCAACCAATATTTATCTGTTTAGTTTACAGAAAGATGTTGGTTCTAAATTAGATATTGCTTGTATTTATAAAATATCCTCATTTTATTAGTTTTTTTTTTTTTTTTTGCCTAGTCCGGGAACCATGTATTAATATTGTTAAATTGGAGAAGGAAAGGAGAATTAAGTCTTTAAAAAGATTCTGCCAATTTTCTAAGAGTATCACATAAATATTTATAAACATTTTTCCAAACACGTGTTGATTCGAGTTGAGCTAATCTGTTTGATCACAGAAAAGCAATGATTTTAAGAAAAAAATCTGCCTTTAACTTCAACTTGGAAACAGTCGAAATTTGGATTGCTTTAATCTAACAATCTAAAAGATTAGATTCAAAGTGATCTAAATTTGAATAATCTAAATAACAAACCCGACATAAGTTGTCTCATGTCTAATTGTCACCTTCTGTTATGTAAGATGATGGCGATGTAGAGTTTCATTCTTAAACCATAAGGTTTGGTACAATTATAAATTTTATCTTAATAAAAAATTTAATCAGGTTGATTCGTGGAATCTAGCAGATCACATCGAGCATTCATAATTATCTCTGGAAGAGAGAATACTAAGGATCATATTTAGTGCAGTTTGGATAGGAAGATGAATAGATGAATTTGTAAGACAGGCAACAGGGCTGTGAGGTTAGTGCATGTGTTCTTTCACTAACCTTACCCAGTATCATAGCTATAGGAACATCATGTGTTTTGAAGGCCATAGCCTCAAAAAAGGTAAAGCTCTCTCTCTTACTCTCTCTCTCTCTCTCTATATATATATATATATATATATGTATATATATAATTCTAAACATTCTAAATTCTGCTTTGTACCTATCCGCCATTGAAGCAAACCATAACTTGTCACAGACGATGGATGGGATTGGACAATTTTCCCATACTCACCTAGGTGTGAGGCTGCCATTGCTAAAAAGGGAGCTTTAAACTTAAATTCAGGATCTTGGGAACATGAAAAAAATTGTTCTTACATGTTAGTTTCTAGTCTACCTAGGTATGAGTATAGAAATATTTAAGATAATTAAGATTTGAATCAAATTAAGAATCCAATACTCTACGAACAGTACACGTGACTGTTAGCATAAGCTTAGACATCTCTCCTGTCCATGTTGAAAAGGATAGTGCTTGGCTGGATGTGTTCACTTTATTTTTTATAACGCTAGATCAGTAGCTCTACTGAAGGAAATCAAATTAAGCACTGATCTATTCATGAAAATGTTATTTTTAATAGAAACGAGTGATACAAGAAAATTCAAAATTACAACTTAACAAGATTTTTTTTTTTTTGCCCCAAAATTATGAAATATAAAGTTTAGTTTGTTGATGTATCTATGCCTTAACTATGCAACCACAAAGCGAGTTTTGTATGTGAAGTGGGAGCACAGCTTTATGGAAACCAGAATGAAACCTATCTAACCTTTCCTAATTGAAACTGTGCTTCATTTGGCTTCTGGGAAATCTGTGCAAGTCATAGCCAAATTCGGTCACAACTTAAATGGAAGAAAAGAGTTCATAAGAAATGGTTAAGAAATGCACATGAAACAAACTTCACAAGAGAACAGTCTTTATGTACCCACTTCTTGCATGCAAGTCTTTTAACAAACAACAGCAAACCACAGTGGATGGTAGTAGTACTAGTATAGCAGAGGGCAACAACCCCTTCAAGGGTTGTTACCTTGTGCAAGGTAGTTGTAGTAGTTATAGTTTAGGTCGTAGCCATATAGGTCAGACTAATAAAGTACAGTTCAAGATGACTCGAGTCCTTAAAATGAATTTGGTCTTTGATTAAGAGTATGTATTTTGTTATTGCTACGTGCACAATCCGGCACCATGGAATCTGAATTCTCCCTTCCCGGTAGGGCTAATCTGATACATAAAATTTTGCACGGACTAAGGGAAGAGGGTGTTTTAGCAATCTGTATCCTTGTTTTTGTCTTCATGGACCTGTCGCACAAACTGTCCTCGAATCCGCGGTCTCTGCTCTGCCAGTTTCTTTCTACTCTGATATCGAACCTGAAACAGTAGACGTTAGGGAGATGTCTTTGTCAATTTTTAATTCAAAAATAGAATTCTGGAAGCCAATGAAGTTAGAATAAAGAAAAACAAATTAACACTTCAGAACTTGTAAATCAACTCAGGTGAGGTGACCATGACTATTATCATGCTGGTGGATAGCTCCATATGATACCAGCAAAGCTGAATACTGTTAGGGAAAATCTAGTTTTCTAGAGTCCCAGGTGATTGAGGACATCTTCATATGTCTGACAAATATTTAGGTTTAGCTAAGAAGGTTTTATCAGCTTTCATAATTTTTGAAATTATATTATAAGTAAGATGTGTCTCCATACTGCGTCAAACAAACATTTCCAGTGTCACAATGCAATACAGTTACCTTCTTCTCAAAGCATCTTTCTTTCCTTTTCTGGCGGAATTTGTTCAAAGCAGCTTCTCTTTGAGCAAAACGGTTTTGATAAACTCCATTGCTGCCTCCAAATCCGATTCCACCAACAGTTCCACCTTTCCCAGGCACCCCAATTTCACTTTCAAGATTCATTCCCCCGGTATTTAATGCAGTGCTGCTTCCGTTCTGTCCATTGCTTCCATGGTTACTTCCTGATGCACTTCCATTCAAACTATGGTTACCAGCATTGCCTTCAAAACGTGGTGACATATTGGAAGACCCACACTGGGGAACTGCTGCTGCCATATTTTCCAAAGAAAAATCAACAACGTTACCTAATTTTGGATTTTGGGAAATGTTATGGACGTGGTGGTGGTGGTGGTGGTGGTGATAATGGTGATGGTGACGCTGCACTTGCACCCTTGCTTGAACTAAAATCCTCTTACCTAGTGCAGCATCAGCCTTACCTTGTGCGAGAGGTTGCAGAGCAGAAACACGGCCATTCTGCACTGGTTGGAAGGCTGAAGAGGGATGAAAAGATTTAACTGAAGTTTTAGGTGCTGGCTTGTCACTGAGTACCGCTGGTTTGCTGAAGGCATTATTAGTGGTGGAACCCATGTCATTATTGTTACTACTTCCATTGGACTGTTGCTTTGGAGGAATGCTATTTGAGTTAGAATGGAAATTCTTCATAGAATCTGTTTTAGCTGCCTCTGAGCTATTATCAAGTGGAGAACAACTACCAACATTTCCTGTTGGGGCCTGATTAGCAGTTGAACCAGAATTATATCTGCATGAAAATAACAATTACTACACTGTAAAATTGGGATATTTAAACATTAGGAGCCACAGTTTCCAAATACCTTGAGAAGGCTGAAAGGTCGGAATGTCTCAACACTTTACGTTCATGGGCACTTGTTCCAGTATCTCCAACATCTCTCAGTCTCTTTAAACTTAGCTCAAGAGAAGGTATTTCCTTGGTGTCATAGACGGCATTATCTTTTGCGTCAGAGTCCGTGGGGAGACAATTTGAGATGTCAAAAACTGCTTTTTCTATCTGAGCATCAGTGTTGTTACTGATGACACCTATCAGGTCAGCAGCTCGGTTTCTCAAATCACCACCAGGTTTCTCACTGTTAAGCTCCAATTGCTCCTCCAATTTCTCATCATCTTTCTTGGGGTTTATTTCAGATAAATTTTCTTTACTTGTAGCACCTGCTATGTTGGTACTGACCTTTTCACTTGGGTTTCGAAGCTGCAAAGCTGTAATTTTAGGTACCCCCATCTCCAAGTCTTTGCCCATAACAGCATTGTCTGGCATAGAGATGCATTACAATTTAATCAAAGAGAAAGACAAGAACAAAAACCTAAAGATAGCAAAAGGCAGTTATGAACGGTTCTGCACATACCAAGTTCATCATCCTGTCTATCACACTCCCTTGTGGCTGTTATAGGAACCCAGCTATTCCCTAAAACTTCAGACTTGGAAGGGATAACCTGTGCACAAGTGCTATCAAGAGGATTGACTAACTGGTCCCATGTTGATATCGGCTGGGAGCTGTCAACCTCTACTGCTCTCTTTGTCCATGAGCTCTGCAAATAAAGAATTTAGTGCATCAAGATATTCCAAATCAACAATGCATTTAAGGTTTTTGGCCATGAGTATGTCATTAATTGCATGTGAACATGTTATCTACCTTTCATCATACACTGAAACCTTTTGATGAACTTGAGGGACAATCACATGTACAAATTCAAAGACAAGAGGATAATCTTAAAAAATTTAGCTAGCTATGCAAGCATGTCAAAATGCATGTCTAAAAGCATGAATTGCATTCTTATTCCCTAAGAAAGCTTTAGTAATTTGAACCGTGTCTAAAAATGATTTGGCCTGTGGATAATAATTTGGCCCATTCAAAGACTCAAGCATTCATCTGACAAGAGGCAGAAGATATTTCAAACTAGGTAAAAATGTGGGTGCCAATTGGTTATGGCTTGGAGAAGTTCTACAGATTTCAGTGTTATCATACTAGCTTGATCTAAAGAACAACTCAAATGGATAAAAAGCCATATTTGATCAAGAAGTGTCATGAAGAGTAGTAACATCAACGCATCTTGTTCAATTTATTACAAAGCTCACAAAGATGAGGCTCCTTTCATGCTAATGGCAATACTAAAATTTGGTAGCTTAAAAACGTAAGAACAGGTTTAAGTTTTAACACCTCAAAAGAAGAAAAAAGGGAAAGAAATATATATAGTAAAGGCTAGAAACATTAATAGCTTTTCTCTTCATTGAATAGGTTAAGGCTTGAAAGAAATGATTTGAGGTGTCAACATACATAGAGATTCCACCCTCAAGTTTAGCTCACTATAAGATCAGTTGTGAAAAGTAACTGAGAATGGGATCCTTAGGGAAAGTATGAAGACATGCATGGTTCAAAATTTTATAAATATGCAACAATGGATGGTTCTTGGAAAATGTATGAGGTCAAACAATCAATTATTAAAGTTAAATACTAGTTTTGGGAAAACTGATGCAGTATGCCTATAATACTGTCTCATCATTGGTGTTTATTAGCTAACAGCCTGTATCAATTACATGACCAAACACATAGGGGGTTTGGGGAAGGGGGTGGAAGATTATAGATCCATTCACTATGAAAAGGTAGCTAAGCTAGCACAGAAGGAAAACTCTACATTCCAACAAGCCAAACTCAAGTAAGCATTCCATTGGTGGGAGTGAATTTCCAGATAATGGTTGTCAGTTGACTTTAGAGAGAGAATTTAAGAGTCTAAGTGTTGCATGGAAGGGGGCCAAAGTTTCGATTATCCATTTAGCATACTGCTCTTTTCTTTCCCTTTTTTTTTTAAAAGAAAAAGAAAAAGAAAACCTTCTTCCCTCAGCCTCCTCAGTTCTTTGAAAAAAGGAAATGCCAATAAATTGCAATTAAAAAAAGGCTAATTCATGAAAGTTAAAGTAAAATAAAATTATAAACATAAAATAAAAGCCCTTTAAATGACCCCACATACACATAGAAAGGCAGCTCCTTTACAAAAAATTACACTTATGAAGGTTATGATACAATCTTTCATTCACAATATTTTTAAAGTTCCACAAAATAGAAATGCTAAAAGTAATCATCTCCGGTAAGACCATAAACAATAGAAAAAAATAAAAGATAAAAAACAGCCTATGTTTTAGTATATGGCTTGAGAACATGAGTTATGCACAAATGTGCTAGGTTTTTCAAATAGGCTAAAAATATTACTAATCATTTGTATAAGAATCTTTGTTGTCTCCCAAAAAACACATGGTATTTGAATATGGAATTAGCTGCTGTTTTAATCTACTTAAGAGTAACACTTCCACTCTTACCACTTTATCTAACATGTCATTAATCGTAGAGGCGAACGTGACAAGATTCTTATTTTGTTTATAACGTACCATAGGGATATATGCCAAAACACTATCTTTCTTTTAAGTTGGGAAATCCATCAGCTCAAACTTTCCCAGAAAAGTTTTTTTTTTTTTTTTTTTATAATTTATTTAGACAATAATTGTAAGCAACTTTATTACTTAGTGTTTCAATTACTTGCTCAATGTCAATATCACTCTTTCAATAAGTTGCATATTTGCTAAACAAAATCAATAATTAGGTCAATATAATTGGAGATGAATCAAGAAGGTGTCGCCATAAAACAGATTGTAACTTCATTTGCAGCAGTTCTAAGAATTTAGAAAGCAAGACACTACAATATTTCTTAGCGCTACCAAATAAGAAATTTGCCTCAAGCATATTAAAAGAAGTTTGCTTTAGGGGTATCTCAACCTTCTTCCATCATATGTGCTAAAGAAATTTACCTTTCAACCGTCCAAAAATAATCCAAGTGTTTTTTCTACCATTATACACTATGCCCATACTGGAAAGGTCACCCCAAAGATTCATTTTTTTTAAACGAAATTGCTCAGCAGATTAGCATGATATTGTTTTAGTGGAAACTAAAATATGACAGTTGAGATATAAATTAAATTATAATTGCCACAGACTAGGATTTAAAACTAGGTAATTCTACAATTAATTAGAGTGTGCATTAATGAACATAACCATGTACCACCTTTCTTTTCCTCTACATTGTTTCGAGAGCTCTATACAAAGGGTGTTTAGATTCATAATAAAAGCAAAGGAAGATGGAGTGTGTTCAATGAAAACAGAAGCTTATATGTAAGGCTGGGAAAACTCCACATGATTATTATAAAACCTATCAGTAAACTCAAATCAATCTTATATTTGACAATTAATTTTGAAATTTGCATCACAATTATTTTAATAATTAAAATGGAATAATGATCCAGTCATATCCTTTGATACTGATTATTATGGTAATTAGAGAAAACATAAGATACCACAAGCAATGTGAAAGCATAAAGGAAATAGCAAACCAATCAAATATTTGAAAGCCAAGTCGAAGCAAGCATAGTTTCTATCTATATCAGATCAATAAGAGTAGCAAGAGTAAAATAATGGTTCTATAATGAAGTTCACCTGAGTGCCACTTCCATTGTCACTTCCATCCCGAACATTCAAACCCACACTTCCAATGTCATCCTCATTATTACTTCCAGTATTGTTGTCTGAATCAAAACTTTTTGATTTTGTGGATTTCTGAGTCCGTATACCACTTTCACTTCCACTACCACTAGACTGATGAAAGGATGAACAGTAAATACAAAACAGAAGAAAAAAGTTTGCACTTTTCTGCTGTCTTATGTCAAGAAACTGGTAAAAACAATGAAAACATAAAAGCAAAAATTTTGTATAAAAATTCCAAATTTCACAGGGAAACTTGGCAAAGTAAACATCTTGCTTTTTGTCCAAGTAGCTCAACAATTGACAGAGAAACAGGTATTTATAAGGACAGACCTGAAATTGTCCATATAGTTTCATACAAAAGTGGGATGACTAGCAAGTTAGCAACTCACGCTGTGGCATTTCCTCCAAACATGCTGCCAAAGATTTTTAAGCTCATTCTTTCGAATGGGCTTCACTAAAAAGTCAACTGCACCCTTGGACAAACACTTAAAGACTATATTCATAGAATCATGTGATGACATCACTGCACATAAAACTCATCAGGTGTAGCAGTTAAAAGTATCAATTTGTTAAGAATAGAGGAAAAGGTATAAAATTTGTTAAGAATAGGTATAAAATTGCATTATTTTAAAAAAGGGAGAAACAATAGAGGAAATATACTCACTAATCACTGGAATATTCTTGCAAGTTTTGTGGTTCATTATCTTGCATAAAAGGCCAATGCCTGACAAACAAGGCATGACTACCTCAGTTAAAACAAGATCAATGTGATTGGTTAGATCTTCCAAGATCTTCCAAGCTTGTTGACCATTTGATACAGCAGCAACTGCCAAGATTGAAAAAAAAAAAAAAAAGAAGAAGATCTTAGGCCCATAGGTAACAGAAAAGAAGTTAAGGGTAAAATGACATGCGTAAAAGGTGTATACAAGATATTTTTTTATAAAGCAATCATATACATATAAACCAAAAGAGCTACTTACATTGAAAACAAATGCAATATAGTTAAGAACAATCTCGATGAACAGTTAAAATCCTCAATGAGACATCATATCGCTACCTCAAGACCATCAGTCAAAAAATCTTGAGAAAGCATAGCACCTTAGTTAAATTAAGAAGGTATCTATGAGAAATAAAATAACCACCAAATTGAAATAAAATTTTCTAATGAACAGATTGATATCATTTACCTTTTTTTTTTTCTAAAGCCCCATCTTATTCCTTTCAGTTTAGAAGCCTATGTTATGAAACTAAGATCTTCATGCTCATGGGGCATAAAAATTTTTTACAAGCCTTTTTTTTTTAATAAAAGATAAAGCACTTGCATTTTGTGAAAAGTGAATCCCTTCAGTGTTATTTTGAGTCTTTCCTCTTATTGGGACCTTTTCTATCATGTAGAAATTCTTTAAAATTGAAATTCTTTAAAATTAACCTTTATGGTTCCCTACCCCTAACATCAAGTTCTTGTAAGATTAGGATTACCAAGTCTATATATATTGCCTGTCAGGCCTTTCAATTAATACATAATAGGTCCATGAAGTTTCCCCTAGTTTATTATAATGTCCTTTTGGATTGTATGAAGAAGTGCCATAACCTAGATTTGAAGCCTGTGGGACCTTAGGTGGCCTTCCTAAAGCCAAGGAAATCTAACTATGAAGCCTACACCTTCTTTGCATCTTAAAAACTATTTTAGTCCCGAAACATTTTTGTATTCACTTTGAAGCCTAGTTAAGACCTTTTCAAATACTAACAAATGCATACTAATTAGAAATCAAACCTACCTTTCATCAGCATTGTTCAACAAGTATTATGAAGCCCTCAAACAGCTTACAAAATTTAGGTTTCTTTTATGATATTAATCTCAAAATGTCTCATAATTTTCCATCAAGTGTACCCTATTAACTTTTGTGAAAATCTAATATTCATTATTGCTTGATTAGTTGACTTTGTCTATTTTAGTTAAGTCTCTTATTTTTATAATAATGAGTGATTTAATCCGTTAGTTATTTCTTATTATGTGTAGAGAGTAAAATCTCTTCTTTGATTAGCTATTTGTGAGAAAATACTTATTTATAATTGGTTGTAATCTTGTAATATGTATATTTATATTTGTATCTCTAGAATTAAGTATTTGTATTCCCAAAATTAAGGACAAAAAATTAGGATAGATGATCCCCCAATCATAGGATCAATTTTAAGAAGATTTAGTTTCCTAGTTTACTCACTAATTAGTTGTATATAAACCTAAGGTGTTTGTATAATTCTTTATGAGCAGTTTTTAAATATACATTCAGTTTTACTCTTAGTTTTCTACATAGTTTTATTTTTTAGTTTTTCCACATGGTATGAGAGCTAGGACTTTCTTTCCATTGCCTTTTCTTAATTTGTCATGTGGAAGGCTTCTTTCATCTTCGCTTACACGTGATGGGGGCCTGTTAAAAGTGGGTCATCACACATCTAGTGACTATCAAACATCCTATAGTCTTATATTCAAATTGGGCCCTCCACCTATTGCTAATTGGTTGTAAGTTGGATGTTTAACATGATTTTAAAGCTTTAGGCTCTTCGTGGGAAGAAAAAATTTTTCATCCTTAATTGTTGAATTCTATTTTAGGCCTTCATACCCAAATTTTGTTAAATATTTTAGTCTTATTTTTTCCTTCTTTGGCCTTCATTGCCTAAAATCATCTCTAGTTAAACCTTTATTATCAAGACTCATTTTAGTTCTGAGAAAAATAACCCTGTCAGAGATAGTAGAATTTGCCACTACTACTTGATTTGGATGTGACAATTGGTAAAATCACCGGAGTACTATAGAAGTCTCGAAAACAAAACGAGTTGGACAGAAAAGAAATTGAGAAACTAATAAGCCTATTGAAAACTCTCGAAAATCCTATTGGCGTATATTCTTTGGGTAAGGTCTCTAGTTCAGATAAAGCTTCTAGTTCTCATGGATTAAATTTCTCGGTTAAGCCTATTATGAGTTCTTGGTTCATTGACTCAAGAGCCACAAACCATATGACTCATTCCTTACAAAAGTTTAGTACATATACCCTATGTTCTAGTAATAAGAAAATTGTTGTTACAGATGGTTCACTTATTACAGTGGTAGGATTAGGAGAGGTTCAAATTAATTCCTCATTTGTTCTTAAAAATGTTCTTCATGTTCTTGGATTGTCTACTAATTTGATATCTATACAAAAACTATTGTTACTAGAGATATGAACTGCAAAGTGACTTTTTATCCCTTTTATTGTGAATTTTAAGACCGGAGTTCAGGGAAGAAAATTGGACTTGCCAAGGAGAATGATGGACTATACTATCTTGAGACATCAAACAACACAAGTAATATCAAGGATAGATTACCTTTCTCATTTCTTTATGAAAAATCTCCCAATAAAGACAAAATCTGGCTTTATCATTTTTGTCTTGGACATCCTTCTTTTGGAACTTTGAAAAACATGTTTCATTCTTTGTTCAAAGGATTAAATGGTGAAGATTTTCGTTGTGATATTTGTGAACTTACAAAACATAGATGTGTGTCTTTTCCAATTAGTAATAAAATAAGTTCTACTCCTTTTTACTTGATTCATAGTGACATATAAGATCCTTCTACAATTCCTAATATTTTTGGTACAAGGTGATTTGTTTCTTTCATAGATGTTTGTACCAAGGTCTCTTGGATATTTTTACTTAAATCTAAACCAAATGTTAATAGTATGTTTTTAAGCTTCCAAAACATGATCCAGAATCAATTTGGAGTGAAAATCAAGAGATTTAGATTTGATAATGCAAGAGACTATTTCAAACAAAGTTTATCTACCTATTTCCAAAAGGAAGGGAATATTCATGAGTCATCTTATGTTAATACTCCACAGTAGAATGAAGTGACAGAGAGAAAAAATAGTCATTTACTAGCCACAACCCGAGCTTTACTTTTGCAAGCAAACATACCCAAATCCTACTAGGGGGAAGCTGTTCTCACTGCCACACATATTATAAATAGGTTACCTTCAAGGGTTTTGGGATTTAAAACTCCTATGGAACTACTCTCACAATTCCATCCCAACTTTAATACCATAAACAACCTCACACCTAAAATATTTGATTATAAATCATTTGCTCATGTTCACAGTCACAATAGGGGGAAGTTGGATCCTAAAACAATTAAGTGCATTTTTGTGGGATATTCATCAACTCAGAAAGGGTATAAGTGCTATTATCCTCCTACCAAAAAATTTTATGTGCCTGCAAATGTCACTTTTGAACAAAGTAAACCATTTTTTATTCAACCTTATCTTCAGGGAGAAACTTCATTCAGGGAAGATAAGGATAAAGACTTCTTTTTGCTTGATTTGTCCTCCTCTTCAATATTTTCACCCATTAATTCTTTTCAATCGAAACCTGTTTCTTCTGAGTCCAATTCAAACATAGAATTTGAGTCTGAACCCATCCCAAACACAGAAGATGTGACAAAGGATAATAGTGTTCTTGATTCTATGACGGAATTACAGGTGTACTCAAGAACAAAAGTTCCAGATCCTAAACCAATGCAAGTCCAACAACCTGATCCTAACTCTAAAAATGAGGTAACTACAGTCTTTCACTTTGTTTCTCAAAATGAGCATTAATCTCCCAAAACTATAACCAGTGATTATGATCTACCTACTACCATTAGGAAAAGAACCAGAGAATATACTAAGCATCTACTATACCCAATCTCTAATTTTGTGTCATTTGAGAAATTCTCACCATCCAACAAAAATTTTCTTGTGAGCCTAAACACTTTTTGTTCCAACTACATTATCCAAGGCATTATCCAATGAGAAATGGAGGCAAGCAATGACAATAGAAATGGAGGCCTTAGAGAAAAATAAAACATGGGAACTGGTAGAGTTTCCAAAAAGAAAAAATCCAATTGGGTGTAAATGAGTTTTCACTGTAAAATACAAGATTGATGGTACTATTGAAAGGTATAAAGCCAGGTTGGTAGCTAAGGGCTACACTCAAACTTATGGAGCAGATTATCAGGAAACTTTTGCTCCAGTGGCCAAGATGAATATAGTTAAGATTTTGTTATCATTAGCTGCAAATTAAAATTGACAGCTTCAACAATTTCATGTAAAGAATGCTTTTCTAAATGGTGATTTAGAAGAAAAAATATATATGAAAGTTCCACCAGTATTTAGAGGTTATCTAAAAGCAAACAAAGTATGCAAGCTGAAAAAGGCTTTATACGGCCTTAAACAGTCTCTTAGGGCTTCGTTCGGGAGATTTGCCAAAGTGATACTAGCAATGGGATATAAGCAGAGTCAAGAAGATCACACATTGTTTATCAAACACTCTGATTCAGGGAGTCACAGTTCTATTAGTATATGTTGATGATATAATTGTAACTAGAGATGATGAAAAAGAGAGAGAATTTCTAAAACAGTGTTTGGCTAGAGAATTTGAGACAAAAAAGCTAAGGAAATTGAAGTACTTCCTAGGAATTGAAGTAGTTCACTCACGGCATCGTATTTTCATCTCATAACAGAAATATGTAATGGATCTTCTGAAGGAAACTAGGAAGCCCACATGCAAACCTGCAAATACCCCTATAGATCCTAATCATAAACTTGGAAAAGTTAATGAAGATGTTGCTGTAGATAGAGAGATATACCAAAGATTAATTGGAAGACTCATTTATCTCTCACATACTAGACTTGATATAGCATATGCTGTGAATGTAATAAGTTAACTTATGCATAGTCCTAAAAAAGTGCACCTACAGGCTATCTACCGTGTATTGCACTATTTGAAGGCTAATTCTAGGAAATGTATCTTATTCAAAAGAAATTCAAGCCTGATTTTAGAGGCATATACAGATACTGATTATGCAAATTCGTAACTGATAAAAGATCCACCTCAGGCTATTGCACTTTCCTAGGTTATTTTAGTTAAGTCTCTTATTTTTAGAATAAGGAGTGATTTGGGTAATTACAACAAATCATAGTTATTTTTGTATTATGTGTAGAGAGTAAATCTCTCCTTTGATAAGATGATGTTTCTATATTTTTATGCATGAAAATCTCGGGTTTTAAGGTTGGGCATATCCGGTCTTTAGCCTATATATTTTTTTCAAGCAATTCTAGCATTTTAATAAGAAAATATGGAGGTATAAAAGAGTTTTATTCCAGAAATTTATTCAACTGTAAAGTTTAGCTTATGAAACAATTCCAACATTGTTGCTCTACTGTAGCTAAAGAATTTACTGAAGGAACTAAACTATGTGAACCTAATTTCTTTCTAAGATGTTAAAACAAGTTTGACAAGTAGATAAATGGTTTGAAAAGTTATTTCATCATATTAACGTGTATGAAATTCAACAAAAATAGAAGCCCAAGGTCAAAGGGATGATAAATCAAGCAACAATTAATATAAGATGAAATGGGTTTTGGAGAAATGAAGATGTGGAATAGATGAAGCAACCAACGACACCAAATAGTTTTTCATAATAACCAAGAATGATTTGATTCAGACATAGTCACATGTCAGTAGAGGTGCAGTTCATTCTCTAATTTCATTCTTAACCTTATGGACAAAAGGATGATATCATAACCTTATGGATTAAAGCCAGAAACTACATTCTGTTGCCAACTTGTCAATCAAAATATGACCCACGAAATTTTAATTGCACCATCCTTAAGGAAGAAAAGATTCTCACAAGTTTATTTATGAAAGATTAGTTCGAAAGTTTGGTGCTTTTGCAGCTAATAACCTACCTGTTCATTAAGTTCTTCATAGATACAAAATTTCTATTTCAAATTTCAAAGGCTGAAGGATCAATTCCTTACTTCCAAGGCTCCCTAATAGCCAACGTTCCTTACTTAGAGATACAAATAAGGGCTCTATCAAGGTAGCTTATTATTGGACATCTCATCATATGACTTCTTTTCAGCTTTTCCCCCTTAGTACTTGGACCTGCACTTTCTCTAATAGAAAATATTTTAGAAGAAGAAGATTGTGAAGATGAATAGGAATTCTCAAACTAGTGTTAAGTGAAAAAGGTATTAAAGTACATTGTGATTGACACCAGTAGCTGAAATCTTGGCTGAGTCAAAATAACCAGGATTGTTTTAACTCGTTACATTACCATTCGTTGATTTATTTATTTTGCACTTCCTCTTTCTTCTAGCAATGCAAAACTAAATAATTCCATATTATGAAGATCAGATTTAAATCAGGCCAATAAACCTTATTTTCAACCCCCAGTATTTTTCTTCACCAAGTCTCTATAAAGCTACAAACCCTGTTTCTCAATTCTCCATGACTCTGAAACTTGAAAAATCTTAAGGACCACCAGTGTGACCCATATGCAACCAACATTAACATGGGTTGAATTCAACAAGCAACACATTCTAACATATAAAAGTTTCTTATTACTGCAAGTTTCAGTAAAATGCACATAATTGACAGGTAGTTGAAGTTGTAGCAAGGCTATATATAAAATATATAAATTAAAACTTAACTAACTGAAAAACAATTCATATCAGTTAGAACTAATTTGGCTAGACCAATTCTATCTCCAATGCTGCAGGCCCATCTACCAGTGAAAATATTTTGACCCTCTAGGTGATTTTAGGTTTGCAGTCAAATTCTCCAATGAGTAACACAACCTAGACAGCTAGAACAACATAGCTTTTGAGTGCTATTATACAATGAAAAATATTCATAAGAGAGCTACATAATATCAAAGACAGATTTCAAACATGTGTTAAAGAAGATACCAAAATAAAAAAAGTTAGGGTACACTAATCTCTTTGGTGAGCAAACACAGAAGTTAACATAATATTCGGATGAAAATTTTGGTTATTTACTCCAAATTTAAGGCCAAAAATCCAAGACTCTTCCCAAATCTTTTTAAAAAACTAAATAAATAAAAATAGTTACTGTTCTTTATTTTCTTCTAATGAAACAAGTCACAACAATAAAAAAGTAAAATTTTCCTTTAATAAATCTCAACCAAACAATTAGATGTGAAACCAGACAGTCATGCACTGAAACAAATGAATAGAGAAAAAATTTCAATTACCTTGATCGAATACAGTAATTCATGATATTGAGTGGATAACCAAGATAGATCAAATTCATTACTTAAGGTGCATCTTAATCAAATTTGGAATCTCTAAAAATAGAGTGTGGTTCTCTTATTAAATTTATATGATATTTTTCGGATCATAAGAGGCCACTAAGTAAACTTTACTAAACAGGGGTGATGCACACATTGGCTAAACACAGGACTGTCAATGCAAATAGAAACATAAAATATAACCTTCATTAATTCAAAAAAAAAAAAAAGCAGAATTAATACCTAACCTAAATTAAAATCAAATTTGCATAAATCCTAAATCAAGATCAGAATTCCAAAATTAAAATAATTGATTTCTTCCACCAAGACTCTTCATTCATGATGCAATTTATTGTATTGAACATTAGAGATGAGAGACGAAGCAATGGAAAAAGAGAAATAAACAAAGAGAGAACGAGGGGAAATCAAGAGGAGAAACCGAGGGGAAATCAAGAGGAGAAACTGAGGAGAGGAGGATAGAGAATCACAAGCTTAAACAATATTCAGTTTATCATCAACCAAAGCTCCTAGGATTCGCAAAAAGAAGTATGTGTATGGAAACCTGTGAAACCCTACTCCTAATAATGGAGATTTCAAATGTAAAATAAAATGAAAACAGCATAAATCTTAAATCAAGATCAGAATTCCAAGATTTAAAATAATTGATTTCTTCCTCCAAGACTCTTCTTCATGATGCAATTTATTGGATGGATTTGAAAATTAGGGAGGAGCAGAGAAATAAACAAAGAAGATATGGAGAAAGCAAGGAAAAAAAGGCAAGAAACTGAGGAGAGGACGATAGAGAATCACAAGCCTCAACAATATTCAATTTATTATCAACAAAAGCTCCTAGGATTTGCAAAAAGAAGTATGTATATGGAAATCTGTGAAACTCTACTCCTAGAAATGGAGATTTCCATTGTAACCCTAATTAACCTAAATAACACTTGTACTAGCATAATGAGCATTAAAATCTAAATAGTATAAATAAAAAATTACATAAAATCATAAACAAAATCAAGATTAGACAAACTTCTTCCTTCAAGGCTTCTTGCATGACTGCATAATTTTATCAATCACAAGAACATAATATTAAAACCAACTATCCAAAAGCTTAAAAAAATAACATAGTATATGTCAATATTCATTATCGAAACATGAATTTTAACCAACTCAATCAGCAACTTTCTTTCAAATCACCAGCAGGTCTCAGCCAACAAAGAAACGATAGATTTTTCATGATACCAAACAGTAAGATAAAGTACATTATTCAGGTAAATAGTGTAAAGAACAATATCAGAAACAGAATTAACAAACTGTGACATGACACTGAAAGGTAAAAAAAAAAATCCACAACTGTGAGTGATAATGTGAACAAAAAGATAATTGCAAGCTGTGAAATTATACTACGAATAAAATACTAATCATAAGAATAACAAGATGAAAATAAAACAAAAAAAAAGGATACAGAAAGAAGTACTCAAAAGTTAATGTTGCCATGCCCCATTTCCAAACTAACATTCCAAAAAATCATTAAGGAAAATCATAACAGCAAATTAAAAAAGTAAAATAAAAAAAAAAAACAAAGGGAAAGAGAGAGATTTCCAAATAAAGCGATATAAAAATTTTAAGACATGGGTTGCATTGAGTTGGCATTTCATTGACTCAATGTGACCCTATTTAAAAAATTTGCCATTGACACAAAAAGTAATGTGAAGAAAAAACCATGGCATAAGCCTGTAAAAGATTTTCTGTTCCAAGCTTAGTGTTTTCCGATAATTCAAGGATAGTGTACTCAATTAAATGCAATAAGCCCTTCTATAATCTATATCTATGTTAAAGATGCCTCAAAATGACAGAACTTAAATGCCTGTATCCATAGGAAACCTAATGTATCAGTGAGGACTCTTTCTAATAAACTTGGAAAAGATTGAAACCTTTTGAAACAATGCACCTCTCCATCAACAAAAGGAAAAAGAAAAAGAAAAAATGCACCTCCAGAAGAAAAAAAAAAATCTTTAAAGAGCTTGTATCCAATTTTCACTGTAATACTACTAAGCAAAAAAAAAAAAAAAGCAAGTGAAAAGAAGAACTTAGAACCATTGGTGTCCCAGTCAGATACACAATACACCCACAAATTTCAATCCACCCCACTTTAGGTCAACACATGGGAATTTCAAGAATGAATCACAAATTTGTTTCAAACAGAAGACCAAAACAACTGTCATAAATATCAAGGTGAGATATATCATCAAATTACTGTGGTAAGCAATCATATACACTACAAGGGCAATAAGCTGAATTCAAAAGGAAGATACATAGCAGACTAGTACACCACCTATTATTTTTGGATAATAGGTACACAATAATAGATTAGGCATATGCACATCAGAGACACTTATATAACAAACCATTCAACATTAAAGAGCAAAACCAAGAAGACAATCCATATTTATACTGCCAGATAAAGCTGTCAAGGTTATAAGAAACGTTATTATAAAAATGTTATAATCAGTAATAAAGAAGCCTACCATAGGTTTCCCTTCTGCAAATAGCAACAATATAGTAAGCCTTTCTCATTATATGGGGTCAGATCCTTTAAGCAAATAAGATTCTAAAGTACTCCAGTCTTCAGGTAGCTTATGCAGCTACTCTGATTTTCACGGTATAAAATATTTTAATTTCAGACTGCAAACAGAAAAATTTTGTAGAAAGAAAAGTTAACTGACCTCCATAGCCACAATTTCGCAGCAATGCACAGACAACATGGCGAGTTGAGTCATCATTTTCCACCAATAGAACCTTCAACGACCTTAGAGGTAAAAACCTCTCCCAGCAAACCAAAGGACCATGAGACTGTTGCTGTGACATCTGCTGGACACCTCGCATGTGGATCTGAAGCTGAACCACCTCCTTGTTTCCATCATGTCTGTCTTCCACATCCTCATTAATCTGTGACTCGTCCTCCGCTGAGAGGCCCTGCCCCTCACCTGTGAGCCCATCCCTCATTTGCTTGTGCTCATCATGGACACTTGTATTCAATTCAACCAATCCATTGGTCACAGGACCATTATTACTCATTTGAACTATCCCCATCAACCAGATTCAAAAAGACCAATAATAAGGAAGGCACCAGATTAAGTTGGTTCCTTTTTTCCACAAAAGAGCTTGCACATCCCGTTGTCTTCAAGATACAAACATCTACAAACACAAACCTTCAACAAATCCTACGGAAGAGAACACATAAAAGATTTGATATTAGATGTCATGCACAAGTAACAATCATATATAAACTTGCATATAACCCTTGCTCTCATCTTACTGGCAAATATACCTAAGCCCCATATAACTCAGATCTATTTAACTCAAAACCAAAGCACGCACATATAAATACATGTTCACATGTAAGTTCATGTTTTCAACAACACATAAGAAATTCTTATATTCAATAAGAAAGCAACCTAAGCTAGGTATACTGCCATTTCTATTTTCATGACATACAAATTCATACCTTTAGGTTCAGATAACTAAAGTACAAATTCCAAGAAAATTACTCAGACCTGTCATGAACAACAAACAAAATTTTCGCTGAGACAAACCAACATAGAATTTAGTCACTTAAACACTTAAATTGAGCATTTGATTCAAGATACTAGAATGTTTTCTTCTTCTGAGAACATAAACTATAGACTCAAGATTAGCAAATATAATTCACTATTTATTAGAAGTAATCCTTTTCATCACAAATTATCCAAAAAAAAAAAAAACTTTTCGAATTTGAAATTATATGCAGGAAAAGAAAATATAGAAATTTAAATCCTAAATATGGTGGATTCAAGTAGTCAACTTAAAATAAACTTCCAAAAAAAAAAAAAAAACACAGTTGCGCAATTAAACAAAGAAAGACTTGAAAATTCGATTTTTGAGATTTTCTTCCCAAATTTCTTCCAGTTCAAGCATCATAACAGAGTAAAATTCTCAGATTTTACAGCAGTGAAGTTGATCACAGCATCAAATTTCTATGATAACAAGAATAAAAGAAAAAGGGATAAATCAAATTAAATGAAAAAAACAAATGACGAAATCTTGCTGAAATATCCAAAAGTAAGTCGAGTACGATCATTTTGACGACATGAATCACATTTTTTGTTCAAATAAATGCTTCAAAATCTTCTTTTTTTGCTCCTTTGTTCTCGAAAAAACAAAAAATAAAAAAGAGATTTTTAAGAAAAACTAAATTCTCGTTTTCATTGGAAAAAGAAAAAAAACCATCGTTCGAATTTTTAAAAGAACATAAAAAAAGAATTTTTAAAAAAATAGTGTGATTCTGAGATTAAATAAACAGTTATAACGGAAACCAACGTTCGAATTTCAAGATTCCGTGTTTCAAAGAAATAAATAAAAATAAAATAACATACAAGCTTTCCAAGAGAGTTTTGAAACAACTACACTGTGAAAATTCTTTAAAAAAATTTAGAAAAAAAGAAAAGAAAAACAAAGCTTTAATGATTTACCTTTCGAAACTCGTTTAAAGCCGATCCTCATCCCATTCTTCCAAAGGTCAAAATTTTCAAAAATTGCAAAGCATGAAAATTTCAGGGGAAAAAATGAAAAGCTCGAAAGCTTTAACTCGAAAATTTAGGGTTTATGAAATTAAAAATAATAAAAGAAAAACGAAATCTTTATAAGAAGATTTTGAAAGAGAAACTGGCTGGCTTTGCTTGACTGGTTGAGAAACGGCGAGGCCAAAGGTGTAAGAGAAAGGAAGAAACGTCGAATAAAAGATATTATTCTCGCTTACGTGCCAATGACGTGGCTTAATTGAAGGGTTAAGAGATGCCACGTCAAAGACCACGTGGATGGGTGGAGGTGACGTGGAGGTGAGATCTAAAGCTGGGCTCTTAACCGTTTGTGGTGGATATAAGACGATCCCCTCGATCGTGTAAAGGGACACGTGGGACGTTACGCGATGAGTTAATGATGTTTGGAGAATCGAGGACACGGTAAAAAATGGACGATGTCGCTTTCGTGGGGTGACCACAATGAAACCCCAATGACTGGTTTTGGAGCTAAAGACGAGGGATCTTGACGAGGTGGTGGGGTTTTCTTCAAATGACGTAAATACCCTTGACAGAATTCCAGTTTTACACGAGCAATCCAAGGTTTTGCCATGTCAGCAAGAAAATATCTTCCCCGACTTGGCTTGGTCTCCTTATGGATTACGGTTCGGAGTTCGGTTCGGGTATTTATTGGGTGGGTGTTGTAACTAAATATTTAAATAGGTTCCTTATTAAAAATATAAAAAAAATAATAATAATAAGGTTAAGATTAAAAGTAAAAAATTAATTAAAATAAAATAAAAGTGCTAATTAAACGTAACCTAAATAAATTTCCATCAAAAAGACAAAATAAATAAAACTTTATATAAGGAATTAAACACTTGTAATTATGGCATTATAATTATTAATTAATTAAATATAATTTAAAATTGTAGAAGATTTATTAAAATAACTTGATAAATTTTTATATAATTTTTTACTGTAATTAAATAATTTTAATATTTTAATAAAAAGAATTATATATTTACATATGAAATGCTTTTGTTATATTTTTAGTTTTAACCTCAATGTTAAATAATTGTTAGACGCATTTTATATTTACAGAGAGGTGTATAAAAAGCATTAAATCAATATTTGATTTAAAAGATTGCTACCAATTTTTTAAATGATTGAGATTTAAAATTTCAGTTCATATTTTCTTTCTTGATGAACCTTATAAAAAATAATAAAACCTTTAATTATCTGGTTATTCTTGTTCATTATATAAAATGTGAAAGAAATTAATTTTGATTTCCAAAAGAATTAATATGCAATATCTAAAACAAGACATTTTAATTATCATTGACCAAAATTAAATGCATGAAAAAAAAAAAAAAAAAATTGGTAGTTTGATTGCGTAAGCCTCATCCCCATCTCTAAATTTTTATATTATATTTATTTTCGTATTTATATTCAAAAATATTTTAAATCTACTTTAAAAAAATTTATATTATACTCATTTTCATAATTATATTTGATGAGTTCATCTATCTCTTTACAAATATTTAATGAGTATAAATAAAATTAACATCCAAAAATTTTTTTTTTTCATTTAAGATAAATATTTTCTATTTTCGAAATTGAAATCTAAATTTTCAAATTAAAAGCTCAAATATTTAAGTGTCTACTCCATTGGGAAAATTAGGATTTGGGATGCCCAATCCATAATAAATGTTGATGTTCAATCAATTCTAAATATTTGTGAGCTGGTATATATATAAACAATTAAAGTTATTAATTTCGAAATTTAGAGAAGACCTTCGTTAGGAGGGGAGAAAACTTAGATGATCACTGTTCGTAGATTATTGATGCTTCATTTTTTGAAATAGTGACACCATTTTCGCCACCGTTTTATGTAACAAAAAAAAAAAAATTAAAGTTACTAATTGATTGCCAAAATATTTTTCTTTCTTTGCTTGGGGGAGAAAAAAAAAAGGAAATGAGAGAAAGAGAGAGAAAAAAATAAAAAAAAATTCTTTCTACACTTAAAATCCCATAAAAATTGGTAAAGATTATAGAATTGTATTTTTTTATTTTTAATAACTATTAGATACTGATTTTAATTTAATTTGCAAAAGACTTAATTATGGAATAAATCTAATTACCTAATTATTTATACTAGTTGAAAACCACTTTAAAGTTTTGTATATTAATAATAGAGATATATTACTAGAGACATACTAGTTGGTTCAATTGTTATTGTCCTTACTTTTAAAGTCAAGAATGTCGAAAATATAAGATTTAAATTTCAGCATTTGATTTTTTTTTATGTATATATAAATATTTTTTTGATAAAAAGACGTATAAAAATGTTAATTATTAAGTATTATAGCACTAATTACATGACAAGATTAAATCGCTTACAATTTATAATATAATCTTGTAATTATTTAATTATAATAAAATTTATGTAAGAATTTATCATGAATTTTATTTAATATTTTAATGGATTTTATCAACCTTATATGATTCATGATTGTAATTACCTAATTGAAATATAATGATCGTAAAAAATATATTTTCAAATATATATATAAAAAAATCAAAATTATATTTGATTTGACTGAACCTTTTAACAATTAATTAAATTATAAAAGAGTGATTAAGGTAGCAAAATTAAAAAGTATAATTAAAACAAGGTTAATTAATTAAGTAAACTTTCCATATTATTATTTGCAATCTCAGTGATAGCTTTTATGAGTGAACGAGTATTCTCCTATGGTCAAATATTAAAAGCTAAGTCAAATACATTCACAATTAGAAGTGTAAATGATACATTAGTACTCACAAGCTACTCGGATTCGATTCGAAAAAAATTCGAATTTGGTTCGATTATTATCGAGTCGAGCTCGAGCTCGAGTAATTTGACTTATCGATCAAATCGAATTTAAGTATTCTTATATCCGATTCGAGTAGCTCGCGAGCCTAATCGAGCTTTTATATTTAAATATATTTTTATTATTTTAATTAATAAAATATTTCGAATCCAAGTTCGAGTTCGAGTATAAATAATCGAACTCTTATTGAGTATACGAATCGAGCTTATTTTTACATATTAATTGAACTTAATCGAGCGAGCTCGAATAGCTCGAATTTGATCATAAATTGAGTTCGAACTTGAAAAATAAAACTCGATTGAATTCGAATTGAATATCGAACCTCAAATTATGAGTCGAATTCAAACTTCTCATTATATCGACTCGACTCGATTACACTCCTATTCATAACTTTTCGTTACTCACTTGCAATTAAAAACTCTTCTCAAAGTAAAAAGAGCAAATTTATTTTATATACATATGTATATATGTATTTCAAATTCACATAATATATTACATTATCGTTTTATAATTCATATTATATGGTTTCAAATTCAAACACGAAATTTTTTTATTTTTTAAAATTTATATATAATTTTTATTAATTTTAAATTATATAATTTTTATTTATATGATACATGTTAATTTTGCTTCCTTTGGTGTCTGTTCTTATGAAAAGTTTTCAAGTTCCATTTTTTTTTTTTTTTTTTGGGTTAATTATTCATATCCACCCTATTTAGATTCCCATGTCCCAATAAAAGGGTTAACAGTGCAGAAGGAATCACACATGTGAGGCTGTGACTTTGCCTTTGTTTGTGTTTCCTTTTCAATGTTTGTAACTTTTTCTCTTTAATCTTTGCATCTAATGCCTTGTTTGTGGCCTTTGTTCAAAGGGTTTCTTTTTCTTCTCATTGTACCCTTGCCTTCATCTTTTCACATTCAAATTGACAATAAGGATTCCTTATCTCATTCTCTTAGTTGGAGTCATCTTATCTCTATCCATTGTGCTTTTCTCTGCCCTCTTTTATTCCTTTGATAGGTTTTAACCTTGTTCTTAATTTTTGGCTGTCTAACTTGTCTCATGCAATTCAACTTTGAACTATGAATCACGTCGGATACATAAAGCTAGATACAATATAAATATGTTTTATAATTGGATCGAATCTTTAAAATGAAATATGCAATGTGCAGTATCATAGTACAATCTTGATCAGTTTGTTGTGAATTGATTGAACTTATTATTTACATAAAGCAAAGAAAAGACACCTAAGCTTTGAAAAGATGACGGTAGAACTTTATAGTAAAGTAAATGCAAGCTGGCATACAGCTCTTTTGTATTGTTTGTGATGCTAGTAACTGGTTCATAAGAAAGACAGGATAAAAAGACGAATCATCTTTATAATCATAAAGTTTTGGTTTTTTTTTTTTTTTTTTTTTTTTTTTTTTTTTTCTAATTTCTTCGCCATATGATTCCAATTACTATTTTTTAGATAATAAGTTTTAAAGTGATAAAGATATTTGCAAAAGTTGGATTAGAATCCTAATTTCAGAGAAATTTGATCATCAAACTTATTTAATATGTTATTTTATTATTTTTAAGTAAAAGCGCAAATGAACAGATATTTCAATAAATTATTTATAAATATATTTCATTTTTATTTATTTATATTCATTTATTAAATTTAATAAATAATTTTAAATAATTTTTTAATGTTCGTTTAATAAATGAATTGTACATAAATAGATGTGCGTTTTATTAATTTATATTTACAAATAAATTCATTTAATATTAATAAGCAAATTCAATAAATACTTGTTTATATCTAATTTCTATTCCTTTTAAGATAATTACTTCATGATTAAATATCTTTTAATAAAATTTAATCACAATTTAATATTAATACATTAAAAAAAAACACTTAACATATATTAAAAATCTTTTGTAATTTAATATTACACACTTATTCTCAATAATTTTTTTTATAATTTATGAGTTTTTTTTAAAACTCTACTTAATAAATCGTTTTATTGGATAAATCTATGCAGAATCTATCTATAACAATCCTAATAAATTTATAAAAAAATTACCTTCCCACAGCTTTATAAGTAATAATTTGGATCCGAAATATTTCACAAAATAATTAGAGTATGATTTTTATGCTAAAATTAAAATAAAGTTTGAATCTACCCTTTTTCAAATAAGAAAAAAAAAATACATTTTATGCAAATTTTGCCTATTTAGGCAAAATTTAATTCTGAACTTTTATGCTATAAACTTTGGATACTAAATGTAAAGGTACCCAAATTTAGAATCTTAAATAGAATTGTCAAAAAAAAAAAAAATGCAAATTAACCTAAATTCTAAAATCACCTATAGTAAATCAATTAGACCCATAATTTAGCAGTTCAAACAAATTCTTCCTAGTCCTACAAAGACAGGGACAAAGGCGGTGAGAATATCCCTTCACCAAACCTACTTTTTATGCTAAATTGATGGACATACAAAATACAACTTTTTTTTTTTTGGCAAGAATCGAATATAAATTGTGTCGACATTCTTGGTGAAAATTTTTTAAAATTTTATAAACAGATTTTATAAGATTTCCTTCTGTTATAATTAACAAAAAAAAATTGATAAATTTAAGGTTTTGTTTGGTAGATTTTTTTTTTTTTGGAAACATAATTAATAATAAAAATAAGTAGTGAAAAGAATTAAAAGTATATACCAAACAAAGTTATTATTATTAAATGGACATATGTTGCAGAAAAAAATTAAATGGACATATAGCTTTCTCATTTTGCCACAAAGAGACGTTATTTGAGGATAAGAAAAAGGCAATAGCTTTGGAACTTGATCTCTAAAACTATTGAAAATTATTTATTAAAAATAATTATATAAATCAATTGAACTATAACTCGAGTTCAACATAGAGCTTTCTTGTAAACCCATTTGTAACATTCATACAATTATCTATACAAAGTGACATTCAATAGGTCTGAAGTTCGTATCTCAACAACTTATTCCTTTTATGCCATGACCTCTTTTGAAAAAAAAATCACAACTTTTCAAGTAATAGTTTTATATAATTCAACCCACAATGCCAAACTCGAGAGCATTTCACCTACAAATTCTTTTTATTATAATACTACAATTGTCCAATCACAACATGTAAGAATACACTAATGTAAATGTGGGTTCCACACTGAATCCTACACAATTCTAAATTGTGATTGGTTAATTGTAATACAATAATTGTAGATAATATGCTCCAGCCAAATGTACCCTAAGTATGTTTCATACATGTAGAAGAATTAACAACTGTAAAGAATTGTAGAGAAACGCTTGAAAGTGTTTAGATTCAGTTCTCTATTTCCTGATACATGGTTCCAAGATCACACATTTCCATAACAAAGAGATCAAGCTTAAACCTTCCACAGTTCCAAGACATTTCTATTTTTGTCAAGAAAATGTTTGGTCACTTTAATTGGAAGTGACTACTATCTTTTGAGTTCCCTTCTCAAAGGGTAATGCTTGGCATAACACAAATATACAACAAATTGACAATGGCACCGGCAGTAAGCAGATATATGAAACAAACCATGAGTAGTCAAATAACAAAGCCCTTCCTCCACCAAACAATACTTACCCATTTTACACATTCTCCAGAAAACCAGTACAAAACTACCTTGTTATGTAGTTTAGGGTTTCAGGCATGTCTAGCTTTATTGCATATTTAATGTTTCTCTCTGACTTTTCTGTTTTATAAAATCAATATGCATACACATGTTGTGAATGCAAAGAATTACCTAATTTACCTTGCAAATATACTTCAAATGGTACAGAAATGTAAAACATCATGCAGCTGCAGACTCCTTGTCCTCATGATCTTCAAGATTCAAAGCTTGAAGCAGCTTTGGCCAAGATTCTGGGATTCCTCCTGGAAGATCAAATTCTAACAACTTCCCGCGACTGCGGTAGAAATCCTCTACAGGTCGAGTCTGTATGAACAATAAAACTTGCAATGCACCAGTCAATAAAGTGAATAAATTTTCCCCTTAATCATTACAGGATTATGGATGCATCGAACCTCAATAGGAAGATGGCATTTTAGGTGGCTAGATTATATCTAATAATTTTGGGACACACATATTATACAAAATTCCCTGCAATAGTTAATTAAATTCTCAGGAATGCAATTGAGAGAAAGATATGGGAATGTGGAGAATACCATCTCATGGTATATGCGGAGCCGTTCCTTAACAACTTCTTCAGTATCATCAGCTCGGGTAATAAGCTTGGATTCACATTGAGGAGGAGGAGGAAGTGCAGCCATGTACATTCCAGGCCTCCCATTCTCAGCCTTGATATCAATACAAGCAACATTGTAGTTTCCTCCACACTCACTACAAATCCTTCTTCCAAGACATTTTGCAAGCAATGCTTCTTCTCTAAGCTTCAGGTTAACCACTAAGTCAATGTCTGTCACTCCTTCTAATATTTCCTGGGAAATAAGCATAACAAAGTAGTAGACTAAAACATTAGAGATTTTACAAAAGAAAATTACTAATAATTGGTACAACATGACATGGAGCTATTTGACATGCTAAACACATTTAATAATTCAACCGTTTAAGTCCCCTGACAATATACCAAACATTTAATCAATGCCTTTAGACACACCTCTAAAAGAAAAGGTGGAGAGGCTTTTTTTCATTCGTAAAAGGAACTTTAAGGAACACCAAAACAACCAATAACATATACGCAGCTTTCCATTAAAAATTAAATTTATCCTTCATGCAGCCTGTATGCATTCTATAATAATAAAAGTCACTAGAAAGTATCAAAATAATTAGTATTCCACAATACTACCATTCTCTTTGGTTTTGATTTGTAGAAGGTAGTTAAATTGCCTGCTGTGAACAAGTCTTATGCAATTTCAAATTATCATCAAATCAAGCTTTCTCTTTTGATGAAACAAAAGTTGCTAATCATATAACAACTTCTACCATACGAAATCACCATTTGCAAATATTGTTCATTTGCATCATTATAAAATGCTTTTCTTCAGAGTGGACACCAAAAAAAAAAAAATTTAGAAAAGTTTCCACTGCTTGACCATCCAACTTATGGCCAGTGGCAATTCTATAAATCATTAAGATAGGTAGAAGTTGCAGTCCAAATTGCATGCATTAGTAAATTACCAAGAAACTATCAGAAGCTTTTGGTATCAAACCCTATCACTGGAATTTATGTATGCTTCTAGCAAATCTGTCAGTAAATACCAATGCAAAGGAATCAATTCAGGATCCAAATATATTTGCTTACAGTTCTTTTACCACTGGCTTTCCTAACATTCATATTTCCTTGTAAGTAAAATCAAGTCAACCTTTAGTTGGAACCTAAGACATCCCAGCAAAATATCAAATGAAGCACTCACCGCCTGTCTTATTGTCCGAGGAAAACCATCAAGAATAAACCCAGATTCACCCTTAGCTGCTTCCACACCAAGACGTTTAGACAGTAGATCTATTATAATTTCATCCGAAACTAGTTTACCTTGGTTAACTATCTCCTTTAACTGCCAAGTGTAAATATAATAGTAAGAAACAAGTAAATTCAAGAAAAAGCAAAAACAATACCCAAAACAAGACATTAATAATGTTTCAACTCCAATGTCTTTCCCCAAACCACATAAATATCATGATTTTCAAATTTCAGAAAAAGAAAAAAAAGGTAGTTAAAGCTAAAAACAGCACAAAATTACAGGTTGTAACTTTCAATATGCACTTTTACTTTCTTTATGAATTTGTTAAGGATTCATTCACATATTGCTTTTACTACTTGCTTTTTTTACAGTTGCTAATCAAAAAGAAAAGTCATATGGATTAAAAATGAAAAAATATAATTAAGTTAAAATGCAACACACATTCAAATATAATGGTTCCAAATTTTAATTAAAAAAATCCATTCTCTTATTCAAAAATCAGAAACTTTTAATTTTACTTTTAATAATTCATAAAAGTAATCTCCATTTTTATTGACTTCAATAAACTCGATCAATTACATAAGGATTGATGCTATTAAAAAAGATGAATCTAGACTCAAGACATTAAACACAAATGACACTTGAATCTAAGTACATTCATCTACCATTAATTAGGTTCATAAATAACTAGTCAATAAATAGCTAGATACATTATTAAATTAACTTCTAGTTTAATATCTAACATTCCCCCTTACACTTGAATTGAACATATTAATAACTATACCAAATCACTTGTTCAGTTGCAGCACAAATTTGATCAATTCTACGATCAATTCACTTAACTGCAGAAATACTTTCAATCCAGCCCCCTCCAATTTTCTCTATTTTTTTTCAAAAATTATTTTTTTTCCTGTACGAGGCATACCCATCCCTTGCACAACTTGTTACCTCCATTGCATCCCCACCATCAGCTTCTCCACCCCATAATTTTTTGCACAAAGCAAAATGAATTTTTGTTCTGATAAGAAATTATGGGGTGAGAAGTGGATGATGGGATGCAATTAAGGTCCTCCAATGAGAAAGAATGGAGTTGCTTTGTCGGAAAATTGGCAAGCTATGGCAAATATGGACGAGCGAGTTTAAACTAATTTTTTTTTCTTATTACTCATTAACAGCATAGCAAAAAATCAAAATATTTAAACTATTTAGCAAAAAATTTATAAAAAAAAAAAAAAAAAAATCAGCGTGCATTTAGTAAATTTTTGAAAAAAAATCACTTTTTTGAAATTAATAACAGTCAAAGGAATCAAATTTCAACTTTAAAAAAAAAAAAAAAAAGTTGAAAAGAGAAACCCTAAGAAAAAAGATTGGACCTTAGAAGAAAGGGGACCAGAGGAAGCGAGCTCATGACGGACAAGATCACCGGTGGCGATGTGAGGAACACCGAGAAGATTCGACAACCGTGAAGCGTACGTGCCTTTGCCGACACCTGGACACCCTAAAAACACCCACTGAACATTTCTACCCTTCGGCTCTCTCTGCAAAGTCCCCAACGCGGCAGGTTTATTATTATTATTGAGGTCAGTTTCGGTATTTAACGTCGAAGAAGAACAAAAGGAAGAACTGGAAAGAGCTCGAATTACGTAAGCGAATGTTGCGGTGGCGATTCGTGTCGGCGCCGTAGCAGCTCGAGAGCAACGGCTAAAAACCGCCATGGGAATATAAAGGGAAGGGATTGTTTGGCTGAAAGGGCCAAAAGAAAAGTATTTGAAAGTTCTTAAAAATTTTTCTTGGATTCTTTGAAGTGAGTAAACGTGGACAATGTGGGAGCGTTTGACGTTTTAAATTTTGTCATGAGGTGGTTTTTCATTTTTTTTTTTTTTTGCTTTAACAAATAAATAAAATCTATGGGCTTTGATATTTTTGTCAGACCGTGCACGGATAATAATTATATATATATATAATTTAATATAAATGTAATTAATAAAATTATTTAACCAAATAAATTTTATATAAGTTATTATAAATTAACTATTTAAAATTAATACATTCTTTAATCAAGACAAATAATTATTCTTTTGAATTTCCAAATAACTTTTACTTTTTTAACATCAATTATTGACTAAAATCACTTGCATATAAAATCAAATTGTTATTAATTTTTTTATAATTATATAATGTATTTTATATTATAAAAAATAATACATTAACCGAATTGCTACAAATTTCCAAAAATAATACAAGCTACTCAAACAAATTAAGTAAATAAAATATTGCACCTAGAAACAAAATATAGGTGCAAAGACGATAATTTTAAAATTTATGAAGTTTAAATATGCAAAGTTGATCATAAATTAAAAAAATATATATTTATGGGAGGCAATAATAATAAATTACAAAAAAAAAAAATCCTTCCCATGATTTATATTAATATAAAATTAAGCATGATTGTAGATAATTTAAAATTATATTAAAGATTTTTAAAAAATATTGAAAGAAAATGTTATTACTTCAAGTACTTTAAGTTAAACATTAATGGTAGATGATTATAAAAGGTTACATAAATGTAAAAAAGTAAGTAGTTAAATTGAAATTTTAAAAGAAAATCTATAATTAATTATTTGAAAAATATTTTAATTTAAATCAAATTAAATTAAATTAAAAGAACTAAATGCAAGCCCTATGACAATTTTTTTAAAATTGTTCACATGTAAAAAATATATATCATTTACCTTGGATAAATGTTTTTAAATAAAGATTTTATTTTTATATATTTATGTGAAATGTAAATAAATCTATCAAATAGATTTTTATTTTTTGGTTAGTAAAATATTAGAAGGAATATACTATATCTATAGTCCCAATTTTGATACCATTTATGATTTTTTTCTTTTTTATTTCTAAATAATCATATAATTATTTTAATTAGTACTTGAAAGTTGAGAGTAAGAATGGGATTTTTATTAAAACATTTGTTCTTTATTTGTTTGTTTCCACGTCAATGACTTTGAATTAAAATTTTATCAATGAACTTTACCAATGATTTAATATGAATGAATATAAAAGGAAATTTTGATTTTTTATTAAGAAAATCAGAAATTAAAGTTACTTTTGTATTTTTAATCATTTACTTATTTTTAGTATGTTTTTGTGAACTAACTCTTTCTTGATTATATAATATATATATATATATATATATAACTCTTTTAGACAATTATTTTTACAAGTAATATGTAAAACCTTATTGTTGGCTAAAATAACAAAAAAAACCTCCTTAAACTTTCTCATTTTATTTAAATAAATTCTTATATTTTTATTGTATTTAAATAAACTTTTAACTTTTAATTTGCTCTTAAATAAATATTTAAACTTTGATTTGTATCTAATAAACCTAATTTATATCTAAATAAACTTTTCACGTAAATTAATTTTTTTTTTAAATAAAAAATTATTCGAATATAAATCAAAAAATAAAAATATAAAAAATTTTATTAAAAAGTAAAATATTTTACCTTTTTAGTATTTTATCCTCTATTGTTTCATTGAAATGATTGTTTAACTTCCTAGCAATAACCAGGAAAATATGGGCTTTGACTTGTAGTTTCCTGTATTATTGCCAATCCTTTATAACAGAAAGAAAATGTCAAGACATTGGAATTTCAGTTGGATTCTTCTATTGCCTGTCCTTTTTCACAAAAAGACAAATAAAAATAAAAACCGAAAATTTAATTTAATTAATTCGTGTAATCTAATCTTAATAGGTGACATTCAACACGAGATTTAAGTTTTAACATTTACAATTATTTCTTTACCTAAGATTGCGACCTCTTTTATATTAAAAATACAGCATACTATAAACGAAGAAAAAAAATGCTGACTAGGATCCACTCTCAGAGTGAGAAACAAAACATATATTTCAAATGATTTTAGTCACCATATTTGAAGACGGTCTTTGTAACTTGCAAGTTACAACAATATATACTTGTTTTCACTGAAAAAGACAAGTAAACTTCAACAATCAGGTTCATCAAAGATTAGTAGCCAATGATTTTTCAGCCTGAAAAAAACAATGATTTGATCTAAGCATCCATTGAAAACCTGAAAACAGCTGATACATTGAAAGGTGTACCAAAAGAAAATAAGCTCAAAAGAGGAAAGAAAGCTCAAAAGAGAACGCTAAATCACAGCACAATTATATGTAAAAACTTACATAATAACTTCACTATCCTCTTTTTATGGTTGAGAAAAACTTGGGATTGGTGGAAACTTGAAAATACACACTGAACTACAAGCACTGTAATGCAATAGATGTCATTCAGCTACATATGATCGACCCTGCTGTCATCCTCACTGATTCCATCCCCAGCATGTCTGTGACCAAATTAAGCAGATATGGCTTAAGATATTTCGTGGCTATGCATATTATGATAGTATGTTTCCGTTGTTGTATGACTAATGATCAAAAAGAAAACAAGGTGACTTGTTTCATGGAATTTTTAAATAATACTATTTGTAACACCAACGTCGTTTGAAATTTATTGAAAAAAATAAATAACACCATGTGACAGAAAGGTTTCACATATGCATTCATCTTACTACTCGAGATCTAAAATCAATATATTATAAAACCGGTAAATGAAAGGCTATGTATTCATCTTCATGCCAAATATCAGAACAATCTTAGTAGATGGAAGTGTCATCTAAAAACTTAAATAGTGTTGCAAACACAAATCCAAAATTCCATGAAATGCAAATTTTGTGATTGCGAATGCTGAAGAGACACAAGGACTCTGTAGAAGTTCGCAACTAATGAATGATAAAGTGCTCATTACTATGGAAGAAAAAGAAATGTGCTGGATGCATTGCAACAAATGACGAGTGTTACAAAATACAAGACCATAACAAGAAGACTATTTTAAACATTAAAAAACATGTTTATTGAACCAAATCCCAAATTTAAAGTTTCCTAGTAAACATAGAACCATGAGGCAAAGTTTCATTTTAGCAGGGTTGAGAAACAAACCGCCAAGAAGTAGTTAGATTCCTGGCCTTTCTGTCCAACTGAAGATTTTCCAGGGCAGCTGAAGCTCGAATCACATCTTCTGGGAGATCATCATCATATCTCCGACTGTACTCATCTTTCCTGTAACCAGACATGGAGGAACCTGCTCTCCTATCTAATTTGCCAAAGGTATCAGATAACAGATACAGCAATCAAGCAGATGTGTATATATGTTAAACAATAAATAAGATAATCCCTCACCAGATGACTGCAAAACAGGAACCGGCCTATCATTCCAAATGCAAAACTAATCAGTAGCAGCATTAGGAAGGAAATGGGAAACAATAAAGATGAAGAAATCATAACTAAAGGAAGTGACACTAGTCCAGCACCTTCCTAATGGGGGCAAGCCCCCAGCAACAGTTGATGATGAGGGTCTTCTTGTGCTTCGAGACTCTAAACTAGACGATGACTCAATTTCTTGTGGTTTCCTTCCAGTTCCCCTTGCTTGGGATAAGTTCTGACAAACATGATTGGAAAGAGTGAGCATTATTTTTCACACGAATTATTTTAAGAACATTTAAAAAAGAAAAAGATGACATCATGATGTGGAAAAAATTGTACCAAAAAATTTAATGATATAATCACATCTCATTTTCTGTACATGTCAAACGCCCTTGTATAATGAAAGCAGAAAGTAAATGCATACATTACAAGAAAATGACTATTCGTGGCAAAGCCTCACATTGAGGACCTAGAAAAAAAACCCTCAAATCCCAACTGCTAGGATAAGCCTAATACTTTTAGGAATTAATATCAATCTTAGCTTTACACATCCACGTCCCCCTATTAGAGTTTCAAGGACCTTGAAAACATTTCCTTCTTACTCAAGCCAATGAGGATCCCCTTAGAACATGATGAAATTTAGGATGTGTTTGGAGCACAAGATAGGATAGGATAAAATAATATTATGAATAGAATTAGATTAAATAATGTCATCCTATCTTGTATTTGATGTGTGCAAGGATTAAGATAGGATAATTTTATTTATGTCAAAATTATCCTTCCTCAAAGTTTATATTATGAGAAAACACTTATTTACAACTGGTTGTAATCTTGTAATCTATATATTTATATTTGTATCTCTAGAATTAAATATCTGTATACCTAGAATTAAGGATGAAAAATTATAATAGACAATCCCTTAATTATAGGATCAGTTTTAGCAAGATTTAGTTTCCTAGTTTACCCACTAGTTAGTTGTATATAAACCGAAAGTGCTTGTATAATTCTTTATGAGTAGTTTTTCAATATACATTTAGTTTTACTTTTAGTTTTCCACACAGTTTTATTTCTTAGTTTTTAACATGATATTAGAGCTAAGATATATTTCCATTGCCCTTTCCAAATCTGTCACAGATAGGCTTTTTCCATCTCCACCTACACGTGATGAGGGCCTGTTACTGTAGTGTTATTCCACATCTAATGAATATTTAATTTCCTGTAGTTTTATATTTAAGTTGGGCCCCTCCACTTACTACCAATTGGTTTTAAGATAGATGCTTAACATAAGATCAGAGCTTTAGGCTCTTTTTGGAAAGCAAAATTTTCAACCTTCATTGCTAACTTCTATTTAGGCCTTCATTGCCGAACCCTGTTAAGTTCTTCATAGCCATTTTATTTTTTCTTTTTTAGCCTTCATTGTTAAGAGTCATTTCTAGTTATATCTTAAGATTTGCTTCAGTTCAAAGAAAGATATCACTACCACCCAATTTGAGGAAGTGTCAACTGAGAAAACCATCAGAGTACTACAAATGTCTTGAAAATAAGGAGAGTTGGACAAAGAAGAGATTGAGAAGCCTATTGAAAACCCTTGAAAATCCTACTAGGGTATGTTCCTTGGGTAGGGTCTCTAGTTTAGGTAAAGCTTCTGGTTTTCATAGATTAAATGTCTCAGTTAAGGTTATTACAAGTTCTTGGGTCATTGTCTCAAGAACCACAAACCATACGACACATTCCTCACAAAAGTATAGTACATATACCTGTGTTCTAGTAATATGAAAATTGTTGTTGCAGATGATTCACATACTACAGTGGCAGGATTAAGAGATGTTCAACTTAATCCCTCATTTGTTCTTAAAAATGTTCCTCATGTTCCTGGATTGTTTACTAATATGATATCTATACAAAAACTTACTAGAGACATGAATTGCAAAGTGACTTTTTATCCCTCTTATTGTGAATTTTAAGACCAGAGTTTGGCGAAAAGGATTGGACTTGCTAAGGAAAAGGATGGACTATACTATCTTGAGACATCAAACAACACAAGTAATATCAAGAATAGTTTACCTTTATCATTTCTTTCTGAAAAATCTCCCAATAAAAACAAATCTGGCTTTATCATTTTTGTCTTGGACATCCTTTTTTTGGAACTTTGAAAAACATGTTTCCTTCTTTGTGCAAAGAAGTAAATGTTGAAAACTTTCATTATGATGTTTGTGAACTTGCAAAGCATAGACGTGTCTTTTCCAGTTAGCAATAAAAGAAGTTCTACTCCTTTTTACTTGATTCGTAGTGACATATGGGGTCCCTCTACAATTCCTAATATTTTTGGTGCAAGGTGATTTGTTTCTTTCGTAGAGGATTGTACCAGGGTCTCTTGGAGTAAAAATCAAAAGATTTAGGTCTGATAATGCAAGAGACTATTTCAACCAAAGTCTATCTACCTATTTTTGAAAAGAGGGGATTATCCATAAGTCATCTTGTTTTAATAACCCACAGCAGAATGGATGGCAGAGAGGAAAAACAACCATTTACTAACCATAACCCGAGCTTTATTTTTTCAAGCAAACATACCTAAATCCTACTGGGGGGAAGCCATTCTCACTGCCACACACATTATAAATGGGTTACCTTTAAGGGTTTTGGGATTTAAAACTCCTATAGAACTACTCTCACAATTCTATCCCACAAACAACCTCACATCTAGAATATTTTGTTGTACATCATTTGTTCATGTTCACAGTCATAATAGGGGGGAGTTGGATCCTAGAGCAACTAAGTGCATTTTTTGTGGGGTATTCATCAACTCAGAAAAAGCATAAGTGCTATCATCCTCCTACCAAAAAAGTTTGTGTCTACAGATGTCACTTTTGAAACCATTTTTTAGTCAAGCTTATCTTCAAGGGGAGACTTTATTTATGGAAGATAAGGATAAAAACTTCTTTTTGCTTGACTTGTCCTCCTCTTCAACATTTTCACCCATTAATTCTTCTGAGTCCAAATCAAACACTGAATTTGAGTCTGAACCCATTCTAAACACAGAAGATGTGACAAAAGATAATATTGTTCTTGATTCTATGAAGGAATTACAGGTGTACTCAAGAAGGAAAGTTCCAAATCCTGAACCAGTGCAAGTCCAAGAACTTGATCCTAACTCTGGAAATGAGGTAACTACAGTTTTTGACTCTTTCTCAAAATATGCATGAGACTCTTAAAACTATAACTAGTGATTATGATCTGCCCATTGCCATTAAGAAAGGAACCAAAGAATGTACTAAGCATCCACTATACACAATCTCTAATTTCGTATCATTTGAAAAATTCTCACCATCCCGCAAAAATTTCCTTGTAAGCCTAAACACTTTTTATTCCAATCACATTATTCGAGGCATTATCCAAAGAGAAATGGAGGCAAGCTATGAAAATAGAAATAGAGGCCGTCGAGAAAAATAAGACATGGAAACCGATAGAGTTGCCTAAAGGAAAAAATCCAGTTGGGAACAAATGGGTTTTCATTGTAAAATACAGTACGGATGGTACTATTGAAAGGTATAAAGCCAAGTTGGTGGCTAAGGGCTATACTCAAACTTATAGACTGGATTATCAGAAAACTTTTGCTCTAATTGCCAAGATGAATACAATTAAGATTTTGTTATAATTGGCTGCAAATTACAATTGGCAACTTCAACAATTTGATGTAAAGAATGCTTTTCTACATAGTGATTTGGAAGAAAAAATATATATGAAGGTTCCACAGGGATGTGGAGGTCATCTAGAAGCAAACAAAGTATGTAAGCTAAAAAAGACTTTATATGACCTTAAATAGTCTCCTAGGGCTTGGTTCAGGAGATTTGCCAAAATGATGCTAGCAATAGGATATAAGCAGAGTCAAGGAGATCACATATTATTTATCAAGCACTCTAGATTCAGGAAGAGTCATAGTTCTATTAGTGTATGTTGATGATATAATTATAACCGGAGATGATAAAAAAAAAAAAAGAATCTCTAAAACAGTGTTAGGCTAGAGAATTTGAGATAAAAGAGCTAGGGAGATTGAAGTACTTCCTAGGAATTGAAGTAGCTCACTCACGGCATGGTATTTTCATCTCACAACAGAAATATGTGATGGATATTTTGAAGGCAACTGAGAAGCTCGCATGTAAACCTGCAAATACCCCTACAAATACTGTTGTAGATAGAGAGATGTACCAGAGATTAATTGGAGGACTTATTTATCTTTCACATACTAGACATGATATAACATATGCTGGGAGTGTGATAAGTCAATTTATGCATAGTCCTAAAGAAGTGCACCTGTAGGCTATCCACCGTGTATTGCACTATTTGAAGGCCAATCCTAGGAGAGGTATCTTATTCAAAAAAAATGTGGGGCCGGTTTTAGAGACATACAGATGTAGATTATACAGGTTCAATAATTGATAAAAAATCCACCTTAGGCTACTACACTTTCTTAGGTGGTAATCTTGTAACTTGAAGTAAAAAACAGAATGTGGTGGCAAGATCAAGTGTTGAAGCAGAGTTCAAAGCAATGGCTCAAGGAATTTGTGAACTACCATGGTTAAATATTATTCTAGAAGACTTAGATCGAGTGGGATGGACCAATGAGACTTTATTGTTATAACAAGTTTGCGATAAGCATTGCACACAATTTTGTGCAACATGACAAAACAAAACACAATGACGTAGACTGGTATTTCATAAAGGATAAACTAGATAGTGGGTTGATTTGTACACCGTATGTATCAACCAAAGGTCAACTTGCAGATGTGTTGACCAAAGGTCTCAACAGTGCAACATTTTAAGAAATTATTTCCAAGCTAGGAATGGAAAACACCTATTCACCAACTTGAGGAGGAATGTGGGAAGACACTTATTTACAGCTAATTGTAATCTTGTAATCTGTAAATTTATATTTGTATCTGTAAAATTAAGTATCCGTATCCTTAGAATTAAGGGCAGAAAATTATGATAGACAATCTCTCAATTATAGGATCAGTTTTAGAAAGATTTAGTTTCCTAGTTTACCCACTAGTTAATTGTATATAAATCGAATGTGCTTGTATAATTCTTTATAAACAGTTTTTCAATATAAATTCAGTTTTAATCTTATTTTTTCACATAGTTTTATTTTTTAGTTTTTCCACATATACAATTTAAATTATTAATATAATTTTTAAGGGTATAATAAAACATGTAAGTTCAATTCCTAAGATTTAAAATAATCCTCTCCACTTTGGAAGGATTGAATCATCCTATTCCAAGAGGATGGAATAGGATGATTAATCCTCCTTGCAACCCTATCTCTTCCTTTAGATACGAATCATACATGAGATAGAATGATTATCATCCTATTTTATCCATCATCTTATACACCAAACATGACCTTGATCCTTTACTTGACTGTACTCATCACACTCAAATTACCATCATTGATATATTTTTCATGCTAAATTACATATCAAAGATTTCTATGCTGAAGATACACAGTATTTGTTCCCCCTAGCCTGCTCTTTCGACAATTTCCAAGGATTTTTCTTACCTAAGAAGCCATCTCTTGGTTCATTTAGGAGTTTGAACAGCATAAAGCAAGACAACAAATGTTCTACTGATTTCTCCCATAAATTGATGTTCCCACAAACTTAATATTTAGAATTTTTTTTTGTCCTGCTTTATTGCAAATATCAATAGAAGGAAAGAAGATGGCTATATTTCTCTTAGCATAATTAGTAGTTTGCTTTAATATTTTCAACCATTCTCAATTTAACTGGATGAGTATTGAGCACAAGCATGCCCTACAAATATGTTTTCTGAACTTTTACATTACAATTTTCAAACATAAGACAGACCTCTGAGCTGCCAATTTCTTGTTTTTTTTTTTTTTTCAAATAGAAACAACACCCAAAACCTGTTTCTGCACCCAATTCACAGTAAAATCATTTTTTCTCCACACAATGCTCAACATTCTTCGCTTAAGGTCATTCCAGGATATTCAGACAATCACAGATAATCCATCTTCGAACATCAAGGATCTTAATTAGACATCAAACCAGAGAAGAAACTAGGTGATATGACAAGAATCAAATAATGTTGCAAGCTAAGCTTAGGCAAAAAGAATTATCGTCATTCCCAGTCCATTAAGTGAGATATCCAGATAACACTTATCATTGCTAAAAAGCAAACAAAAGCACATATGAGATTCAGATGACGGTAACACTATAATGGCCCAAACTTCATATGTAAAATCACTTCCTGTAGTATGAAAATATATGCAACAGAGATTAACTAACCTCAAACTTCAAGAAGCCTTCAAGAACGTCCAAAAGCAAGGGTCCACCGTCCCCGTTTCTGTTAAGATCATAACCATTTTTGCCACTAAAGTCTTTCAACTCAGCTTTCCAAGAATCTTTTTGCTATAATATAAAAGAACAATAAATATCAAATGGTTCACATGTAAGCTTCAAATAAAAGAAAAAAAAAAAACCAATAAAAAGATCAACTATAAAGCAATAATCAGAACTATAATATATTGAAAATTACTTGATTACCAAATTACATTCTGGCAGATAAACTTTTAGAGTGTGGTTTAGTTGTGCCCAGTCTAAGTACTCGCATATTAGTGCAGTTAATAGTCTTCCTGCATTTGGAAATTCAAAGTGCACGTTATTAAGCAGATCAGGAAAGGCAGATGTAGATAAGACTTCAAAGACATAATGTTATGCAACATGAGCATGAGTTCACAATTTAAAAATGAACTATTTAATGACTATACTTGAGGAACGACATATCAAATTGGATTAGACTCTAAAGATTACTGATGCAATAATAAAAAGCAAAATATATACAATAAATTGATATCTCAGGGTGCATGGAAATTAGTATCAATCAATCTTGGACTCGTTAGTTGTTAAACACCACTAAAAGATCAAATCATAGCCCCCAAGAAGGAAGATCAACAAATCAAAATAAAGGTAGGGAGCACACATGTCATTAGGAAGAAAAGAGAAAAGGAAAACTAGATACTGTATTTTTTTTCTTCACATAAAAGGAGAGAGGCAACAGCAAAACCAGGCTCCTCAAGAACTTCAAACAACCAGATAAAACAAGGCTCAAATTAATAGACTGACCAGAAGGAGAAGCATGAAGTTGTTTAGCACGATCATTGCAGCTTCCCAATAATGCAGGAGGTAAACCTTCTTCTTTCTCAATTACTCGATCTTCCTCTTCAATTGCTTCAAAGACACTTGCCCTGAGTTCAGCCTAGCAAGAAACCCGAAGGGTAACAAAATGGTAAATCAAAATTTATTCAAGTGCCTAATTCATGGGAAATTGAAATACCAAGTATGTTAACAATAAAAAACAAAGAAAAAGAGAAACATAATAACGCAAGGAAAAACAGCTTTATTAATTTGAACACTTCACAAACAGCAATCATTCAGAGATAACACTACTAATATACTTCTACTCAAATAGGTAATACCACCACCAAATACAGAACATAATGATGACTTCGTTAGATCTGCACTTGCTATGGCCCTTGCCTCCACCGCCCATCCCCAACACCCTCGTTAGTCTTTTCTTTCTTCCCCATGTCTGGAGCCCAAAATAAACGCATGCAAGGAAAATGATTTTCTGGTACAAGATCAACACTCATCATTAACTGGACTCATATATTTCAGGACACAACTTTCTCTTCTACTTCCTTTAGAAACAGCTCACTTGCAAACTTCCGAGTTCTGAACCAAAATGTGAATACTAAATAGTAGATACTCCTCATCAAGCAAAAAGCCCCTATTTCAATCACTCAAAATGAGCTACCCTTTTCCTTGGCAAAAAAATAGTGCATTAATCACAATTTTCGCTTTCCCTCCACAAACCTACTACTTCCCTAAGATGCCATAAACCCCCAGACTAAAAGTCACAGCAAATTTAGAAGTTTTCTAGCTTACAATTCAAAGAAATTACCATTAAATTTCCTGAATTGAAGTGAAGATGAATAAAATCTACCAAATTCCCATACACGGCAAATTCAAAGTTTCCAACTTTGAATTCAACAAAATTAACAGCAAATTTCTAGCATCCCACTCCAGACCAATTGGAAAAATTCAACTTGCCATTATATCACATTCAAAATCCTACCTTGCTAAAATCCCACCTCAATACTTAAAAAAAGTAACGTTTCCAATTTATCTAATTTCCCCCAACCTAAAAAAAAAAAAAAACACCTTAATGCTTTTAAAAACATAGAATTTTAACTTCAGGGGTACCAAATTAAAACCTAAAGATCTAAAAACCCAATGCACCACTTCAATTACTACTAAAAGTAAATTTGTTTAAAAAAATTCAAAATCATTCAAAATTTTCAAAAAACAATCTCAGGTTTCTATCCTGAACACGAGATCCAAAGCCTAAAGACGGTCTCCTTACTCAACTATAACTTAACTAAGCCAAATTCTACATCCCCATTTCTTCTTTTCTTTCACATTCTCGAGAATCAAACATGAAATTCCCATAAAAAAAACTAAAATTGAAAAGTTTTCTTACCCGGATCTTAGCTAGAACCCCTTTCTTCTCTAGGGTTCGAGTAACTAGGGTTTTCAAATCCATCATCTCTCTCGTGTAATCATCCATTTTTTTTTGTTTGTTTCCTTAGAAAATTTCAGAAAGAAAAAAAAAAAAAAACCTTTTTCTTTTTCTTCTCCTTAATGTATCGACGACAAGAAACAAAGTAGGTTGCCGCAGGAGATGAGAGCAGAAAATTATAACAATTTTTTTTATCTGGTGGATATGTGATCCACTGGAGGGTAAAGTGTGATCTTGGCCGTTCATTTTCTTGATCTGGTAATTTAAGAGTAGATCCGACAGATGGTAAAGTGTGATCTTGACCGTTCATTTTCTTGATTTGGTCCTTTGAGAGTGGATCCCACAATTAAGCGATTTTAAGGTTTGGTACGATAGACGTTGCTTTTTTGAACTCAATTCAAGCGTTCGGCCAAAAACAATAACTTCTACTCAAGTGTGTTAGCAAGTTGGTAGAAACAGCTTTTTTTTCCTTTTACGTGAATTATAATATGAAAAAGCAGCGATGATAAATAAATAAAAATAAATGGATTTTCGTCTTTATTTGATTGTTCATCATTATTTATTTTTATCAAATTCAGATAATTATAAATAAATAATTAATAAATTTAAATAAAAAAAATTTTATTTACGATGAATTTAGATAAAATATTGATAATATTATCTAAATATTTTATATTCAATTTTATTTTAAATTTTAATAAATAATAAAAGATATTTAAATTTATATTCAAATTCGTTATTCATTTATATGTATAAGATATTACTATTTCCCTTTTGTTTTGATATTGAATTAGATATATTCAGAAAGTGGCCTAACTAGCGTGTTAAAATCTATGATGAACTTGAAATAATATTCAAGATTTAACAGATGAACAGATCTATGTTGAATATACACCATTGATTTGCATAATTTTAAAAAAATAATAATAATTTAAGGATATATCATATTATTTTTACAAATTTTTTATAATATTGATAAAAAAGTGAATATCCCAATTATTTTAAGGATATACCGTAAATCACAAGTAGTAGTTTTTTTTATTATTTATTTACTATTATTAAATTGCCTGAGTATAGTATCTAGCAAGATTGCATGTTCGAATAAATTATTCAAAGAAGATATTCTTTTTATAGCTTTGCCATCATCGTACGCACCCGTCATGCATGCAAGTATTGAAGCCACCAAAGTTTTGCCAACGATGCTAATTTGTTGGCAAATTGCATTTTAAAATGTTAATTCGGTTGGTGAGAAAACGAGTTCATGTTAGAATTAAGTAGATAAATTTAAATTTGAAGTTTAGTTCAACTTGTTCGTATAATCGTATCTAATACATATAAGATTTAAATTTTAATACTTATAATCTTAATTTTATTCAACACGAATGAAATTCAAATCCTATACTATAATACTTTTTTTCTTCTATTTTGTAAATTTATGATCACTAGTGGCTTCCACTCAGGATGATCCTTGCAGCAGTTAATTTGCTTTGCTCGGACATGGCCAGCAAACAAGTTTCAGTACTTCTCCAACCAAAACAGAAGAGTCAAAGACCAGTATCCCTCCACAGAATGCTATCCTTTCTTTCTTCTTCTGGCTGCCTCCAGACTTATTTGCTGACCAGAAGGAAACCTCCATATCCATACGCCAAGCTGGCAGATTTCTCTCTTTTAGAATCTCTCTATACTTTCTCTTGCTACGGTCTTGGTATTTACTAACTCAAGCATTGGTTTCCCTAACAGCCTGTGTCTTGCAGGTATTCAGCTAAGAAGGAATGTTGATTTCACAGCCAGATTTTAGCATCAACAATTACAGATAATGGCAATTACATTTTGGCCTTAATGTTTCAAGAAGACACTGCGAATTTGCACTTTGCTAGTGATTCCATCTTGAGGATTGCAGGGGTGGTTGAGTATGGGATGGTTCTTGATATAGCTACTACTGTGATTGTTGCTGCTGTGCTACCCTCACCATCAAGAAGAAGGCAGACCTTTGGTAATCAGGAGTTGATGGGCATTAGTAAAAGATCCTTTCATCTATAGACTATAGAAGAACTTCGATTTCTGAAAAATACGAGTGAGGTTGGTCATTGCTGTAACAGGTGTTCATATAATGGTATCTAACATATATAAGATTTAAATTTCAACACTTATAATCTTAATCTCATTCAACACGAATGAAATTCAAATCCTATACTATAATACTTTTTTTCTGCTATTTTGTAAATTTATGATCACTAGTGGCTTCTGCTTAGGATGATCCTTGCAGCAGTAATTTGCTTTGCTCGGACATGGCCAGCAAACAAGTTTCAGTACTTCTTCAACCAAAACAGAAGAGTCAAAGACCAGTATCCCTCCACAGATGCTATCCTTTCTTTCTTCTTCTGGTTGCCACCAGACTTATTTGCTGACCAGAAGGAAACCTCCATATCCATAAGCAAAGCTGACAGATTTCTCTCTTTTAGAATCTCTCTATACTTTCTCTTGCTACGGTCTTGTTATTTACTAACTCAAGCATTGGTTTCCCTAACAGCCTGTGTCTTGCAGGTATTCAGCTAAGAAGGAATGTTGATTTCACAGGCAGATTTTAGCATCAACAATTACAGATAATGGCAATTACATTTTGGCCTTAATGTTTCAAGAAGACACTGCGAATTTGCACTTTGCTAGTGATTCCATCTTGAGGATTGCAGGGGAGGTTGAGTATGGGATGGTTCTTGATATAGCTACTACTGTGATTGTTGCTGCCGTGCTACCCTCACCATCAAGAAGAAGGCAGACCTTTGGTAATCAGGAGTTGATGGGTATTAGTAAAAGATCCTTTCATGTATAGACTATAGAAGAACTTTGATTTCTGAAAAATCCGAATGAGGTTGGTCATTGCTGTAACAGGTGTTTATATAATCGTATCTAACATATATAATATTTAAATTTCAACACTTATAATCTTAATCTCATTCAACACGAATGAAATTCAAATCCTATACTATAATACTTTTTTTCTTTTATTTTGTAAATTTACGATCACTAATGGCTTCTGCTCAGGATGATCCTTGCAGCAGTTAATTTGCTTTGCTCGGACATGGCCAGCAAACAAGTTTCAGTACTTCTCCAACCAAAACAGAAGAGTCAAAGACCAGTATCCCTCCAGAGATGCTATCCTTTCTTTCTTCTTCTGGTTGCCACCAGACTTATTTGCTGACCAGAAGGAAACCTCCATATCCATACGCCAAGCTGGCAGATTTCTCTCTTTTAGAATCCCTCTATACTTTCTCTTGCTATGGTCTTGTTATTTACTAACTCAAGCATTGGTTTCCCTAACAGCCTGTGCCTTGCAGGTATTCAGCTAAGAAGGAATGTTGATTTCACAGCCAGAATTTAGCATCAACAATTACAGATAATGGCAATTACATTTTGGCCTTAATGTTTCAAGAAGACACTGCGAATTTGCACTTTGCTAGTGATTCCATCTTGAGGATTGCAGGGGTGGATGAGGATGGGATGGTTCTTGATATTGCTACTACTGTGATTGTTGCTGCTGTGCTACCCTCACCATCGAGAAGAAGGCAGACCTTTGGTAATCAGGAGTTGATGGGTATTAGTAAAAGATCCTTTCATGTATAGACTATAGAAGAACTTTGATTTCTGAAAAATCCGAGTGAGGTTGGTCATTGCTGTAACAGGTGTTTATATAATCAAATCTAACATATATAAGATTTAAATTTCAACACTTATAATCTTAATCTCATTCAACATGAATGAAATTCAAATCCTATACTATAATACTTTTTTTCTTCTATTTTGTAAATTTATGATCACTAGTGGCTTCTGCTCAGGATGATCCTTGCAGCAGTTAATTTGCTTTGCTCGGACATGGCCAGCAAACAAGTTTCAGTACTTCTCCAACCAAAACAGAAGAGTCAAAGACCAGTATCCCTCCAGAGATGCTATCCTTTCTTTCTTCTTCTGGTTGCCACCAGACTTATTTGCTGACCGGAATGAAACCTCCATATCCATACGCCAAGCTGGCAGATTTCTCTCTTTTAGAATCTCTCTATACTTTCTCTTGCTACGGTCTTGTTATTTACTAACTCAAGCATTGGTTTCCCTAACAGCCTGTGTCTTGCAGGTATTCAGCTAAGAAGGAATGTTGACTTCACAGCCAGATTTTAGCATCAACAATTACAGATAATGGCAATTACATTTTTGCCTTAATGTTTCAAGAAGACACTGCGAATTTGCACTTTGCTAGTGATTCCATCTCGAGGATTGCAGGGGTGGTTGAGTATGGGATGGTTCTTGATATTGCTACTGCTGTGATTGTTGCTGCTGTGCTACCCTCACCATCAAGAAGAAGGCAGACCTTTGGTAATCAGGAGTTGATGGGTATTAGTAAAAGATCCTTTCATGTATAGACTATAGAAGAACTTTGATTTCTGAAAAATCTGAGTGAGGTTGGTCATTGCTGTAACAGGGGGAGGGATTTTCGGATTCCTTTGCAAGTAGGATGGAGGAGAGTCTCTTCAAGTCTGGCAATCATCTCTGAGACAATTTTAGCAGTTTAAATTCGCAAAGCATCAGTGTGTAAGTTCGATTGAGGGATCTGAACACATTATAAAATTGAAATAATTTTGACATCAAAACACAGCTCTACTAACAAAATCATGACTTCTATTCTCATACTCTGATACACAGATTTAAAGTCTTTCAATCGAATGAAACCTTTCATTTCTGCAGCTCATATGACCTTACCACTTACATCAAAACAAATAGTACTAACTGGAGACACAAATCTCAGGAAGAAAACATGTATCAGTCACAATCAGGCCCGCCTATCTCCGATTTGAACAAATAAAAAAACTGCACAAGCATCTCAAGGTCAATCTACATGAAAATCCAGGAACGAAATAGATTTCTTGGGGAGAAAAAGATCAAGTTCCTTATAAACTAGCAGGCTTAAGTTATGCATACATGAGAAATAACCAAAAATACCTGATTAAGAACCCTCAGATGACCTAACTCACAGCAAATTTAAGCTTTACCATTAAAGTTTAGTTCTAACCAAATGCCGCCCACAGAAGCTGGTTTAAACAGGAACAAGAGTAGCAGCGGCAACAAACTCACTAAGATATGCTGGTTGCAAATTTATTTTTCTGTCTTCTGTATACATGGAGGCCAACGAAGCTTTGAGCAACATAAAGAGGAAATAACTCTCTCCTATCACCTAAATTTCACACCTTTCCTTCTCCAAGTTTGAGCCTGAGACCTCTATGTTAAAAGTTCTAGTTTCTAACAACTGGGATGTTCCTCAGATAAATATGCTAAAATTCAAGTCTAGGCACTAACAATGAGAGATTGAAATAACCATAGCTCTTACACATTAGAAGATGCCAAAATTCAAAAGAATCACTGAAAAAATTTTATATCTTGCAACGAGATTCCAACATCACCAATTCAAATTAGCACATTTGACATAATTCTCTCTTTGAATGCAACAACACAAAAGGGGTTTTCTTAAATTGCACTTACAAATACAAGAAACCTCCATTCTCCAGCAAGCAATCTTCAAAACCCCATTATTGTCCACCACTTTCCTCTTCCAGTTTCTTCACATAAGCCTTCAAAACCATTCCTGGCAGGAGCTTGGAGTGTCCGAACAAGTCCAATAGTAGGACTCTGTAAACTTCCCAAAACCTTAGCATAAATCCGAGCCCTCGTAGGCATATTTTCCAACTGCTTAAACTCTCCAGGACCATAAAATCTCCCTTCAAAAACAGCCCCAGTAAAGTCATTTTCAACTTTCTTTTCCTTCTGAAACGCCCTCTAAGGTTTAACAGCATCAGGGATTTCTTCACTATGAACAAAAAGCCAAGCATTCATGCCTTTCATACATGGTTCCAAAGCTTCCCAAGGAGTTCCATCAATGGCTTTCAAAACCAAAGTGTTCTAAGCAACAAGTAACTCGGATAACTCAGGAAGTGATGTACGCAAATCCTGTAATTGCTTAACAGTGAAACCTGTGTACTTTATAGCAGCCAAAAGGCAACAGTTTTCCAACTGGGTTTTAACTGTTTCAACTGTTGCTTCTTTTTGGTACGCGAATGGCTGCTCTGATGGTAGGGAATAGGGGTTTGGGAAAGTGAAAAAAATGGGGTTCTAGGCTTTGGGGTTAGGATTTGGGAAAGTGGAGCTTTGGAGGAAGGGAAGGACAAGAGAGTTGTTTACATCGTGGAGCACTGGAGCTCCCAAGTGAAAAGAGTTATACTTGGGCAAGGGCACCGGTTGAGTTAAATTACCACTAAGACCTTAGGAATTAGTTTTTTTTAAACTTATATTTAAAGAATTTAGTTTGAGAAATACATAATAATATTAAACTAATTTGATTCTAAAATCACACTTAAAATTTTTGTAATGCTAACAAAATCTTTTTCTTAAATTGTGTTTATAATCTTTAAATTTAGAAATTTTTCCTTTTTCATTTTAAATCTTAATCTTATGAATTTCTTATGATTTATATTATCATTTAATTTGTTAATAATTTTGTAAATATTTCAATGTAAATATATTTTAATCTTTTATTATATTAAATTTTTTATTGTTAAGTGCTTAATTTTAATTATTAAATTAATAAAAAATTTAATCATTAAAATTTTTTTCACTTAGTTTACACTTAAAAATTAATAAACTTAATTCTTTTTGTCAAAAAAAAATAATATACCATTCAAACCTTTAGCGAGGAGAAAGTCGTCATTTCAACTAAATAACACAAAAAGCCCTCCCCTCTTTTCTATACCTTCTCCATCTCCGCTCTATTAATTAATCCATCTTAAAACCCTATTTCCTAGTCCTCCTCCTCTGCAATAAAGCTTCAAATTTTCACTAATTTCTTTTTTAATTTTGATTTTAATTAGTTAATTTAATTTAATTTTCTGATTCCCAAACGATGCCCCCAAAGCAGCAAGCGAAATCGAAAGCCGATTTGGCAAAAAAGCAAAAAGTGGTTGAAGACAAAACCTTCGGTCTGAAGAACAAAAACAAAAGTAAAAATGTTCAGAAATATGTTCAAAGTCTTCAACAAGCTGTTCAACCCAAACCCGATCCGTCTAAAGTCGCCGCCAAGGTACTTTTCTGTTTATTTCAATTAAAAAAAAACTTGAATTCTTTTTTATATGGAAAATTTTAACTTTTTTAATTATAAAAATCCATGATTTTACTTTTATATGAAATGAATAATTTTTTTTATGTTTATTATTTGCTTATTTGAATATGAATATTGAATATTGAAGCAAATATTAGTGCTAATTTTTTTATATGAAAATTAAAAAAAAACATTTAATTAAATTATATAGCAAAATGGGTTGTTTTGCTCTTATATGCAACAATTATATTTGAATTTACGGTGCATTTTAGTTTATTTTTACCTTCTTTTAAAACTTTTTAGCAACTTCCACACATTCAGATGTTTGATAATAGTAAAAATTAGATATTTGATGCTGTTCTAATTGTAATGTAAGGAATTTGAATTTGGGAACGTTCAGATGGAGTTTGGTAATTATTGTTAACAAAGAAGCTTGGGAATTTAATTAGGAGGGCCAGATTTTTTTCATTTTATGATAACTAAAATGAATTGGATGATAGTTATAGTAACTGGATTACACTTTTTTTTGGATGGTATGAACAGAAAAAGAAAGAGGAAGAGAAAGCAAAAGAGAAGGAGTTGAATGATTTGTTTAAAATTGCTGTTACACAACCGAAAGTACCAGTAGGTATGTATAATTTTTTGTTTTGAACTGAATTATTTGTTGGTTTTGTGTTTTATATTTAAAAACTGGGTTGGCTTTGTCGATAATGGAAGTTGGGGTATTGGATAGGTGTGGATCCCAAGTCCATTGTGTGTGAATTTTTTAAAGTGGGACAATGCACAAAAGGTTTTAAGTGCAAGTTTTCGCATGATTTGAATGTTCAGCGGAAGGGTGAGAAGATTGATATTTACAGTGACAAGCGTGATCAAGGTAATTAATAGACATGTAGCTATTATGCAATATTTTGACTCTTCTTCTTACCAATGGGATTTTGATTTTTTTTTTTTTTTTTTGGTTCTTTTCCTTAAGAAACAATGGAGGACTGGGACCAAGAGACACTTGAGAAGGTTGTGGAATCGAAGAAAACAGAATATAACCAGAATAAGCCCACTGAGATTGTACGTAATCTATTTCCCACTCAATCTATTATTGTCATAAAGCATTGATGGTATTTTGGCTAATCATATCTTGACATTTAAAGTTTCTGCTCTGTTCTCTTTTTCTCGGTGATGAAGGGTAGCAATGAAAGAATGATTTTGGGGGCTAAAATTTAGCGTAATTAAGGGTAACAACTTAGAAGGTCTAAAAATTTGTTGGCAATTAGGTTTCATCTAGTTGGCTCAGATTTTTGTAGTAATGATAATCACTATGTGTTATTGGTTAATTTTAATTTTGGTTGATAATAATTGGCTATTTTGAATTGGAAGAATGAAAACTAGTTAATGAACTACTATGTAGATCTCCATGATCATTCTTTGGATCTTAATGGTCTTAGCCTCTTAGGTGATTTTTGGCCATTATTCTTCACAACTCACAAGCCAATCTTAACATATCCCATTTTGTTTGTTGTTCTTCAATAACATTTATTGTTTGTGATCCAATTTCTTTGTGCAGTTAAATGTGGCAAAGCATCATTATTTGTTGATTGTTTATAATACATGTGCACAGGTTTGCAAATACTTTCTAGAAGCTGTGGAAAAGAAACAGTATGGTTGGTTCTGGGCATGCCCAAATGGTGGCAAGGATTGTCACTACAGACATGCTCTTCCTCCAGGATATATTTTGAAGTCTCAAATGAAGGCACTTTTGGAGGAAGAGAGTGAGAAGATTCCTATTGAGGAAGAGATTGAAAACCAGGTAAATTATCATACATAAGTTTGCTAAGTTGTGATTTGCTTCTACTTTTTATGCTATATCACAACTTACAAGGACCATTTCAGGTTTCCTTTTTCTTTCTCCCTTTGATGAAATGACCATTTTAGCTCAAATGTGTAAACTATTTCTTGTTTTCTGTGATGGTATTCGGTCTTGTTCTTATTGTTTGTCTGTTTATATCAGCGTTCAAAAATAACAGCATCAACTCCAATGACTACTGAGCTCTTTTTGCAATGGAAGACAAAAAAGATGGAAGAAAGAGAAGCTAGCTTGGCTGCACAACGAGCAGAGAGGGCTAAGAATGATCGCATGAGGTATTATCTTCCTGCAGGTTGGTCTGTATTGAAAATATTCTATTTGAACATTTTTATTCATTTGTTTATCAATTTCAGTGGTCGTGAGTTGTTTCTCTCGGACGCAAGTTTGTTTGTGGATGATGCTGAGGCATATGAGGAATATCAGAGAGAAGAAGAACCTGAGGTTACTGAGCAGAAGGTAATTCTTGTACTACTAGCCCTCAGTCTCATTGATAACTACTTGGCACCGGAAACTTGTTTTTCTGGTCAACCTACATCCCTGTTCTATCTTCCCCACCCACATACATGCACCAAAGGGCCTGCTTATTCCTCCATAGGTTAAATTTTCTGCTTCCAATTTACAACAATCTAGAGCCTTAAGTTTCTATCTGCTTCCTCTAATCTCTATTGATTGCTTTTTATTTGTTTTTTCTCCTTTTCCCTATCCTTTCTCTTGACAAAAACAATAAAGAGGGGATGTTGCTGCAGCAGCTTGTGTGATAAACAGCGAAGCAATTTTTATATTAAAATCCCAACTATCAAAATCAATATATTTACTTTTTCTTTTTCTAAAAGTTTTGGGCTCTCCACTCGTGCTTTCTTTATCTCTAGCTTTTTTGATCACCTACCTTCCTCTCTTCTTCTCTTCTTTCAGCATACCTGCCTGCTTTTGAACGCAACAAGAGAACATGCATTTAAGTGTTTTGATTTGTACATGTATAGTTATTAATTTATATGGAATGTTACTTGTAGAGTGGAGTACCGGAGCTATCATGTTTCGCAGTGCAGTACCTCATATTGAAATCTTGGATACCCTTTAGTATTTCATTTGTTCTCTAGCCATACGTTAGCAATGCACTTTTAATAGAATACAATAGTATTACTTCACATCCTATCTTAAACAGAAAAATTGAAAGAGAACTGAGCTCATCTCCTGTGAAGTCAGTTGTGGATTATTCCATGTATTGAATATTGGTGCCTTATTCTTTGATGCTTCTTTGGATTTTGCAAATGCTTGACCAGAGGTGTAAACGAACCAAACATGAATGAACTTTATTATGTTCTTGATTTGTTTGTTTAATTAATGAACCAGGAAATGTTGTTCGTGATCGTTTATTAAGATTAATAAATGAACAGAAACAAAGCATGTTCATGAATTGTTCATCGAACATGAATGAACTTTGTTATGTTCATGATCTGTTCGTTTCATTAACAAACCTTTAAATGTTATTCGTGATCATTTGTTAAGTTTAATAAATGAATATAAACGAACAGAAACCGAATATGTTTACGAATTGTTCGTCAAATATTTTGTTCTTTTACACCCCTATGCTTGAGAGCATGGATTGGAACAGAATCTGTTATTTATCTTGGATCTGATACATAGAATTTTAATGGATAACCATGCTAAAATCATCTGATTTAGGTTGGGTAGAAACTCATATTTTGTGGAGGCTTACTTCTTTTAACTGTTAAGCATCAGGAAAACTTCAAATACATTTTTTTTTTTTTCTCTCACCTCATTTTCACTGTCTTCAATTTCAGGTCAAGGATGATTCAGCAGCAGCTGGGCCAAGCAGTGTAACTAGTGCAGCTGCTGGTTCTGAAGATATCCTTCTTGATGATGAGGACGACGACGAGGATGAACTTGACATGGATGAGTTAAATGAGCTTGAAGCTAGTTTGTCTAGAACAGCTATTCAAATTCACAAACCAGGTATTCCGGCTTCATCTTGAGATTTAAAAAAAAGGAAAAAAAGCTTATGGTAAACCATGATAGATTCTTGAAGGATTAAGCGTGTCTGCACCAAGCCTTTAATCGATGATGAGAAATATTTTGTTTGAAGCTGGAAATATGTTCTGTCTCCTTAATGTGGCAGTGTCCAGTTTTGCTTCTTTGTAGACTCTTCCTGAACTAGTTAAGCTTCATAATCCTGTTATGTGACTATAGTGGCCAAACTTGTTTATCCCACTATTGGAGCTGCTCTTGCATATGATCAATGAAAGGTTATAACACTGTCACATGAAAAAAAAAATTTTTTTAGCTATTACATCTACTGAGAAAGGTTTCATTAAGATTTTCCTCTTTGAATCAACCAGAAATGCTGGAATATGATAGAATTATCGAATTTGATGCCACAGGCACAGCTTCCCAAACTAAGGTATTAAGAAATCTTAATTCCCTAATAAGAGTACTTTTATTTTTATTTACCGTAATAGGTAATTTTTTTACATGTAAGCAGAAGACCTGCCATCTCATCCCTTAACTTCATCACCACATGTAGCACTTAGTAGCAATGGGGCAAACACAACGTAAGGTTATTCAGTTTCTTCAAGAAACTCATCTTGCTCAACCAGTTCCAAGCAGCACCGCCATTTTTTTCTTGGGAACTACTTAAAGCATTACCTTGCGCAACATTGGACATGACTGCATGAGCAACATGGCTCCTACTGTCATTGTATGTGTTTGCTTTACCAGAAGCTATAAGACTCCCACCTTTGCACAACAGGCAACAGGCTTAGCCTAGGGAGAAAACTCACTCTAGTTTTAGGAGAGTTTCAAGAGAAAAAAAAAAATGCGGTTCGTTTTTACAATTAATCTTGATGAATTACATGCTCAACCTACTAAAGTTCTATAAAAGCACTTGAGTTTTTGTATTTAATTTTCTATCCTTTTTCATTCTTAATCCAAAATTTCTTCTTCTTTTTTTTTCACCATTTAATTGAACCAAACAGAGCTTTAATTTTCCTTTGAAAGCCACAGAATTTGCTAATTTATATTTCTATGATTTGGCTCACAAAAATGAAAGAGTTTAGAATTTAATTTTTCCCTTAAAAGGGTATTTGGTTTGCGAAATTTTGAATTTTCGGAGAAAGTATGATCATAAAATAATGTAATATCCAAGGATTTTTTCAATTTTTGAAGCATTTCATGTTTAGATTCACTCGTTTGGTTGAAAGAGATTTATGTATATTATTTCATGCATAATTATCATAAACATTTGTTATTTTTTGTATAATTATCATAATCTCTTTGACATGTATGATAAAAAATTTTTTATTTTATTGTATTAATAATAAATACTCATACGCCTTAAATAATGAATTATTTAAGATATTTTTTCATGTCAAATACTATAAAAAAACAGTTTTTTTAGTAATAAAAACTTAAAACTAAATTGCAATCAATTTCAGACATATTTTTTAAAAAGATAACAATTATTTGATAATTTTTATTTAAATCAAATTTAAAAATAAAATAATTTTTCTCTTAAAATTTTAAAATACTACAAGAAGATATGAATTTTTTATTTCGAAATTTTGGATACTATTTTAAATTTGTCATTTTTTTGTAATCAAATTATTCTGAACTAAATATAAAAATCAAATACTTACAATGAAAATTTTAAAAAAAAATTTATGAATTCTCTCATAATCAAATGTCACCTATAGGTTATTCACTAGTTCAATTTCTATCTCACCAACCACTAAACAAAGATGGCATTTCCCTCTACTCCAAACAAAGTTGCTCTGTTTTTAGAGTTTGACAGAGAATTATAAAATCCAAGTTTACATCATTTTCGGTTCAAAATCTCAAACCTATTTATCAGTCATCCAAGCGATCAAAAAAAAAAAAAAAAGAGAGATTACCTAAATGCAGAGCAAATCTACTCGCATAACAGATCTTTGAACTTAAACTTGTAGTCTTAGCTCTGCAGAAGGACAAAGCAAAAATTTAATGCATGTATCTCAATATTGTAAACTAAACACAATTTTGAATTTATATTTTTTTACCAAAGATGATTCTTAAATTGCACTGCAAAAATTAAAAATAGGTTGTAAATGAAAGGAAAGTGCATCTTTGTAGAAAAAAAGAGACAAACAAAACAAAATTAAGAGAGATGAAATTAAGGATGAAGTGACTGATCTTGTGCTTATGATACGGACAATGCCCCGAGTCCTAGGCCAAGAGGGTTCCAGCATAAGTGTATGACACAATCGGTTAATATACGAAACAGAGTAGGATTAAAAGCTTATTTAGACATACGGATGGTAATTTTTCACTTAAAGCTGCACAGTAGTTAGGCTTAAACTTCCGACTCGTGACACTTACATGTAAAAAAAAAAAAAAATTGACTATTTTCAAAAATAAAAATAAAAGTACAGTTATTAGGGAATTAAAATTTAAATGGTTGATATTTGTTTCAATTATTTTTACTTTTTAATTTAATTTTTATTTATTTTCATATTTAATTTCAAATAATTAAATATCAATCATAAATTTAAATAGAAATGTATTATTCACCTTCAAATAAAATAGTAAAAACTTTCAGCAGAGAAAAATTTTCCAGTCACTCTCAATGAGAGATGAAATAAGATCCTAAATTTCAGTAGCACCACCAAAGGATATTTTTCCAAATTTTCTTAGAATATGGTATATAATAAGGAAAGTTGTTCATTTTAATGTATTTTTTGTTCAATCCTCCCTTCAATTTCCCACATGCTTCCCCATGATTATTATATCAAAGGAACCAAAAAAAAAAAAAAAAAAACAAAGTATTAGTAAGTTAATTAAAAAATATTTAAGTTATCATTTGACAGCTTAAACTTTTGAATTAAAATAATAAAAAAAAAATACTGAATCTTAGATGGAAGTTTTGTGTTTTGGTGGCACAGAAACCTTAGTATTATTCCTTAGAATTTGAGTCAAAGAGACATGCCCATGTGACAAAGAAAGAACATTCAACAACCTTTTTTATTCTCCTTTTTTTTTTTTTTGGTAAAACTTGAGAGCTTTGATTAATCAATTCAAGGACCCCATCACTGCTTTCTTTTTCATATTTTCTTAAAAATGTGTTGAATTTGATGATAGTTTTACATTATAACAACAAAGAAAGGTTACTATTGTTTTTTTTTTATAATTTCTATATGAATAATTGATTGATTTAAGAATGATGACAATAACAATGATAAAGTTTTGAATTCAAACTCGAATTATAATTTAAAAGAAAAATAAAAAATGTTACTAGATTAAAATGGCTTCTTTGCTTGTGCATAAGGCATCTTTTCAAAAAGTTTCTTTTCAGGAAATTGAATGGAAAATTTCTGATCAATCAACATAGATTAAAGTGTGTTGACCAAAAAAAAAATGAACAAAGCAAAATTGACCACTCAATTTTGTAATTTTCATTGTATAAATGTAATGCAATCAAAGAAAGTGAGATGTCAATCATACTTAATTCCATGCAGATGAACTTGGGATTGATTTTTATATGACGTGTGATTAATATATAATCTGACATTTAAAATGTACAGAAGTGATCAAAAAAATAATATAATATTCCCATAATATGTAACCCCACAAATTCAATTAAAAAAAAAAAAAGCCGGTGGGTTTGATTTATATATATATAATCAAGAAGAACCCACAACAAACAAACTAATAAAATATTCATAACATAATTTAGTTTATTTTTAAGCTTTAAATGATACCATTAAACCAGTGAGATTTGATTTGGCTTTACCATTAATTTAAGGTTTAGGGAATCAGACATATCCTACCCTAGAAGATGAATGGTCCAATTCTAATCATGAATAAAAGTTTAAAATGCCATATTAACTAATGGATATATGGCCATGTCAAGTTGTCTAGATCATGAATAAAAGTTTAAAATTCGAATTTAAGGTTTAATCTAGTTGATTTATGTTATCATAGTATTTAATAGATCTGAAGTTTATATCGCAATAAGATTTATTAATTTATAATGAAATTAAACTTTTAACTAAGTTATTTTTTAATTTTTTAATTAATTAATGAAGATCTTGGTTAAGTTGACATAAACTTTCACTTAAGTCTTTCCCTTATAAAAAATAATTAGGATTAAGCAAACAAATAGACATATATATAGGACCCCAGCTAGACTTAGGATCTCCATGGATGTCTAGAAAAAGAGAATGCAAATTTGATTCCAACTGAGTGACCTGTTATAGGTTCATTGAATTCCCATTTTCAACATCAAATTGCTCCTTTTCTGTCATTTTCCATTAAAATTGGAGCCCAAACAAGGTCTAGGCTTAATGTTTTGACACATGTCTCTTTTTAAATTGCATAGTAACATTTTGGGGCATGTGTGTATTTTAATTGCATAGGAATTTTGACTATTATATATGAAATCAATGGCAAAAATAAAGCAAAACTGGTGATCAAATAAACCACAAAATTCTATCGAGAATTAATGGAAGCAATTTTTCTTCACATCATATTGTCTGCATGCAGAAACAGTTGGCTGTTCCTCTCGCTCTCTCTCTCTCTCTCTTTTATTTTCTTCCACAATGGACCAGCTTTTGAAGTTTGAATTTGAACAGTCAATGAAACAAGAGGAAAATGAATGATTTTAAACAAAAAATCATGGAATTTTTTTTAATTATATTAAGGGTATTTAAGATTTTATTTTTAAAATATTTTTCATAAATACTAAATTTAGATTAATAAAAAACAAAACTCATTTTATTCTTTTGACGGTGATGTTTTTCATGTTTATATGATATCCACACTGATAATAAAATTTTTAAACTTAAGAAAAATAAGTTTTATTATTCGTCATTTATATATTAATTTTATCGTGTTTTGAAGTATTTATATATTTATTTATATAATATATATGGATGTTGAATTGTAATACAACTGTAATAATTAAAGTATTTATAATAGTAAAACATTTACAAAAGTTAATTAATCATACTTAGAAGGCTCAAAACACATTATAAGATTCATATTATCTGCTAGTGACTGCATCAAACCAAAAATAATTTTTCTTAATTTTCTGTTCACACTGTTAGGGATATTATTATTATTATTATTAGCTTTTTCCTAGACCCAAAAAAAAAAAAAAAAAAAAAACCCAGATATGCAGCTATCATGAATCTACTATTGTTACCATAAGTACTATATATATCATTAAAATTTGTTGCTTTGAACACAAAATTGGTTTATTTTGAATTCGAAGCCTTATATTTTTGTAGTTATTTTTAAAAGATATTCAATAGATGTGAAATTTAAATTTTAACATTTATAAATTTTTTTTAATCTTTAGACTTTGGGTTTTTTTTTAATAAAAATTACCTTATTTTTTCTTATATAATTCAAATTATTGGTGTTATTTTAAAACAAATTTTTTCTTAAAATCAGAAAAATATATCTTATCCTTTTTTCTTACCTCACAAAATTTGTCTATTCAAGCCAAAAAAAAAAATCAATGTCAGATATTTTACTTTCTGAATCTAAAATTTATCCTCATCAGCAAATTCAACTAGCTATTTTTTTTTCCAATTTTAACTGTGGAAAGAAAAAGAGAATTACACCTTTCTCACCATTCATATCAAAATATTCAAAGAGTGAAAAAAAAAAAAGAGTAAAGAAACAAAAGAAAAAAGATTTTACAGTAAAAGAAAAAAGAAAAGAAAAGATGGTTGCTGCCATCTCTTTCATCATTTCATCATGTGAAGAAATAGAGGGAGATAAAAATCCCATGGCATGCCATTAGGATGAGGCCGGAATGCATGACATGTTGATGATCTAACCATGATGATGTAAGATGCAATAAAGTCAAAAAAGGATCTTTCATTCAAACATTTTATATATATATATATATATATATTTTTTTTTTTTTTCATATCACTTTGATTGAGCTGCATCAGATTCCATTATCATAATCCCATCTAAATTGAACCCACAAACCTAATATAAAAAACAAAAATATAGACATGAATTAGTTTAGTTGATAAGGATGGAGATTTTTTTTTTATTAATTGAAATTTAATTTTTATGAATTATTTTAAATGCATAAATTCACTTAAAAAAATGCATTTTAATATAGTTTAGATAAAATTTGATAGGATGAAAACAACTCAACCTTGTAAACATATTAAAAAAACGAAAGTACAAGTGTTTGATTTTGTCATTAAACCTTGAGATTAATTTTTACATTTGTTTTTTCCAAGCATTTGAGAATAAATTTGCACATGATTTTAGCTAAGCAAGGTACATTAAGCAACTAGTATTTTAATTATGGTTGGTAAGCAGTCACATTCTATCCATGGAATGACAACTGGTGAAGTTCAAATTCTTTGAAACTTTTGTTCTTATCCAACCCTTTTTCATTCTAGAGCCATGTGGGAAAAAGCAAGAAGATGAAGATATGGAGGTAAAGAAAATGGATTGAGTAAACAAAATTTGGACCATATAATGAATTTAGTAATCATAGCTTTCAGCAACCTATCTGTGCAGATTCATTGAATTTTTCTTTCAACATCGAACAGATGACACTTTTCTGCCATTTTTCCACAAGAAACTGGAATAATGTTTAAATGCATGTGTTTTATATGTGAATTTAGTAGTTTTAGTTTTTCAACTGAATTTTTATTAGAGTATGCTTCAAGTTGTCAACATTTGTACTACTCATGAAATTAAAAACAAAAAATAGTATGGATATCAGTTCAGTCCAAGACTTTCAACCAGAAAATCGTATTCAAGATATTGGGAAATTTTACCTTATCCCCTAACCATTTTTCCTTATGATGGGACTTGAGAAGGCAGGACATGTTTCAAGTAATTATTCCAAATGAAAAACCCAAGTTCCATTCCAATCAATTAGGCATAACAAATGGAAGCAGTTGGGTGTTGAATGCATCCCTTGTTTATACCTTAGTACTTCCCCAAGATATCATTATTTTAATGTTTTTTGTTTTGGGTGGTTGAAATTGTTACCAAACTGTTGTATGTCAGGAAAGTTGTCCGAGTTTAAGAGGAAATTGCCTGTTTGTATACGCAAAAACCTGTTGCCAGGCGGAAAAGTTGGAAAGATGATTAGCTGAACCCCATCAAGTGAAAGAAAAAACAGGGCAAAAGGGTGCTTGCAAGAGAGCAAAATGCTAACATAGACAAGCATTCAGAGTTAAGAAACAGGGAATTTTATGTGCATGCAAACTCATTTTTCTACAATAAAGTCAAGTAACAACAAAGAAAGACGATGATCGCATACATTCATCTAATTCTTAATTGCAATGACTCGAATATAAAAAAGGGAAAGAGGAAGTTTTTCAGCTTATTGGTAACTGCTCGTTGAAATATGCAGCTTCTCTAATCAAAGTTCTTGCTAGCTTCTTGGGATTCATGGGGATTGAGATTCTGTTGGCTGCTACCTTCTTCACCCCTCCACCACTGTCCTCCTTTTGTTTTGGTGATCATAGTCTCCCAGCTCTCCTTAATTTCCCCAAATATTTGGGCTTTGATCTGTCCTCTTTGTGGAGGAAGTGATTTCACTTTCTTCACTGGCTTCTTGTCTTTGCTATCCATTGCTTTTTGCTCAGAAAAGAAAGTTGGATGGTATGGAAACTTACGTTAAAAGGTAACAAAATAGTTTTCAAAAGTAAGGAGAAGAATAAGAAGAAAGAAAGAAAGAGAAGAGAAAGTGAGAATTGGGATTTCAGAGATCAAAGTGAGACCTGATATAAATCCAGGTAGGCACCTAACCCATTGACAGAACAGAACCCCATGCAAGTGAAGTGTGAACACAAAAATAAAGAGTTCCAAAACAGACAGACAGGTATTGCTTTTTTGTTTCTTTTGTGGGGTTTTCTTAAAATCAGCCAAAATGCAAACTGTTGACAGATCATGATTTGGTTTCATCAGATTGTTCTTCTTTACTAAATTTTGGGTCCTGAACATTTGCCTCTAACTTAAGTAATGGGACAGGGTTGACCCAAAGAAGGGTGCTCTAAACATTGTAGTACATATAAATGTACCTTAAATTGATGTAGAAACCTATAAACAGTGGCCACATATCCCCACACATTTGCATTTCAACCATTATGTTAATTAGCCTATGACTTTATGTTACTCAGATTCTGAGGAGAGTGTCAGGGTTAGACCTCATAAAATATGTACCGGACACGAATACTTCATGAAAAATGAAGAGTCAAGAGCAACATAGACATTAACAGATTCTTTTAAACAAAAAAACTTGCAAAAGCTTGAATCTGATATATAACAAGTTCGCCAAATTTGGTGAAGGTTTTGTGGATGGGATCATGATGAGAACATGACCAACTATCACATGCTGTCAAGGTATTTTTCTTTTTCATTTTAGGCAGCATAGAACAATATAAAAGCAAAGATTCTACTCATAAATGTTGATAGAATTGACCAGTATTTTAGCATTCATTTAGTAATAATATAATGGAAGGCTCAAAACACTATAAGATTCATTGTCTGCTAATGAGTGCTTAACGGGTTAGTTTAACAGGGTTTAAAAGGACAGAGTTGGTTCAGATACAAACAACATTTGTCTGAGACAACGTGAGTGGTTTTTTTTATAGTATTTGTTTGAGAGGATGAATTAACTGTACAAGATTTAAGAAAAATTCACTCATATAATTTAGATTTTTAAAGAGAATTTTTATCTTTTGTTGTTTTCCTTTTATCTCTTTTTACATTCACAATGTAATAAACTTAATAATTTATATATTTATATTATTTATTTCATATTTAACACAAAATATGAAAACTAACATGTTATAATTCGTATTAATTAAAAATTCATATACAATTTTTTTTATATTATTTTTATCATTTTTGTATCTTAAATCGTATTATATTTAAAATTATTCATAATTCACATGCAGCATCATCCCAAAGATTATGGGAATGAAAAACCTAGTCCATCAAACCAGCATAAGAAAAGACAAAAGGAAAGTGGGAATGCAATGAAAAAAGCTTCAGAATCCATCAACAGTATATCATCTTTCATTTTCAGTGAAAACATTCACCATTGACAGATATGATTGTTTCGTTATATGATTAAGATGAGCATAAATATAGAACAAATTTAAAGAAAGAAACAGTTGGATTCTGCAACAATATTGCTTTCTCCAAAAATATTCTCATCTTATGCAAAACTGGGAAAAGAGAAAGCAAAGTTAAAGAAAAAAATTGTATAATTCACTGAGAAAAGAAATGGAAGACCTGAAGCCAGACTATAATTTAAAAATTTGTATTCACCACAACATCCTAAACCTACATAGTAACCAAAATATATGTTACTCCGGCTCGGGATGAGTGTTGGATACGGATACGATCAATTTTTTTTTTAGTTTTTTCATATATTTGAATGATCGGACCTTCATAATCATATCAATTAAATATGTGTCGGACAAGGGTACTTCAAGAATTGAAGCAACATAGAGAATAATTAATATAGCTAGGTAACCAAATCCCTTATCAATCTTTTTATACCTATACCTATATACCTATACATAGTAACAATGATAAATTTGCTGACTTTCAACTCTAAATTTAGCAAGAAACGACCTGTTTGAGTGATACAAGAGGGAAGGAAGAATGCAACAAAAGCATAATTTAGTTGGTGCAGAGATCAGGAAATGAAGATATTGGATGACTTGATTATCTTTCTCAGGCATCTGAATGTCCCTTTGAGGGATATCTGGTAGGAGGGGGTGTTGTTGAGGCTGAGATTCCACTTCTGCCACCTTGTTTTCCAAGTTTAACAACTGACATTACTATCTTTTTCAGCTGTTTGAACATCTTAACCTTAATCTGACCCCTCTTTGGAGGGATCCTCACTTCTGGCTTCCTTTCTGGGGTCTTCTGAATTTCCATGGTTTTGCGGTATAGGAAGCTAATTGCAGAGTTTGAAAAGTAACTGAAAAAAACAGAAAAGAAGATAAAGGGGAGAGAGACAGAGAGAGAGAGAGAGAGAGAGAGAGAGAGAGAGAGAGAGTGTACAATGAAAGAAGAAGTTATTTTGGTCAGAGGGTCTCACATAGTTATAGACTCATAGTGTGAACAGGTTGAAATTTCTAATGTGGGTTTCTTTATAAGTATCAAAAATACCTGTCAGCAGAGCTACTGATAAAATTTTACTGATTTAGTAATACTAGTACCATTGATGAGCTCAAAGGCATTTTACAGACTCGAAATTTTCTCATATTTTATGGTCTGACTGGGGACAAAAAATCTTAGTCAAAAAGTCATGAGAAATTCATTACCTTTATGAACTCTATATATATGTGTGTGAGTGTGTTTGTGTATGTCATATCAGGTACTAATCTAATTTATATGCATAGAATCCATTTGTTCATTTATCAATACCAAGTCCATAAATCTGAGATTGAATAGGCCAAAATCACTTGCTTTTTGATGGCATGCATGGCCCTGCTTTCAAAGTGTGATTTTAATTGCCATTCAACAAGTTTTAGTGTTTTAAGGCTGCTTTTTTTTCTTTTTTTTTTCTGAAGAATTTGTGTTCTAATGATCAGTCAGCAGAAGACTGGCAAAATAAACAGTGGACAGGTGTGCATGAATGAGGGGGAAATAATGCAGATATTGATTGTTGAAGTTGACAGTCCATTGAAAGGAGATGCCCAAGAGGCAGTCAAAGTTACCTAATTCCTTGGAATTATCAGGTTCATGCATATCTTTGGAAAAAAAAAAAATTTCCATGCCAAAATTGTCACTTAATGTATTGTGAAACTTTGAGATTTGTATGAGAAATATGAGCTGCCAAATACGCCAGCATGACACCCTTTGACCTCTGACTGTGATGGAAACTTGAAAAATATTAAAACTTAAAAAGGATAAATCATATAGGTCAGAATTCAGACCTTTCTAGATTACCAAACCAATGAAAAAGAAAGATTTAACCTAATGAAGTTGAAGTTTGAAATTGAAAGAAAATTTCAACCCTCTTATCTGGCTATTGAAAACTACAATACCAGTTGCAACAATCATATCTGGCTAAGAATCTACGTGAAAATTTATGCAAAAATAAATAAATAAAGCCGTTGATGCTTAAAAAAATTAAAAGTGTACAAGAAATTTATTAATTTATCAACTGATTGAGACAGATCAGTTAATAAATTCAATGTGAGACATAGCTGAAATCCCAATCTTTTTTAACGAGAAAATACATGATTTGCATTGGATTGGAGTTATAGAACAAAATCTCAAAATTACATATTAATCATAGTACAAAACTATGTTACTTGGACTTAGGGTAAAGTACTCTGGGTATGATTAATTTTTTTTAAGTATTTTCATATATTTAGAGGGATCGAATCTTTATATTTATATTTATCGAATATATGTAAAATATAAATATTTAAAAAAAATTAAAAATATTAATGATTACCATTATTTTTACTTGGATTTGAGGAATCTTTGACTCTCTTTTATCGACATTAATTTTGCACTTTTTTGTCAGTCAAAAATACAAAGTGGAGAGTCCAAGCAAATGCCTCAGAGATCACATGACAATGCAAAGAGAGAAAGATAGAAGGAAGTGAAGCTAAGCTGTAATCTAAAAAGGTAAGGTTACAATGAAAGATTTTTCTTTCAGTCAACATTTCTCCAAATTCAAATTATTTTCTTTCTGCATGTTTCATTGCATTAATCACAGAAAACATTGATTTTGGCTTTGAAATTTCAACTTTTTTGAAAGAGTGAGGCCCATTCCAAATACAAGTTGGTGATGGAAAAACCTTCATTTTTTTTTTTTTTCTAGAAGGCCATGTGTATAGATTGAATGAATGCATTTGCATTTGCAGCAAAAATTTTGAGATAATTTTTTTCTCTATATATTTACATAAACAATTGTTTCTAATATTCCTCTACCCTTTAATATAAATTATATTATATTACAAATATTTAAATTTAATTTAATAAACTCTCGCATTAGAATTGTTATTTGTTAATTTTATTTTTTATTTTTAATTTAAGTTTAGCAATTAAAATTTACGAATAATTAAAATCACATTGTTATTTACCTATTTATTATATTCAAACGAACTCTTAAAATTAATAAATTTGTAATAAATATTAAGTTATATTCATATAAACTTTGAAAAAATAAATTAATTTTCTAGTTTTCTTAATAAGATTACAACATTTCCACCGACACTTATTTTTTTTATATCTTTGTAATATTTTTATTTTTATTTGATAAAACTTTAAATAAATTATATTAATTGATCAAAATTTTCTTTTATTTTTTTTGAAGTACCTATATTTAATACATATCTAATGTGAATATAGAAATTGAACAATTTAAAAATAAAAAAAATAAAAAAAAATTAATATAATTTTATTAAATACATATTATAATTAATATTAACTTTCGGAATAACATATCAAATGAAAATATACATAATTTTAATTGGCCCACCAATACATGTCTACATCGCCATTCCTCAAGAATAACCCAATTAAAGCATCACAAAAATGAGGATGTCAATGCACTATGTTTTCAAGGTTACATCAATCACCGTTGCTTTAATTACAATAACACACACACACACACACACACATATATATATATATATATATAACACTAAAGTTTTTTTTTTTTTTTATAAGAGAGGTTGCAACCTTAAAGATTGGGAAAAAAAAATTATAAAAATTAAGAAGCAAATCTCAATCTTACGAAAATCCACATAAGAAGAGAGACCAATGAATGAGTTGGGCCTAAACCTTAAATATTAAAATTTGATATTTAACAACAAAGTTCCACATCATTTTTTCACATCCATGATGAACAAGAACCTAAATTTGATTCTTATATGGAGGAAACATGTTAATTGGTGAAAATGGGACATTAAGAAATCTTTTTTCTATTTTTTTTTATGAGTTAAAAGGGAAGTTCATTGAAATTTAATCAATCAATTAATGAATCTTTTAAAATTGAACATTTTCTCAAACTCCATTCAAAATTAGCCATCAATCAATCCATAAAGCATTGTCATCATACACTCATAAAATTACAAAACTCAATATGTATAATTTCATATGCAAATAATCCCCAAAATCAACTCAATGTTAAGCACATCAATTTCTCAAATCTTGTTACAATGAGTTTATTACCTTTAAAAAAAAAAATTTCACCCATCAAATTCAATTAAACATTCTAAACGTATCAAATAAATGAACAATCATATGTCACTTTTAGATGAGTACAATTTATGTATGAAATTAAAATTGATGGATCCAATTATATTACCCTTTACACTCATTGCATCTTCTTGTTACTATTGAGATCTTATATTCTTGTATAAAAATTTTAAAATCAGACCATGACTTATAAAAGAGTCATTCCGAGAGTTAAATCTATTATATGTGGTATTTCGTTATCCATAACTAGCATGATTGGTAGCTCATCTTTTGCATTTGCAAAACCTTGGCACAATATAAATGTCACTAGAAACATAACTATGAATCCTGCAGGGATTTTCTTGATAGAAATTGCACCCATCTTGAACCTTCCCAGCTAGAAATGTTCAATGTAACAAAATTTTGGATGAAAACCTAAATTGATTTGTTGGGTTCAATTTGGTTGGAATTTTTGATGATTTTAGGATTAGCCAGGGTTCCTAGATTAGTGAATTATCTATAGTATTTGAATGTTATATTTTTTAGGTTAATTGGAGATTGCATGAGATTTTTATGGATTCAAGTAGTTAGATTGAACTCGATAAAATTAAAAGTTTGGCGTTCTATTAATATATTATATGGTTCAAAAATTAAAAAAAAAAGATAAAATAGTTTAAATATTTACCTACTTTGGTACTTTTTTATAACATTTTTTTATTGCAAATATTTGCATTTAACTTTTTACCTATAATTCAAGCAAAAACGCCCAAAAAAAAATGATTTGGAGCATTAAGCCCATATTTACAAATTTTGAGCAGTTTACAAAAGCCCAATTTGTTACACTATTGCACTGTTCAAAAGTTTAAATGGATCCAGCTTTGACGGGTTTGGGTTGGACCCAATCCAGCCCAAAAATTGTAGAGCTTAGCTAGTTCATGCAACTATTGATTTTTATTATTAAAAAAGGTAACAAATAAAATATATTTTTGAATTTTCTTTAAATAAAAAAAATTTCATATTCTTGTTAATTGAGGATTAGATCATATGGAATGCATTTTGGGTTAGAGTTTTGGAGATTTCGGATTTGGGATAATTTAAATTTGTAATATGTTTTTTTTTTTAAATAGATGAAAATTAGAGATTTAAAAGTAAGTTAAAAATTAAAAAAAATTCATATTTTTTTATTGTATCTTATATCCATAAATTAAAATTCTAGGTATTCAAAAGTTAGGATTATGATTTCTTCGATTTTAGATAAAACCATTAGAGCAAAATAGGTAGAGATGGTAGTTTGACATGTATATGAATTTCGATTTGACACGATTTTTTAAAGTTAATTTTTTTTTTTAAATCGAATATTGAATTGAGTCAAATGATTAAAAAAAAAAATCGAGTTCGAGTCAAATTAGGTAAGGATCGAGTTTTAGACAAACTTCATCTTACCTGGATTCAATATATATAAAAAATTTATTTTTTAATTAATTAAATTTATATTTATATATTTAATTTTATATTTATATTTAAAATAATATTTTATATTTTAAAAATAATATTTTATTAATTTCAAATTAAATCGGATATAATTTAAATATTGATTGGGTTGAGTTCATATATAAAAAAAATTAAAAAAATTGAATCAAATCGAATTTTGATATTATATTTTTATAATCGGATCGAAATCGAGATAAGTAAAAACTCACATCGACTCAACCCATTATCATCCATAAAAATGGGTTATGTTAGTATTAAATTTAGAATACAATATGTTCTCTTTAAAATAAAGTTAGATATTTTTTAATTTACTTAAAGAAATGAAAATAAAAAAAAAATGCATACATGAAAGAAAATAACAGCATTACAAAAAAATTTATATTAGTGTGCACAAATAGAAAATTTTTTAAAGTTTACAAATAAGTTTATATGAATTATTTTAGGTATCTATTTTTATCAAATATATGTATGTTTTTAATATGAATTTTTCTAATGAATGCATGTAGATTTAATAATTTGTGTGTTTGTATTTGTTTATTTATTGTTAAAATATATGTAAAATATAAAAATTATAATATTATAATTTGTGATGATATATCAAATAAAAATAAAATTTTTTAATTTTATCAAATATATGTAAAAATTTTATTATTTTTATATTTTTTGTCGTATCACTATATTTTTAAAATTACAAAATCGAAAATATAGACACTCGATGACAAAATATGTTTAATTATATTAACTTATTAATATTTTTTATTACTGCCTAACAAAAATGTAAATAATACTAACTTAAAAAAAAATTTTAAAAATATATAATAGCCGTAGTCTTTTTTTTTTTCTTTATTTTTTTTATTTTGCTTATAAAATGAGAAGAAGTCTTCCAATCAGGCGTGCCAGAAACGCATCATCACAGTCTATAAAAATTCTCAAGAGTGGGCCCTTCGAAGCCTCAAAACGGGTTCAAGTTCGACCCGATATCCGATTCCGAGTCCCCCGAAGAAACTAGAAAAGCCTTGCAGTTTTCTTTCTTTTACTAAGTCGGTTCTTCAAAAAAGGAAAAAATTGGGTTCGTTTCAGAAACTTTTTCCTCTCTTCCTCTTCGCTTAATCAATCTTAGCTTCTTCCGCAAATTTCAGGTAAAAACCCTAACGCACACTCTCTATCTCTCTAAGATCCAGGGAAAATGTAACGTTTCTTTTTTTTATTATTATTTAAATTTCGGGTGAATTTTTAATATTTTGTGATTGAATGATTTGACGGAAGTATTATTCTCTGATTTTGAGTGATTTTTTAATGATTTATTGTTATTATTATTATTGTTATTATTATTATTATGAAATATAATGAGTTGTTTTAGTGAAGTTGTGAGTGAGAACATTGGAAATGTTAAGTTAGATTATAATTATGCTAACATTTTTTATTTTTGTTTTTGGCTGACACTTGTTTGGGAAGAAGTGATAAGAAGATGAAGGAAGAGAATTTTGATTTTTTAGTTGTTTGGATTGCCGGAAAGTGTTTATTCGGTAATCCTTTGATGAAATCTCAATGTGTGTATTTTGAAAGGTTAAAAAATGGTTTTCTTCGTCTTTGTGCTTCCAATATCATTTTGATGTACATGCTATTATTTATAGAGGTATAGTTGGTGAAGTAGGACTAGTGCTTCAGCATCATGGATCGTGTTGATGATTTCAGGGCTGAACTTTAGGGTACCATAGTTTAAAAAGTATTGAAAATGAAATTGTTCCAAGAAAAATTACTCTATTACAGGGTTGACAACAATATTTTGTGCAAAAACTTAGCTTAGGAGTTCAAAATGCTGGCAGAGGGGATGTTATTTGATGCATAGGTGAGGGTTATTCATATAGTTTCTGTTTTTGTGCTAATTTCTTGAGTATTGATTCTTTAACTATTGTTAGAAAGCTTGTAGAAGGTTCTTTTTATGTCGTAATTATTTATATTTTTAATGCAAATTTCTTGATGATTGATTCTTTAGTTATGGTTATACAGGGAATTATTGTGAAGAGAAATGGACAAGATAGATAACCATGAGGATGAATGTCGGGCTGGAGGTGAACACCATGGCAAACAAGACGATGAGGTAAGATTAATGGACCTAGCGAATTGCATACGAATGCATGAAAAAAATTTACTATTTGACCATTGTTCTTGTTCTTGGAGTGTTTTTTTTCATAAGAAGTTGCTTTGATACAACACATTTTTATATGATTTATTCCAATTGTAGGAAGCCGTTGCTCGTATTGAGGAAATTAAGAAATCAATTGAGGGAAAAATGGCTCTTCGTCAAACCAATTTGAATCCTGAAAGGCCCGGTTAGTAAATTTTACTACATTTTAGGGTTTGTAAATGCCCATTGACTGTTTATGGAGATGGTTAAAATTGTTGACCTGACTTTTATTTTCTATTTTAGTGATTGTAACCTTTGCTGGAAATAAAAATGCTTATATTAGCTGGCAATTCATTCTTAATTCTTATTGACATTTTCTAGAAAGGACCATAGCTTATGGTACTTTTAATAATGAATAGGTCAGTGCTGAGATAAGGCTCCTTTAAGTGGGTTTGTAAACTTATTACTAGATTGTTCTAAATCATTGGGGTTTGGAAGTTAGAAACTCAGGTTTTGAAGCTCCTAGAGAAACTTTTTGTCTTGGCATTTAGACCATTTAAGTCTTAAATCATGCTTCTAATTACTGTTTAGGAATTGAATTCCTTTCTTACCACTTTCATCTGTGAGATTTTTGGTTATTTCCTTTATTTTTAACCATCCCTTCCACTTGAATCTCCTTGAACTTTCTCTTTGGTGCCCTTGGCCTGTATTGCAAATATTCAAACCATCTAAAACATTCTTCCTTTAGGTTTTCCTAGTATGGTGCTAACTCCACTGTACTTGATAGCTATTTAAATTGCTGGACTTTTGGCCTTTCTAAGCTTTGCCCTTACTCAATTTTTTCTTTCTAATTCATCTTAATTGGTTGTGATTACATATTGTATACTGGTTGTCATCTACAGTATTCCTTCTTATTGTATTGCCATTAAAGCATTCAAAATTTCTATCCTTTTTTTTTTACCATTTCATTTCTATCTAGGGATCTTGATACTTAACTGCTGGGATCTTTTATGTAATATGATATTATATTTCAATAATACGTGGACCAATTATATTGGAATTTAAGAAGTTCATCCTATACAAAAATGTATTAACACTAAATGGGTCTTGAACAAAGTGCTCTTTTAATGTTTTTTAAGATTTTTAAGGAGGCTTCCATGATGATAAGTTATGATGTAAAATTGCTAAAAAATCCATGTAAGTAATTATTGGATTTGTTAAATACCCCAAACTACTGGTTTCTAATATATTTGAGGCTAGAAGATATGAGGACAAAAAAAAGATGTCTGAAGTATTATGCTTGATAGATAGGAAAGCTTTCGGAGAGGAGTGTTGCATTTTCCTTTGGGTTATTTCAATCTTTTAAATTAGGTAATGAGGTACAAGAAAATGTGAGAGAAGATCAGCAATGTGTGACTTTGTAGACTTATCTCTCCTTCATTCAATTAAGGGAAAATGACATTATTTTTCTCTTACCAATCTGAACTGACATAGCAAGCGCATTTTTTGTTCCTTCTTCCTCTTATGCTTATTATTATGGGCAATGGAATTTCATGTGCCTGAAAATCTATCATTTTCTTTCCTTATTTAGCTCACAAAATTTCTGGATTACCTTCAATATAATCTAGGTTGGGGGGCATTTATTTTGGGCTTGGTTACTGTCACATATATGTTAATATGGTTTATTCTTGGTTCTAGATGCTGGGTTCCTCAGGACATTGGATTCCAGCATTAAGCGCAATACAGCTGTTATTAAAAAATTAAAGCAGATAAATGAAGAGCAGAAGGAAGGAATGATGGAGGAGCTGCGAAGTGTCAATTTAAGTAAATTTGTCAGTGAAGCTGTGACTGCTATTTGTGATGCCAAGCTTAAGAGTGCAGATATACAAGCTGCAGTTCAGGTAGCTTTTATGAATGAGTTTGATCTAGACGTTGTATGATTATATATTTTTGATAGATGTGTATTGAGATTATATGATCATACATACTGTTATCTAGTTAATTTGTTGCAAGTACAGGTGTCACAAAAGATCTATGTTATTTCCTATTCAGACATGCAAAGTTAATGGTAATATGTTTGGTCAAAATTTGAAATGTGAACTTTTCTTATATTCTCTTCAGCTGAAAATGATACATGGTTCAGCTGAAAATGATACATGGTTTCACGAGCCAAAATCTAAGGACTTGAATGAATCATAGCAGTGTAAGTAAGTTAATTAAGCAGCAAGCATTTAGGTGATTTTGATTTAAATAAGAAAGAAAAAGAAACCTGTAGTCTTCTTGTCCAAGTGAATTGAAGTAGCTTGTATGAGTCATTGTTTACATCCTCCAATGTCTTTGTGTGTACCTATTAAGCTTTAGCTAGCAGACTTTAGTTTTAATGATGATCCAATAATTTAAGCTATGAAAATTGTTTCTTGCATACTTTCAAAGATCTATAGAGTATCCTAGTCTGGTTCTTACTATATTCATAATCAACTTCTTTGTTTTTTACCTTTATCCTTTTTTACATACATACATATATAGTTTATGTTACCTATAGCATGATTTTTGGTTTGTAATTGACGAAATTCTTGCAATTTTCTTGTTATATAGAGTTCTCATTACTGTTGGTAGTCTGTAAATGTGTTCATGAATATGGGTAACATTTACATTCCTTCATATTATAAAGGTTATGCATATTTGTGACATCTGTATCTGCATGAATGTTAGTAATTGTCCGAAACTTTGCTGGTTTCTTTTATATTGAATTCTCTTCATTTGCCACGATTGATAAAGTTGCCTGCTCAAAGTTTTTAAATGTATTAATGGATATAGTTCAAATCTATTCCTTGTACTAAGAAGAATATACTTCTGTGTAACATCTTTATCAGTATGTATGCCCTCTGCTGATGTTTTCTAACTAGCTTTTGTTGTATGCTGAAACTTTTAGCAGTATTAGTTTGTTGGTAATTTTTTGTCATCTACCTATCTTATGATACTTACTGTTGTTATCTGTCAAAGATCTGCTCTTTGCTTCACCAAAGGTACAAAGATTTTTCACCAAGTCTGGTACAAGGGCTCCTGAAAGTCTTCTTTCCTGGAAAATCTGGGGATGATTTGGATGCAGACAGGAACTTGAAGGCAATGAAGAAGCGTAGCACTTTAAAACTTCTTCTGGAACTTTACTTTGTTGGAGTTATAGAAGACAATGGAATCTTTATCAATATCATTAAGGATCTTACTAGCACAGAGCACTTGAAGGACCGAGATGCTACTCAGACAAATTTGACTCTTCTTGCTAGTTTTGCTCGACAAGGGCGAGTATTTCTAGGACTTCCACTTTCTGGTCAAGAAATTCAAGACGAGGTGCATCTTTTTTTGGTCTTAAAATGGCCTGATATTTCCATCTTGGATTGTTTCTTTGAAGCTATTATGACTTTTGCATTTTCAATTCTAGGTTATTTGTAGCTTAGATATTGTTAGTGGCAATTTGCCCTTTGATATGGCTTCTACGCTGACACTTTGCTACAGTTCTTTAAGGGGCTTAATATCACATTGGATCAAAAGAAAACTTTTAGGAAGGCATTTCATTTATATTATGAAGCTGTCACTGAACTTCTTCAGTCTGAGCATGCGGTAAGCTTTTGCAATTGGAAATATTATCTTTAGAGGCAATAAATCTTGAGGTTCTTATTTGGACTTCTCTTTAGGCACATCTTTGTTCTATACATAATTAGTTGGAATGCTTGATTCTTTCATTATCTTTTTCTTTCTTTCCCACTTGCCCTAATTGATGGGGGTATGCATTTATAGTCGCTTCGTCAAATGGAGCATGAGAATGCCAAGATTCTAAATGCTAAAGGAGAGCTCAGTGAAGAAAATGCATCTTCGTATGAAAAGCTGCGAAAATCTTATGATCATTTGTACCGCAACGTCTCATCGTAAGTTGCTTTATGATGTCATTTTCATGGTTCTTTATTCTAGAGGCAACTAGCCTATGGGTCAATCAAATGATATTAAGATTTTTGTGGTGATTATGGTATCATATAATTTGTTCTATATATTAATCATAGATATTTTGATCATGCCTGAACCACGAATAATGATGCTTTTTTAACGAGCTTATGAGCATTTTTTAAGGAAACTTTATGAGCATTGAGTAATGATGGAGTTCTATTCTTACATTACTCTCTGTTTCCAGATAAAGAATTATTTTCTAAGGATCAAACATCTGCTACATTACTACCAATCGGCATAAACGGAACAGAATATAAGTTGCCATATTCTTACCATAAATATTTAATTATTCTATAGTTTTATATTAACAGAAAATTGTTGGAGACCAAGCCTCTGCTAAATAAGTCCTAATTGGCATAAGTGGAACTGATTATACTTTTGTGCTTTTCAAATCTTATACATTTAGCTGCTACTAGTTGTTATGTGCACTACATATGAACTAAGGTTTGTATTTTTAAAGCGTTTGTCAAGAAAGGTGTAGGTGTGGGAATGATTAATTCAGGAGCTTACTTAATCTTTGGATGCTCAGTTGAGAAGTTGCAGATTACTTATGTTAGGAATAACTATTTTTTGGGTTGTGCAAAAACTGGAACCAGTGAAGACAGCCTGCAGAATAGGTTTACTGGTATTGTTTACTTAAACCTTAATTTCTTGAGATTAGAGCCCCATGTGGTAAGCGAAGATGATTTCTGGTAATGCCAAAATAAGACTATTCCTGCTGAGGTTGGAGTGATATCACTGATTTCTGAATTTGGAAAAATTCATTAGATTAAAGATTATGGTTCATAGTGTGAAGAGTGTGATTGTTGGCAAAGCATAAATAGTAGTAATTGATTTTTCCCGGATTTCTTTGGATTATAAATGTTCCCTCAGATAATTTGAATTGCATGTATCCCAAGATAGCTCTTACATTACCATGTCTAGGAACTAGATCTGTTATGAGATTGTGATCCACCCACTCCTATTTGCGCTTTCTTCTGTTGCTTGAGCAATTCTATCAAGAATTGTGCTTGGGATCTAAAAATTGTGGCAGAAATGTTGGTTTTGATCTCAAGTCAGTGGTCTCTTTCATGGATTTTTAGATTTATTCATGTGGCTGTACAGCAGATGATTGTATAAAGATTAAAGAGAAATATAATTGTGGTGAAGTGTTGTTCTATTTGTCGAGATCAGTGAGGGATCAGTTATTTATTTTAATATTTTAATAACACCTCTATGACGTTGGAACTTTAGAACTCAGTTTTTTTCACAATTTAGGGTCTCTTAGGTCTTGCCAAAGTCAGTGTCGAAGATGCTAAAACATTGTACTACTTTCAGATTTGTACTACTACTTCCACCTTGCTTTTCGGAAATTTTTAGAATTTTCTCCTATTAAATTTACTCATTCTCAAGCATGCCTCTTACATCTAGATTAACTTTTATATGAGCTTTTAATTGGCTTTCTTACTTTAAAAAAAAAAAATTCATAACTGACTTGTCTTCTTTTAAAAGAAAAACTAAATTCAATTTTTTTTAATCCTTATATTGCAGTTTAGCAGAAGCACTTGATATGCAGCCTCCAGTCATGCCAGAGGATAGTCACACGACTAGGGTTACTACTGGAGAGGATGCTTTGTCTCTGGCTACGGGAAAAGAGTCTTCTAACCTTGAAGCTATATGGGATGATGAAGACACTAGAGCTTTCTATGAATGCTTACCAGATCTCAGGTATGTTTTGGTCATTATTCAATTAGTTAAGAAGAGATTTTCTCAATAGGGTCTTTTGTTAATGGTCTCTTTGGTAGTAAAAGATGCATTTGCTTGCTGTTAAGAGCATTGTGTACATATTCTTCTCAGAGCTTTTGTACCAGCAGTATTATTGGGAGAAGCTGACCCCAAGGTGATTGAGCAAACATCAAAGGCACAAGAGCAACTGACTGTAAGTAGATCAAGATTTTAAATATCATTGTAGGCTTTCATCTGTGGTTTTATACTCTGATAATGCGCTGTGCTTTCCGTGTTACATATCAAGTTTTGGTTGAGTCAAGAATCAGCTGATGATGTTCTGACATTTCATGTTTAATGCTCTCCTGCTCCACCAATCATTACATACCATGATCCATATCTTTGCAGTTGAAAATATGAAAATACTCCTTGTGCTTAAAACTAACGAAATCTGATAGTTTGTCAAAAAACAAAATATAGAAATTTAATAGATAAGAGGCATTTTGATGTAAAGAAACACAAAGGCAGACTGAACCATTTCTTAATTTCTTAACTGCCGTGCATCCAATCCTATGCCAGAAATATTGTTTCCTTCTTTTTTTTTTGGTGGTGGGTGGGTGAGGGTGAGTCAGTTTTCTAGATTTATTGATTAAATTTGGTTTTCGTGAGCTCCCTTGTGACAGATTCTATTTAAGACTCCTAAATAGTCCATCTCTATTTAATGTTTATCTAATGATTCTTTTATTTACCTTTTAGGAATCCTCTACTGAAGCAGATCAAAGTAAATCAGTTGCACAAGATGCTGTGGAGCCTTCTGTGGACTCTGGCAATCTGCAAGAAGGGGAAAGTATAGAGAAAGGGAAGGATAAGGAAAAGACCAAAGATCCAGATAAGGAGAAAGGGAAAGAGAAAGAAAAGGATACTGATAAAAAAGGGGAAAATGAAAAGGAGAAGCTCAAAGGTCTTGAAGGGACCAATTTGGATGCTCTACTGCAAAGACTCCCTGGTTGTGTGAGCCGTGACCTTATTGATCAACTGACAGTAATTATGCCTCCTTTTTCAGTGTTGCTGTTTTATGCCACTTTTTGATGGGCCTTTATGTGACTCTAGAAGAATATTGAATTGTACATTAAAATTTCAGGTGGAGTTCTGTTATTTGAATTCAAAATCAAATCGGAAAAGGCTTGTGAGAGCATTGTTTAATGTCCCAAGGACGTCTTTGGAGTTGCTGCCATATTACTCACGCATGGTTGCGACGTTGTCAACTTGTATGAAGGATGTTCCCTCTATGCTCTTGCAGATGTTGGAGGAAGAGTTTAACTTCTTAATTAATAAAAAGGTTTGCTGCCATCAGTCTCCTTGTTATATTTGTAACTGTCTTCTGTTTGTACATCCATTTCCATTTTTCGAGTGTATATAACTTATATTTCAAAATTGAAATTTACTACAGGATCAAATGAACATTGAAACAAAGATCCGGAATATTAGGTTTATTGGAGAACTCTGCAAGTTCAAAATTGCACCAGCTGGCCTTGTCTTCAGCTGTCTGAAGGTATGTGCAAAGCAGCAAACAGATAAATGTTGGTTGCTATCCCAGTGCTTGTTCCTATGATGATATTTCATCTTATGGGGGAGTTTATGAACTTTTTGAAGGAAATAGAAATTCGTAGCAATCAGTTTTATTTCTCTCATTTTCAAATGTCTTATAAGTTTGTATACCCTATAAATGTGAACATGTTTGAAAACATACAGTTTGTTTCCAATGCTTGCTTATTCTATTTTTCTTTTGTACCAGACTTGTTTGGATGATTTCACTCATCATAACATTGATGTCTCTTGCAATCTTCTTGAGACATGTGGTCGTTTTCTATATCGTTCTCCTGAAACTACCATAAGAATGGCTAACATGTTGGAGATATTGATGCGCTTGAAAAATGTAAAAAATTTGGATCCTCGACATAGCACACTTGTAGAAAATGCTTACTACCTATGCAAACCACCTGAAAGATCTGCACGGGTCTCTAAAGTCCGTTCTCCATTGCACCAGGTATAATTTGCTTTTCCTGTTAAGATATTCTACCTGTTTTTATGTTAAACCTCCATACTGAGTTATGTCAAATTCTTTTGCAGTATATTAGAAAATTGCTATTTACGGACCTTGATAAGTCTTCCCTTGAGCATGTGCTGAGGCAACTTCGTAAATTACCATGGAGTGAATGTGAATCATACCTCTTAAAGTGCTTCATGAAGGTCCACAAGGGGAAATATGGTCAGATTCACTTGATTGCTTCTCTCACTGCTGGTTTGAGTCGCTATCATGATGATTTTGCTGTTGCTGTAGTCGATGAGGTTTGCTTCTTGAATTCAGACCTTGTTCTTATTGAGTTGATATTTCATTTTCCTGTATCTATGTTATCTGGATTTTCAAAGGACTCACTACTCTATATCATTGTGTTTTTTATTTGTGTAGTAGCGGTATATTCCCCTTAGGATCCACAATTTGCGCTTGCTGAAATGGCAAGAAATGGTGGCCTGGAACATATGGTTCTATGACATATGTTCTTCATGACATATTAAAATTCCTTTTGGTGTATAACTTTTGTGAACAGCTGAAACACTATGGGGATGATTTGAAGAAAACCAATTAGGCTCTTTTATTTGAGCTCAATGTATTATTTAAGTTGTAGAGTTTTGTTTCATAATCAATCTGCCTTGGGTTTGAGGTGAATCTAAGGTGAAGGTCTAGTCAACATGATATGATATGATGGTGTTGGGGAGGTTTCCTTGGATTATGCTTAGAGCTTCTATTCTTTTGCTTCATTGGGATGGCAGGCTGCAAGAAAGCAGATTCTCATGACCTGGATTGTTATTTGGTTTTCCTATCAATGATTGTAGTTAGATATTGCTGTTTGTCTGGAATATAGCTTACTTGCAGAGAAAATATGCTTGGAGAGTGCTGCTCCTTGAGAAGTTTTTGATATTTTTAGGGTTCGACTAGGCCTTCTCATAATTAAACTTTTTACCAGACTAGATGTTGGACTCCAATGTGAGATTTGGTTAACTATGTTGGAAATATTGGGATTTTCTAAAAATATATAGTTTGTAACATCAGAACCTGCTATTTTCATTAAGTTTACTTTCTTGGTTTCTGAGAAATTTGTGCTTATTTTGTTGTGGTATCATCTTTCCCATGGATGATTATAGCAAATGCTTTTCATGCATAATCTTCCTTATGGATAAGAGTGGAAGCATGCATAGCTATAGTTTTTCTTTTTCTTTCTATTTTTATATATATTTTTTAATTTCTGGTTTAAGTTTCAGTAGTTATATTCTTTACTTTCAGGTTTTGGAGGAGATTAGGCTTGGCCTGGAATTGAATGATTATGGGATGCAGCAGAGATGCATTGCTCATATGCGTTTTCTTGGGGAGCTATACAACTATGAGCATGTTGATTCTTCTGTCATCTTTGAAACACTTTATTTGATTCTTGTTTTTGGCCATGATACAGCCGAGGTATTGAGTTATCCCATTTATTGTTGTAAGTATCAATTACGTAGGGATATGCAGGCTCTTAATCTCTCTCTCTCTCTCTCTCTCTCTCTCTCTCATTACTTTAATCTCTCAAAAATATCCTCACTGGTTTTGTTCCTTGAACTTCTTTATGGATGCATTCAAACAGTAAACGTAAAGTTGTAGGAACAGATCTGCTTATGCTGCCTATTTTGGGCTTTATAGTAGGTTAGTTTTAGGGATTTCAGGGTAAAGGCTATGGAAGGTTATGCTTTAGGAATTAGTCAGGTTTGATTCAAATAAGACTTGATCTCTAAAGAGGACTGGAATTGAAGAAAAAGTTCACAGGGATTTCTGGTTAGCGGAAATCTAGGATAAATCAGGCTTGTGAATGCTGTGAACAGGGACCCTTAGAATATTGTAACAAGAAAGAAAGAGGAGAGTGCACAATATCTTCCTAGACACCCAAGAAACAATTTAGTAACAAGTAAATAACCAACTTGGTATCCAAGAGAATAAACTTGACTCCTGCAGACTCCTAGGATATTTAAACTATACAAGTAACATGCTTAACTGTAGGGTACAGAGTTTGCAGAAATTATGATATTACCTTTGAAGAGTATAATACGGAATATTCCGAACAGAAAATCCTAAATTCCTAGAATTGAAGTTATGTAGAGAAAAGTAATAATTAAGGCTTTCAATGGCTACACAATTAATGGTTAGGAAAAACGACAGTCCATAAACTTTTAAAAGATTTTATTATTATTATTAAGTGTGAGATTTAGCCGTGAATGTCATTAATTACATTTTAACTAGTAATATGATTTATTTATCTGTGTTGGTAGCAAGATGCCCTTGATCCACCCGAGGATTGTTTTCGAATCAGGATGGTTATTACTCTTCTTCAGACATGTGGGCACTACTTTGACCGTGGTTCTTCCAAGAGAAAACTTGATCGATTCTTGATACACTTTCAGAGGTATATTCTTAGCAAGGGTGCATTACCACTGGATATTGAATTTGACTTGCAGGTAACCAAAAACACACTATTGTAATACTTTTTAGAATTTGTCATTTGGAGCTAATCATGGAAAAAAGAATGTTCTTTTTATGGTGCAATCCATGCCTGTAGAAACTATTAGGAATAGTAGCATAGTACTATGTTTTATGTTTGTTAGTCCTTTGATCTTGCTAGTTTGGAGGTGTTTCACAATAATCACAATTGACCGTTATCCATGCAATGTTTTAGCAAATATATCTTGCATTAGTGTAGAATATTCAATAGTCTGTATGATCTCCACTTGATTGGTTATAATAAAACTTATGCTGTGCTGGCAAAAATAATGAAGCTTCCTTTATAATATACTAATTAGTTTTTCCTTTTGTATACTTCATACTGAGAATGACTGCCTGTGATATGTAAATCTGATAAGCTGACAAGTTGAAGAATATGCAGGACTTATTTGCGGAGTTACGTCCCAACATGACCCGGTATTCATCCACGGAAGATGTGAATACAGCTTTATTTGAACTTGAGGAACGTGAACGTACTGCTTCAACTGACAAGACAAGTAGTGAGAAGCACTCTGATACTGAAAAGTCTTCTTGCAGGACAACTGCCAATTCCATCTCATTTGATCGACCAAGCATGTTTAATGGTTCTGAGGAAAATGGAGTGCATGAGGAAATTGGTGACAGTGACAGTGAATCAGGAAGTGACACCTTTGAACCAGAGGGACATGATGAAGATGATTTGGATGAAGGGAATCATGATGATGGATGTGATACCGATGAGGAGGATGATGATGATGGTGGACCTGCTTCTGATGAGGATGATGAAGTTCATGTCAGGCAGAAGGTGGCAGAGTTGGATCCTCTAGAAGTGGCCAATTTTGACCAGGAGCTCAGGGCTGTAGTGCAGGCAAGCTTTTGTTTGTTTTTAATTATTACCATATTTATTGTCTATTCTATTTTAGTATTTATGTAATTGAGAATATACATGTCAAAACATCTGCTATGCTAACTTCTGCCGATATTAATTTTCTGTCTAATGTGGTTTGCCGGGTTCAAATTGAGTTAGGAAGAAATAGTTGGCTTTGCTGTCCATTTGAACTCAATTTTAAATGCAGGAGAGCATGGAGCAACGCAAGTTGGAGCTAAGGGGCCGACCTACATTAAACATGATGATACCAATGAATTTGTTTGAGGGTTCTATCAAAGATCATCATGGAAGGGTAGTTGGAGGTGAAAGTGGTGATGAAGCATTGGATGAAGAGACCGGAGGAAGCAGAGAGGTACAAGTGAAAGTTCTTGTGAAACGAGGGAACAAACAACAGACCAAGCAAATGTATATTCCTCGTGATTCTACTCTTGTCCAGAGCACAAAACAGAAAGAAGCAGCTGAGATTGAAGAGAAACAAGACATTAAGAGGCTAGTCTTGGAGTATAATGACAGGGTAGAGGAGGAGAGTAATGGGCTTGGAACACAGACATTGAATTGGCCAAGTGGAAATAGCAGAGCTTACGGCCGTGGAAACTCATGGGAAGGATCCAGTGGGAGGAGTGGAGGACCACGTCATCGGCATCATAGCCATTCAGGAAGTGGAGCTTATTATGGCAAAAAAAAGTGAGTTTCATGGTAGAATGTAGAAAATTTCAACTTTGCATCATTGTATTTGCGCATATGTTGCTTACAAATAGAGAAGGATTTAGAACACCATTGCCATGAGCTATCACTGAACAGCCAGATGGGTGAATGATCTTTTCAGGTCCGATTTAAAATTGAATTTTCATAATACAATGTTCCCCTGCGACGGCAATCGTACCTTTCTGCAAGAGGATTACTGTTTTATCAATGTCCTCATACATGCAAGGTCAATGTACATCTGACCTGATTTGTTACTGTAGGTAGTGTTAATTGTCAATACATACAAAACTGCGTATGATTTTCGAGATGATGAACTGAAGACAAGCTTTCTGAGTCCTGTAATTATAGTGGTTCCTGTATTTGCTATTGTATATCGTTTTGAGCCCCCAAGTGAGGGTTAGAAGAAGACTTCTGTTTGATATAGAAATTATCAGATGGCACTTATTTGGTCGGATGGTGCCTGTTTACCAGAGTTGTACTTCAATTTAGAACACTTTCTCGAGCACCACCATGAAAATCCCTGCTCTGGTTGATTGGCAGGATGATCACTCCATTAGATCAGGTGTTTTTGGGTGTCTCTCTTTAGAAGCACTACATGACGTTAAGTAAACTGGAATCGAAAATTTTGCTCAATTGGAATAGTTTTCTGGTTGCAAATTGAACTTGTGCAAATTCAATGCTTCCCATTTTTAGTTACACTATATATCTCTGTTGACATTCGGGCATTTGGTTCCGGCTCAGTGATTGGCAAAAGATTTTTCACTAGAATGTAGTTTTACCTAAACAAATAGAAAATTGGGCCAATGGAGCCCAACAAAGATAGAGTCCAAATTTAAAAAAAAAAAACCATTAATTTCATTCTTTTGGGCTTTATTTAGTTACAATTTCAGTTTCAAAACCTAACCAATCTCTGGGGTGTACTATTTCTTTTCTAATTTACTATTATGAGTAAGGTATTGTAATTCTAATAAAAAATCAATGCCAACATCTACGACTTTTTTGAATTGTAAGCACTAAACCAAGGACTCTTGACTAAAATGAGAATTTCCTTACACTAGCACCCCTAACACTAACCTGACCTGTGGCCCCCAATTGATCGATGGTCAAAAAGTCCAAGAATGATGCAAAATCAATACTAAATCTTATCATAATATAAAGTCTATAGCTATCAAAATATTTTGGTAATTTTTTTGGCCAATAAAATATTTTGGTGGTTTCAATAGGACAGAAATCCATCTAAAAATACTTTTTCAAATTAAACTAACATTAAATCCTTTTAAATTAGAGTTTTCATTTACTCCACACAAGAAATAAAGAAAAATATAATATATTTCTTAGAAAGGAAAAGGCAAGAAACAAACTTTGGTGTTTGGGAATTTGGTTCTCCATTTTCCTTATGAGTATAAACATTTCTAAAATATGCCTGACATTGCCTATTGGGTGTCAAACAAAAAAAGAAAATTATTCTATGTTTAGTTTTTTACAGCTAAGACATGTGTGCCATAAATCCAACATGTGGGCCTAATTTTTCCATTTTTGGGTATGGGAAAGACCCACTTCACCTTTTTTTTTTCTTGTTGATTTATGTGTGAATATTTCACATGTTCTTTCTAAAAGAGGGAAAAAAAAAAAGGGAAAAAAAAAGAGAGGAATTTTTATTCATTCTTTCTCCAATAATATTTGCACCAATTTTTTTTTTTTTCCAATTCATCGAAAAATTGAAGGATAACCTAAAGAAGCAAAGTACTAGTTTGACGTGTTGAGTGCTCCTAGACTGAGAAGAATTCTCCTCTTCTCTTTTGGTAAACGCTTAAAAGGAAAATTCTATTTCCACCATCTACAATAATTGTTTGAAGAAATTATTTTATAAACTCTAGTCAAAAGATTTTATTTGACTTTCTTTTTTTTTTTTGGTATAGATTTTTTTATAATATAATTTTAACTTACATAGATACCCTTTCTCTTTTCCTGTTTATGGAACACGAGAAAACTTGCAAAATGCAAAAAATATATTGGCAAAAATTTTAGATTTGTTTGTTGAGTAGGACTTCAAGTTGTGAATGGTAATTATCAAGATATGGCAACCTTTTGATTTAGATTTTTTTTGGTTTGAGAATAAAAAAAAATATAGATGTTGAAATATAAATGTTATTTATTAAAAATAATTGTATGAACCAACTAAATTAAATATTGGATTCATCTTTTGATTTAGTTGAAAATCATAATTTTCATAAATTTTCAATTTCAATAAAAATTGTAAATGTTAATTCTCTTATTTTCATCTTGAATTCTTTTTAATGAAATTATATATATTAATAGAAATTACAATCATCTATTGAAATTACATGTAAAGAGAAATCAATAAATATATCAAACTAAAAACCGACAAACCAAGATATAATTTGGAGGAAACCCATAATTAGACGAAATTTATACCTAATAAGATTTAAACCTAAAATTTAAAAGATTATAAGACCTTTTTTTGGTAATACAAGGAGGTGTATCTTCAAATTTTTATTTGTGTTTAATCCTTCATTTAGATGATTTTAAGCAAAATGGTCAAAGAAACCCTAATAAAAATTCAATAATTATTTGAGTTTTTAATATTTTACTACAATCAATCAAGTTCTGAATTTTTTATTTTTATCCAATTGAACCCTTAAATATTTAGTTTCACCTAATTACACCCTTAAACATCTATTTTCACCTTAATTGAACTTTGATTAGATGAAAATTTTCACCTTACTTTCATTTAATAAAGATTTAATTGGTGAAAATAGATGTTTAAGAACTTAATTGATTGCAATAAAATGATAAATATTTTTGTGATTATTGAATTTTTATTCGAGGATTTTTTTATCTTTTAACTTATAATTTTATTAAGGACATAATTTTTTACAAAGGCCTCTTCTTTAGCACCGAGACTAAATCTCATTACCATCTTTAGATTTGTTTTATTGTAAAAATTGTTTTTATCTAGAAAATAGATTAAATTATGTTTTTTTTTTCCCGGGGGGGGGGGTGTGGAGATAACAAAATGGCCAATGAATGAAATGCCCTCTTCATTTTTGTTTTCAGTTGTCACTAGAAGACATTGCTTTTCTTGTGAACTTACATAATAATCAAGGAAAAAATTGCAAGAGTCAATCATTAATCTAACAATTTATTTTTCGCGATCCATGTTGATTAAAATTTCATCAAAATATCATTTTTTTAGAAAAAATTGAGAAAAAAATAAACAAAATATATCCAACATTTAGACTATATCACTCAAATTTTAGGCCAAGGCATTGCAAAAATAGTAATATTTTGCACCAAACTAATTACCCAATGTCTAATTATAATTCCATTTATTAAAATAAATAGGGATAATATCAAGAATGACTCCTAAACTATAATAAAATGTTCATATTTATAACAATGATTATTTGTATTTTAATAAATATAATAAATAACAATGATTATTTATTAACAAAAAAAGAAATATCTATATATAAAATTAATAAAAGGAAATATTTATATTTATATGAAAATTAGTAAAAAGGAAATTAAAATCATTTTTATATTTTTTATATGAATGTAGATTTTTCATTAATTTTACTTATATACATTTTTTATTAATTATTTTTTATCATAGTAAAATAATTAATAATTTTATTAATTTTCACATAAATTTAGACATTTGATTTCTTATGAATTTTATATATTACTATTTTTATAATTATTTTTAATATGGTATTAATCAATAAAATTTGTTGTTAGACTATCTTTTTTTTAAAGTTTTTTTTTTTTTTACACATATATGCATTTTTTTGTCATATCATTGTCCACATGCAACATGTCATTTATATAAGGGTAGAAGAGTTTTGATAATAGAAAATAAGAGTTTAGAGACTTATTTAGATAACAAAATAGTATAAGGGTTTAGTTAGATTGTTTTGAATACTTCAAGGGTTTTTTTTTTTTTTCCATATTTTAGCCCCAAATTAATAAATTACTTATTTAAATATTATCGTATGTGGGCATCCATTTTAATTGATGATTTTTAATAAATAATTGTATAATTAGATATAAAAAAAGAGATTGTAGGTACTAAATTTTAAATCTCAAATATCTTGAATGTCATATTTTAAAAATTACTGTATGAATTAACTGAACTAAATATTAAATATGAAATTAAGTGGTTAGTCTCAAATAAAGCTTAATACAAAATTAATCATCTCATATTAAGCTAATAAATTTACAAAATTAATCATCTATGTCCCTATTGGGTCCCCACTACATTCACGATGTTTTGATTTATAAAATTAGGTTGAAAGTTAGTACATAAAAATATTGAGATATGAGTAGGGACCCAATGGGGATGTAGATAATTAATTTAGCAAATTTATGATCTTTATACGGATTTTCTATAAGATGTTGGTAATTGATATGGTTAGTTGGTATTAATTTGTAAATTTTTTAATATTTTATCCCTTGATATGAAATTTTATTAGGTTTTATATGAATAATTGGCCAGATATCTTCTCTACCATCCTAGTTAGTTGAGGAGAAAAAAATAAAAAGAAGAATAATCTTAAAAATACCTTATAAATGGATTTATTCCTCACTAATAATATAAAATCAAAATAATAGAAAACACATCTTTTTTTTTATTCTTTTTTTTTATATATAAAAGATTGTAATATGATAATAGAGAAAAAGATTGTAAATATTAAATTTTGAATTTAAGACTTATTGAATGTTACTTTTTAAAATTGATTGTATGAATTAAATAAGCTAAATCATTATATTATAGAGAATTATGAAATATACAACTATATAAGCATGACTTAAGTATAAACAAGTGAAACTCATTTAGATTTATAGAAAAATGTAATTTTGTATAAAAATTAAAGTTAAAAAGAACTTGTATATGAAAATTTTAGTATAATAATCTATAAATATGGTTTAAAATCTAATTAAAACATTTTATTCGTAAATTCAATTTTTAAAAATAAAAAAGTGACATACTTATGATATACAATTTGATACTTTTTATTTTTTTCTTATTAATTTATCTCTATAAAATTATACATACATGAATAAATAATTATAAATAAATAAAAGATAAAAATATTTTAAGAAAATCAAATTCATTCAATGTAATAACACAATCTTGCATAAAGATATTATAAAAATTCATTATAATATATGTGTAAAAATTTAAACTCATATTTATAAAATATTTTTTATGAAATCAAATTATAAAATTAAATAAATAATATTTCATAAATTAGATATAAATTTTTATATTTAATATATTTAATTTCATACTTATTATGCAACAAACCATTTTATTTTTGAAAACAAAAACAAAAGAAAAAACAAAAGAGTGCCTTTTCCTAGGAAAAGGCTCTCCATTTCTACATGTTTTTTTTCTCTTTCAACAAAAGCCACCAAACAAACAGTGAGTGACACTTTCCCATTTTTACAACACGTGCCGTAAGAAAAAAAAAAAAAAAAAGCCAAAATAATGGCAATTGTGTAAATAAAACGAAGTATCTGACCGAAAACATATGAATTCAGGCGAAGACTTTGGTACGAGAGGACGACATGAAGCCACGTTACCTAACACAAGTACACCATATCCATTAATTTCTTATCAGCTTCAATCAAATAAAATATTTTATTTGCTTTTTATCTTTTATTATCATTATTGTGTTAATTTTTTATTTTAAATTATTTTTATTATTTTATTTGAATCATATTTGTACTTAAATGGAAACTAATCATTCAACATCCCCGACCCTCAAAGAAATTTTACTAACATATGCCTTAAGATTATCATATTAAATAACATTTTTGCTAAATGTAATTAAAATTATTACATTAATCATAAATTATGCATTTGATTGAAAAATTTTAAATACAAAAAATTGATATAAAAAGATAATATTTAAAATCATCCAAAAAATAATTAAATTTAGATAAAAATTAAAAATATTTTTATTATATTATTAAAAATTCATGAATTCATTAAGGATGTACACACTTTATACAAAACCCTATATTTCATAAAGTAAAAAGATTTTAAGCATTGCCCCATCCAATTTAGAGAACCATATTTACCTTATCTCTAATGATGGATTTAGCATCATTTAAAAGGGAAAATAATAACAAATCAAAGAGATAAACATTAATAAATAAAAAAGTCTTGAGTAATACTCCAAGGTTATGATTTGGGGACACTTTAGCAATGAATAATTTTGTCTCCCCAAGTTGTAAAATTATTCCTTTCTTTATTTCCTTCTTATATTCTTCTTTCACTTTAAAATTTTATAACTCTATGCATATTAAATATTATATATTTGGGTTGATAGACATGATAATAATTTGTGTTGTATCTTTTAAGATACACTTGAAATGGGAAAAAAAAAACTATATGCAATCATTATCATCTCTTTCTAGGCAATCATACATATTGTTTTTGTAGTTATCATGAAATTTTTTACTTTTTAAGTTACAAAACCCCAAACTTGAGTTTTGATCTAATAGTAATTCTTAACCTTCTTATTAAGGGATCCTTTGTAAAAGTCTAATGTAGCTTTTATCCACTCAACTTGACCACCCCACCCCACCCCCCCCCCCCCCCCCCCAAAAAAAAAAATGCAAGAAATGTTCTAAAATGAAAAGAGCAAAAGAGGGAAAATTTTGTGGTTTTGGTTAGGGATTAAGAGCAAATTTGTCACTATACTATAAGTGAATATTGAAAATTGTAATTATACCTCAAATTTTATTATTATACTTTTAATTTTATTGATTTCTGGACACAAAATAAAAAAAAAATTAATGAAACTTTTTTACTTGCATTAACAAATTATTTTTTGAAATATTCTAATTTCATTACTTTTTATAAAAAAATCAACAAAATTGAAATTATAATGATATATTTAATAAAATGGAATTACAGTGACAAAATTAATATGAGTCATAATATGATATCAAATTTAACATTAATCTCATTTAATTTTTTTATTGAATGAAAATTAATCTGAATCTTTATTTTTTTGGTCAAGAAATATATGCACTTAGTATTGAACAAAATGCTAGGATCCATCAATGGAAGTTATAAAATATGGAAAGAGTGTTGTAGTCTAGTAGATTAATTAAGAGCTTTTTATATAAAAACTCTTTTATTTTTTAATCTATAGACAACTAGAATCAACTTGATTTTGAGAAAAAAAAAAAAAAAGCATAAAGCTTTTTTATGAATAAATTTAAAATAAATTAAAATTTTTTATTTCCAATAAATTTATATTGCTTTAATACTAGTGATTATTTTATTATGCAACTTCTCCATGATAGGAAAAAAATGTTTTTATATAGAGAATTTTTTTTAGAAATATATATATATATTTCTTTATAATTTGTGGGCAAACACCATCAGCAATTTAATAAAATAAAAATAAATAGTTAAGGAAAAAAAATGGATTGTGATATAAGCAATGACGTCTTCTTCTGTGCTCGTGTGCTTCACGTAAAGGCACGTCCGAACCCTGCGTTACCTTTTAAAGTTCACGCGCTGAATAGCGCATGAAAATGACAAGTTTCTTGTGAGTGGGCCCCACCATTCCTTCTTATCCTCGTCTCCAAAGCATTTGTCATGAACGTGGCAGATAATGATTGGTCCACTGTGGATCACACTGCTTGATTTTTTAGTGTCCACTTCTTTTTCCCAAAAAAGGAAAAAAGATGAATTTAATTTGAAAGCAACTACTTCTATGTTTTATTATTTAATACCAAAATATTTCTAAAATTAGTAATTAATTGTTTGTATTTATCTTTTTAAATCATGACACTCATGCTTTTTTTTTTTTAACTTTTTTTTTTTTTGAGTAAAAGAGGAGATTCAATCAAAATTTCCCAATATGACAAATTAACTAAACAAAACGCGTATTTGAAATAATTATTCATAATTATTTATTTTTTGCTTAATTTAATAATTTCAATTAAAGTACATGTTTCATGCTTCATGCCTTGATTCAAAGATAATTAATAATTTTAACATATGAGAACGAATGAAAGTGAAATAGCATACAATTAGATAAACAAATTAAATAAATATACTTTTAATTTTAAGAAACAACTCACATAAAATAAGATTCAAACAAATAACTTTTTGTATTTTATAAATAAGGTTACAATCTTAAGAATAAAATAAGAAAATATAAGAGTTAAGATTTGAATATTATATATATTAAATATTATTTTTTAAAAATAATTATATAAAATAATTGAATTTAATTTATAATTTAAATTAAAAAAATCTTATGACATCTATCATGATAAAATAATAAAATTATAAACCTTAAAAGATAACGATGAGATTAATATAATAATGATATACTTCGTGAAGACATAACTTAAGCATTAGAGATAATATAATTAATATTCGATTTTATATTATTGAACTCGAAAATTTATTATTATGATTAAGAAAAAGAAAAAAATTATTTATATTAACATTTTTTAAAAGTTAAATTTTATTTTTAGTTTAAGTACGAATATTTATAAATTTTGTTAATGAAAATTTTTTATAAATTAAATTATGATAATTTTTAAGTTAGCAATTACTAGATGTTTTAGTAGGTGTCATTTCACATCAAACAAACAAGGAATCATTTTTTTTTTCTCTCTTATGATACCTCAAATCAAAGGCAATTCTTTAAAGAAGGCTAGTGGGGATTACCTCATTTCCCTAAATAGAAAATGGAATAAAAAAAGAATATTTTTAAGGTAAAGATTACCCAAAAGGGAAAGGTTCAAACATGGGATGGCATGAAAAATTAAAAAAAAAAGAAGAAGAAAAATTAAAGATTTTAGGTGATCTCAAATCAATCTTTTTGTTACCAAATGGAGTAAGTGGACGGCCTTGATTTGTCCACCATAGTATTTTATCCTTTTGTTGGTGCAATTTATTGGTCGTTTTGGTTTTATTTTTGTGTTGGTGACGGCTGACAAGACCTCTCCTACCTCGCCATTTAGGTTTCTCTCTCTTCTCTTCATTATTTCCTCCACAAAATTGGTAGTTGGCTTCCTTTAATAAATTTATTAAAATACCCTCCATGAGAAAACCGAATTACCAATTATTTTATTTTTTTAATATATAAAAAATTACTATTTTATACATCATCCTAAAAAAATTAAAATATTATCACATATCTTTTTATTTATCAAATTAATTATTTCAAATATAACTTAATAAATTTATTAATTTTACTAAAAAAATAAAAAAATTGTATCAATAATATATGAAATAATTTTTATAATATAATAATTAAAAAAAAGAATCTTCTTTGATAGATTGTTCTAGCCTTTGTAGCTGACCAGCCAAAGGTTGGACAGCCAGAAAAAGTTGCTATGGTGGTGGGGCAACCTTAATTATTCTTAACTGCCCAATAATTTATTTGAATTAATTTTATAAGCTTATGTTCTTTAATCAAAGTATTAGGTCTCAATTAAAAGTAATTCTTATTATATTTTATATATAAGATCGTTTCCATTTAATTGATGTGAAATTTCTTTTATCATCACTGTGATATGTTCTCTTCACGTGTCTCACGTATAGGAATAGTAGATCCATCTAGAGTCATGAATTTCACGTGTTTAAAGTGCTAATCATGTGGCTTTAATATCTAATCGTAGACAGAATAAAGCTATTATACAAAGAGAATATGAATGAAAACAGTGTTTGCTTTAATACTATATAAAATTTCTATCACCCTTGAATTTTGGGTGGGTTTGAAAATTATGATTTAAAGATAAAATGATCAAATATCCACTTAATTATTTATTTTTGACAAAAATAAATTTTTTTCTTTTTAAATATTTTAATTTTTTACAGTAATTTTGAATATTTAAATATATTAAATCATAATTTTTATAGTATTTTTTAAATGCATTCTTTTCAAACCTAGTTTTTTTTTTTTTCAACTGTAACAGTAATGCTAAACTAAATCTTAGAGAGAAAAGTGAGAGGAAATCAAACATGAAAGGTGACCATTTCCCACCGTTATTCATAAAAAATCATTTCAAAAAAATATATAAGATGAGAGAAAATGAGAGAAGTGGGAGTTTAGTATGGCATGTTTATAAGATTGTTTATCATATTTAGATTTTATATTTTATATTATAATTTACAAATGCTATAATGACAAAATAATATAAATTTCATTTTTTCTTTTCATTTCTCAACTTTATCAACCAATGGATTAAAAGAAAATGGTTAAACTATTAAAAAAGCTCTTGAATTATTTTGAATTTTAAAAAGAAAACTCCTATGTTTTTATTGTATCCAAATAAACTTTTATCTTTTAATTGATATCTAAATAAGTTTTTACTTTAAATGAAAAATTAATTTATGTTAAGGATTTATTTAGGTACAAATTAAAGTTAAAAAGCTTATTTAGATACAAATTAAATGTTAAGGGTTTATATGGTTGGGTGAGAAAAAAATTAAAAAAATAAAAAATCGATTCAAAATAGTAATATTTGGTTCGGTTTGAATCAATTTTTTATATTCGATTTGAATTAAATTTAGATATTAAATATATTTATTAGGTTCGGATTAGATTTTAGATCGAGAAATGAAAATCTAAAAAAAATTGAACTGAGTTATATATTTTTATTAGCTTATATATTTTAAATTTTTATAAAATAAAAAATTATTTTTACCTTAACATAATTAAATATATTAAAAATCATATTAAAATAATATATAAAAATAAAAAAGTAAATTTTAAAATTTGATGAACAGAATTGAAATGAACAAGTAGAATTTGATTTGGATTGTATGAAAGTTTTGTTTAAATTCGAATTAATTTTTAAAAATTTATAATTTTATGCATTATTTAAAAAATTGAACCAAATTTGATCTAAACCGTTATGATTTATATAATTTGGGTACAAATTAAAGTTTAAGACTTTATTTATATAAAATAAAAATATAAAAAATTATTTAAATAAAATAATAAAATTTAGAGGCGTATTTGTTATTTTTGACAAAAAAATATAATTTTCTTTTAGTTTTTTTTTAATCTTTCTATAACACTCCAATAGAAAGAAGTAATACATTTTCTAGTATCTTTTCACTTAGTTCTTTTTTAATTTTTTAGCTTTTCATTTTTTTTATTCATTTTACGAAATAAAACCTTCATCTAATTATTTATTTTAATAATCAAATTCGAGATTTTCAAACACCGAATTTTGAGTTAACCGAAATGGAAGGGCTAAAATATAAAAAATTGGTAAACCTTGAAAAGAATATAGAATCAAAGTTAATTCTTTATTCCATTTGTTGGTTTATAGTACGGGGCTAAGTCGTAATTAGCCACGAATGTGAAGACTAACACTAGATAACTTGATGTATGTATGTGCGGTCCAACCCATCGGCCTTTTGATTCAACCGAAGAGGCATTTTTGAGCTGAAAAGTATAGCGTATTTATCAAGCACGTGATTCCCTTCCTTGGGTCCACCCTTGGAAATACTAGGGTACAGGCATTCATACCCCAATATTTAATACCTTACAATATCAAGTTTATAATGTGGGAAAAAATATACATTGAAACCTCATAACAAATTATTGGTAATTTTATTTAAATAACTAAATATTAATTCGTAAATGGTCATCTTAAGAGATGATATTTTATAAATCCAAGATTTAGTTTCAAATTTAAATTCTGTAACTTAATATTTAACGAGTTTCTTATGTATATTTTTTTTTTTCAAGAATTTTATCTATATATAGTATTTTATGAAAAAATTTTAAAAAGTTGTATGCAGCAATTATAAAAAAATTTCAATAATCTTTCATCTATAATCAACCCAACTCTTTTTTATATATAAATTGGAATATAAAATTTTATGCCTTACCAATGTAAGGTGGGTTGATAGGTGAGAACAATAGTAGAATATTTAAAATGATTTCACATCTTATTGATCATAAGTATAGCTGTTTATCATAAGTACAACATTAATTTTTTTTAAGTCGACAGTACAAAAGGAAGGTAACGATATTTAAAAATGTCATTTATGAATTAAAATTACTCAAACGGCGCCGAGTTTGTCATTGTTTGCGGCTAGAATTGAGACTTTCGATTTGTGGAATATTAAAACTTGATATTTTCAATCCAGAGTTCTATACAAATTTTAAAGGTCTTTTTTGGTAAAAAGAATATCGAAATCTAGAGATATAATTTTTTTATAATTTTTTGCTACTTTTTGATAAAAAAATTATAATATAAAAATAATATTATGAAATCTAATTTTTTAAAAGATTTCTTAGTACTTTCAAAGAAATCGTAATATGTTGACAAAAAAAAAATAAATGTTAAAATTTAAAATTATTAATGTTTATTTTTTAATAATGATTGCATTAAAAGTATTTTGTAATCATTAAAATATAATGATTTTTTAAAAAAAGAATAACTCATAAGTTAAATAATAATATTTTAATCATTTTAACTCGAGTTTACCTAAAATTAACTTAACTTATTATCTAAAAATACATGAACATGTTGACTTATTATCCTTAAATTAGATTTTCATTTGTTAAGTTGGGTCGAGCTAGGATTATTAGTAATATGTCGAATTTTAAAAAATCAAATCATCTAAATCCAATACTCTTATCCTACGAGTATATATAATCCCCATTTAAAAGCACAAATGTCGGGGAAACTTATAGCCTTTATTTCTAACTAATCTTTGATCTTATGGCTAGAGATTGATAAACAAACTGAGCTAAATCATGAGTTATAAGTATTTTTGTTTTATTTCATTTTAAGTTTGAGCCATAACACTTTTTTTTTTTGTGATTTCTTTCTCATCAAAGAAAAATATAACTATGGAACGGTCAACGAAATAAACGGTGATGACGACGTTGAACCAAAGTCAAGGTCTGAGCATCACACAATAAAAAGTCTCCATGTTATCAACGTCAAGGACACGTCAGTCATAAATCTCAAGGAAAGGACAAATCCGTGTAATAACAGTTCAATGTCCGCTTCTTCGTCTTTTTCTTTTAATTGTTTTAATAAAAAACAATAAAAACAATTATAGGAAAAAATCAGCTACATCTCCAACACATAATTCGCTCAATGTACTTTTCTGCCTTTATATTTTTGTTTTTGTGGGGTCCATTCTAGGAGATAAAAGCATCCCCAACCGTCAGATTACTTGAAGCACCGATACAAGGACCACGTACACGCTACAAAATTTTAGTTTTTGGTATTTTATTTTGGCCATTATTTTTTAAAAAATGCTTATCAATATTTTTAGATTTTGTTCGAATTTAATTATTTTTTGAGTAAGTTGATTTTGTTAAAGCAAGATTTTATTTTTGAAATACATTTCAAAAAATTGAATCTTATAGATAATGAATATAAAAATTTATTTAATATTAAAAAAAAAAACATATTCAAAGAAATTTATGGTGTGTAATGCATGGTTTTTCAATTAGAAAGTTTCTATTTATAAATAGTTAGTCACATTGCATTTTAAGATTAGGGTATGACATCTCCGTCCATCATTAGCTGCCGACTGCCATGTGGACCGACACGATATGACTTGACATATAATTAATTAATTTTATTTAGTATATAGTGTGAAAATTTGTGTGGTTTTTTGTGAGAATTCACACATGGTGGACCGACCAAGGATAAGTTTGAATCCATAAATATATAATGATTCATGTGAATTTCACTATTTGTAGCTAGGAATAAAACTTTATTGATATGGGAAGGAGAAAAATATATAATATATAGCTACTATTTTATAGTTACCGACATAGAGTGGTAATTAAGGGTTACTACATAACTATAATTTTCACGTGTTAATTGGATTCAATCCGCATGATAAAGTTGCCGACATTCTAATTTATCGATAAAATATTAAAATTTTAATTTTAATAATCAAAATTTAAATTTTAATATTTTAAATATTTAAAAAATTCACAAAATATAATTTATTTTTCTATGTTAAAAAAGTTGTTAGAAATTAAATAACCTAGAGTCAATGTTAAAAAAAAAAATAAAAATGTTTAATTATGATGAGATTTGAGTCTTAAAACTCAAAATTTTTAATAGAGAAATAATAATCATTAGGCTATGCCTGAATTATTTATAAATATTCAATTATAATTATTCATATATAATATATGTATTAATTATGTAAATCAATTTTCGAGCAAAATAATTCATGGTATATATTAAATAATTAAAATTGGACAAACACAATTGTTTTTACATTGTTTATTTCATATATATATATATTAGGGTTAATACTATATTGTTAATAAGAAACTTATGAAAGTCAACTCCTGGCCATATCTAAAGAGGGAATTGGTTTATGTTAGACATTTTTTTAGGATTGAAAACAACAAATTAAAATTTTATAAAGTGGAACTCATGCATCTAATTCTAATATATATTAATCCAATTTGCATTGGGTTTTTAAATTAATAATTAAGTAACTTTTTTTTTTGGTCAAAAAGAAATGATGTACAATATTTTAGGCTTGATTTTTTTTTTTGTATTTATTTATTTCATGTAATTTGGTTTTGTTAATTCGTCTCTGGCATCCATTTATTGAAATGAGAATCATTGCCTAACTCTTAAATCTCTAAAGTTAATTAAAACATCCAACTATCCAAGTACTTTAATTAATAAATCTAAGATGTTAGTCTCAATCTATTACCATTTAGATCAAAATTAAGCACAAAAAACATGTGAATTTTATTTTTTACAATAAAAATCTATGATTATTTAATTAACATTTAATTCAATAATTAATATATGTTTTCTTTCTCAAAAAATTGTGGTCGAATTTTTTCATCCTTCAATATATATATATATGTACATAATTACGATTTAGCATAATTATCCCATAAGTTATAATTAAGATCAAATTAAGCTTTGAAAAACATAAGAGTCTAGAGTTTTAAAATTTGACTAAGAAAAGATTGAAAAAGTTTTTGTGAGAGGAATCACCAAAAAACAATATCCTAAGTTTGTATATGCACCATTAATTTTATTTTAATAAGACATAATCGTGAATCAATCATAGTAATCATATTTAATTAGGCTGTAAAAAATTGACACTAATAGTTTTTTATTTATAAAATATCAATAAAAAAACATATTTCAAAGGTAAAAATACAAAAAAGAAAAATGTATATAATAAATCAAACCCATTCCCAAAGAAGAAAGGGGCAATCGGGCAAATGTAGACAATGCTACCCACTGTTGACACGTCCCCATCTTTTTTTATTGTTTTTTTTCCTTTTTAGGTCTGTTGTTGCCACTTACTCTATCTTGAGATCAATCTCTTTCCTTTTTCCTTTGTTTTTCCTTTCTCTCTCTCTTCTTTTCTCTCCATTTGTCTATACAACCAGACAGCCGTTTTTCTTCAATTTTTTCACCATTAACTTATCTCACTCCAACGCAATCTTGTTAAGGTTTTCTTGCATCGTCCGTTACCAAGAAAAAGACCATCTTTCAAGCACTTCGAAGCAATTTTTTTCTGTTTTTATTTCTCTTTTCAGGACTTGTTTTGGTTTTGTTTTCTTGAAGAAACAAAGGAAAAAAAACTATGGGTTTTGGATATCAAACCCTGGAAAGTATCTGAAAAACATCGGTTTTACTTGGTTTGTTCTCGTTTTAAAGATCAAAGCAAGAAAAAGCTGAAAAAAAAAAAAACAAAGAAAACATGTTGGATCTTAACCTTGAAATTGTCTCAAGTGAGTCATCTTGTGATGAGAACAACAAGATGTTTGACAAGTTACTACCAGAAGCTGTAACAACATTGACTCAAATGGAAGATTCAGGTTCGACAAACTCTTCCATCATCAACGCTGAAGATGTTCCATCCAATGCTGGGGACGAAAACTCTTCAAACAACGGTTCTGCATTCATTTTTGATATCTTGAAGAAAGAAACAGATGATACCTCCATGACCATCAATGCTAAAAGGGTTGAAAACCCTTCACCGGACTTCGTTACTCGACAGCTTTTTCAGTTCACCGGAGAAAAAGACTGTCTGGAGTTGGAGTTTGGATCAAGCGCTTTGGGAACAAAGTCTTTGGCTAGGCCTCGGTGGTTGAATTTATCTTATGCCGAGTCTAGTGGTGTGGCAGAGTTGAAAACTGTTCAGCTAAAGCCTCAATCAAGGAAGAGTAGGCGGGGCCCACGGTCCCGGAGTTCACAGTATCGAGGTGTCACGTTTTACAGGAGAACAGGCCGATGGGAATCACATATATGGTAACAAATAATTCATATAAATATATGTATATATATAGATATAGATATATATTTTTCTTCTTGTTTTTAATTCTTTTTTTAAAAATTTTTGTGAATAGGGATTGTGGGAAGCAAGTATATTTAGGTAAGTAAAATGATTTATCTAAGTTTTTTTTTTGGTTGGTTAAGGAATTGATGATTTTGCGAATAATTCATAGATTTAGATTATTTGCTGATAAGGGTATACTTGTTGTTCTTTTTCTTTTCTGTAGGTGGATTTGACACTGCCCATGCTGCAGCCAGGTGAGGGTTTTTTTTCATAATTTTTTTGTATGATAAGTAGTCATATTTATCATATTATTTTGGCTCAAAGTTTTCTAAATTTGGATCTTATTCAGGGCATATGATCGAGCTGCAATCAAGTTCCGGGGAGTTGATGCTGATATCAACTTCAATTTGAGTGATTATGAAGAAGACATGAAACAGGTAACGTATAGCAGAAGACTTATAATTATGTTAAGACTCTATGAGATTTTTTAAGGTTTTTTGTTTGTTTGTTTACTTGATTTTGATTGTAATTCTTTGGATCTGCAGATGAAGCACATGTCTAAAGAAGAATTTGTGCACATTCTTCGTCGTCAAAGCACCGGATTCTCAAGGGGAAGCTCAAAGTACAGAGGGGTAACCTTGCATAAATGTGGTCGATGGGAAGCTCGAATGGGACAACTCCTTGGAAAGAAGTGAGAATCTGTTCGACCAAAGCTTTGTTTCATATGATCATAGGATTAGATTTAGTCATGAAAATTTAGAATACATGATTTTGTATCCAGATTAGGCTTTTAATCAAGAACTTGTTGCGTTTCGCTTTCTCTTCATGAATCAAAATCTAGGATGACAATCTAAAAGTGGAAAAAAATTGTATAGGCTGTGAAAATTATGATCCTTGATTGCAGGTATATTTATCTTGGATTATTCGACAGCGAAGTAGAAGCTGCAAGGTCTTTTGTCTCATAGTTTTATACTCCAACACATTGATTTTATATAAAAATAAACTGTAATTCATATGGTTTAATGTAACTCATATTTCACCTTTTCATTTCTGAATTCAGGGCTTATGACATGGCTGCAATGAAATGCAATGGAAGGGAAGCTGTAACTAACTTTGAGCCAAGTACATATAAAGGGGAGATCACATATAGTGGAGGTACTCAGAGATTTCAAGCCTGTTGTTGTTATTTAGTTCAAAACAAGTTCCTGATTTGTTTGGATGCTAAATTTTCTTATGCATTGAGTGCAGGCAATTGTCATAATCTTGATTTGAGCCTTGGAATTTCAACGCCTTCAGTCGTCCAAAACAGGAGCAACAATGGAGGAGATCTCCAATTTCGACTTGCTGCAAGTACCGGAGAGAGACCAATGGTATTGTCTTGGACTGGAGACCATTAGAGAATTGTTGAGTAGGGATATCATCTTGAATGGGACACCAAAATTTCCCTGTACATTTGCAGTGACAGATTCAGGATTTTTTTTTTTTTTTTTTATGTCCGAGTGATGGATGGGGAATATTTTGGGATGTCCAGAAGAAAATTTTCTTATTTTTCAATCTTGATTTGGGGGTGTCATGGAAACCCTACTATGGCATTTGCATCCGCCAGTGTAGATTAATTGGTTCCTTGAAAACTTGGATCGTATACTCCATGTTGAAGAACCTCCTGATGCCATTAGGCCCTCATTTGGAACCAATAGCTGCTAGTGGTAGCCTTGTAGTCTTAGAAAGTAGCTTGATCTGTTCGTGCTTTAATTAGCTCCACCTACTGTACTCGGAAAAAGTGCCCTAATTTAATGTATCTCAGTTTTGTTTCCATTTCTGGAATCATCCTTTAAATCAATTTCCTTTTTTAGAGCTGTTTCAGAATTAATGTATATACTCATTCCCTAGTGTGTTTTTTCTCAGTTTGAAAGCTCTGCCACTACATCTGTCGGTGTACAACCTCAACATTACCAAACAATCGCATCTAAGCAACCTCCCATTTCATCTGGTGTTTATCCTTTTCTTTTTCCAAACAATGAGGTACTTTGTTTCATTTCATTGGCTCTTTGCTTCTTGTCTCTGCAATTGTAGACAGAATAATAATTTGTGTTCCACCAGAGTGGATATGCCTTCAGCTTTTTTGTCTGTACAAATTTACATCGATAGCGGATAATACTTTTAATATATATGATAATTTGTATGTTTATATTAGGTAAAATATTAGTAATTCATGTATTTATATTATATTTTATATGAAAATTATATTATTATTTTTGATGATACGAAAAATATAAAATATTTTTTTTGGTTAAATTTATATATGATTTTTATTAAAATTTTAATTCATATTATTTTTGTATTTTTTTTTTATCTTATCTGGGTCATATTTTAAATTGCTCGTTATTGCTTTCAGATCCTTAGAGCATTTACTTTAGAGTGTGGTCAGTCATGTCTTCTGTCTCATTTACTGCTGCAAAATACACAGAACTAATATCAAAGGTGATGATTACTGGAAAACACTGAAACTATCAATTCTGCAACATTTATCACATTGTTTCACTACCTAATTCTGGGAATTATACCACTTGAGAGAATTTTTTCCCATTTCAATTGACTGTACTTTTCTCACCTAAAAATTTAAAATTTCTCCTAACAATGTTAAATTACGTATCAGAGAATACAGATTGTGACATTGAAAGATTTTTTGGTGACAGGAAAGGGCCATGGAGAAGAGGGCTGAAGCTGTTTCTTCAACAAGATTTTCAAATTGGGCATGGCAAATGCAAGGCAATGGCAAAATTGCCCCGGCACCAGTGTTTCCTATCGCAGCATCATCAGGATTCTCTTCATCCAGTGCCACTGCTTCATCAAATACTTTCCTTTTGAACAATTCTGTCCAAAGTGTCTGCTTTCTGACACCACCCACAGCCACCAACAGCCATTCTCCTTACAATAGTTACAGAAGCTGAAATCAGCAAGACATCGAACCGCCACAAACTCTTCATTATGCTCATTATTGGAGAAGTTAGGTGAGCAAAAAAAAAGCTGTAACGATTGGATTAATCTTTAGAGTTTGCATTTGTTACAAGTGTGTAATAGAATATCAAGCATTTGTTAATGCTGCAGTACTCAAGAACCTGCTTTCATAATATTTTGTGTTAGTCTAATCTTCTGCAGGAACTGGTGCAAACTTGGCTCTTACCAATTTAACATCCCAAACTATCAACATAACCGCCCAGGGTCAGCCTAGTATGTCAATTTAAAACATGATATGATGATATAATACAAAAAAAAATGATAAAAATTTTAACAAAATATATATATGGATTTAACAAAAATTAAAATTGTATTTTGTATTTTTCGCATTGATACTAAATGTAATAGTAATTTTTATATAAAATTCGAAAAGATTATATGAATAATTAGTGTTTTGCATGATTGAAATACAATCTAGGTTAAAGCACTTACAGGGTGAAAAAAAAAGCATAAAATCAATGACATACGGATGGAAAAATGATTGCTATAATGAAGTAAGCAAAGAACATTTTCAGAAGAATTAAGAAGTTGGGGCCCCCGATTAAGTACTTAGTAAAAGAAAAAGACCAAAAAAAAAATCTACAATTGACAGAAACAGTAAATCCTATCCTTATGGCAGGAAATTTCCTCTCCAAGATAAGGCTTGTTTCAAACCAATTGCAGCAGTCAACTTCAATTAGCTCAAGTTGAACCAGCGCGTGTAGCATTTGATGGTTGAGGTTGCAATGTCCAAGCTTCATGCTCCAATTTACTCGAACAAAATGAAGTTGGTCGAGTTGTTGCAAGTTGCAATATGAAAATTTCAGGTCCCCACATTTTAAAACCTTTGCTCCTAAGCCTATATTTTAATTACCCTACATTTATTTCAACCAACCCCAAGTTGCATCCCACAGCTCCAAAATCTCATTGTACACTCGATATTGATAGCTTTGGAGGGTCACTATCATGAATTTGTAGACCCAATCATGCTAAATGCTAGTAAATAAGCAGTTAATTCACTAGAACCTTTTTGAGGGTTGAGAATTTTGAATTCGAATTTTAATTATAATCAAATAACAAAAAAAAAAAAACCCCTCAATCATGCTAAATTATATATATATATTTTAATACGAATGTGATTTAACTTTTTTATAATAAAATATTAATAATTAATTTAAACTTTTAAAAAATTTTATTTTATGTATAATCTAATCATTATATGATTCGAACTCACAAAATTCGTCCGAATTTAATTTTTTTTAATTGTGGACCTTCGTGGCAATAATGTATAATTTGGTCATGTAAAATTGGGAAAGAAAAGAAAAAGATGTCTATGGAGAATGTACAAAGCTATTGAGAATGATAGGGAGGGGGGGGGGGGGGGGGGGACATAAGGTGTTGGCGAATTATAATGGTGTTGTCTTTGATAGTTTGTCTTTATAGTGGAAATTTTGTTTTTGTGATCAATGATAGCTGGCAAACGGATAAGTGGCAATGACCTTCAAGATGGCCTTGACCATGAATTTCCCTCAAGGAATCAATTGCTGTCTATTATAGATTTTTCTTATAATGTCAAATCACAGATTCTAAATGAAAAAGAAAAAAAGTGGACATGGCCTAAAACAAATAATAATTAAAGAGTAGACATCAAGTTATATCAATAAAAGTTTATATTTTTTTACATATTTTTTAATTATTGATTTTAATAAATCAAAAAGATAAGTTAAAAAAATAGTTTAATTTGATTTATTGAATCTATTAAAATTAAAAAAGTTCTATACTAATATAAATCAGTCTCTCTCCATACTTCAAAGAAATAAATCTAAAATTGGTTATTTTGTTTCTTGCTAAAAATAGATTCTAGCAACAAAAACAAAAATATGTGAACCAAATTCATCCTATCATCAATGTTAGAGAGAAATCCATCAATCTGTTAAATCAGATCGTAAGAAGGAAAAAAAAAAAAAATTCTAATATCAAATTCTTGGTTTAACCATAACAAATTTCATGAGCCAAACTAGTCACTTATCATAGTAATTTGAACCAAATCAATTTGCAATTTTAGTCGGTAATCTTTCTAATTTGAGTAAATTTTTACTAAATTTGCTTTACTATGTGTGAGTCTAACTATCTAATTATATTTTAATTTGTTTATTAATTATTCAATAATAGTAATTTAATTATAATACAATAATTGCTTATTCAATATATATATATATATATATTTGGTTTAGGGGAGGACATAGCTCTTGCAAGGAGTAAAGGGAGAGGAGATTTTGATTCCGATGTCCTTATAAAGCCTTTTGAGCCACTAAACTAAGATGCGAAAGACAAAAATATATGTTTTGCAATACATGATTTTTTATCCTTTTAGAAGGAAAAATCCATCTCCTCACTCCATGAAGATAAATAAAATATTTACATAAATTTTTTTTAATAAAAAATTCTGTTATAACGTTTAGATCAGGGGATTTATCGTTAAACATTGACTTAAAAGAATCGCCACCAATCTTTTTTATCTAGATGCGATTGACTACCTAAAGAATCTATCTTTTTAAGGAACACCTAAGCCTAAGGGTCCCTAAAAGAATAAGTTCAAGTCTACTAATCAGAACAGAGTTCAGGAGTACGATTACATGTGAGAAAGGTCATAGCACCTTCACAATGCCCATCGAAAGATGGTATCAGCTTAATTTTGTGTTATTCAATAAGCTTTAAAAATTTACCAAGTAATTAATTATTGAAAATTATTCTCAATTGACTCTAATACTTTTAGCAGAAAATTAAAAAAATTTTCTCACCTCAAGAGTATGCAAGGAAACTACTATTTCATTTACAGAGGCTCTATTGTTAGATTATTTAACATTAAAAAAAATTCAAAAATGAAAAGAAATAAAATGAAAAAAAAAGAATAATGATTCAGGTTTAGATATAAATCATTTTCTCTTCAAAAACTCATTGTTTTTGTACAAGAAAAATTGATACTTTCAACTTTTCCTCGAAAATATTTTTTTTAAAAAATCATTTTCTCTTCAAAAACTCATTGTTTTTGTACAAGAAAAATTGATACTTTCAACTTTTCCTAAAAAAGACCCATTTTTAGAAAATTATTTTCAAAGAAAATTGATACTTTCAACTTTTCTTCGAAAATATTTTTTAGAAAACTTATTTTCAAGGAAAATTGATACTTTCAACTTTTCCTCAAAAAAATATTTTTTTGAAATTTTATTTAAAGAAAATCATTTAAAATAAAATAAAGATAAAAATAAAATCAGAAAAACTAAATAATTCTAATCTAATAAATAATAATAATAATAACAAAAGAAATAATAATAATAAATAAATAAAAAAACCTTTGGAACAGCTCGGCTCGACTGGGAAATAACTCGGCTCAAGACAGAAATCACGACTCAAATGACGCAGCTTGGTGGCTAGGCTCGGCTAAAAAGGTCGGCTGAGGCGCGAGTCGAACTTGGGTCAGAAGCGGGTTAGCGCTACGGGTCGAGTCGTCTGAATGGGAATGCGTGGATTTTGGGGTTTTCTTAAGCACAAAACGACATCGTTTTTTGGCACTATAAAATGCTCCAACTTCTGTTTCTTTCGCAGACTACCTCCCTTCCTTCTCTCTCTTTCCCACAGCTTTCTCCTCCTTCTCTCTACCCGAAGAACACAACCCAAAATTCGATTGAATTTTCATCGGATTCTAAAAAATAATGTCGAAAACTTCAAAGTTGGCCAAAAAACTCGTCAAAAAATTCAAGATTCGTCGAAAAATTTCATCGAATTTTGGAAAATTTCTATAAATTTTCCTGAAAAAAAACTTCAAAAGTTTTAATTAATTTCCCACAAATTCCTAAAGTTGTATCTAACACATCAGAACTTTTTTAGCTTTTGTTTTCTCTGTGTGTGTGTGTTTTCGTTCATTTTCTGTGGATCTATTTATAAGAATTGATCAGAAGAGTTTTTGATCAATCCCAATTCCCTATTGGATTGGGATTAAATCCTTGAATCCAATCTGGACTCTGATTGAATCCCAAATTCACTGTAAAATTCTCACTTTTTGATCAATATCCTTTAATCCTAGCAAAAAAAATAGATAAATAATAAATAAATAAATATATATACTAATAGATAAATAATAGATAATAGTTAATAATAAAAATTTATATACATTAATAGATAAATAATAATATATATTAATAGATAAATATATATATATATTAATAAATAATAATAATAGCAATAAATAAATAAATAAGATACAAAATAAAAATACAAAATTGGCTTACCCATTTGGACCAGGCTCCATTGATCCAAGCCTGGACCAAATTGGGTGTCTACAGCTGTCCCTTTTTATATATTTTCTGTGAAACAAGAATTATGTAAAGACGTAGACACCCATTCAAGACTCAACTCGACACTTTTTTTTTGGGTTAAAATTTTGATCAAAGCTCTTCTAAGTAAAGGCTCAACGACTTTGAAAAAAATAAATAAAGCTCCTCTAAATAGAGGCTCCATGACCTTAAAAATAAATGGCTCATCCAATCAGAAGCTCAATGACTTTTGAAAAATAAACCAAGCTCCTCTAAATAGAGGCTCAATGACTTAAACAATTAACAAAGCTCCTCTAAACAGAGTCTTAATGACTTAAATAATAAACAAAGCTCCTCTAAACAGAGGCTTGATGACTTTTAAAAAATAAACAAAGCTTTTCTAAATAAAGGCTCAACGACTTAAATAATAAACAAAGCTATTCTAAACAGAGGCTCAACGATTTTTGAAAAATAAACAAAGCTCCTCTAAACAGAGGCTCAACAACTTTAAAAAATAAACAAAGCTCATCTAAACAGAGGCATCACAACTTTGAAAGTAAATGCTCCTTGACAATCATGTCTGAAAGAGTTAAAAATCGTGTATGAGGAAATTTCAGAAGATTATGCCCAAAGGTCTTACAAATCAATCCTGATACCAAGAGATATCCTATTTCAAGGATTAGAAACTTACTAGGATTAGAAACTTACTTGACAAGCTTTTTCTCAAATTTGAAAATGGCTTCACATCTGTCTTCTCTATGTGAGATTTTGGAATGCCCTTGCTTCTTAAATTTATGCACTATATTTTCTTGAATGTAGTATATGCTATGTAATGCGTGTGAAATTCAATGCATGCTATGCAAATGTTGGCTAATTAATTCCTATTCAATTATGGTACTCAAGTTTTTTGAGATTTTTTCTTAGGCCTCGAACCCTTGACTCTTCAAAGATCAAGTTACGTTATTCTTCTAAGATCGAACCGGTGTAACTCTCAATCATCTCTTTCATTTAGTTCTCACATTCTTTCTATAAGAAAATCTTTTTTCAAATTTGATGTCCTTATCAGGAACTGAACATCTCGATTCTACCTTTATCACTCTTGACTTCTTCAATGTAATGTAAAAATCTTTCATGCCATTATTTATTTATCAATCATTATTTCAAACTCAAAAAGTAATAATGCATTTGCACATTTATTCCATTGTAGGGTATTAAGAAGAAAAGAATAAGAATGGTTGAAAAATAGTCAACAGAAGAGGAACACAAAAAATGAAATAGAATGTCTTTTATTAGCAAAAATGTTGGTAAACTTTGGCCAAGAAAGAATTACAAAAATAGGCATAGGGAGACAATGCTAAAAAATGAACAATCGGACAATCATGATAACACATCTCAAGGTTCTTCTGAAAACCTAATCATTTGATGCACTTAACAATTTAGAACTTCTTCAAATTTGTTAGCCTCCTTGCCAATGAATTTTTAGATTTGATGCTGTATTCTCCTTATCTAAGCTACTTTTTCAAGTTTTCAACTTAGATAAACCCCCTATGACTTAAACCATCATTTTAGGATTTTCGTCTTGATTCTTCTTTTTTCATTCCCTTTTTTTTCTTTTTTTTTTTCCTTTTTCTTTTAAGCATAGTATTTGTTCACAACATTAGAATTTATAGGATGGGATAAATAATTTCCATCCATCTCAGTCAGTATCAGTGTTTCATCTGAGAAAGTTCATTTCACCACATACGACCTTTCTCAATTCAGAGTATTTTTTTCTCTATTATCGTACTGGGTTGGAAGGATTATCTTCAAGACCAACTCTCTTTCTTGAAAGCAATAGGGTCAAACTTTTTTGTCATGAGCTTTCATCATTTTTTTTTGATATAGTTGACCATGGCACAATGCAGTCAATCTTTTTTCTCCTATGAAATTTAACTGTTCATAGCATTCTCGAATCCATTCAGCTTCTTTCAATTCAACTTCTTTTAGAACCCTCAAGGATGGGATCTCCACTTTCACTAGTAGTACAGTTTTCATCCCATAAACCAAAGAAAATGAAGTTGCTCCGGTAGAGGTGCACACTGATGTTCGATATGCATGCAGTGCAAATGGTAACTTATCATGCCAATCATTATAGGTCTCAGTCATCTTTTCAAAAATTTTTTTTATATTCTTGTTTGCCACCTCAATTGCCTCATTCATTTTTGGACGGTATGGTACTGAGTTATGATGCTTGATCTTATATTGAGCACGTATTTCTTGCATCATCTTACTATTTAATTTTTGACATTGTCTGAAATAATCTTCTTTGAAAGTTTATATCTACATATGATCTCTCTTTTATGAACTTACAAATCACAGATCGTATTACATTTACATATGATGCTATCTTCACCCATTTTGTGAAGTAATCTATCATCATAAAAATAAACCTATGCCCATTAGAAGCTTTTGGGGTGATAGGATAATGACATCCATGCCTCATATTGAAAATGGCCAAGGTGGTGCTAAAACATGTAAAGTAGATGACGGATCATGGATCTTATCAGCATATATATAGCATTTATGACATTTATGAGCATAGTCAATGCAGTCACTCTCTATTATCAACCAGTAGTATCTTACTCTCATGATCTATCTCACCATCATATGTCCACTGGCATGTGCCTCACATATTTTATCATGCACCTCTTTAATGATTTTTCTTGCTTCAACCTTACTTACGCATCTCAATAATACTTGATCATGACTTTTTTTGTACAAAACATCTTCATCCAAGAAAAAGCTCATAGCTAATCTTTAGATGACCCTTTAATCGTTCTTTGTTGCTTAAACTGGGTATTACCGATCCTTAATATACTATAAGATATCATAATACCAGGGCTTTTCATTTTTCTCTTCTTTTACATTAGAGTAATGAGCTGACATATCCTTAACATCTAGCCTGATGGGTTGAATGTCAGTATTGTCATTAATTTGAATCATTACAGCCAGAGTAGCCAAGGCATCAACAATAAGATTTTCCTCTCGAAGTAAATGGTCAAACTGGATATTTTCAAATTACTTTATTAACTCTAAAATATACTTATGATATAGAATGAGTTTTGAATCTCTTGTCTCCCATTCTTCTTTCAACTTATATATAATTAGAGTTGAGTTCCCAAACACTTTTAATGCTTTCACTCTTTTATCTATAGTAGCTTGTAAACTCATGACACATACCTCATATTCAGTGATATTATTTGTATAATTAAAATTTAACCTCACTATTATAGGGTAGTATTATTCTTTTGGAGAGATTAGAATTGCTCAAATTTCATGTCTCAAGGCATTAGCAGCTCCATTAAAATACATTCTCCAACACTTTTCTTCATGCTTCCCTTTCTTTAATTGGAAAATAGTCATTAGATCTTCATAAAAAAATTTCAATCTTATTGGTTCATATTCTTTAGTAGCACAATCTGCAAGGAACTCAGCTATAGCACTCCATTTTATTATTTTTTGGCTTACATATATAATGTCATATTTCGAGAGTATTACTTGCCATCTAGCAATTCTTTCAAATAAAAAAGGCTTCTTGAAGATGTATTTAATTAGATCCAATTTTGCTATGAGTCATGTGGTATGATAGAGCATATACTGTCTGAGTTTTTTGGTAATCCATGCTAATGCACAACATACTTTCTCCAATGAGAAATACGTGAATTCATATTCTGTGAATTTTTTACTCAGATAGTAAATAGCTCTCTCATTTCAGTTAGAGTTATCTTGCTGTTTCAGCACACACCCATTGAATTCTTACAGACTGTTAAGTATAAAATTAAAGGTTTTCCTAAAACAAGTGAAACCAACACTGAATGATTTGACAAGTATTGCTTAATTTTATCAAAAGTCACTTGGTATTCCTCATTCTATTCTTCAAGATTATTTTTACGGAGAAGCTTAAATATGAGATCACATTTGTAGGTAAGCTAAGAGATGAGTCAAGAAATGAAATTCAATCTTCTCAGAAAACCTTAAACTTTTTTTAGTGTACTCGGAGGTGATAAATTTTGAATGGCCCGTATCTTGTCTGGATCAACTTCAATCCTTCTTTCACTGACCACAAAGCCTAGTAACTTCCCTGACTTTACCCTAAATATGCACTTGGCTGGGTTTAACTTGAGTTGAAACCTTTTCAATCTCTCAAATAACTTTTTGAGGTTGGTGATAGAATCTTCATCTTCATAAGATTTTATAATCATATCATCCATATACACCTCAATATCTTTGTGCATCATGTCATGGAAGAGCGTCATCATGAGCCTTTGGTATGTTACCCCAGCATTCTTTAACCCAAAAGGTATGATTTTATAACAAAAGGTTCCTCACATAGCCATGAAAGTAGTTTTTTTTATATCATCTGTAATCATTTTTATCTGATTATACCCTGAGAACCCATCCATAAAGGAGAAAATTGAATGCCTAACTGTGTTATCTACTAGTGTGTCAATATGAGGTAAAAAAAAGTTATCCTTTGGGCTAGTCCTATTCAAATCACGATAGTCTACACATATTTATACCTTTCTATCTTTCTTAAGAAACAGGTACTATATTAGCTACCCACTCTAGATACTTAGCCATTTATAGAAAATCTACATCAAACTATTTTTTCACCTTTTCTTTGATCTTTAGTAGCATTTCAGGCTTTATTCACCTCAGTTTTTGCTTTAGGGACAATCTGTGCTCTACTATCTCCGTGCTCAGCCCTGACATATCTTGGTAAAACCAAACAAACATATCTATAAATTTTTAAAGTAGATATGTCAAACATTGTCTATCTCTTAATGAAAGTGAAGTGCCAATTTTGACATCTTTTTTATTCTCTTTATCTCTTAGATTCACTAAGTAACTATCTCCTGATGATGCTCAATTGATCAATTGATTTTTTTTTTATTCAATCAATCTCATTAGGTCCGGAGGTATAACATATTTCTCAGAATTCTCTTCATTATCAAGTTCATCAGTGTTAATTGAATTATCAAAACTAATCTCTTGATTGTTATCATAATTATCTTCATCTTTATAATTACATCGAATTAGTTTTAAAGGTCAAAGGTATTTCAATGGCACTCCAATTGTTCAACTCATAATCTGACGGACAAAGGTGGACTCACCCTTTTTGATTAAGTCCTACTTCATCTTCAATAGCATGGATGGTTAACTGGGTAAAAGCTTTTTCCATACTTTTTCCTGTATCTGGGTACATGAATCTTTCAGCTCTGAAAGTTTTGTACATGTGTGAGAAATCATTAGTCTTGCTGTTTTACTTGTTGGCCTTCTCTTGATTTCCTATTCTGCTATTTCATACCCTAAGCCTAGCCTTTCCCTATTGTCCACCACCGTTGGGGGTCTTTTTATTCCCTATAAGTTCTTGCCCAGTCCTATTCCTAGATACTAGCCCTTATTGATGATTTGGCTCATCACTATATTTGAAAAAAGTTAATTTTTAAATCCTTCACCCACAGAGTTGATCAGTTCAAAAGATCGATAGGAACACTCTTCCACTTATTCAACAGCTTTCACATACGAGACATTGAAAGGTTGGGTTACTAGCATGTCTTTTTCCCCAAACACTACCATTAACTGGCCTTCTATATTGAACTTAATTTTTTAGTGAAGAGTAAAAGGAACAGCCCCTACTATATGAATTCATGGCCTTCTTAGTAGATAGCTATAAGATAAAGAGATATTCGTTACTTGAAATTTCACATTAAAAGTACATGGTCCAATTTATATGAACATCTTGATATGTCCTAGGACTTCCCTTCTGATCCCATCAAAAGCTTGCACTATTATTTGACTGTCTTTCACATAAAAATAGTCAATAGGTAGCCTTGTCAAAGTTGACATAGGCATGACATTGATAGCGGAGTCATTATCAATAAAAACTTTAGCCATGATATAGCTTTTACATTTGACTGTGATATGCAGAGCCTTGGTACTTCCTCTTTCCTGTGAAAGAATCTCATCATCACTGAATGAAATATAATTTGGCATGACTAAATTTTTAGCCAAGGCGTTCACATGTTCAACAGATACATTATGTGCCACATATGCTTGGTTCAATACTTTCAGTAGAGTATTTTGATGTGGTTTCGAATTCAATAGTAGTGATAATAATAAGATTCGTGCTGGTACTTTATTTAACTATTCAACAACTAAATATTCATTATGTTTTACCAACTTTAAAAATTCACAAGCCTTTTTTTTGACCCCATCTTTAGGTGATCTTTCTCAGGTTCCACTTTAGGGTTATTTTGTCCTTCTCCTACCTTAGTTTTCTCTCCTCTAGTCTTCTCTAATATTTTTGGAGTGTAGCATCTTTCACTTTGAGTAATACCTCCTACACTAGTTATATTAGAGGCGTCAGCTTTAGAGACATTCTCTTCTTGCCCCTAAACTACTGTATCGCAGCCATATTTCTAGGATACAGCTTTATCATCCTTATATGAGAATGGAGTCAAAACTTTAAAAGTTACCAGCCTAGGAATGAGTTTATCTAGGATTAACTTTGGCTTATTCCTACAATAAATCATCACCAACTTGGAAATAGCTTTGTAGGTTTATCTGTCATAGATACTTTAACACTTTTTGAAACTTTTCCCTCTTCATAGACTTTTAACTAGTATAAATCTAAGAGCTTTTACACCTCTTGGGAAAATTACTCATAAATTTTAATAAAGTGATCATCTGTCCCATTATGATATTTTCAACTAGTGCCTGCTATATATACTCTATGATAGCTGCGCAGACTCACTGGTTGTATCATGTCAGCTTTCTATAAAATATCAAATAGTTGACCAAGAGGTATTTTAATATCTGTCACTTTTCTTTTTAGATAGCACTCATTTTCAATACTCAGAGCATTCACATTGTGATTAGGCAAAAGATTACCACTAATATTTGGTGCAGTTATCTCTCTTTATCAAAACTAATCATTCCATCCTTGATCAGTCATTGCACTTTATGTTTTAAGGTAGTATAATTTTCAGTGGAGTGATCAAAGATCTCATAGTGATAGTCACAATAGACTGTGGGATCATATCACTTAGGGTAAAGTGGCTTGAGAGGCTCTAATTTACTAGGAGTAATTAGATGACTGTTGTAAAGCTCACAATATAACTCTATATAAGTCATAGAGATTGGGTCAAATACAGGCTTTTCATGAGTGATTTGTTGCTCCTAAAAACCTCTCATTGAAATGGCTGGACGGGTCTAAAGTCTTGAGGTAGGTTGGGTGTTAGGATTGTATGTGACATTCTGAAGTCTGAAGGAAGGTTGATATGTTTGAGGGTAAGATGGCTGTGGGATGGGTTGGTATGGATAAAGAGAGATGTTATTCACATCAGGATAATATGGGGATATCCTTGTAATGGGTAAGGCTGATAACCCCTGAATTGTTGCCTATCAAAGCTCATAGTTTGAACTTCAGTCTCTTTCTTCTTTGGAGCCTTGTTAATGGATGCTTCACCTTTTTCTAGCTTATCATTCTTGATGGCACTCTTAATAATTTCTCTTAAAATTACCATATCAGTAAAATTTTTGATTGCATTTCCTATCATCTTTTTATAATAGAGAGATTTCAAAGTACTGACAAACAGCACTGTAGTCTCTTTTTCAATTAGAGGGGGTTGTACTTGAGAAGCTATATCCTTCCATCTCTGGGTATATTTTTTAAAAGACTCATTTGCTTTTTTCTTCAGGTTCTGTAAAAACAAACGGTCAGGAGCCAGATCCATAATATGTCGATATTGACTAATGATATTATGAGCCATATCGCTCCAAGAACGAATGCGAGTTCTGTCCAGTTGGACATACCACCTGGCAGCAGAGCCTGTAAGGTTGTCTTGAAAAATATGCATTAATAGTTTTTCATTATGGGCATAGACTGCCATTTTCCGACAGTACATGGTGATATGAATTTTTAGGTACTTCTTACTATCATATTTTTTAAATTCTGATACTTTAAATTTTGGTGGAATGACTATATCAGGGACTAAACACAGCCCAACAGCATCAACAGAACCATAAAATCCAATCTCTTTTACGACCTGTAATCTTTGTTCAAGCATACTAATCTTTGAATCTTCTTGAGACTCTACTGCCTTTGCTTTTTCTTTCTTTTTCTCTTTCAAGTCATCTAAATTAAGAACTTGAATCGGTTCTATTACCTTTTCAATAAATATAGGATTTACATAGCTATGGTAATACCCTGGATTCGAAGCTGATGGTATTTCGAGATATACTGGATATGTGAACTGTTGTGGTGAAATATCTTATGTGGGCTAAGCTTGTTGTGGACCAAAACTTGAAGGATACAAAGGGTCGACCATTTTTTATGATGGAAGGCCTTGTTGGCTTGTATTTTTTTCTTTTTCTTTTCCTTTGTTTAGCTTATTGAAATCATCTAGAATATTGCTCAACTCATTCTTAATCTTTTTCTATGCTTTTTCTAGTTTTTCAAATTTGTGAGAGTTTTTTTGCTCTATTTGTCTGGCTTTAACTATTGTGTTATATCAATGGATAGGGTTCTCGCTAGATGGAGCTATCCTTGAACCTTGAATACCATATCTTAGAATTAATAAATTTATATGACTATCTCATGGTTATTTTGTTAGGTGTAATAAGTGAAAATGCAATGAATGAAAATGCATGTATGCAAAAAATATTTACCTTAAGACTGTGCTTAACTAGAAGATTACATTTATTCCAAAAAACTTTTATTTACATTGAGTTTATCATCCTAGAGTTATAACCATAAAATTGTTTGATCTGCTCATACTAGGCTCTGGCTTCTTCGATGAAGTTCAATAGATGCTACCCATGTACTCTTACTGGGGCCACCACTTGTTTCAATGCCTCTGTCTCTTCTACCATCTCTCTTACTTTGCATACTCCTTTACAAATTTGGATCGTTAGGTGCTCAATGTATTTCTATCTTTCTAAGTTCTCTCTTTTATCACACCAGACTTGGTATGATAACTCTCTATGCTCTCTAACCAATGCAGCAATATGGTCTTTTTGTTCATTCAACTTTTGTCTCAACTTGCTTAGAGAGTTATTCAACATGTTATTCTCTGTCTATACTTAGGTACTTTCTTTTTTCAATTCAGTATATTCTTGTTTCAATCTTGCATTCTCTTCAGTCAGCTCAATAATTATTATCTCTTTGGCCTTTTCTCTCACACATAACCTCTTATGTTCTTGGTGTAGCTCGTTAGGTCTTCAATAGCTGTATCACGTTCTCTAGCAATCTTGCAAACTCTAGCTTCATGTCTTTCAGCTCTATTTTTCCACTGATCTTTTTCATCTCGAAGCTTCTGGATTTCTTGTTTTAACTTATTTTTTTCAGACTCAAATTTTTTTATCACAAGCTATAATTCTGATGGTGTCTCTTCAAGCTTTTCTTTTGTTGGCAGTTGAAAGCTTTCATAAGTGAATACCATTTTTTATCTTTATCTTGCTCTCCAAAGTAAATACTCTAGAGTGACTTTATCAGTGAATGGTCCAGGACTCACTCTACGAGAATTTTTTCATGCTTTAATCACTTCATTCATCCTTTGAAATGCTTTTGACTCACTGTAAGAAAAATCTGATTGATGAAGCCCGTGGGTCATAGAAATGAACTGTTCTACCCCAAACTATCTTCTTACTAGAAGTGGCGCATAACTTGTTGCCCCTCATAAACCTAAAAATGGGACCATAGTATTATCTCCACACTGATATAACATAGGTTCATGATTCATCTATGCGACCAACCACCTTACTTTGGCACTTGTCAGTTATTATAAGAAAACTATCCACTCTTTTTTTTACTTTTGTTTTGACCACCTACTTTCACAGAATTCTTTGATCGAAGCTTGATTGCGGACATAAAGCTTCGAGAAAGTAACTTTTCTCCATTCGAAGTGGCTTTTCATCTATAAGTATAATAACTGTATGCAGCCTATAAAACGCCCTCTATTTCATCGACAGTAACTCAATGATCTAATAGTCTCTGTTAATATTACCGTTGAAGGGTTACAACCATTGATCACACTCTCGAAGAAATCAACCACCACTATTTCAATATAACCCAAAACCTTTAAAAATATCATCATTCCGTATATAGCTAAGGTAAATACATCTAGCCCCTATTCTTCATTGGTATGTTGCACTAGAAACTCCTGAAAGAACTCCAAGGTAGGCAAACCTGTTCTTGTTTCTTCTTTGTATAAGAATCAACAACTTTTTTGTCTATCCCCATGAGTCGAGCTAAATCTTTACGAAATCCTAACTTGTGTTTTTTTACATATATTTTATCAGGAGCCTTGAGGTGCAAACCCAACAAAATTGAATATTCTTCGATGGTTGGTGTCATATCAACTTCATTGAAGATGAAACACTTGTATGCTAGATCCAAGAATTACGCTGTAGCTCTGATTAATTGATCATCGATAACTACTGTGAGAAGGTGTGCTATATGCTCGTGTCTCTGATAAAACTTCTCTTGTCTAGTTGGGCTCATCTTCTTCCATATATCAACCAATTTTTTTAGATTATTTTATTTAAGGATAGATATTTCTTGAGACATGGTAGAATCATAGTTGATTGGTCATCTTTAGTTGCATCTTTTTTTTATTGGATTTTTACTTCATTGGGTAGCTCACAAGGAGCTAATACAGATGAAGAGCAAACTAATCGTTCTGTGGAGTCCATAAAAAACTTTTTGTTGAAGATCGTCTTTCAAGCAAATATTTTTTATACAACTTTATGATATGAGCATGAACCAATGCAAAAGAATGAGAGAAAAGGTTAGTATGCCAAAAAAAAAGAATAAATAAATAACTAAGTAAATTAAAACATCACACAGAATAAAAGGAATTAACCCTATGCTTTTGGTCAATTCTAAAAGGGAAGGATGATGGCTCTATCTATAGGTTAGGCACTCTTAAGGTTCACTATATGTGGTTTGAGGTTAAAGTCTAAAGGTTTTCAAATTGCTCCTTACATAATTATCCATCACAGACTAGCAAGGCACTCTAATCCTCACCCATTATAGGCTACAAGCAAAAAAGGTTCAATTTGAGTGGGAGTATTCCGTTAGCCACTACAGAGGCATTAAATCTCATGAAAGCAATAGGTACTTTACTCCCTTTTAGAGGGATGAAGCTCGGGTATAGAGCTCATGTTATACATATGCATATGAATGACATAACTAATAAAGTAAATAAACATGAATAAATAAAAAATTTATACAAAAGGTTCAATTTTATTAGGCTTTTGGATAACACAAATTTATTTGCTGGCCTGACTTTCAGACGTTCCCAGTGGATTCGTCAAATTATCATAATGAATAGATCAGGGGATTTATTGCTAGATATTGACTTGAAAGAGTTGCCACCAATCTTTTTTATCTAGGTGTAATTGGCCACTTAAGAAATTTATCATTTTAAGAAACACCTAAGCCTAAGGGTCCCTAAAAAAATAGGTTCAGGTCTACTAACCGGAACAAGGTTCGGGAGTACGATTACGTGTGAGGAAGGTTATAGCACTTTCACAACGCCCATCGAAAGATGGTACCAGCTTAATTTTGTGTTATCCAATAAGCCTTAAAAATTTACCAAGTAGTTAATTATTGAAAATTATTCTCAATTGACTCTAATACTGTTAGCAAAAAATTGAGAAAATCCCATCACCTCAAGAGTATGCAAGGAAACTACTATTTTACTTGCAGAGACTCTATCATCGGATTATTTAACATTAATAAAAATTCAAAAAGGAAAAGAAATAAAATGAAAAAAAAAAGAATAATGATTCAACTTTAGATATAAATCATTTTCTCTTCAAAAACTCATTGTTTTTGTACAAGAAAAATTGATACTTTCAACTTTTTCTCCAAAAAACCCTTTTTTAGAAAATTATTTTCAAAAAAATTGATACTTTCAACTTTTCCTTGAAAATTTTTTTTTAGAAAACTTATTTTAAAGGAAAATTGATACTTTCAACTTTTTCTCAAAAATATTTTTTAAAAAATTTATTTTAAAGGAAAATTGATACTTTAAACTTTTTTTCAAAAATATTTTTTAAAAAACTTATTTTCAAGGAATATTGATACTTTCAACTTTTTCTCAAAAATATTTTTTTTGGAATTTTATTTAAAAAAATCATTTAAAAATAAAATAAAATAAAAATAAAATAAGAAATACTAAATAATTCTAATCTAATCAATAAATAATAATAATAAAATAAATAATAATAATAATAAAAAAAACCTTTAGAACGGCTCAGCTCGAGACAGAAATCATGGCTGGGATGATGCGGCTTGGTGGCTTGGCTCGACTGAAAAGGTCGGCAGAGGCATGGGTCGAACCTGGGTCAAAAGCGGGTTGGCGCTACGGGTCGGGTCGTCCGATTGAAAACGCGCGGATCCTGGGGTTTTCTTAAGCATAAAATGACGTCATTTTTCGACACTATAAAAGGCTCTAACTTCTGTTTCCTCCGCAGACTACCTCCCTTCATTCTCTTTCTTCCCCTCATTTTTATCCTTCTTCTCTTTACCTGAAGAACACAACCCAGAATCCAGTTGAATTTCCATCGAATTTTGAAAAATAACATCGAAAACTTCAAAGTTGGCCGGAAAACTCATCGAAAAATTCAAGATTTGCCAAAAAATTTCATCGGATTCTGAAAATTTTCTAAAAATTTTCCAAAAAAAAAACTTCAAAAATTCTAAAAAATTTTGCACAAATTCCTAAAGCTATATCTAATACACCTGAACCTTTTTAGCTTTCATTTTCTCTCTAAGTGTGTGTTTTCGTTCATTTCTGTGGATCTATTTATAGGGATTGATCAGAAGAGTTTTTGATCAATCCCAATTCCCTCTTGGATTAGGATCCAATCTTTGAATCCAATCTAGACTCTGATTGAATCCCAAATTCACAGTAAAATTCTCACTTTTTGATCAATATCCTTTAATCCCAGCAAAAAAAAAAAGATAAATAATAAATATATATATACTAATAGATAAATAATAGATAATAGTTAATAATAAAAATTTATATACATTAATAGATAAATAATAATATATATTAATGAATAATAATAATAGCAATAAATAAATAAATAATAAATAATAAATAAATAAGATACAAAATAAAAATACAAAATTAGCTTACCCATTTGGACCAAGCCCAATTGATCTGGGCCTGGACCAAATTAGGTGTCTACAAATTTTATAAAACAAACTTGGAAAATCAACTAAAAAAATTCAAATATTCAAAAGTAAAAAGTTGAATTTTATCTTAAAAAGTAGAATCTATACTGCTATATATAAAAAGAATCCTAAAAGATTTTGAGGTTACTATGTATACGATTTTTTGTGTTGGTTTTTCATGATTTTTCTCCTCTGTTCAACAAGAAAATTAGCACAAAAAGAAAACCAGAGAAAACTAGAAAGTCATGGTTTCAACAAGATGAAGTGGATCTCTTTCTAGTAATAAGAGATCATTTTCTTCTAAAGATAAGCCTCTATTTCCAAAATGATAAAATGTGCCAGCATAAAATGTATTTGAAAACAATTTTTCTTTTTAATTTTTGGGTTTTGAAAATTAACTTTTTAGTGGGTTTTTATCTCAGGTGAAAAATGCAAAGAAACCGATGTCAGTTTTAGAGAATTTCAAAGAAATGTGTATGTCACCCACCATGGATCCCAGAGATTATGGGAACGGCAAAGCTTCAATCACCAGAGAAAATGTGAACGCCCGGAAAGGCGAGACATCATTAGCTACTATCGTGGTGGCAGCACAGATCGTTGATGGTTTAATTATTAGTTTTGAACTCTCCACGATTGTTAAATTTCTTTGCAATTTGAGAGTCATTATAGTGAATTTGGATTTTTATTTGAGTTTTGAGATTCATCATATCTCAAAATTTCCTAATATCACTTTTAGTGAGGTTTTGGATTTGCTTTTTAGTTATTTTCTTTCTCTACATGCTTTGATTTAGTTATTTTCGTAGTCGATATTCCATTAAAATTTTAATTTGTGACACTTGATTTGGTGCTATTGTTTCGAGTTAAAAATTTTAGGTTTTTGATTTTCGATGATCTTTCTCAGATTAGAGATTTGTTGTGTTTATTATTTTTTGTTGCGTTTTTTGGAAACCTTTTTAGGTGAAATTTTTTTCTTGAATAACTAAAAGTTACCTTTTTTGTATTTCTTTAGGATAAATAGAAACAGCAATCCAATTTTCTTTAGGTAGCTTTAGATAGCTACACTTTGCTTTAAATTGGGTTAGTAAAAATTATGAATTGGGCCAAGTGAACATTTAAATGGGAACAACAAGTTGGCAAATGGCAATTATGAAGTAGGCTTTGGTTTCGAGTTGTTGTGTTATGTTACATTTCCCAATTGCCCAAATGATTTCAAGTAAGATAGAAAAGTTGAGATGTTATCAAACAGGTCTAACGTTTGTAGCCTGTAAAGTCATAGCCTTTTAATTAATAAGCTTGCTAACACTCCAGCCTTTTTGTTTGTGTTTTTAATTTTCTTGTTTAGTTAATGTGTTTTCCTCTTTTATTGATTGTTAGTGTTCTGTTATGGTAAGGTTATCTCAATAATATAAAAGCTACAACATCAACTCTTGATTCAGATAGATGGTTAAAGATTGGTGATCTTTACTACATCGATGGTAATGGCTTCCTATTTGTTGTTGATAAGTTGAAAGATTTGATTAAATATAAAAGACATCCGGTGGATAAAGCATCTGAGTTGTGGATAGTTAAGTTGATGATATTTTTTACTGTAATGGCTTTGTTTGCATTGTTGTAGGTGGCCCCTGCTAAATTGGAGGTATTGCTATTTTCTCACCTAGAGATTTATAATGTTGTTGTTATACCCTAAGTTTCCCTCTTCAATGATTTTATTTGAGCTAGCTTGAAACTCCATTTCTCATACATGATACACAAATTTTCCCTTTTTGATAGAAAAGTATGTATCACAAGGAACTAGGATGACTTTGAAACATCTGTTTCTTTGATATGATCTCTTGTAAGACTATGGTTTTGATATCTAATAGTTTCAATAATTTGAACGATTTTGTTTATAATCATGAATAATTTTGTTCATTAAAAATTACTTAGTTTTTTTTTCCTCTTATGTCTTATGCTTCATACTACTAATTTTAGAAATGAAAGTTTGTGCTAACACCATTGTAGGGAAAAAAAAATGTGTTTTTGCATGTTTTTAAGATGTTTCGGGTGAATAGTATTGTTCTTTTTTATCAATGCTTCTAATAGAATGGTTATATTAAAATTCATAACTTTTACCTTTATATTTAGCTTGAACTTAGTGCAATTTTACTACTATATTTGTGCAAGCTAGATAGCATCACAATGCAATTAAAGATGGAACAATCTACCTAAGCGCTCTCTTTTTTTTTTTTGTGCTTAACTTAATTATTTTCACTTGATTTTTAAGTTTTCATTGATCATAGATAAATTTCTAATTCAATAGAATATAAAATTTTTTTATAAAAAACCATGCAAAACTGAGCTTCACGCACTAGTTTGATTATATGAAAATTTATAACTTTTACTTTTTTATTTTAGCTTGAACTTAGTGCAATTTTCCTATTGTATTTGTGCAAGTTAGAAAGCATTACAGTACAATTGAAAATGGAACATCTACTTAGACGCTCTTTTATTTTTTTGTGCTTAACTCAATTATTTTTTTTTTATTTTTTGAGCTTTCATTGACCATAGATAAGTTTCTGATTCAAAAGAATCTAAAAAATTATTATAATAAACCGTGTGAAACTGAACTTCACGCACTAATTCCATAAAAAGTTGAATCTTTTTGTTCTCATCGTGAAGTATTGCCGTAAAACCATGAAAAAGCCATGGCTGAATTATCTTTTTTAGTTTCTCTGTTATCCAAGTCATTTTTACGAATTATTCACGAATTTATTCACGAATTGTTCGTCAAAAATTTTATTAACTTTCACTAACAAATTTAACATGAACGAGTTTTGTTTTATTTATAATTTGTTTATTTAATTAATGAATATTAAAATATTATTCATGATTATTTGTTAAATTTAATAAATAAATTAAATGAACAAAAATCAAACATATTCATCAACTATTTATCAAAACGTTTTATTAGCTTACAACCTTTATTGATGCTCAACAAAATTTTTTTTTTTTAGGTTGATGGGATGGCTGCAGAATTTACCGACATAAATCGAAAAAAAAAAACATGAACACTTACCATGGACTGCAGAAACTTTTTATTATCTTGGAATTGAGCAGAATTTGGATTGTTTGCACAGTTTTTTTTTTTTTTTTTATATATATATATATACGGAAATGCCTCAGAATTTTTAACTGAAAATCTGAAATAAAGCCATGTCTGTTGTGCTTAGATCTAAACCTATAAATACTGTTAATCTTTCGTAGTATTTTCCTTTTATTGTTGAAGTGAAACGTAGTTCATTTAACAGCATTAACAGCCAAGGGCACTGTCATGTCTAAATGTTCATTTAACAAGATTAATTTGGTACACATTTGATTGTCACGTTATTGTTAAAAAGAATTGATGTCTAAGTTTTTTGCCACAATATGGGCTCGTCCCTGAGTTTCTTTCCTACCAGAACTTTTTTGCTCAAGAAGATGGATTGTCCAACTACTTTTATTAATGTTTCACGAATATGTCACTTTACAAAATTCAATTTATTTCAAATTTATTTAAAATTTATTTAAAATTATTAAATCCAACTCACTTTATCTATATGGACCATTTTCGAGTTTCACATGAATTTTTCATTAATTGTCACCTACTTAAGTTATGTTATCATTCCATATCTCATATAAAAAATAAATAAGAGATCCAAGCGCATATTTTGAACCCTTCACCCTTAAGTGTTTTCTACAATTCATCTTTTTTCTTTTTAACCCTAATATATTTACCTAATATGAATGTTAAAACTCATTCTAAAGATCAATCTTTGACATCCCTTTAATCATGATTATAGCTCTTTAAACATGTTCAAGCTCATGATTCTTTTTCTTAAATCATCAAAAATGAAAATCGAAAATGCAATGATCTCGATTAAAAACAATTTAACAAAACTTAAACTTAAATGAAATAGAGTCGAGAAAAGAAAAAGGTTATTAGTATCAAAGCTCTCAGCCAGATACATGTTGCACAAACTCAAGGAGAAAAATTGTCAAGAAGTGATTGTAGATTGATTGAATGCTTGAGGCTTACCGACCACTAAATCGGACAGATCAAGTACTTGTTCGATTCCACTATCCCAGCCACCATCGCTACTAACAAATACAAAACAAAGTTGAGATTCGAGAAAGATTGAAAATGAAAAATTCTGCTACTGTACCTGCAAGTGTTGTGTGTTGAAGTCCCCTGTTCATTTGGCAACTTCCTCGTATTAAATCTAACAATTTAAAAATATAATATAAAAATTATATGAAAAAAATGAATATAAATTTTAATATAAATTATATATAAATTTAACAAAAATTAAAATTATATTTTAAGTTTTTTGTGTAATTATAATACATAATTTTTATATAAAATATAATATAAATACATAAAATATTAATATTTTATGTTATATAAATATACAAATTATCAAATCTATCTCGAATGATTTTCGCCTGAGCAACCTTCAACTGGAAGAAGCTGTTTGCATAAAATCAGCTAACAAATATTAGAATCAAATTACGACTTTGGAGTATCTTATAAGCTAAGGCACTTTCTTTCATGTATTTTGCTTGCAAAAATTTGACGTAGGATTTAAGGATAGTAACTATTATTTTCATAAATTCGAACTCTCATTTGTGATTCAGTTTCAAACTTTCACATCAAAAAGGTTTGAACCTCAATCATTATAGGCTGAAATTAAACACCAATAATTTGCATTTCGATATTTATCAAAAAATGTGTTACCTCTTTAATTAGTAAGTAATTACCTAAGTTATCAAATTTTCTTTTTTTTTCTTAATTTGGAATGAATTATTGACATGGAAACAACTTTGAAAATTAATTTTCTTTCCCGAAACAGGTACATTTTTAGCTTATTCTATGTCATGATAGATATTTTTCTCTTCAACACTTTTATTTATCACAATAATACTTGGTCTAAATACATTTTTAGATCTCTGTATTTTTCTTTTTTTGGTAAATAACAAGTGATCATGGGAAAATTATTATCTAATATTACAATCACAATTAAATATTATATATCAAAGAAAGTTTTCATTATCATGCCTTGTATTAATCAATAAAACATTTTTATTGGGACAAAGTTTAGGTAAGATGTTGAAAATCAATCAAATATTTAATATTATCCTTGTAGCAAATCAAAATTGATGTAAATATAAACAAAATCAATAATTTTGTAGACATATTAATCAACAACAGTACGATTTGTTGGTAGAGTATAATCTATAACAATCTGAAATATAAAAACACATGTTTTTAAGTTATTTTTTTCATCATAAATACCATATAGTAATAGAAAAATATTATATGCTTGGTCATGAAAATGCTTTATCTTTCTTACATTATTTTTGTAAATGCAAATATTGTACATAGACGTCTTCGTGAATGCTGGGGCATAAGCCAACAAAATTGAATTATAGTGGCTTTGCTTCTTTTAATGATTATATAGTGGATTGCATCTTTTTTTTTTTTTGGGAATAAAATTTCAATTACCCAAAAAAAAAATTTATGTTCGTTGAAAAGTGGGCATTAATTATCTCATGGCCAGCTCAAGCCAAAATTCTATATATAGTGTTGTTTTTATCTCGTTTCCTCAACGGAGAGAAATATGGAGTTAGAACAAATAGAACAAAGCAGCCAAAATACTACTACTGTCAATAATGAAGATGGACAAACAATGATGGATGATCATAAAGGAGGAGGAAGGACAACTTTGCCCTTCATTCTAGGTATGTAAACTCTTTACTTAATTAAACACCTCCATTCAATTAAGTACTAGCACCTTCATATATCAGATTATTAGTTTTTTTTAGTACTTGAATTTATCAAGTATTGAATTTTAATTATTAAAATTAAGAGTTTAACGTTTTACCCATAAATAATATTGTCGTCGGTTAATATTGAATTATTAATTTAATTATTGTTAATATTGACATATTAATTTCTTATATGATTAATTTATCGGTTTTAATTTTAAAATTTTATTTTGTGCTTAATTTAAAATTAGTTTATCCAAACAACCGTGCAAGTAAAGTTTATTGTGAAACGTGTATCGAGTTAGTTTAGCTAGAAAAAAAATGCATAAAATTTTAGCTATTGTAAAGGTTTAGGGTTTGGGTTTCTCATGATTAAAACGAAGTGATTAAGGCAAATATTATGCAGGAGCAACGGCGGGGCTTTCCCTTGCATCCAGTGGGTGGACAGCAAATCTGATAGTATTTCTAATAAGTGAATTCAATGTGAAGAACATCACTGCTCTTCAAATCAATAATGTGATACTTGGCTGCAACACTCTCTTTCCCATTGCTGGAGCCATTGTTGCCGACACCTTCTTCGACTCTTTCACCGTTATCACTACTTTTTCCTTTGTTTCCTTACTGGTAGTACTTCTTAAAAATCTCCTTTCCTTATTTACTTAATTAATTAATAGCGATTAAAATATCGTTACATGTCGTTTTTTTATTATATATTAATTTTTTTTTCAAATATATATTTTAATGAGGTACATGACAACCATAATATTTCGTTTGTGGAATTCAAAATTTTCATTAATAATATATTAAATAATTCTTAGCCAAAATTTATGAAATTAACCTTAGTTTCTTTCTATTATATATATATATATATATATATATATACACACATATATACATATATATATGTGTATGTGTATGTGTATCGTGAGTCAATTGATGTAAAGTCATCAATTGATTATAATTAATGATTAAAAACCAAATAAAAACAAATAAAAGGGAGACATATAAATAATTTCCTCCCAATCAACTCGAAAATAACACTAAAAAACTAACCGGTAATTTCAAATCTTCTTATTGTTTTTCTACTTATTTTTGCCCACTTTTTATTTATTTATTTATTATTATTATTATTATTATTATTATTATTATTATTATTATTTTAATTTCACCTATCTTGCTCATTCACTTACATAGTGGGTGTGCCATAATCTAATACTAACCCTAAAACATTAGTGATATATATGTCATGATTATTAGATGGGTAATCATGTCTTCAATTGTTTATTCTTTAAACACTTATCCCTTAGTTATGATTTCCTCCTACGAAAATTTCTCCTGAATTTTAAAAAATAATAAACTAATGATTTTTCATAATTGGTATGATTCGGTAAGATATTTCGGTGGTTTGGCGCAACCATGGTCTTTGGGGTTTTTGGTTGTTGGGGAAAATATGTTTGTCTGAATATTTGTGTCTGATAATTGTCCGATCATATGAATCAGTTAGCCTTACTCTTTGGATTTGGTCGTACGTAGTAAATTATTAAACTTGATAATTCGAGTTATTGTATCATGTAAAATATTATATTTATATTATATTTTATACAAAATTACTTATCATAGTTTATGTCGACATAAAAATATAAAATATAATTTTTTAATTTTATTAAACTTATTTATGATTTTTTTTTTAAATTTTAAGTCGTGTTATCTCTGTATCTGATGAAATTAATAGTTACCATTTCTCTTTTTCTGGCTCACAAAAAAAGACGTATATGACGTGTAATATTTCATTTTCATTTGGTAATTTTAAAATTCAATTTTTGAATCGCCATATATTAAAAATATTTCAAATCCTTTTTTTTTTTTTTTGGTTTCGTGACTAAATGATTGTATTCACTTATCATGTAGAAGTAAAAAAAAAAAATTGAATGTAGTAATCAGCTATTTAACTTTGTATTTTTGGAGCTTAATTTCAGGGAATGATATTGTTTACCCTAACAACCACAATCCACTCCTTGAAGCCTTCACCATGTGCAATGGGTTCACTTCAATGTCCCACTCCATCAAAGCTTCAATTTGCAGTCCTTTACATGGCTTTAGCACTAGGTTCTCTTGGCGTTGGGGGCACAAGGTTTACAATTGCAACTATGGGAGCTGATCAATTCGACAAACCCAAAGATCAGGAGATGTTTTTCATTTGGTATTTTTTGGCCTTATATCTTGCCAATGCTATTAGCTTAACAGCCATCATCTACATTCAAGACAATGTGAGTTGGGGTGTAGCATTTGTGATTTGTGTCGTCGCGAATGCTATTGCTTTGATACTATTTTTGTCGGGGAAACGCTTTTATCGACGCATCAAGCCCAACGGAAACCCGTTCGTTCGCCTTTTGTGTGTAGGATTTGCGGCCTTTCAGAAGAGGAATGTATCAGGCACTTTTGGCTATCAAGATTATAACTATGGAAGTATAGAGGCAGCAAATATCTTGAAAGATGGTCCTAGCAATAGATTCAGGTACGCAATTGAGTCCTTAATACCAAGCATTTAATTCTTCGTTTGATAAGAAAAACAAAAAAAAAAAAAAAAAGAAAAGAAAAAAGTATAGCTATGAATCTCAATCATTTGATTGAAACATTTTAGCACTATATTTTTAATTTTGAAGCAAATTTAGTCAAGATGTAATAGCTGAAAAATATGTTGTAAAATATTTGTTAGAAGTTGTTTTATGTCACTTCAGCTTGTAACCTATATATAACCTACAATCTCTATGGCAGATTCTTGAACCGTGCAGCCCTAAAACCTGAGAGTGATGACACTCAATCGAGTGGTTCCAATGCAAAATCATGGAAGCTATGCACGGTGGAAGAAGTAGAAGACCTCAAAACCATACTCAAGATCATGCCATTATGGTCAAGTAACATTCTCTTAAGCACCACTATAGGCATGCTTAACAACCTATCGGTCCTCCAAGTCCTAACCATGGATCGACACCTCGGACCACACTTCAAAATCCCAGCTGGTTCTTTCGTTGTGTTTAACCTATTAGCCATAGCTCTATCAATTTTGATCATCGATCGCTTCCTCCATCCAATATGGAAAAAATTCATCCCTCATTGGACTTTGACACCTCTTCGACGAATCTGGATCGGCCACGTCATCAATATCATCGCCATGATAGGGTCTGTCCTAATCGAAATGAGACGTCGCCATGCGGTTCGAACCAATCACCTCACCAAACAGCCTAGCTCCGTGGTTCCCATTTCCAGCCTATGGCTTGCGGTGCCACTAACAATTGTAGGTATCAGCGAAGGATTTCACTTCCCTGGACAAATTGTATTGTATTACCAAGGATTTCCAAAGTCACTGAAAAATACATCCACGGCGATGATAGCGTTACTAATTGGAATTGGATATTATGCAAGCACCGGGATCATAGATTTGGTTCGTAGAACAACAGGGTGGTTGCCGGACAATCTCAACGATGGAAGAATGGATAATGTATATTGGTTGTTGGCAGCGATTGGAGGGGTGAACTTGGGATATCATTTAGTTTGTGCAAAGTTGTTCAAGCACGAAAATATAGAGAAGCCTAATGATCCTGTCGGTGATCTTCCTAATTAGAAGAGAAATTTTCTAATTTGGGGATATAATATTTGTGCTTTGGTTTAATTTTAATGCGATTAAGTCGGTCAAATTATACAAAAAATCCTTATATATTTGTGAAAATTTAAAATTTAGTCTATATATTATAATTCGTAACAATTTAATTCTCATATTATTTTAGTTTGATAATTCGAGTCCAATCACAAACTTTATTAAAATTTTGCTAATACAAATGTTGGCATGGTTGTTGACTTGATGACAAATGTATTGACTTTATTGATGTGATATTGACTTGATAATGTCACAATTTGAATGAATGAAATTAGTTGTAAAATTATATAAATGATCTTTGTACATATACAAAATTTAAAATTTAATCCCTATACTAGCATAAATTTAAAATTTAATCTCTATATTCGTACAAAATTTAAAATTTGGTCACTCTAATATAAAATTTTTTAAAATTTTAAGAATTTTTTTAGTTTTTTAAAATATTAAATTTTAAAAATACTTTAATCCTTTAATATAAAAATATTTTTTGAAATATATTAGTTTTATTATATATAATTAATTATTAATAATATCATATTAATAATAATATTATTATTATCAGTTATATTAATCAATTATAATATTAATAATTTACATTAATATATCAAAATTAATATTATTTTAATTAGTTTAAATATATCATGTAACAAAATTTATAATGAATCAAATTATTGAATAGAGTTATATTGTAATGAATTTGAAATAAACCATGAATAAAATGATCATTTTATCTAACTAAACAAAATAAGAGATTTAAATTTAAATTCTTACGAGAGATGAGCTCCTATTTATTTGAAAGACGGATACTAAATCCTAACAAAATAAAAGGTAAAAATTATTTATTTGATAAACCAAAACATTAATATCATGTATCATAATGAGAATTTTCAATTTTTTAGATCTTCACAAAAAAAACTTATCTAAATAATTATATTAAATTAAATAATAACTTTAATTTTAAAATCAATACATATTAAGTTTAGTAATTTACTTTAATATATTTAGAATCTTGAATCTAAATTTGATTATAAAAAATCATTTAAATAGGGTTTGATTTTAAAAAATAGAAACATTATTTGATAGATAATTTTACTTTTGTGGGATTTAATTATAATTCTAATTCATATATTGACAAATTTGTGATAGATTTCTAATAGAATTGTGTAAGTTTTTTTTCCATATAGCCACAATATACTACAATTGTGACAAAAAAAGTGTGACAAAATTAATAATATATTTGTATTTTATGCCGAAATGTAACAAAAAATGGTGAAAGAACTAGTATCAGTATTTCACATGTATGACAAAAAATTATGATAAATTTAGTGACAATATATAAAAATTGTGACAGAATATTGTAATAGATTTTTCAATATTTGTGACAAAATATTATGAGAAAATATTATATAATTTAACAACTGATTTCATCTATTCTAATTAACAAGCCAACAAGTCAATGCCAAATCAGCAAAGTTAATGTAATGCCAAAAAGTCAATGGCTACATCAGCATTTCTAAGGGCAAAAAATCGATGAAGTTAGTGATGATGCTAAAATTATTAAATTAAAATATTACGAGAATTAAATTTGTATAAATTATAATATAAAAATTAAATTCCAAATTTTCACAAAGTTTAAGGATCTCAAACAGAATTTGACCATAAATTAATATTATTTTATTCTAAATAAATTGATATAGACAATAACAATTATTCTATGATAAAAAAAATATCATAATTATTTAAAATAGATAATTAATTAAATAGTGATAATTCTTTAAATTTATTCGACAAACATATTTATTTTTTAAATCATTTACTTATTAATTTTAAAAATATTAATAAATAAATTTTATTTTATTTTAAATAAACTTATATTAACAATAACAATTATTTTATAATAAAATAAAAGGTCGAAATTATTTGAAATAGAAAACGATATAGTTGTTCTATGATACAGCAATGATCTTCTATTTATGATTCCATTCAAGTGAGAAAGGGGAAAGGGCTGAAATAATTCGTTACTCTCATCTCCTGGCATTGCATTTGCAACTCCAAAATTATCTTCATTGGAACAATTACAAACGATAAAGGCCACAAGACTGTATGGTCTAATACAAAGTATAATCAGCAATTACATTCCATGTAAGACATGGCATGAATGTTTGCAGGTTGTCTGGGATTTATCTCACTTTAACAGGTTTGGGAAATGACAAACAAATCAAAACTAGAGACATACAGTAACATGTCACGAGGAATGTGGTACGTCCTTTGGCCTCTATTGAAAATTGATTTGCTTAGGACAATTTAATCCAGTCCCCCTTTAAATAGACTCAGAATAGATGCCCCTCACAGCCCCAGCCTGAACCCCAAAGTATCATGCAAGAGATCTACGGGATATTAATAGCCAAGTATATTATTATAAATATTGCATTCACTCTAATAACGAGTTCCAAAACCGAAAATGTCTAGATGTTTGTCAGCTTGTTACAGGCTTGAAAAGACAAATGTTTCTATCAAATAAATTGGAAAGCCACACATTATTTGCTAAACAGATCTTTGGGAGATTTATTAGCTTGCTCTGGCCCTTTTATCTCTTTCTCCATTCTCCGTGAGAAAAGACCCAGCAGACTCAAACTTGAATATTTTAATCTTTAGTAATTTCAAATTCAGCACCTATTGGCAGATGATCACTCGGGTGGCTATAGTTTGGCAATCCACCGGTAATATCAGGCGAATCCAACACTGGAAGTTCGAGAATACTAACAGGTTTTAGGCAGTCAGATGGGGAAAAGAAAATGTAGTCAAGCGTATTTGTGAAGTTCGGGGTGCAGTTTGTAAATGGTGGTTCTCCTCTTGTGAAAGCATGAACACTGCACAAGGAAAGGGGAGGTTCTTCCAAACATCCAATTGATGATGTTGACGAGTTGCCAGAAATAAGATAATGATAAACCTGAAAAGATAAGAACATACAGAATGTTGCAAAGTGTAAGGCTGCAGAAAGAACAAAAAACTAGTTGTAGGCAAACTAGTAAAGTCATTCACAAAACTTATCAAGATAAAAAATGGCTTATTCAGAATGTCAACCATAAACAGACTATGCAAGTCTGACTGCCTAATAAGGCTTCTGTAGAGGATGAAGCCAGGTTTCTATCCCTGAGTGGAATAATACCCAAGGAAATAAGCCCAAAGATGAAAAGTGGGAGAACAATGTACAAAAAAATCATGGAGTGCGATATCACAAAAATAAGGTGGCCCAGAAAACATTCTAAAAACCAGTCCAGGAGGAAGGGCAAGGTTTTTGACTGAGGACGCTTAAGGTGAGTTAAAAAGAACAATGAATGTCAAATTAGAGTATTGAACAAGTCAGGCAATGCCTTTGGATGCTCAAGTTCACCAACCATCACACTTGAGCTTTCATGGGGTAAAACTGTCCATTTTCATGTGCTAGATATATAATACAAAACAAAACTACGCAAGACAACCTGCTACTCAGCACAACCTTAGTTCACTCGCACCCACAGTCTTCCTTCTAGAGGTTTATTCTTTATGCTATGTTTGATAGGGAGGATGGAAAGCTTTTTAATCCAATGGTTGAGATTCATAACATGTGCCGTTTTGTAATTCAACTATCAGGTTAGTTTTCCTACATAAAATTGCATGAAATGGTCGAGAAAGAAGCCATAGATAACATGAAACTATTAGCAAATTGAAGAATTATGAAGCCTAAGGGAAATAGGCTTATCCACCTGGAACCTAGATAAGCATTTATATATGTCTGTATATATATATATATGAAAATTTTAATAAATAAATAAATAAAATGTACTAGCTAACCTTATCTCCGGGAGTTGAATTGAAGTCACCAGACAAAATTAATGAAGGAGTACATTCAAATTTGTCTGTTACCAATGTTTTAAACTGAGCTAAGCGTGATAAAAGATATTTGGCTTGGGCAAGCTTAACATCAGCTAACTTTGGATCCCTGGAAAAAAACAGCAATAAATGTACTTATAATTCAACCCCATAGAATCCAAGATGTATAACACATTATACCTACATTAAATGGATAAACAAAATTTTGGATAGTTTACCAATAAAGATGTGTGGTTGCCAGAATAATGACATGATCAAAAGGATCTTTGAGTTTAAAGGCAGCCATAATTCCTACACAATCTTGTTTTAATCTTACACGTTGATCATTGGGATCTCCATGATGCGCTGGACTACTCCTAACAGAAGAATCTGATAACAGATCATCCAAGCAGTGAACTACCAGCGTACAATATCATTACTAGTTTGTAGTAGGAGATAATAGCAACTTCCATCGCGAAATAATATATATATATATATATATATGTACTGAGAGGTAGAGATAAAGCAAATAAAGGTTTAAAATTTGCTTAGCATATGCAATGAACTACATCATTTTTGTTATTCATCAAATTATACTTGTGCTCTGATATCAACTAATAAAACTTGACTGAGAGACATTTAGTGCAGATATTATCTATGATAAACATAACCAGAAGACGGTTTGTGATTAAAATGCCATCACCAGCTCAGCTGATGACAATGCTAGTTCTGCATTTCTTTCCTCGTGAAAAGCCCTTCTCCAGCAGAAGACTGAACCATCTTAAAAAGTTAAATTTTAGCATTCTGCAGAATATTTAATCTATTCTTATCGACCTAAGCTGCAAGCAATGACTTTATACAATAATAATATGATTTATGAACCAGTGAAAGTTTAGCAAGCAAAAATGCAATAAGCTATTACACGATTGCTTGCTTTTAGCAGCCTAGGATGCAATATGCTTTTATACGACTGCTTGCTCTTCTGCAAACAGAATTTAAGTTAACTAGGGAAACACAATTTACTAACTTCCAAAAACCACAGAAAACAGGGTATCTCTAACTGATCTATATGTTTGATGATTTCCTATAAAGCCTTTCATTCAATGATAACACCAAATAAAGCTTCTCTCTGATCCATCTCAACTAGTAAAGGACTTAAAAACCTCCCAAAAATTGCTGGAGAAAAAGTGGAAGAGAAGACACTAAAACAAATGCATGTACAGTAAAACTAATTGTCCATTGTAATTCAAAGCAGGTTAAAACAAGGGTAACAGGTAGCACAGTAATTATTGAGCAGTCCTCAAAACTAGGGTTAGAATGTCTAATAAAATTATGTAACACAGCTTTAAGATGCCAAAATATCAAGTAACAAGTCATAATAAGTACAACATACATGTCGTTGGATGCAAAAAGAAAACATAACAATAGAAAATCAAGCAACAAGTCATAAGTACAATACGGGCGTTGTTGGATGCAAAAACATAATAATAGAAAAATTTACCATTCTTTGGATCAGCACCATTATTTGTATTGGTCAGTGTCTCATTCTGCTTGTTAGCAGATAAGGAGGTTTCACCCTGTAACAAGTCTACAAGATCATTGTATTCTATTGTTTCCTTCGAAAGTAATTCTGCACTGAAGCAATGTGTGACGGTAAGTTTGTAAAATAAGATAGTATGTTGGCTTCCTGCAAAAGGAGGACTTCATAAAGGCAAAATTTGCTGCAAAACACACACAAAATGTAATGCATAAACACCCAAGAAAGAGAAAAAACTTTAATTTGAAAAAAAGTTGTTGTAAAAAAACCTACTGTATATACGCTAGAATATTCTTCAATATTCTAGTATACATGTTCAAGGAAATTATTTTGAAAGAAAAATAGAGACTAGTTTCAGCATACCAGTTGTTCTTATAAAATATTCCACACCCATCATGCCTCTGTCCACCTCTCTGAACGTATATACTAGAATATCCATGTTCCTCAGACTTTCTTTTATAAAAGGAATCATACTCATCTACTTCCTGGTATGTTTTTAGACCATAAAAAAAGGGCAATTAGAATAATATGCAGAAATATACACAATGTATGAACGCACATGCACTGACATGGTCAATGCATGAAAGAGCAGAAGCTGCAGAGGGAGATGAAGGTAGCAGAAAAATGTGCAAATTTATGAACTTCATTTAATAGAATGAAGCAAACCTGAAGGCAAAAGAAGTCAGCTCCAAGGTTTTTTAGAAGAGTTAAAATTGACTGTGAACGAGTGTTCCATCTGTTACAAAGTAGAATCAGAAAAATTAAGAATAACCTACAAGTCAGTTTGATTACATAAACAATCGTAAACAATCACTTGGTTATTAAATTGCAGAAAAAGAAATTTGAAAAAAGAAAGGAAAATGCAAATTTACTAGATAATCAACAACTATCCTTTTTGTGGTAGCCATAATCAAGGTTGAAAGAGAAGATAAACAAGTGAAGGATGTGGAGAAATTCCAAAGGTAATAAAGAATGGAAATTTGGGTTGAAAGACAACGCACGTGGTAATTTATTTAATATACTAATGAGGTTAAAAATACTAAACTTGGAAAGCCGTTAAGAAAGAAGAAGGAATGGCAGTGGCAGTACGATAACTGAAGAGAAGAGAAAAGATGAAGAAGTAATTAATTGACCTGAGACAAGGAAACGGAGAATGCAGAAACAGAGACCTCTTGATGTACACCTGTAATACATACAAGTATACGAAACGTAATACTACTTTGAAAATGGAAGCTTTGGATTACTTAAACAAAACAAGAAAAAAAATGATCCCAAATCCCAAATACTAGTTACCTGAGCCAAAATGTTGTATGATACAAGACGGAATTTGATAACATCATGTTGGCTTCTGGCACTGGCACTACCGTCTATCCTAACAAATTCCCGCATTATTGGTACTGCCTTGCTGCTGCTACTCCCTCCCGTGCTTGTCCTCATACTCATTTTGCCACTTCTGTCCATTTTCAATTTACTACTAAAATTTTAAACTGGTCAAAAAAATTAGCTTTTATTTTTATAAACACTGTGCATTGCAGAGCACAGCCAAAAGTACCTGACACTACCGATGATTGTATGAATGGTTAGGTCAGCAGATAAAGCTAGACTTCTGATCTTGATTAAGGGTTGATTAGGGGTGTAATCGATCAAGTTCGAGCCTATACAATACCAAGCTCAAGCTCAACACCAAATTCAAAGCTCGAAACTTGGTTCAAACTCGATCGAGTTATATTTTTTTATCTCGAGCTCGACTTGAAATAAAAATCAAGTTATTCGAGCTTAGACTCGTTTAACAAGTAAAAATAAACTCGATTCTTATACTTGACAAAAACACAACAACAACAACAACAAAATCCAAGCAAATAAAAGTCTCTCAATTCAAATACAACATGCAAACAAAAGATATAATTAAACTTAGAAATTCAAGTCCTAATTGAAAGAAATTAAATTATCCCAATTCATTGTGATTGCTTTTGCTGGTCAGTCTGTATCTTATAGTCATTTTTGAATCCAGAATATGTGCAACTGGCTGTTTATGGTATCTTGTGAAAGAGCCCAAACTCAAATCACTGCACGGCCAAAGGCCTCTATTCTCCCAGCTATTCAACTACATGCGCTATTAGAAGAAAATCTTAACTAAGTGCTCAGTTACATTGCCAATAATTCTTTTGCATAAAGCATACCTATGCAGGAATATAGGGAGAGAGACACCTAATGTGGAATATCAACAAGGGAGCTAACAGTAATGGCAAAAGAAATGAGCACAGACAAGCTGACCATTATGAATTAACCAAGGAGCTAGTCCGCTTGACATTCATTGCAAAATCTGAAGTTTTTAAGAAGACCTTGACACGAGTAAAGTCCAACAACTCTTTGTTAATCCAAATCATATAGATTTCGTTGAATTACTGGATAACTTTCCTTTTTTCTTGACATTTAGGGAGGAAAAAAGAAAATGAGCAAAGCTGATTAGTCTATGGACTAATAATTAGTCAAGAATTATAGGGTTTAAGCCCAGGTTTTCTCAGAAAATCATATAGCAAACAGTTAATACATGAGATTCCATATTCATAGTCAACCATAATCACAGATTAATCAACCAAGAAGAGATATTCAAGTCGAATCATTGATCAAAAGGCAATGGTCAACAAGTTCAAAGTTGACCATGACAAGATTTAGAAAACAGAGAATCTCCATGATTGGAATACGATGAAGGAATAATGGTGAAAACTTAAAAATGGTACAACTCAACTATTTTTTGTACATAATAGTACAAATTTAGGTCAATAACGAAAAAAAAGGCCTAAAACTTTTCTAATGTGATAAACATGCGGAAGCCCCTGAAAAAGAAAATTTGATAGAAAAACACGAAAGTGGCATAACGGCAATTAGACATAAATCCCAACCATCAAGAAATGCAAGGAAAGAAACCACCCAAATTCTTGAATATAGAGATCCACAGGTTTGTGTTTGTTCTTTTCAAGCAGAAACGTACACAGATAATTAGTTACCTTCTTCAAGGGATAACTTTAGCACCCGAGATTTTGCTGCTGAAAACGATCTTGGCCTCCCTATTGCTGCTGTTTATTTCAGTTGTCAAAGAGAAAGAGGCGTTGCTGGCCTATATTTCTTGGGTTTAAAAAGGAGGTTTTGTTTTAAAAGTTTGAAAAAGGTTTACGGCCATGACTGTTAGGTACTGAGAACATGGGCAAAATATTAAAAATTATATTTATTTAAAAAAATTTTATAATCATAATTTATATACAAATTTTTTTTTATCCTCAATCATACATAAAAATTCCATCGCAACAAATATTAGAACCTTCCAGTTTATTTTGCAATGTATTTAAATTGAAGGCAGGGAAAGAAATGAAAGTAAAGTAAAAAAATGTAAAGAAAACAAAACCCCGTTCTTTTGATTAGATAAATTTTTAATTTAAGAAAAGGGAAAGAGATCGAAACCAATATTTGCTTCCTCTTATAAATTTAATTTTTTTAATATCTCAATTTGAAGGAAAAATCATAAAAAAAAAGTTGAAAAATATTTTTTTATAAAAAGATTATTATATTCATCTATTTATTAATACTAAAAATTTAATAAAAAAATTTAAATAGATCACAATCATCCTGTAATTTTATCAAAGTCATCTATTTTTTCAAGTAAGTTTCACATATCTTTTTCAATATATAATTTTTTTTAAAATTTTTTGATGATTTGATTTTGATAAATGGTTGAATATGAATAGATATATTTTTTAAGTTTATGAGATGACAGACTAACATAAAATCCATCAATGCATGTTTATAAAATATCTTTATATTTCACTTGATTAAAAACTATTGATATAACAGCAATGTGAGGTCAAACAATATAACAAATATATCATGATCTAAGAGTGCTCTAAAATCATAGATAATAAAATGTTATAATTGAAAAAAATTACTATAATGAAACATTTCCTTTCTTTTTTACTCTTTATTCAAATAATAGTTATTAGAATTCTTTTCATTTTTTTTTTATTAATTTTAATTATTCAAACAAGTGTTACATATATCTTTTTCTTTCATTTAAAAAATTTTCTTTTCCATTCTTTTCCTTTCCTTTATTAATATTTATCTAAACATAACATTAATTTCTCCAAAATCCAAATCAATGCACTTCAATATTACATTTGAAATTATTCAAAAAAAATTTTTATTAAAATCATAACAAAATTTTTCATAAACAAAAAATTTTTATAACCTAATATTACCCCATGAGTTATATAATCTCATAAATAAAGTTTAAAAATTTAAACTTTAAGATAGTAAATTAACTTTTAGAAAAAAAAAAACGTAATTAAGCTTGTAAAAGGTTTATGCTTTACTTTAAGTAAAGATATGCCCAATTTTGATTTGCGCATGTAGTACAAACGACCCAATACCACGTTTTTTTCGTTATGATTTCATTTCATTTACTTTTTTATTTTATTTTAACTCCTTTTTCTTTTTCTTTCATGTTTTTTGCTAAATATTCAACCTATTACTCATATTATTCGATTGATTAAAAGTTTGAAATCGCTCTTATTTATATTTATAATTAAAAAAATTATAATTATGAAATATGTGGTAATCTTAAATAAGCTTGTGGAAGGATTAACCTAACATGTTAATAAATTTTAAAATTTTCAAAATCTTGTTTAAATAATTTAACTTTAAGAAATTCAGAGGAACCATAAATTTTTTAATTTGATGAAAAATAATAATCCTTAAATAGATAAACAATCTCTTAAATATTTGTAATTTTTTCACGAAAGAAAAAAAATCATTACTTCTTTTCTTTTAAAACTTTAAAAAAAAATTTGTATAAAAAATTAACAAAGTCTTATCTAATGAACTTTTTAATAAAATAAAAAATTCAATAAGAAATGAAGTAAATCTACTACTTCATGAAAAATTTTATGAATATTTTTTATGTATATTTGAAAAATAAAAAAATTTTAGGAGGATTTTCTAAAATTAAATTCAGATTAAATCATAACTCTTATGATATAATCAGTATTAGAATATGTTTTGTAGGAATAATTACTTTTTAATTTATCTTTTCATGTAATAAGGTATTTTCCTACTTTTATTAAGTCAAAAAAATTTTATTTTGTTAAAAATAATGAATATTTTTCTCGTATGCATATTAAAATAACTAATTTAGTAGGATATTTTCACAGAGAAATATTTTTTTAATCCTATCAAATCTGAGAGATCAAAAAAAATTTTATGGACAAGATTTATTAGCACCTAATAAAAATGAAAAAAATATAAAATTTGCTTTTCTCATAATTTAATAGAGCAAGTTTATACAAATTTTAAGCTAAAATCATCATCATAGAAAAAGTAACAAAATTACTAAATGAAATCCCATCAAATTCACAAACTATTTATATTACTGCTATAATAGATAGTAAAAAAATTTTTGTGAAAAAATTTTATGATAGAAATAATTCAAAGTTAAAACTTGAAGTGATTGAACTTCTAAAAAAATTATTTAGAATGAAAGATTTAGATTACTTTATTTTTTTACTATTCTAGTATTAAAATAGATAGAAATAATGGAACAAATAAAAAATAACTTCATCAATATCTTTTAATTCAAAAAATAAAAAGACTATAAACTTGAACAATTAATAAGATAAATAAAGAAGATAATAAGTCAAAAAATTATATATTCATCAACACTCAGCCACTAAAAAGATGGATATGTGTCGGTATAGCAACAATAATTGTCATAGTCATTATCTTTTGCAATTTGTCAAAGCTCATTTAATTGTTACCGAACGTACCAAACCTAATTAATAGGAATTGATTATTGATTGTAACAATAAAAGGAGATACAAAGAAGTATAGGTGGACTCTTTTCTCGCCATTTCCTCTTTTCTTGTTTAACTTTCCTTTCACTCTTGTAAATTTTTATATTTTCTCACTTTTATTTGTAATTTGCATAAGAGATTAAGTTTAAAAAAGGAGGTTTTGTTTAACTTTTCTTCAGTTCTGATTTCTGAAAATAACCATAAGCTGCCATGTGGTAGATGTTTTGGGCATTTAACCGGAAATCTAATGTCATGAGTTAGGGTTTTTCTATGTCTTGTGTAAATTACTAAAATATATACATTTTTATTATATTTTATATAAAAGTTACATGGTATAATTATTTTTGTACAAAATTATAAAATATATATTTTTACTTTTATTAAATTTATGTATAATTATTATTAAATTTTTAAATTATATTTTTATTTTATTTTTATATCATATTATCGTATCATATTTTAAATTAACAGTTTTAATTATCGTATATCACCTCGAACCCATTAGTTTGATAATTTTTTTTAACTTTAATTTGTATTTATGGATGAAAATGAAAAGGGTAAAGAAATTATTCTTTAAATTTTTAAATTTTATTAGTAAAATTACGAGAGTGATATATTTTTTTAAGATATATTAAAAATAAAATAAGTAATAATTTTTAATTTTATTTGTAAAATTAAAAATTTTTGTTATTAATTAATGTATTAAAAATAAATTCGACGTGTAAATTTTATTTGGTATAAATAATTTTTTGAATGGATGAATTTAAAAAAAAAAAGTTTGAATTGATGTTTTCCCTTTTCCTAATACTTGATCCTAACCCTACTTGTATACAATGGCCCTATTTGCATAATTAATACAATGGTTGAGGTATATGAAAAGAGCTTGAAAGTTGAAAATGGCCCTGTAACCTTCCTTGGAAATACCAAAAACAAGGTGATAGCAGCGAACCGGAATAGAACTTAACTATAAGCATTGAAAATTGTTGACTATAAACTTGCAAACCAAACCATCTTATCTCAGGCCTGTCATGTCTTACACCAATTCATTGCAGGACTGGCAAACCTGAGATCAACAATAGAACCATTATCTTTGTCAAAAAAGAACTTCAATAACTGGTTTCTTCAAACAATTTAGGTTTCATTTGTGAAGATGGTGCGAATCTCGTCATAGGATTTTGTATCTATTTCGTATCATATCTCTTAATTGTGTTTAGAATTATTGGATTTACTTATTTGATACTTCAATTTTATATTGAAAGATTTTAACAATTTATTATAATATATAAGTGAGGTTAAACTTAAAATTTATGAGATATTTTTGTATGATAAAATTATGAGATATTTGGATTAAAGTTGTTAATATATCGTAAGTTAAATGTAAATCTTTACAAATTATATTATGCTGTTATCAATCGAATGATAATTAAATGCTACACTATAAAAGTTTCCTCTAAAATGTCAACATCTAATATAATTTTAGTTCTATTGTTCTATTTATATTTTATGTTACGTTTAACGAGAATATCAAATTTTAACAAAAAAAATTTATGATACATTAATTTCACATTGAAATGTTATGAATATTTATTATGATATATATGTTGATCATCCATATTGATAAATAAAACTTTTATTTATTTGTTGAACAAATAAATAAACTAAAAAATCATAACTATATTTAACAATAAAATATTAAGAAAAAATATTTAAAATTCATACTTACGAGCTTTTTAAAGATAAAATTATAAAATTTTCGTATCAAAATAAATAATATCTTACAAATTAAATACCGTCCTACCATTATTTTAAAAGTAGCCTTATTAAATGAAACTACAAGAATTATACAAAAAACCCAATGTTCACTTTAGTGATCAATTGTTTGATTTTTCCGAAAAGGAATTAAACGGAGACTATAAATTAAGCTATGGGAGAATAGACAGATTAATACATTTCCCGGTTCTCAACTGGCTGATGAAGGGTTCATCATTATATATTGAGCGGGATTTTCATTCCCAGTGGTCTAACAACGTGGACTGATAACAATTAAAAGAACAACATGGAAATGAATCTTCTTGGTACCATTTACTATTGATTTTGTTACATGTAATTTATTTGGATGGCTATATTGCAAATCATCATGAATGACTGTTTTTAAGTCACTTTTAGGAGTCCAGATGAATTCAAGGCATGAATGGCTTATGCTAGATACTAATTTTGCTGACATTTTTGCCTTGGGATGTTTGTTTAGTAATAATTTATTTCAGGGACTTAAATTGTGTTCGCCGTTGTGTTTTCGGTCACGTTGTGTTTATGACGATTGCGGACATAACGGAGACCTTCCTGATCATTATGGTTATCATGGTCGTGAAATTTTTTTTTTTTTAATTTTACTCAACTTACTATAAAATGTAGTAATTTTAATTATTAGTTATAAAAAATTTTTATTTTATGATTTTTAAAATAATTTATATCATATTATGTGTTTTATTTATTTAACGAAAAATATTTATAATAAAATATTCATATTTAAAAAATTACTCATATGATAATTAAAAAATAACGAAAAATAAATAAACATATGAAAAATAGATAACCATAATTGATGATACATTTGATTCTTTAATTACCATATACTCATCAAGATATTGGCAGACTATTGTGCAAAAATCAGCTAACAAGTAGTTAGGCATCCATAATTTAAACAGGGCATTACTATTTATGGGGTAAGAGCATTACTATTTATATAAAAATAAAAATGATTGAAACGGATGATGTGATTCTTTCAAAAGCATGAACTATTTGCTATTTTTAATTTTGAGTCGAAAGGAGTAATCTTATTGTTCTTTTATTCTGTGGAACTCAGTATCTAGATCATATATCATAAAATTGGCTTGGGGATCAACTATTAGACTTTGCTACTATATGTCGATCTATTTCTCATCTAAATGCAATAATGCGGTTTTCCAATTGATTGTGTGAACTATGATGGCACAAGAGAAGTGTGCTCTGTTAATTTTGTTGTTACTTTATAAAAAAAAAAAATGCTTTTCCTTAATTAATCATTCTTGGCTTTCTTTTGCCATCTGGTCCAGAGATTTTTATGTTTCTATTGTTTATAGTGTTGCCTATTTATGCCTTTTTTTCAATTTTGTACCCAGAAAGCTGCAAACACTGGTTGGCGTCCTCAGGATAAAAGTTCAAGATGGGGAAATGACAAATTTGAGGGTTCAAAAGAGTGAGAAAAGTTTTGGCATGCAGAAGCATGTAGTTCAAGAAGGTTTTCGACTATCAAGGGGTTTATGGGAGGGAAGGTAAGAGATCTAGAAGCTATGATGATAAAGATGTTGGACAAACTTCAAACAAAGATTATAATCATAGAGAAGAAAAGAGATCAACACAGCATAATGATGATTATCGGTTTAAAAAGGAAGAAAAATGATCTAGAAGGCTCAACAATAGCAACTTTGAGCCGATGTTACCAGAAGATCATCATAGGAGGGATGAAAAGAGATAAAAAAGGCATGATGATGATGGGTTTGAGCCAAGGCCCAGTAGAGATCATGATAGGAGAGAATTTATTTAGGAATGAATCAGAATCTTATCATTGAGAAGATGGTGATAAGAGAGGTGGGGAGAAATAGTCAGCCTATAATAGGGATTCTTCCTTCCATCGACATGAATAAAGTCAAGAGCTCAAGTCAGATAGATAAAATTTTTATATATGCAGAGAGGACCTCTGTACTTTACCTTTATTTCTTGTATGGTGCAAGGTGAATCCCGAGCTTTTATTTGAAATACCTGTATTCATCATAAATATTTTGATACACAATCTTTTTTGTTAGTATTTTTTTTCAGTTGGATTGATAATTCAATTTTGATGAAGTTTTTATCTAGAAACACTCTACCATTTCCCAGTTTTGGCTTATAAATACATCAGATGAAGAGATCATATGCTCCGTGGTTTCCAGGATCCAACTCAAGCAAAATGGCTACAAGCACAAAACAAATTAGTAAAAGTCACAGAAATTAGGTTTCATCGTGGTTTCTTGCATTCTGGAGAACAAATCTATTGCATCTCTCCCATGTCCATTACAACCTTTGGCTGGCATTCGAATGCGATGACGTGAAAAACTGATCTTGCACTTACGGAAGAAACCAAAGTGAAAGGGTGCCCGGTTTCCATCCTGAGAACCAAAATCGCTGTTTAATCACCCAAAGATCGCACGAACACTGTCGACGCAGCCAAGAACTGCATTTTATCAGGGACAAATTGCCAGGGACCCGAATTTTGATACAAAGAATTACTAAAGCCAAATTTGCAATCAAATTGAGAAATTTAGTAGTAAATTTTTTTTAAAACAAAGAAACAATTAAAAATTTAAAATATAAATAAATTTTATATCATGTCACTTTCGTATTTTTATTTATATCGTATTGATGTTATATTTTAAATTATCAAATAAAAAAAAGTTAAAGCAAGACAAAATATATAATTTTATTTGTACAAGCCAAATTTGTAATTCAAAACGAAAAATTGGTAAAAATATATTAAGGGTTTTCTAATATTAAGGATAAAATGATAAAAATAATTATAAAATATTAAAATATAAAAGTTCGATTAAGTTCGTGAATTATTTGAGTCAAATATTATAATGTGTGAATTTTGCTCATTTACTAAATTGAGTTACTCGAGTTTGACTCAACATAATCAAACTAAATTTAAATTTTATTTGAGTCAAATTTAAATAATTTATAAGTATTAATATATCATTTATATCTCTAGTCTTAACAAGCAAATATGATCGATGGATCAAAGTCACTCAACGCCTCTTTTCACTTGTTTTACAAATAAGCTCGACAATTTCAAACATGACATGATGATATGACAAGAAAATAATATAAATAAAAACTATAAAAGTAATACAGTTTAAATTGTAGCAAAAATCATAAATAAATTTAACAAAACAAAAAAAAAATATTTAATATTTTTATGTCAACACAAATTATGATACGTAATTTTGTATATCTAAAATACAACATAAAAAAATAAAATTTTAATATTTTATATGATACAAATACATAAATTATCATACATATTTATTAACCTCTCCTAAACGAAAGATAATTAAAATAAATAAACAAAATAGTTTTAAAAGCTAGCTGCTTATCGTTTTGGTTTCTGTATGGTTCACCTAACTAGAGTAAGGCCGCTTGGCCCAAGAAAACTAGGGTACGGTTCGCAAGCCTAAAACCCAAATTTCAAGCCCATCAGCAACAGCTTTAAACCATTCTCCTAACGAGACGAGAGTAGAGGTCACGCCAGAGGATACATGTCAAGCAAAGGGATAGGCTACCACTCAGTTTCACTTAAATTTTTTTTTTAGATTTTATTTTATAAATATGCTGTGTGCACATACTTCATGTATTCAAATTAAGCTGAAAAGTTGTATTATAAATCATAAATCAATAACTGTCCATTAATTTGTTGCAAACCCAAAATGAAACAAATAACAAATTTGGCACTCAATAAATTATTCTCTCATTTTAAATTGAAACAATTTTTTTAAAAGATTGTTGATGTCGTCGACAAAGTGTAAAATATAAATGGAGTGATAACAATTAAGATTGGATTTAATTTAATTTTTTAGATAATATATAATATTATAAATTTTTAAAATTTAATTTGAATCTGAATCATTTTTCTTTTAAATCCGATCTAATTTGAGTTGAATTTTATTAATTTAATTTGATTTATCGATTTTAAATTTTATTATTTTATTATTATTTTATATATTATTTTAATAAAATTTTTAATATATTTAAATAAATTTTTATATAAAATAATTATTTTTATTTTATAAAAATTTAAAAATATATAAAAACTAAAAATATATAATTCGGTTCGGTTTTTTTTTTAATTTTTCATATTCTATTCTGAAATCATATTCAAATGATATATACATTTAATATTTGAACTTAATCCGAATTGAATAAAAACATCGATTCAAATCAAATAAAATATTATAGTGTTAAATCAATTTTTATTTTTTAAATTTTTTTCTCACTTCTAATATATATATATAAGGTATCTTCTTCCTAATCAATCAAATATACCTTCCATTCCACTATAAATCTTTTAAGTAAAAGCTCTTAATTCAAAATTTTAATTCAAGTATTTCATAAGAGAACAATAATTTGTAGAGAACGAAAAGATATGGGTTCAATTATTTAAAAATGTAGTATGAGACCAATGAAAAGCAAATTGTTTTTCTAGCAAAAATAGTAAAAATTTGCTGTCCCAATTTTCATTTTTATTATAAGATCTATATCCAAAATGAAGTTTTAAAAATTCACAATTGATTTTTTTTTGTTTTGTTTTGTTGGGATAGTATAATATAGTATAATTTTATATAAATATGTAAAAGTCAAAAATATTGACAAAAAATTTAATGTGAATAATTTTTTTTTAACATCTTGAGAAAAAGTTTAAACAATTGCTATGCGTTTTACATTTAATTATTTTTATTTAATTTTATATAAATTTTAAAATATTTCAATACATCAATTATATTTATTTTCATTAAATTTTCAATTGACTTACCTATTTTATGGTCAATTATGCTAGGGGCTCTTATACATTGCGAAATTTTAAAATTTAGTTATTATATTATAATTCATAAAAATTTAATCATCATACTATTTTAATTTAATAATCATAGTTCAATTACTCATTCTATTAATTTTTTATTATTAAAAATGCTGACGTAACCATTGACTTGATGATATAAATATTGACTTTGTTGATGTTGTATTGACTTATTAGTGGCAACTTAGATGAATGAAATTAGTTATAAAATTATGTAAACAATCTATGTATTCACACGAAATTTAAAATTTAGTTCTTGTACTTGCACAAATTTTGAAATTTAGTCACTATACTCTTACGAAATTTAAATTTTCTTCTAATATAAAAGATATTTTAAATTTTTTAGAACTTTTTTTTAAATATTAAAATTTAAAAATATTTTAATTCATAAAATATAAAAATATTTTAATGCATAAAATATAAAAATATTTTTTGAAATATATTAGTTTTTATTGTATATAATTAATTAGTAATAATATCATAATAATATTATTATTATTGTCATTTATATTAATCAAGTGTAATATTAATAATTTAAATTAATATATCAAAATTAATATTATTTTAATTAGTTTAAATATATCATGTAACAAATTTTATAATTATCCAAATTATTAAATAGAGTTATATTTGTAATGAATCTAAAATAGATCATGATTGAAATGATCATTTTATCCAACTAAACAAAATAAGAGATTTAAATTTAGATTCTTACAAGAAATGAGCTTCTATCTATTTGAACAACGAATTTTGAATCCTAACAAAATGAAAGGAGGAAATGATTTATTTGATAAACCAAAACATCAATTTCGTGTATCATAATGAGAACTTTCAATTTTTTGGGTCTTCACAAAAAACTTATCTAAAAATTATGTTAAATTAAATAATAAGTTTAATTTTAAAACTAATACACATTAAGTTTAGTAAATTACTTTAATATATTTAACATAGTGAACCTAGATTTGATTATAAAAAATAATTTAAATAGGATTTAATTTAAAGAAATAGAAAAACTATTTGATGGATAATTTACCTTTATGGGATGTAATTATAATTATAACTCATTTAATAAATTAATAAAAAATAACAATTTTATTAAAATTAGATAGTGAAAGATTTGTATCGACAAATTTGTGATAAATTTTTAACAGATTTTTGTAAGATTTTTTTTTTTTTTCATATAGCCACAATATATTACAATTGTGATAAAAAAGTGCAACAAAATTAGTAACATATTTGTATTTTATAACAAAATGTAACAAAAAATAGTGACAAAACTAGTAATAGTATTTCATATGTATAATAAAAATTTGTGATAGATTTAGTGACAGTATATATAAATTGTGACAGAATATTGTGATAGATTTTTTAATATTATGACAAAATATTACGAGAGAATATTGTAACAATTTTTAAAATTTAATATTTTAAAAAAACTAGAAAATTTTTTAAAAATTTAAAATATTTTTTGTATTAGAAGGATTAAATTTCAAATTTCGTTTAAATACAATAACTATTTACATAATTTAACAACTGATTATCATTTCTAATTGACACTTCAATAAATTAATGTCACATCAACAAAGCCAACACCATGTCAAAAAAGCTAATTGCCATGTCAACATTTTTAATGGCAAAAAGTTAACGAAATTAGTGATTGAACTAAGATTATCAAATCAAAATAATACAAGAATTAAATTTATATAAATTATAGCATAAGGATTAAATTCTAAATTTTCATAAGTATAGGGACCTCTAACATAATTTGACCGGTTAAATTCCCAAATTTGTTTCCAATTTGGATATGATTTCCATTACTTACATGCTATTTTATGAATTGGATTGCATGAATCAATAAATCAATTAGAAGCTAATAAATCTTTCAAAACCACTCAAGTAAAATTGACTTTGGTTGGAATTTTTTATTTTCCATTTTAATTAGCTCGTGAGAAGTAAAATCAAGAAACATCAAGGAGACAATTCAATACCATGGTCAACATGAAATTTCTAATAATTAACATTATAAGATTCACAACAAAAATAGATCACTGCTACAATATAGACTCTTTTTTCATAGAATTATTAATTTATTTGGTGGTGATAAAAATAAGTAGGTTAATTTTTCATGGCTTCGGGCTTGCCATTCAGAGTTACTTCAATGCCAGAAGCAGAATTTAGAACCAGCCTTGAATGAAAGACAGAATTATTTATAAATTTGGAATAAATTATTTACGTGGAAAACTTTGAAAATTAGTTTTCTTTTATTTCCTCCCATTTTAAACAGGTACGATTTTAGCTTATTTTATTTTATATATGTCATGTTGAATTTTTTGTTACTTCAACACATTTATCACAATAATAATACTTTGGTTCAAAAATGAAGGCACAATAATACTATACATTGAAAAATAAAAACTATAGTTTTACAATACGAAATTTTATCTCAACGGCTAGAATTTTTAAGATTTTTATTTAGAGTGAATCTTATATTTCAAGTCAGAAGTTTCGGGTGAATCTTATTATAATGTTAAGGATATGAGATATATCATATATTTGAGCTTAAATATCCTAGAATTTTGCAAGTGATGAGGTTTATTGGATGCTCAAGTTATAAATTTTGGAGTGTCTCCAGTTTCCTTGATTTATTTTGCATATGAAAACCTGGTAAGATTTAATGATAGTAAATCTCTTTTATTTTATAAATGTTAATTTTCATTTGCGATTCGAATTTGAGACTTTGGAACTAAAAGCAATCATTATAATGTTTTTTTCTCGAGACTGGAATGAAACGCCAATCATTTTCATCAAATGAGGTCATATTAGGTTATGAGGTTGGCAAAGATGGTTGTTTAATTACTTTAAGCAATCAAAATTTTCCTTTTTCTTTTAATTTCTTTTGCACTTTTAAATAGTGATTATGAAGTTGAAGGTAGGGGACTTTGGAAAGGAAATGGCCAAAATTATCTTATTACTATTATGTGGATGAGTATTCATTATAATAACAACCCAATGTTGGTGAAAAAGTTATCAAGTAATTGTTTCTCTTTTTATAAGTATGTGTTAGGGGCATTTTAAGATTTAAAAGGCAAAATAGATCTTTCATATGAGAGAATAAGTTTTTCGTCAAATCGAGATAATTTGGTCAATTAGGCCTAGTTAACTGATAAATCGATTTGAATTCTTAGATTTCACGTCAACTCAGTTATCTCAGCTAGATTTATCATCCTTTAATTGAATGGTTGATTGTCAGCATAGTTTGGGTTTACAATGCAGCTCTAACCCTGTTATTCGGAGCTCGAGCTAAGCCCAATATCCCTATCGCACAAGTCCAAATATTTTTATTCAATTACTCATAAATTAACTAAAACTCTAATTTTCAAACTTATTTTATACTTTTTGACCGAACACTAATTTAAGCATTAGAACACAAATCCCAAAAGGACTTCCAACCTTTATCCTTGATTAATCTCCTTCTTTTGTGTTTTCAAGTTCTTACCTTCATAGAAAGCTTCGGCACCAACAATACTAAGAAAGAACAAGTATAATTGTTACACAAACTTATAATGTGGAGACTCTTTTATAATAATTTCCTCAAATTATTATGCACTGGCACACTAGTTTCTCTATATGTCACTTCTCATTTAATCCACTCACGGTACTTCTCACTATTTTATTTTTTATTAAAAAAAATTATGTAAACACTCATATGTGTCCGGAATCAACAGAGTTATTTTTATTAGTACTATTATATTATATGAATTCTTAGATTTCATGTCAACTTAATTATCTCAACTAGATTTATCATCCTTTAATTGAATGGTTGATTGCCAGCATAGTTTGGGTTTATGATGCAGCTCTAACCTTGTTATTTGGAGCTTGAGCTAAGCCCAATATCCCTATCGCACAAGTATAAATATTTTTATTTAAGTACTCATAAATTAACTAAAACTTTAATTTTCATACTTATTTTTTACCTTTTTTTAGTTACATCATGAGGGCAAAGCCTTAGTACAAGTAAATGGGAAGGGGGATGCCTGGTTTGAAATCAGGCCCTTGATGTCCCCTCAAACGTCTTTAGCTATTAGGCCAAAGGCTTGGGAACTATTTTTTACCTTTTTTTCTTACTTTTTAACCAAACACTAATTTAAGCATCAGAACATAAATCCCAAAAGGACTTTCAGCCTTTATCCTTGATTAATCTCCTTCCTTTGTGTTTTCAAGTTCTTACCTTCGTAGAAAGCTTTGGCACCAACAATACCAAGAAAGAACAAATACAATTGTTACACAAACTTATAATGTGGAGATTATTTTATAATAATTTCCTCAAATTATTATGCACTGGCACACTAATTTGTTGACACATGCGATGACCTATCTACTGACTAGACCCAATCACAAGGTTTCTATTTTCCTTTTTTATTTTATTTTTTGATTTTTATTTATTTTCATAGTTTAAGTTTTGTTTTATTTTCATTTCTTTGGTTTTTATTTATTTATTTAGTAATTCAATTTTTATTAATAAAAAAAGAAAAAATGTCTTTTCTTTATGGAAAAACGCAGATGACAAAAAAAAATCTTTTCAAATAAGTTTTCGAAATAAAATAAAAAAACAAAAAAAAAAGATCTTTTTAAGTTTTCAAAAAAAATTTATAAAAGCAAAAAAAATCCTTTCAATAAATAACAAAAAAATATTTTTCAAATAAAAATCCTTACAAAATAAATTCATGAAATTTACCAAACTATTGGAGAATTTTCATGGATTTACTTTTTAAAAATGGAATCCACCAAACTATTAAGAAATTTCACAAAAAAAATTTTCAAAAAAAAATTAAATAAAAAAATAAAATAATTTTTATCTTTTAAACTATTGGAAGATTGATTCTAAATTAAATCTTGCCAAACTATTGGGAGACTTAATGAATTTTCTAAAATAAGATTTTTGTAAATATCTTTTGCAATAAAATCTCACTAAACTATTAAGAGACTTGCTTTAAAGTAAGTTCTACCAAATTATTGAGAGACTTTACTAATTTTTTTAAAATAAAGATAGACCAATAAATCTGATGAAGGAGCCTCTTCAGAGTGAGATACTAATTTTCATGAATACTCTTAGGTGAAAGAATTATCTTAAATTGCTACCAAACTATTGGAACAATTTTAAGATATATTTTCAATATTAAACTATCCAATAAATTACAAATGTGATCAAGGTTTAGATAATTTGAAATCTAACTGGTACTATCCTTTGAATAAGCACTGTGAGGGTGCTATAACCTTCTTCATGTGTAACTGTACTCCCGAACTTGAACTCTAGTTTCGTGGATCAAATTTAATCAGGTGGCCAATCACACCTAAACAAAAAAGATTGGTGACGATTTTTTTAACCCATATCTAGTGGCAGGTCCATGGACTTATATGTTATGATAGTTTGGTGACTCCACTAGGGATGTAAAGAGTCAAGTCAATAAATAATTTCTTATTTTCCAAGCCATGCTTAACAAATTTGAAATTATTTTATTATTTTTCATTGCTTATACTTGCTTTATTATTTATTATTTATTCCTTTTCACTGTTTATACTTGCTTAATTACTCATTTGTTTTTCTTCATTGTTTATATCTACTTAATTATTTATTTGTTATACATATACCTATTATCCATTTGCATATGCATAACAAAAGCTTTCCACCTGACTCTACCCTTAGGAGAGAACGAAGTACCTATGCCCTCGTGAGATTTCATGTCTTCTCATGGGCCTGCGAAATACTTTTACTCAAATTGAATTTTTTTCGCTTGTAGCCTATGATGGGTGAGGATCGGGGTGCCTTACTAGTCTATGATGAACTATGATGTAAGGAACGATTTAGGAATCTTTTAGAGGTAATCCAAATCGCATATAGTTAATTTTAAAAGCCTAACCATAGATAGAGCCATGTCCTTCTATCCATTATAGTTAACCTAAAATCTAGGGTCATATTGTTATTTTACTTGCTTTATAGTATTTATTCTTTATTTTTTTATTATTTATTTAAGGTGACTAATTGATTTTCTTGTCTTTCTTTTATTTCTTTTATTTTTGTACATATTCATAAGCATACATGCAGATTACATATTATGCTTACTAATTTTTTTATTGTGTATGCATGCATTCATGCATCACTACATTTATTATAATGGTTCCATAAACATCATTATAAATTTGCACTATAATTGTGAGAAATCAAGGTTCAAGGATAGATCAACACCAGTACTACACTCGAACTAGAGCCAGAAAGATAGAGCAGGATAATGCAAATTATTTTGAAAGGATAGAAAAAGGCTTAAGATATACTTGAAAAAAAATTAAGCAAAACTCTAAAAGCCCTAAAAAAGGCAAATAGAAGAAAATAAGTGGAAGAAGATACCTCATAAGAAGTTACTGAATTAGCATATCCTCAAGGTTTCAGCCTACATCAAACTCAGACCACCCCAAGCTTTCAACCATAACAAGCTGCATTCTGAATTACAATTACCTAGGAATGACTTATGTACCTAGTCATGAGAATGTCCAAAGTTATAATAATCTCATTTTTATTGAAAAAACAGTCGAACCCATTTAATCCCCTACTTTAAATAAGACAAAAGAAAAAGAAAGCTGTAAATGGTTGTACCCCTAAAAAACTCTAAGATCGATCAAGCCATGAGCATGAGCTGTAGAAGGCATTGATTTCTATGGATCCATGGATGCTGCCAATCTTTGGTTTTAGATGTTGTAATTCTTTGAAAATTTAAGATACCAAAATTTGATAAGTATAACAGTACCAAATACCCCATTACACATATCATAATGTACTATCATAAAATGGTAGCTTACGTCAGTAATGAAAAGTTGATTATGCATGTGTTTCAAGATAGTTTGACTAGATCTATCGCAAGATGGTATGTCCAATTGGATATAACTCGTATTAAGTCATGAAAGGATCTAACTCGTTCCTTAATTAACCATTATCATCACATCATAGATATGGTTCCTGATCGTCTCTCATTACAAGGGATGAAGAAAAAAGTATTCAAATCTTTCAAACAGTATCCCAAAGGTGACGGGATGTTGTTACTCAAATACAATTCCCTTTAACGAAAAAAAATAATAGTGCTATTTGTAAGCACTCTCAAGTCGTTATATTATGAAAAGATGATAAGAAATGCGACTAAAAATTTTATCGACATGATGATTTCAAGGGAGATCATTGAAAATGCAATCAAAAGTGATAAATTGGAAGAAAGAAAGTCTTCTGCTGCTAAAAAAAATACCTAAAAAAAAGTGAAACTCAAGATGTGAGCTTCGACAAGCAGTAATCTAAAAATTATTCTCGATCAATCTATCCTACATAACATTCTCTTATAAGTCATGTTTCTGTTATTGTGTACCAATCAACTCCATGGGTTTCTTATCCATCCACACCTAGACCTTTTGTTCATCAAACTACCCCAACAATTGGTGTGTGAGAATCATAGAACCGAGAAAAGCCTACATTTAACCTTATCCTTATGAGTTAGACAGATTTGTACCAAAAATTTTATAAGAATGATTTAATTGCTCCCATTCCTACAAAAGAAATCGAACCTTTCTATCCTAAATGGTATGATTTCACTGCTCACTGTGACTACCATTTTGGGGTGGCGAGCTATTCCATCGAAAATTGCATCCCTTTGAAATGTATGGTGCAAAGTTTGATCAAAGAACAGTTGATAAATTTTGATATTAGTGGAAATATGGTATCCAATATCAGTGGTAATCCATCACCCAATCATCCAGGGGCATAATTTTAGAGAGTTTGATTGAAATTGCTTATCATCTTGGACTTATTGAGAATACAAATACTTTTATGTATTTGGATTTTATCTTATTTTTCATAATTTTAATAAAGTGACATGTTTAATCCATTTTCATACCCATTATTTATTTTTACCTTTTTATACCTTTTCCCCACACCCATTCTTTGTTTCCAAATAGTGAATGTTCAGACAATTGTGATGATAGTTTAGGATTTGATTTTGAAAACATAATTCGACAATCTAATTAATAGATAAAAATTATTGATCTATAAGGACTGCTAAATAAAAAGACAAGTCTGGAGAAGAATTTTAAAAGTGATGCAACACATGATCTTTGCTCATTCACAAGTCTACTATTAGTCAACAAAGATTTTTCATTGAGAGTATTCATGTTCGAAATGAGAAATGGCAATCTTTCTTCTATCCTTCAAAAATTATTATCCCTTACTACCCCATTTGAGTCCGTTGAAATTTTTTTTTGAGGAACCCTAACTAAGGATCACCTCCACACTGAAGGGTAAAGTCGAGAAATTTATAATTTCAGGGGCAAAGCCCTTTTATGTTCAAATTTTCATGAAAAATAAAAAAAATAAAAGAGAAATTGATGAGGCAAAATGCCAATGTGCTCCACCTAAAAAAAGTAAAAAAGAAAGAAAAAAAAACTAATAGGAAAAATATTAAAGTGCTTCACATAAAGAAATGATCCCTGATTTGATTACCCTGTAAATACAATTTGGGTCTATTTTACCCAATTTTTGAAAACTTTTACCCTAGCCTATGTTACGTTTCTTAAAAGTCCATTTTGATCGAACAAGAATACTCAATTTGGAGAATCATGAATTGAATTAGGGTAAATTTACCATTGGATTGTTTGAAACTTTGATCAAAGTGTCATTAATGAAAAAGGGAAAGAGAAATAAAAAAAAAATGAAGAAAAAATGTGCAAAAAAAAAAAGCAAAAAAAGGGCAAAAAAAAAATTACAGGGAAAAAAAGCAAGAAAAAAAAAGAAGAAGAAAGAGGAAAAAAATGACTTAAACTGAAAACCTGAAAAAGGCAGTTTAAATGAAAATAAAAACTTAAAAAAAAAAAACTTCATATGAAGTCCCTAGAATGAGGATGATGACAAGCTTAAAGATTGAAGATATTAATAGAATGTGTTTTTGAAGGATGATCTTGAGTTTGAGTTTAAAATTGTCGAAGTAATCATTATTTTGGATGTTAATGTCCTATTTGAATAAATCACAGTATTTTATCTTTGTTCACCATTGAGTTGTTCTTGACCCTACCTTTTGTTCTCTCAATAATAAAGATTCATTTTTCTCACTCTTTACCAAATGAACATTCCATGAATGAACCAAGAAAATGTATCATGTTTGTCATTAATTTAAAAAATGCCAAATAAATGAATGACATTTTTCATAAGGAGTTTTTTATTTTTTTGAAAAAAATTCAAGATGAGATAAATGAAAGAAGCATGAGAAAATGATTTACAAGGGGGTAAACAAGATGACTCAGTGATGAATTTAGTGATAGATTGATTGACATGACTTGTGAGTTGTGATCAGATGAGAAGAATGACATTGATCAGCTGATAAATTTACTTTGAGACTATTAATACCGAAAAGCTAAAAAAGATTGATGGCATCTTAAGAACCTTGTCACCACATTGAAAATTTCATACATTACATTTGCATCCCGAATAGGACATGCATCGTTGCAATATCATCATTACTCATTCGATTTTGGCTCAGTCTAGATCATTTTTTAACTCGTGGTTTTGTCCTGATCTCCTGATTTTGGCTTAGTTTAGATTATTTCTTATGACTTGTGGTTTCATCCCAGTCATTTATTTTTTATCTCGACTCAATTTTGGTCGCTTTAGTTTTTGACTCGTGGTTTTGTTATGGTCACCCGATCTTAGCTTAGTCTAGACATTTCTTATAACTCGTGATTTCATCTTTGTCATTTATTTTTTATCTCAACTTGGTTTTGATCACTTTGTTTTTGACTCATGGTTTTGTCTCGGTCACTTGATTTTGGCTCAGTCTAAATCATTTCTTATGACTCATGTTTTTATCCTAATCATTTATTTTTGACCTCAACTCAATCTTGGTCACTTCATTTTTTGACTCATGATTTCGTTTTGGTCACTCGATCTTGGCTCAGTCTAGATCATTTGTTATGACTCGTGATTTTATCTTGGTCATTTATTTTTTACCTTAACTTAATCCTGGTCACTTCATTTTTTGACTTATGGTTTTGTCTTGATCACCTGATCGTGGCTCAATCCAAATAATTTCTTATGATTTATGGTTTTGTCCTAGTTTCACCAAAATCTAACCAAGAATCATGCTCGGACAGAACCAATCTAGGCTTGAATCTTGGGATTGGATTTTGTCCGATTCCTAAGGCTGCCTATAAATTAAATTGAACATTACAATGAATAACAGATAGAGGATTAACTGGGGTGAACTAGGGAATTGGTGAAAAAAATTGCAACTTTGGCGAAATTTTTTGTGTAGTATTGGGTTTTGGGATTCTAGGTTCGATTTGAAGTTTTCGAGTATGGTTTATTGATTCTGGTTTAGATTTAGGTTTGTGAGGTTAGGTTTGGGTTCATGAAGGATTTTTGAAGGAATTTGGAGAATCTAAGAATTTTCAAGGATTTTTTCTAAAAAATTTGGGTTTGGATGAATTTTTCGATGAATTTTCCAATGGGATATGAATTTTTCGATGAGTTTTATGGCAAAATATGAATTTTTCAATAGGATTTTCCAGAAATCAGTAAGGATTTTCAGTTTTTGATGGGATCTCGATTGGATTTTAGAGAGAAAAAAAACGTTTCTAGGTCTAGAGAAATAGTAGAGGCATTTAAGATAAAAATGCTAAATGATTGCTTTTATACTGCTATGAAACAGCAACATTTTGGTAGCCCAAGATTTGAGCTCTCACCCGCTAACTCGTGGTTGACCTGCGTACTGACCCAACCCGATCGCAAGGTTTTTCTTTTTCTTTTTTTATTTTATTTTATTTATTTTTATTTATTTTCATATTTTAAGTTTTGTTTTATTTTTATTTCTTTTGTTTTTATTTATTTAGTAATTCAATTTTTATTAATAAAAAAAGAAAAAATGTCTTTTCTTTCTGGAAAAATGCAAATGACACAAAAAACAAAAAAAAAAAACTTTTCAAATAAGTTTTCGAAATAAAATAAAAAGACAAAAAAACAGATCTTTTCAAGTTTTTTTAAAAAAATAAAAAAACAAAAAAAATCATTTCAATAAATAACAAAAAATCTTTTTCAAATAAAAATCATTACAAAATAAATTTATGAAATTTACCAAACTATTGAAAAATTTTTATAGATTTAATTTTTTAAAATGGAATCCACAAAACTATTGAAAAATTTCATAAATCTTTTTTTTCAAATAATAATAATAAAAATATAAAAAATATAAAATAATTTTTATCCTCTAAACTTTTGGAGAATTGATTCCAAAATTAAGTCTTACCGAATTATTGGGAGACTTAATGAATTTTTTAAAATAAGATTTTTGTAAATATCTTTTGTAATAAAATTTTACTAAGTTATTAGGAGATCTGCTTTAAAGTAAGTTTTACTAAACTATTGAAAGATTTTACTAATTTTTTTGAAATAAAGATAGACCAATAAATTTGATGATGGAGCTTTTTCAAAGTAAGACACTAGTTTACATGAATACTCCTGATGTGAGAGAATTATCTTAAATTGCTACTAAACTATTGAAACAATTTAAAGATATATTTTCAATATTAAACTATCCGATAAATTACAAATGTGATCAAGGCTTGGATAATCTGAAATCTAACTGGTATCATCTTTTGGATGGGCGTTGTAGGGGTGCTATAACCTTTCCCACGTGTAACCATACTCTCGAACTTGAACTTTGGTTTCGTGGATCAGATTTAATCAGATGGCCAATCACACCTAAATAAAAAAGGTTGGTGACGACTCCTCTAACCCATGTTTAGCGGTAGGTCCACGAACCTGTACGTTATGACAAACGACAACTTAAAAATAAAGAAAAGATTGCACGTAACCTGTTGAGATGTCACCTACTTTACTTTATATCTCATTTATACACCACACACCACTAAGAACAAAGCCACACCCTTTATATAGGGATTTATGTTAGTTGTAGCACCCACTTGGAGAATTCTAGAGAGGCCAGGCAACAATATCAAATTTCACTTTAAAAGAAAATCAGTCTAAATCATAGAGAGAAAAAAATCAAAATCCACTCAAGAAAAAACTAGAGAAGAAAAGGGAAGTAGTTCTCAATATTTTAAGAAAAGTATAAGACCAAAAATTTGAAGGAGATAAAGCAAACATGACATTGGCACCAAAGCAATGTTATAAGTACGGATTTGAAATGGTTAAAGAATGAAAATATTATTTCCACTCAAACCCTATTAATATATATATATATATTCATTAGGACTACTATTAATTGGTGATTCTATGATTCCAAAGTGATTATTTTTCACACAAAAAAGTTTTAAACATGTTATAATATCTCAATTTGTTTTTAAGTAAAATTAAGAGTTATTTATTTTGGTTGTTTAACTCTCAATTAAGATATTGTCTTAATTATTTTAACTAATAATATCAAACCTAGCAGTTACCGATTTTTAAAGAGTACATTGTTGTTATTTAATTGTTGACAATGTGTTTTAAAGAAAATTGAATATTTTCTTTTAAGGAAGTCAAACGTGAATGGAGGAATATTGTTTTATACTTATTACTCATGTGAAAGTTTTGAGGAATGAATTTTGAACAAATAAGTAAGTTATTTATTTTGTTTTTAATTGGTTCAATTCCTCCCTTGATAATTTTCCTTGAATTTTGTTAGTTTACTTCTAAGAAAGAATAAGAATTTTATATAATTTTTTCTCATTTCACTTTCCTTGTTTTGAAAGTTATTGCAAAAATGATAATATTAAGGTTTGACCTTTTTTATCATTATTTATTAATGTCAAAACTGTTCTTTTTTAAAAGAAGTAAAACTCAATGGAAGTCTTTTGCATATGTTTATCAAAATAGTAAGAACTCATAAATATCTTAAAGTAGTTGTTTTGGAGATATCATATATGTTGAGGTTGGTGGGAGTTTATAGGTTATTAGTTTGGGTACATTGTAGACATATTCATGAATTTCAAATTTGTTGAAGTTGATCTCATGTTGAGACAATAAAAATTTTGAATTGTATGAACATATGAATATGAAATTTGTTCATAATATTTTAATAGTTTTAGAAGTGAATTATTAAAATGACACCATGGAAGTCCCAAAACAACAATAGTTATCACATTTTGTATGATGATAGACATTACATAATTTTGTTATGATTCCTTTTGCTGTTGTGCTCCTTAATCATTATTCAAAATTTGATTAGAGTAGGTTTGTAATTCACTGGATCTATCAAAGTCATTGTTATTTGATTTTATGATAACATATTTTCTTTATGTGAGGATTATGGTATTACCTAGTTTATAATATGGATATATGTATTTATGAAAAATGGAACCTACTAAGGTTTTTGGTTGATTATGATAATATATGCATTATAAATTTTGATTATGAAACCATTATTGTTTTTGATTTCTTTACTTTGTTAAATGTATCAATTGCTAATTACCTACATGATATAACTTAAGATGAATAAGTTCATAAGGTACTATAAAGTTAAGAGGACATAATTGTTTTATACATTCATCATAATTGTTATTTGTGTATATATCTAATTGTATGTGCACATTATATTGACTAATTTTATTTGCACATCTCATATTGACATGTCATATTATAAAATCTTAAGACTTGGTGTATCATTAAGTATGACTTTAATGTTCTTAAGGTATATCTTATAAGTGATACTAACAAGTAACCTTGAGGATAATGAGTAAACATACAGGTACATCTAGATATTATAAAGATTTCTCAATAAGTTTAGAGAAATCAACAAAAGGACTAACAATAAAAATAATACAATAAGATCATATTTAGATGTTATTTTCTTTTTATACGGCCACACTAAGATCCATTACTAATAAAGTCTCTAATATTTCTAACCATGGATGGTCTTGTGTTAATAAAGGGCACAAATGATGCCATAATTCAATATTAGATGTTTTATTTGATAGCATTATTAAGATATTGTCTCAATGACTAAATTATTTTTAAAACTAAGGCCTGATCAAAGTAAAGTTAATTAGCTTGAAGTTTTATTTTCTAAATTATGTTTTCTTAAAATAAACAACTTGATCAATATTGCTCAAGTGGGAAAATATTAGAATTTTTCATAATGCGAGCTACTATTAATTGGTGATTTTATAGTTCAACAAAATAGGTTGATAAATTTAATCTTAATATGAAACATGTGGGATACCCAATAATATGTGTGGGCTTTGCATATTTTATTGAGTTAGTGTGATTTGACAATTGTATAATCTTTTGGCTTAGTAAGTCTTTGATGGAGATGCTTTTAGGGTTTTAATAAAATTGAGGTCTACTCTTCACTTTTAATTAATTGTATCTACTCATTAAAAATCATCATAAAAAGAAAAGAGTGAAAAAAAAAGATCTAGTCTCTCAAAAAAGCTATTGTACTTTCACTTATTATCAATACTTGACCAAATAGATGCTTAAATTAATTGATTGGTGTTGTAATTATCACATAGTAGATCTTAGATTATGCTTACAGGACTCAAGAGTGAGTATGAAATATGAATATAAGTTCAACACTTATTTACTCATTTTTAAAATTTTTTTTCATATATTTAGATTGTCTGACTCCTTACTTGCGTTTATCACATATATGTTGAACACAGGGTACTCAAAAGAAAATGAAGAACACAAGTAATTAATATAGTTCATTTAAGATTTTATTAAATAGAAAATGAAAACAATCACAAAGATATGGGAAGATAAGTGTAATATTAGTTAAAAAGAAAAAAATACAACTTGGTTGAAGACTGTAATCATTTTTAGAAAGCTAGAAAATTAATTTAGCTTTTTTTTTTTAAAATTTAATGAACGTGACTTAATATTTAATATTTGTGATAAGTGGGTTTGTGAATGATGATGTGGGTGCAATAAATATATCAATAATAATGTGATTTGAATTTTTTTAAATTATAATATATAAAATTAAGTTAAAGATTAAAAATAAAATAAAATTAATAACTTTAATGTAAAAATCAATTTAATTTAATTAAATATATAAAAAATAATCTAGTGTGTAATATATACGAAAGGATTTTTAAAATTTCGAGGAAATAGCTATAATGAGGACCGCCCCCAGCATGGTACTAGAAAAATTAATATTAGTTGCAATTGGTCTTGAAAACAATTAATGTTTGGATAAAATTCGTGTTGGTGTATAGCTGTCTTGACAAGGGCAACAACCTAAAATTACAAAGTGGAAAGCCAATTAATAATTAAGGCTAGAGATTTTTATAATGTTTTTGTTACGATAATCTAGTTAATGTTCGAAAAAAGAGAATGAGAGAAAACTTGGTAAAAGAAAATTAAGAAATTGAATGAATAATACTTAAGAAAGAAGAACTATTTATACTTATAGAATAAGAATATCAAGCTTGGATGGCTTGAGCTCTAAGTAGTAGGATTAGGGCTAGCATTGTTGGTCTAACCTAATCTTGCAATCAACAACTTAATTAAGAGACAACAAATCAATATTCTTATGTGCATTAAAGTGATAAATTGAGATCATCAAACTAGCATGAAATTTTAAACTTTAAGTCGACCTGACACGTCAGCTTAAGTCGAAACGATCAAATTACTCTCATTTAGTTGAGGCAAAATATTTATTTTATCCTTTGAATGATAAAGTGCCACCAACAATTGGTAGCATTAATTCTTGTCTCATTCATATTTGATAGCTACCAAATGGACGTTTATTAAATTCTTAATGAAAATAATTATCAAGAGACACTAGCTAAGACATTATATTAGAAACTGACCAGCTCAAGCAAAAATTATATAGTTCCTTTCCTTTTGTTTCCTCAAAGAGAGAAAGAGAGAAATATGGTACCTTCAATAGAACAAACTGAAGGAAACAAATTCTCCAGCCAAAATTCTACCCCCAATGAAGATGGAAAAACAATGATGGATCATAAGGGAGGGGGGTGGACAACTTTCCCCTTCATTATAGGTATGTATACTCTTTGGTTAATCTCTAGTAATTAGAATTAATTTCGTCTAAGGTACTAATCGTTCGGTTTTAATTTTGAAAATTCGTTTCATGGGAATCAGTTTGTCCATGCCAATGAAGTTTATTGTGAAACTCGTCTCGGGTTAGTTTAACTAGTAAACGAAATAGGTTGATTAATTTTTCTTGATTTAAGCAAATATTATGCAGGAACAATGACAGGGGTTTCCTTGGTAGCCGGTGGGTGGACAGCAAATTTGATAGTATTTCTAATAAGTGAATTCAATGTGAAGAACATCACTGCTACTCAGATCAATAATGTAATACTTGGCTGCACCAGTCTCTTTCCTGTTGCTGGAGCCATTGTTGCCGACACCTTCTTCGACTCTTTCGTCGTTATCGCCACTTTTGTCGTTGTTTCCTTATTGGTAATACCCTCAAAACTCACTTATTGGTAACAATTTTTTAATTCTGTTGAATTATTGGAAATATATATACAATAAAAAGAATTTTTTTCGTACAATCGGTTTTGTTAGGCAAGATATTTTGGTGGCAAAGGTACCATAATGGTTTTAGATGTGTGGTTCTTGTAGTTAACAAAAAGATGTCCTGTCCAATTATATCGTGTTTTTGTGTCTGATAATTGTAACATTAATTAACCATCCTTGAAACATTAATAAATTACAACATTATTCGAATTGAAAACTTCCAAATTAAAGAATCTCAAGTTCTAATGATCTCCAGGAATATTCTTTTGTCTTTGCATTGATATTATAATTGTTTTTCTTTTTTATACCAAACATGGTAGTATTAAAGCTAGATTATGCCATAATCCTTTTATTTGTATGTGAAATTACCATCTGTGTATTCAATCTATTTTTCTTGATCAATCTATCACAACAATATCAAGGTATTTTGTTTTATTGCAGCCACAAATCCAACGTCGGATCTCTTCATTACTAATTAATTTAGGGCTAATGTTATGAATGAGACTTAAATTATAATAAAATATTTAATATGATATCTGGATTTTAAAAATTTTTAATGTGATATTTGAATTATAAATTTGTGAACTAATATGATGCTTAGTGTCATAATGTATAGATCGTGGATCTACCACTAGACATGGATTAGAGGAGTCGTCACAAATCTTTTTTGTTTAGGTATGATTGACTACTTGATAGAATATGTTCCACTTAAAGAAGAGTCTCAAGATTAACTTAGGTATCTTTAAAAGGTAAATTATGATTTATGAAACTAAATTTTAGGTTCAGGAGTATGGTTATATATGATGAAGGTTATAGGACCCCACAACGTCCATCCAAAGAATAGTACCAGTTTGATTTCAAAAATTTCAAATTAATATGTTTATAATTTAACAAAATATTTAATATTAAAAATTAATCTTAAAATTATTCCAATAGTTTAGTAGTAATTTAAGATAATTCTTTCACATCAAGAATATTCATAGAAACTAGTGTTCCGCCCTGAAGAGCCTCCGTCGTCGAATTTATTAATGTATTTTATCCAAGAAAATAAATAGTAAAATCTTCCAATAGTTTGGTAGGATTTATTTTGATACAGATCTTCCAATAGTTTGGTAAAATTTTATTATAAGATTGTTTTTTAAAAAATGCATTAAATCTTTTAATAGTTTAGTAATATTTAATTTAAGATGCAAATCCTCCAATAGTTTTTTAAGATAAAATACAAAATATTTTGTTAACAATTATTTAAAAAAAAATTGATTTATGAAATTCTTCAATAGTTTGGTAGAATTCATATAAAATTAAGTTCATAAAAAATCTTCCAATAGTTTGATAGAATTCATGAGTTTATGTGAAATATAGTTTTTTATTTTTTTATATGTTTTTTACGCTATTTTCCAGAGATATAATAATAAAATGAAATTTTATAAAATATTTAATAAATAAAAAATTGCTCACTTTTAAAAAAAATTAGTAAAATAAAATAAAAAAACTAAAAATAAAATAATAAAAAACTTAAAAAACAACAATGGTAAAACAAAAATCAAAAAATAAAAATAAAACGAAAAAAGAAAATATGTAATTAGGTCGAGTCAGACACGTGGGTCGTGCACGGGTTGACGCATGGATTCTAGGTTGGTTGAAACCGTGTCATTTGGCACTAATATAAAAGCCAACCCCTTAATCTTTTCTTCAGAAGTACCCGATCCTTTCTCTTTCTAACCAAATTTCTCTCTATCTTCTCTCTAAAAAACTTAAGAACAAGCCACCGAAAATTGGGTAATTCATCAGTTTCTAAAAAAAGTCATCGAAATTTGACTAAGAAATTCAAAGTCCATTGGGAAATTCAACGAAAAATTCAAACATTCAACCTAAAAAACTTAATTTTCCAAAAATTTCTCAGAAATTTCCATATTTTTCTAAAAAATTCAACCCAAACCCAAAAACTTCAATCTTTCAAACTTTCAACCCATAAATTATAAACCTTGAAACCCAAAAATTTCTAAACCTAGAATATTTTGTCCAAAAATTAACTCGTCAGAAACTTTAAATCCAACAATATTTCTTTCCCAAAAATTGACTTGTCTTTCCTCTATAAATTCCCTTTTCAGTTTCTCTGTAATATTGTGTTCAATTTATAAGTTGCTTTAATAGAAATTTTAGGGTTGAGACAAAACCAATCCAAGCTTGAATCCTGAGATTAGATTTTGCACAAACATAATTTTAGGCCTAGGTCTAGCAAGTTGTCTGATTGATTTGATCTCGGATTAAAAGTCTTTTGATTATGCAAATTGATTTCCTTTTGTTTCGGTTGATTTTAGACTTAATTTCCTTATTCAATCACAAATTAAGAGAAAAGGAAAGATAATAATAATAATAATAATAAAAACATCAGCTGAACCCAGACACAGATGAGCATTTACAGTTGCCCATCTTTGCACATCTTTGTTATATAGGGAAGATGAAAAGACCTAGATATCTACTTTGTCCAACCCAAAATGAAAGTCAAATTAATAGGTGAAAATTATCAAAACTAAGCTACAGTCAGAAAGATAATTTGAGTTAAGTTGAGATCGAAAATAAGTGATCGGGGTCGAATCATGAGTCAAAAAAATGATCTAGGTTGAGCCGAGATCGATTGACCAGGATTTAACTGCCGGTCAAAAAAATGATTTAGACCGAGCTGAGATCAAATGACCAAGATTGAACCATAAGTCGGAAAGATAATCTGAACTGACCTAAGCTGATATTGAACCACAAGTTAAAAAACCAATTGACATAGACCAAGTCAAGTTTGAAGATGAATGATCGAGGTTGAAACACGATTAAAAAAATGATCTAGATAAAGCTGAGGTCAAAATGATTGGGATTGAACTATAAGTCAGTAAGATGATCTGGATTAAGCCGAGATCAAACAACTGGGATCAAACTGCGAGTCAAAAATATAATCTAGATTGAACCAAGATCAAACGACCAGGATCAAACTTTGAGTCAAAAAGATGATTTGAGTTGAGTCGAGATCAAAATAAGTGATGATGCATTATGCAAGTGCCTGCTTATCTAAGATGTAAATGAAACCTCAATTGTGGTACTAAAGTTTCGATAGCTTTCTTTCACTTTCTCATCTTTGCATATTTCTTGCAAGGAGATTACAAACCATTCTTTGTCATTCAAGATAAGCACTTATCTTTATCCCAAATGGAGCTTTCAAAATCAATGACTTTATCATACTTTGAGGATTTCATTTTTGGCCCTTGTCTTTTTTAATTCTCTCAAAGTAACGCCTGATTTCTTATGACATTACTCAATCATTAATCATTATCCTAATTTCAAAATATAAGATATAAATTATGTACTTATTCTATTTATGGAAAAGCATAAAAGGAAAGGCAAATATTGAAAGTGGGATATACATAGGATGAAATGAATATCATTTATTTGGAGAAAGAGTAAATTACAAATGATAGCAAAGGAACATAATAAAGGTGTATAAGGACAACTATTTGGGATAGCGATGTCTCAAGTTAAACAATCAGATAATCGTGATAACAAATCTTGGATTTCTTTCAAAACTCAACCATATGATGCCTCCATCACTTCAGAGCTTTACAAAATTCATTGATTTTGGTGTCCTCTTAAATGAGGCTATATCCTTCATATCCAAGTCGCCTTTACAGGTTTTTAACTTAAATAAAGTTCAAGTCACCCTTTAGGGTTTTCAACTTGAACTTTTTTTTTTTTTTATACCAGCAACCCCTTTCGAGTTTTCAACTTAAACTCTTTTTTTTTTTGCTCAAGCCACCCTTTCGGGTTTTCAACTTGAACTTTTTTTTAAGTGAAGTATTTCTTCACAGCATCAGAATTTAAAGGATTAGAAAGGTTATCTCCCCCATCTCTAACAAAATTAGGGCTCCCCCTGAAAATGCCCTTTTTACATGTTAACTTTATAGGTTAAATGGTGATCCAAGAGGGGGGTGAATTGGATTTCTTCAAATTCTTACCAAACAAATGATTTCAATATAGTTGAATAGAAATTAACACAATAAGCACTTTTGATGAAAATATAATGCAAGCAATAACAATTAATGAATCTAAAATCAAATATAAACAATAATAAATTGTAAGGAGATAAGGATAGAGAAATCAAAGATAATGATTTATAGAGGTTCGATCCTTCTCCACAAGGCACCTATGTCCTCTTTTCTTGGTTGTCCACACCAAGGCTTCAATCCACTATTCTTGAATTGAAAATACAACCTATCTTTTTCTTTCTAAGACTTAAGATAGAAACCTCTACTCTTTATAGTATTTTACCCAATCTCACTACAAAGCTCTCAAGAGGATACCTCATCTCTTGTTCTCTTCCACCCTTGTATATCAAAGATAATTTTACAAACAATAGAACAACCTCTCTAAGGTTAAGTGTTTGCTTAGTTTAAGTAGAAGAAAATGATGAATGAACAACAAATAAAAATTGGATACAATAAATACAAAGATATAGACTTTAAAGCTCTAAAAACTCTTGATTCTTTAAGAGAATGAAAATGTGGCTTATTGGCTCTTGCTCTCTTGATTCATCTATCTTCTTGGTGTGTTGAAGTGCTCAATTTATAGAGAAATTGAAGAGGTAGTCGTTAGAAGTGTTTGGGAGAAGAAAATAGCCGTTAGAACACCAAAAAGTAGTCGTTGGATTGTTTCCGCCCAGAACCAATCAATCCTTTCTACGAGGAGATCAATTGGTTCATATTTTGAACCAATTTTCCTTCAAAAATCATGACTTGATCGATCCCTTCCATGAGGGGATCAATCTTGTCAGTGGATGGGTGGTTATCTATTATTCTGCACTCTACTTACTAATTTGAACATATTTTGAGTTATACAAATCCAAATCATAAATCGTTTGAATATTTAAAAACTAGACTTAAAGGGCTTTTTATCATTTAAAGTTCATTACCTAATTCATTGTGTACGAATTATAGTAATTTTTCAAAGTTACATTTTATGCAATTTTTCTGACAACTGCAAAGTGTCTAGTAAAAATTTAAAATCTTTTCTTAAAAAATTTAGATTTTGATTTTGTTTAATCCATTAGAAAGTAAACCCAAAGAACTTTCTAACCATATAAAATTTAAATATTAAGACTTTGTGAATTAATACAAAAAAATAAAACAAGTTCAATGTTGAAAAACTTTATTATTGTAAAACAACTTTCTCAAGTTAATCTATTTCTCAAAACCAATATTATCAAAATTATATTAAGTTCAAAATGAATAAGTTCACTTTAAAAACAACAATTGGACTTTCATTTAAGCTCAAATAAATAATCTTTAAAGATAGATTTGGTTTGAGAAATATGAAAACAAAGAAAAGTTTGTTTAAGCTTTGAAAATCATATTATTTATTTAGTACCAAAATATAAAACTTAAGAACATGTACTAAATAAAACCTTTTACAAAATCTTGATCAAGTTTATTTAGCTTTAATATTTTGTCATTTCAAAATAAGGATCAATTCAAGGCTAACATTACAATATATGATTATTCCTAATTTGCAGTCCATTTCCTCCTATCATCATGTTAACTTAGAAGAATCTTTTTCTACACCAATTCTTTTTCTCGAAATTGATGAGGTTACACCTTTTTGTTATGAGCTCTCATTATTTTTTTTGGTGTAATTATTCATGATAAAGTGCTGTTAATCTCTTTTCTTTAATGAAGTTCAATTACTTATAGCGCTCTTGGCTCCATTTAGATTCTTCTAACCGAACTTCCCTTAAGATTCTAAGAGATGGGATTTCTACTTTCATTGGCAATACGACTTTCATTTCATAAACCAAAGAAAATGAAATTGCCCCAATGGAAGTACGTATTGATGTTCAGTATACATGCAAAGCAAAAGGTAATTTCTCGTGCCAATCCTTATATGTTTTGGTCATTTTTTTTATAATTCTTTTGACATTCTTATTTGCAGCCTTTACTACTCCATTCGTCTTTGGGTAGTATGGAGTTAAATTATGGTGCTCAATCTTGAATTGAGCACATATTTCTTGCATGATTTTGCTATTTAAGTTCTTTGCATTATTGAGATGATCTTTTTTGAGATTCTGTATTTACATATTATTTCTCTCTTGATAAACTTGTGAACTACTGATATAGTTACGTTTGTAAAAGAAGTTACTTCGACCCATTTAGTGAAGTAATTCATCATCACAAAAATGAATCTATTCCTATTTGATGCCTTTGGAGTGATAGGACCAATGACATCTATTTCTCACATAAAAATGGCCAAGGTAGTGCCATAACATCTAAAGTAGTGGGTAGAGCATGAATCTTATCAGCATAAATCTAGCATTTATGATATTTTCAAGCATAATCAATGCAATCCCTTTTCATTGTCAACCAATAATATTTGATTCTCATGATTTGTTTTGCCATCATATATCCATTTACATGTGCTTCATATATACCATCATGGAACTCCCCAATGATCTTCTTAGCCTCAGAGGCATTTACACAGCATAATAATACTTGATCTTTGCTTCTTCTATACAAAACCTCCTCATCTAAAAAGAATTCTATAGTTAATTTCCTCATAACTCTTTTATCATTTTTCATTGCTTGATTCGGGTATTACTGATCCTTTAGATATCACATAATGTCATAATACCAAGGATTTCCATCTTTTTCCTCTTCAAGGCTAGCACAATGCATCGATATATCCTTGACATCTAACTTAATGGGCTAAATTTCAGCAATATTACCAATTTGCACTATTATAGCAAAGGTGGCTAGAGCATCTACAATTTGATTTTCTTCATAAGATAAATGTTCAAACTAGAACGTCTCAAAGTACTTGTATAACTTTAAGATGTATTTATGGTATGAGATGAGTTTTGAGTTCCTCATTTTTCATTCTCCTTTCAATTGATAGATAACCAAGGCTAAATCCCTGAACACCTTTAATATTTTAATTTTTTTGTCCATAGCAACATGTAATCCCATAACATAGGCCTTGTACTCAGCCATATTATTTATGCAATTGAAATTAAATCTTACTGTAATGAGCTAGTAATGTCTTTTTAGTTATATTAAAATTGCTTCAATCCCATGCCTTATGGCGTTAGCAACCCCATCAAAATACATTCTCTATGAATTTTCATCATCATTTTCTTCTTTTTGGTTTTGAGACAACCATTAAGTCTTCATCCAAAAAATCATGTTTTATGGGTTTATAATCTTTTGAGGCCTGGTCCATAAGAAATTCAGTAGTGGCACATCTTTTGATCATTTTTTAGCTCACATACACTATGTTATACTCTGAAAGCATCATTTTCCATCTTACGATTTTTCTTGACAATAATGGCTTCTCGAAGATATACTTGATTGGAACCAATTTAGCTATAAGCCAAGTTGTGTGATAAAGCATATACTGCCTGAATCTTTTAACTATCCAAGCCAAGGCACAACACATATTCTCTAATGATAAATACTGTGACTTGTATTCCTTATACTTCTTACTTAAGTAGTAAATAGCTCTTTTTTTTCTACCAGATTCATCATGTTATCCCAGCATACATCTCATCAACTTCTTATACATCACTATGTACAGAATCAGTGGTCTTTCTGAAACAGATGATGCTAATATTGAAGGATTTTACAAGTATTACTTAATCCTATTAAAAGCCTTTTAACATTTTTTATTCCATTCATCGGGATAATTTTTTCGGAGGAGCTTAAAGATGGGGTCGTATTTGAAAGTAAGTTGAAAAATAAATCGAGAAATGTAGTTTAAGTTGCTTAAGAAACCTTAAATTTTTTTTGGTGTACTTGGCAGAGATAAGTTCTGAATGGCCCAAATCTTATTTGGATCAACTTCTATTCCCCTTTCACTAACTACAAAATCTAATAATTTTCTTGATTTGACTCCAAATGTACATTTAGACGGATTCAACTTGAGCTGAAACTTTTTTAACCTCTCAAACAGTTTCTTAAGGTTGGCTATATGGTTCTCTCACTTTTAAGATTTTGTGATCATATTATCCACATACACGTCAATCTCTTTGTGCATCATATTGTAGAATAGTGTCACCATAACCTTTTGATAAATTATCCTAGCATTTTTTAATCCAAATGGCATAACTTTGTAATAAAAAGTTTTTTATATAGTTACGAAAGTGGTCTTTTCGATATCATCTTGAACCATCTTTATTTGATTATAGCGGAAGAATCCATCCATAAAAGAGAAAACTGCATGTTGGGCCATATTATCCATCAATGTATCAATATAGGGCAAAAAAAATTATCTTTCAAACTAGCCCTATTCAGATCATGATAATCCACATACATTCATACTTTTTTATCTTTTTTAGGGATATAATTATGTTAGCTACCCACTTAGGATATTTGGCTACTTGTAGGAAGCTTGCATCAAATTATTTTTTACCTTATCTTTAATTTTCAATAGCATTTAGGTTTCATTCTTCTTAATTTCTGTTAAACTGATTTACATTTAGGCTTTAGAGGTAGCCTATGTTTCATTATCTTAGTGCTGAGCCCAGACATACCTTGGTAGGACTAAGTAAACACATCCATAAATTCTCAAAGCAAATCCTCTAATCGTTGTTTATCAACCACTAGGAGTGAGGTATCAACTTTTACTTTTTTTTTTATTTTCGATATCACCTAAATTGATCATCTTAGTAACTTCTTAATGAGGCTCAATAGATTTATTCTCTTGCTCAATTAATCTCATTAAATTTAGAGATAAAATATATTCTTCAAAATCTTTTTTAGTGTCAAGTTCATCAGTATTAATTGAATTTTTAAAATTAAATCTCTGATCATTGTCATGATTATCTTCATATTTATTTGGGGACCTGAAAGTGAGTAAAATAGAAAACATTAGCATAATGCTTTGATGGAAAATTGGATTGAATAAAAGAAATGGATAAAATGCATGCTCCTATATTTCATTGAAATAATGAATAATAAAAGGTCCAAACATAAAAGATCATCCCAATATTGTTGAGCATAACCAATTGGGAATTGTAATGACATTGAAAGAAAATCAGAGATAGCAAGCTTATAGATGACACTTCAATTCTTCAGCTCATAGTTTGGTGGGCATAGGTAAACCAACACTTCTTCATTTTAGCTATCATTGCCTACCATTTGAATGAATAGTTTAGCAAAAGCTTTTTTCCAACTTGGTTTGTCTGTGGTGCTCTCCTCAGCCCCTAGGTACATATATCTTCCAAGAATAAATGTTTCATATAAATAGGGAACAAACATTGGCCTATTTTTTACCCTCATCATATTATCTCACATTCTTTCTATTTCATAACCCAGACCCAATCTTCTGCTATTGTCTATAATCATTGGTAGTTCTTTTATCCCTTACAGATTTTTACCCAAACCAACTTCAATATTCCAACCCTTAATCATTTGACTGATCACAATTTTGTTGAACTTTGGTTGGTGTACTTTAAGTCTTTCGTCTACTGTGTTGACAAGTTCAAAAGATCGATAAGAGCATTCCACTAACTCTTTTATAGCTTTTACACATGAGACATTTATAAGCTGAATTACTAGTAAATCTTCTTCTTCAACCATGATCACTAATTGACCTTTCACATTAAATTTGATCTTTTGATGTAATAAAGAAAGACAGCACCTACCATGTGAATCCATGGTCTTCTCAATAAACAGCTATAAGATAGAGAAATATCCATAACTTGAAATTGTATATTGAAAACACATGGTCCAATTTGCATTGGTAACTCAATGTCTCTTAATACTTCACGCCTAGTCCCATTAAATGCTTGGACCACTATATAACTGCTTTTGATGTGAGACATATCAAAGGGCATTCTTGTCAAAGTAAACATGGGTATGATATTAATAGTCAAACCATTATTAATAAAGATTTTGGCTATTATACAGCTTTTACATTTAATAGTGATATACAAAGCATTGGTACTTTCTCTACGCTCAGATGGAATCTCATCATCACTGAAGGATATGTAATGTGATACCACTAAGTTTGTTGCCAAATGCTCATATAATCCATAGACACATTATGTGCCACATAAGCTTGATTCAACACTTTCAGTAAAGAATTGTAATACGATTCTAAATTTAGTAATAGTGATAATAAAAAGATTTTAGCTGACATCTTGTTCAATTACTCCGTCATAGAATATTCATTATGTTTCACTAATTTCAAAAACTCGCAAGCTTTTTTTTCCAGCACCTACTTTAGGATATCTTTCTTTAAAATCAATTTGGCTCAGTTTACTTCTCTATCACCTTCATTTTTTTTTTTTACCTTCTGTAAGGTTTTCGAGGTATAACATCTTCCACTTTTGGTCATGCCACCTATATCGGTTATGTTAGCAGTCTCAAATTTAGGCATAGTTTTTTTTACCCCTGAACTGTTACTTTACAACCATACTTTCATGGTACAACCTTTTCATTCTTATAGGGGAATGGACTTGGGACTTTGAATATCACTAGCTTGGGATAACCTTATCCCTGACTAACTTCGACTTCTTATTACAATGTATAGTGATTAGCTTTAGCACCAATTTGTCTGTCATAGCCACTTTGATTTTTTTGTGACCTCTATCTTTTCATACAACTTTATTTGGTAAAAATCTATCAACTTTTGTATCTCTTTATGAAACTGCTTGTATGTTTCAATAGAGTACCTTTGAGCCCTACTGTGATACTTGTATCTTTGATTTGGGACACATCTCTCATGATATGTGCATAAAACTATCGGTTATATCAATCCAACCTCGTAAAGAGCCTCATATAATTGATCGAGTGACATTTTGATATCATCTACTTTTCTTTTCATATGGCTTTTATCCTTACTCAAGGCATTCATTGCATGATTGGGTAATAGGTTACCACTGACATTTGGTGTTATGTTTCCACTAATGTCAAAACTTATCAACTCTTTTTTAATTAGACAATGCACCCTATGTTTCAAAGAAATGCAATTCTTAATAGAATCACTAGTCACCCCATAATGGTAATCACAATGGGCAATGAAATCATACCATTTGGGATAAAGAGGTTCAAACTATTTTGTAAGAATGAGAGCAATCAAGTGGTTTTTGTAAAGTTCTTGGTATAATTCAGTGTAGCTTATAGGAATAAGATCAAATATAGGTTTTTCTCAGGTATTTCATGGTTTTTACACATCACTTGTTGGGTTGGTTGGATGAGCAGAAGACTTTGTTGTGGTTGAATGAGGGGGTTATATAGTTGACTAGTAGGGGGATGTAGAAGTATGATTTACAATATGGTGATATATGGGATAGATTGATTGAGGGTAGTTTCTGAATTATTATCCTTCGAAATTCACAACTTGAGCCCACTTTCTTTCTTTTTAGGAACCTTTCTAGCAACAAAAAACTATTCCCCTTCTAATTTACCATTTTTATTGCATTTTTAATGATTTCACCTGAAATCACCATATCAACAAAATTCTTAGTCACATTCCCTATCATCTTCTCATAATATGAAGACTTTAGAGTGTTTACAAATAACACTGTTATTTTTTTCTTTATTAATAAAGGTTGCACTTGAGTAGTGATATCCCACCATCTTTAGGCGTATTCTTTAAAAGAATATGTTACTTTTTTCTCCATACCTTGCAACGAAAGACGATCGAAACCATATCTATAATATGGTAGTATTGATTGATAAAAGATCAAGTCAAATCATTTCATGATCGTATGTGAATCTTATCTAATTGAACGTACCACCTTATAATAGACCTGATTAAACTATCCTGAAATACATACATTAGCAGTTTTTCATTATTGGCATGTACTGTCATCTTATGATAATACATTATGACATGAGTAATGGGACACTTAGTACCATCATACTTTTTAAACTCTAGTACTTTAAACTTTGGTAGTATCATCATGTTTGGCACCAAACAAAGCCCCACAACATTTATGGATCCATAGAAGTCAATGTTTTCTATAGCTCATAATTTTTCTTCAATCATACTTATTGTTTGATTAGTTTTAGAGTTTTTTAAGGACATGGCCATCGTAACTTCACTTTTTCTTTTACCTTATCTAGATTAGGGATTTGGATTGGCTCGACTACCTTTTTAGCAAATATAAGATTAGTGTAACTCTAAACATTTACTTAGCTAGGTGTATAAGGTATTTTTGAGTAGCTGTAACTTGGAAACGTGATTTGTTGTGACTGAAAGCTTAAAGTGGTTTAGGTCTGATGTGGATTAAAACCTAAAGGATATAGTGACTCAGTGACGTCATGCTAGATATCTTCTTCCATCATTTTTCCTTTGTTTATCTTATCCAAAGCTTCAAGGATATTGCTTAGTTTCCCCTCAATTACCTTTTAAGCTTTTTCCAACCTTTCAAAACATTTTGTATTTTTTTGCTTCATCTTTCTGGCTCAAGCCCAAGTGTTATATGGATGTTAAGCTATTCTTACACTTTAGTACCATAATTTAAAATTAGTGATCATGATATGATTTGACATGAATGAATGTAATGCAATGCATGAAAAAGAATGGAAAAATATATATATATTTGCCCTTTTAAGGATTTTAACACAAGTGAACTTTCTTTTATTCCACAGAAGTCTGTTTTACATGAAGTTTAATATTTTCCCTTTGTAAAAGCCCCTAATCTGCTCGTATTGATCCTTAGCCTCTTCAATAAAGTTTAGTAATTGCTACCTATGCTTTCTTGTTGATATGACCAAAACTCTTAATGTCTCAATTTTTTCTGCCATTTTTTTCGCCTTAATCACTATCTTGCTTATCTCGACTATAAGATGCTTTATGTATCTTTATCTTTCTAACCCTTCTCTTTTGTCAAACCACACCTAATAGGATAATTTTCTGTGCTTTTTCATAAGTGTCATGATGTGATTTCTCTATTCATTTAACTTTTGCTTTAGCGTCTAGATGTACTTTCTAAACATTTCATTTTCATGCTGAGCTTCGACATAATCATCTTCCATTTAAGAGTATTCATTTTTTAGCTTTTCATTCTCACAAGCCAAAACTATGTTGTTTATTTCTTTGGCCTGTATTTTTATGTGTAACTTTTTACATTCTTGTCATAGCTCCATCAGCTCCTTAAGGGCATCATTTCATTCTCTGATGACCTTTGAGTCTTGCTCATATTGCACTCTTTGAAAAATCTTGTGGACTTAAATTTTTAACTTTTTTACTTTGTCTTTTCACTATTTTATTTTTTCTTGACGCCTTATAATCTCTTATTTCAATTTTTTTTTCTTAACTTCATATTCTTTCTTTGTAAGTTCTGACTCTAAAGATACATTATTCAACTCATGATTCAATAACTGGCAATGGCCCTTGAACATAGACGTAACCTTTTTACTTTTTTTGGCTTTTCAAATCAAATATCCTTTAATGACTTTATCAATAAATAGTTCAAGGCTTATCTTATTGGGCTTCTCTAGGCTTTGATTATGCCATCAATTTTTTGAAAAGTTCTAGGCTCCCCATACGAACAGTCAAATTGGCTGAGCTTATATGTCATAAGAATAAATTTTCAAATCTATATTATTTTCTTACCATCAATGGTGCATAACCTGTTGACCCCATAAGCCTAAGAACGAAACCCTTATCTCATCTCCACATTGATACAATATAGGTTTTCGGTTCATCCATGGGGTTAACCATTTCACTTGACAAACTGTGAGCTTCTGTGGTAAATATTTCTATTTTTTTTTATCTTTACTTTGGCCCATTCACTCTCACAGAATTCCTTAACTGGATTTCGACTACGAAAATAAAGCTTAAAGAAAACATTTTTTTTTGCATTTGAAATGACTTTTCATCCATAGATACAATAGTGGTATGCAATCCAAAAAATGAGCATTATCATTCTATCTGTAAAAATTCAAAGATCTAATGATTTCTACTAATATAGCTGGTAAAAGATTACATCCCCTTTCAATCTATTCAAATAAATCTATCATCTCTATCTTAATGTAGCCTAAGACCTTGGGGAAAATGACCATCCCATATATTGCTAGAGCAAACACATCATTCATTAATCATCATCAGGGTGTTTGATAATGAAGTCCTAGAGAAACTCTCATGAAATACCCTTATGCTCTTTTTTCTCTTAGATATATGAATCTGTGAGCTATTTTTCTATCCTTAAAATATAAGCCAGCTTTTTATGATACCCTGATTTTTGTTTCTTTACATATATTCTGTCTGGATACTAAATATGCATACCCATCAGAGTTGAGTATTCTTCTATTATTGGTAGCAAATCGACTTTATTAAAGATGAAGCAATGATAAGAAGGATCTTAAAATTGTACCATAACTTTAATGAGTGAATTTTCAACCCTTATTGATAAAAAATGTGTAATATGCCCAAACTTCTGACAAAAAGCCTACTGTTTTGAAAGAACCATGCTATTCTATATATCTAAAAGGCCTTTCAAATCATTTTGTTTGAGAAGCAAATGAACTTGCTTTGGTAAACTAGAGACATAATCAAGAGGTAAATAATCATCTTTTTTTTTTGCTACCTTTTTTTTTACTCTATCTTCACATCTATGGGTGAATCACATTTGAAAAGTGACACCAGAATGTCTACACATCATATAACTTAGATTGAGACTAAAGCAAACTTATCTAAAAATAAAATGGGCTTATACTTGGTCTAAATTCATTAAATAAATACATAAATAAGGTAGGTTGGAATAAAAAGATTGTGTTCACACTAGCTAAAAAAGAAGAGCATAAACATGGATGAGATTGTGATCAGATTCATTATTATATAATCTGTAGGAGTAAATGGGTAGATTATGTTCACATGCAAATCTTATGATTTTAGGCACGATTCTAACAATGAAATATGAAAGTTTTCATGCTTGGAGGGACATTCTTAGCCTATATATTTTTTATTATTCTTTGGTAAAAGGCTGAATGGAGTTTTCTTTATCCTTAGGCAATCTTTTAGATTATTTTTCAATGTTTTGTATCTGTTAGGTAGATTTTCTAGAGCGATAAAATTTTATTATTCTGTATCCTTGATTAGAATTCTTATAGTGCTATTTCTATATCACTTAGTTTCTAGTCTTTGTGGTGAACTTTTATCTCTTTTAATCTAATAATCATAGTCTATCATTATTCAAATTCTTGTAAGTTATCACCTTTGTGAGTTTTTCTATTTACAATTAATCTTTACATCTTAAACATCAATTCCTAGCATCAAATTAGTATCAAAGCTATGGCAGGTCATTATCATCAAGCACCAACAGAAAAGGTTGAAGGCAACACTGATGTTATAGTAACTACTAATATTAACCTAAGGGATATCTTCATAAAGAATATGGATAACAGATCTTTTAACTATAACATCAGTTGTATATACAAGAAGAGAGACAAAAAATAATGAGGCAATGAAGGAGAAAATAATAAGATGAAGGAGAAACCAATCCATTCTATGGAAAATAGTGATTATGATGATAGCACCCTATCTCACCCATGACAAGTTAGAAACTATCTATGCGAAAACCAACTTCAACCTAGCATATTCAATTTAAAAATAGAGATTCATGAGTTTGAGGGGAAAATGCAACCTAAAAAATTTTTAGATTGGCTACATATAGTGAAACGTATATTTGAATACCATGATGCCCCTGAATATCGCAAGGTGAAACTAGTGGCTATCAAACTTAAAAAGCATGCATTTTTTTGGTGAAAAAATTTTAAAAAGCAAAGGGAAAGAGAAGGCAGAAAAAAAATTATAACTTAGAAAAAGATGAAAAGAGAGTTAAAGAGAAAGTATCTCCTAGATAACTTTCGGCATGATGTTATCTTTAGGCTCTATAACTTGAAACAAAAAGATCTCTCAATGAAAGAGCATACAATTGAGTTTGACCACCTAATGTTAAAATACAAATCGGTGAAACAGGAAGAACAGACTATTGCTCGATATCTTGAAGGATTGAAGATTAAGATAGCTAATATGGTACAGCTTCAATCCTATTAAACTTTCAATGATGTATGCAAGCTTGCCCTTAAGGTAGAGAGATAACAAAAAGAAGCCAATGATAGCAACTTGAAGTTTTGGGTCTTGAAAAGGTAAGCCTCAGTCTAGTGAACAAACTAAAAGGTGTTTTGAATGTCAAGGGCTTGAACACATTACCTCAAAATACTCAAACAGGAAGATTATGACTTTAGTAGAGGAAGGCTTAGAGAAAAATAAAGAGGAGTTGGTTGAAGATGATCAAAACTTTAAAAAGAAAGAAGAGGTAACCTATGGTGATTATGGAGCATCCTTAGTTATACAATGTAGCTTAAGTATTGCACCTACTAAGAAAGAAGATTGGTTGTGTAAAAATATGTTTCACACTCGGTGTACTGCCCATGAGAAGGTATGTGATGTTATAATTTATAGTAAAATTTTTAAAAACTTTGTTTCTACCTTTATAGTGCAAAAATTAAGCCTCAAGACAGTGGATCACCCCCGACCATATAAGCTATCTTGGCTACAGAAAGAAAATGAAATTAAGGTTAGCAATAGGTGTTTAGTTCTTTTTTTCCATAAGAAAAAATTATAAGCATGAAGTGTGATGTGATGTAGCTTTGATGGATGCTTGTCATTTACTGCTCGAAAGACCTTGGCATTATGATAAGAGGGTTATTTATAATAGTTACTACAACACTTATACATTTATGAATGATGGATGCAAAATCATCCTAGGCCCTACCAAGCCTATGGTGATGTCCAAACCAACCAAAGGGGAAAGAAGCAACTTGTTTACCAAGGCTAATTATAGAAAGAAAATTAAGATGAGTGGTACTATGTATGCATTGGTGTTGATTAAGGAGAATAAAAATAGTAAGGAGCCTTCTGCAATGATACAATCATTATTGGTAGAATTTTAAGATATTGTTCAAGAAAAGTTATCAATTAGTTTACCACTAATAAGGGACATTCAACACTATATAGACTTTATCGCAGGAGCTATTCTACTTGACAAGACAGAAATTTTCTTAAGGAGTTATGTGGGAAAGAAACTAAAAAAATGAAAACTTATTTTACTACAAGAAGAGTTTACCTACAACCATTCACCAAATCAAACCATTAGTTGTAGCATTTTTAAATTGTTCTTATTAAGAATGCAATTTATCCTTTAGATTTAATTCAACTTTATGCTAACTAGCATTTTGATGATGTAAAAGAAAAAGCCAAGAGTATCAAAATATTTCATGAACAGGTTCAAAATAGAATTTTACAAAAAATGAGAAATATAAAAAGGTAATAATCATGCATCAAAGATATGTAAAGTTCAAAGAATATGATTTGGTGTAGGATTGCTTGCATAAAAAAAGATTTTCACAAGAAAATTTGGTAAATTACAACCTAAAGCAGATAGCCCATTTCAAGTTTCACAATGCATTAGGGAGAATGCTTACAAGATTAAGCTTCTCGACACTTATGAAGTATCTTCTACCTTCAGTATTTCTTATTTGTCACCCTACCATAGTGAGAATACTAGTTCAGACTTGAGGATAAATATTTTTTAATCAGAGAAGTTGACACTGGAGTATTTGCACATTATACAACTTAGGCTGAAACTAAGGCAGACTTATCCAAAAATAAGATAGGCCTATGTTTGGTCCAAATCTACTAAAAAAATACATAAATAAGGTAGGCTAGAAGAGAAAAATTGTGTTCACACTAGCTAAAAAAAATAGCATGAATATAAATAGAATTGGAGTCAGATTCATTATCATGTAATCTGTAAGAATAAATGGGCAGAATATGTTCACGTGCAAATCTCATGATTTTAGGCACAATTATAGTAATACAATTTGAAAATTTCCATGCTTAGAGGGATGTTCCTAGCATATATATTTTCTATTATTCTTTGGTAAAATGGAGAATAGAGTTTTCTTTATCCTTAAGCAATCTTTTAGATTATTCTTCAAGTTCTGTATCTCTTAAGTGAATATCTTAGAGTGGTGAACTTATATTATTTTGTATCCTTGATTAGAATTCTTAAGATGGTATTTTTGTATCCCTTAGTTTTTAGTCTTAGTGGTGAACTTTTTATCCCTTTTAATCCAATAATCATATTCTGTCATTATTCAAATTCTTATGAGTTATTTTCTCTGTGAGTTTTTTCTATTCGCAGTTAATCTTTGCATCTCAAACTTCAATTCTCAGAATCAAAAAGTATAGACAAGGTGCAAACTTAATGTTCTGTGGATTCTATGAAGACTTCTGTTAAAAATACTTTCAGGATAAGAAAATATGCAATCTACTTATATGTTTATGAATATGCACAATACGAAAAGAATAAGCAAGACAAGAAAATTAGTTAGTCATCTCAATATAAAATAAAGAATAAACATTATAAAGTAAATAAAATAGTAACATGACTTTATATTTTGAATTAACTATAAAGGGTGGAAGGACATAGCTTTACCTATGGTTAGACTCTTAAGTTAACTATATGTGGTTTGGACTATTTCTAAAAGGCTCTCAAATTGTTTCTTATATCATTGTCTATTACAAACTAGTAAGGCACTCCAATCCTTGCCCATTATAAGCAACAAACGAAAAGGGTTCACGAGTAAGAGTATTTTGCTAGCCCATACAGAGACATGAAATCTTACGAAGGTGTAGGTGCTTTATTTCCTCCTAAAGGATAGAGCTTGGGTGTAAAGCTCATGTTATGCACATGTATATAAATGATAGATATATGAAATAAATGAATAATTAAATGAAATAGAAGCAAGGAAAAGAAAAAAAGAGGAAAAAAAACTCGAATTTATTAAGCAAGGCTTAGATAATAAGAAATCATTTACTAGTCTAACTCCTAATTGTCCCTTACGGAGTCACCAAACTGTCATAACATATAGATCCATGGACCTATAGCTAGACATGGATTAGAGAGTCACCACTAATCTTTTTTGTTTAGGTGTGATTGGCAACTTGATAGAATCTGTCCCACTTAAAGAGGAGTCTTAAGATTAACTTAGGTATCTTTAAATAATAGATTCTAATCTATAAACCAGATTTTAGGTTCAGGATTACGGTTACATGTGAAGAATGTTATAGCACCCCCACAGCGCCTATCCAAATGATGGTACTAGTTTGATTTCAAATTATCCAAGCCTTAAATATGTTTATAATTTACCAAAATATTTAATATTGAAAATTGATCTTAAAATTACTCCAACAGTTTAGTCGTAATTTAAGATAATTCTTTCACCTCAAGAGTATTCATGGAGACTAGTATTCCGTCCTGAAGAGGCTCTATTGTCAGATTAATTAATGTATTTTATCCATAAAAATAATTAGTAAAATCTTCCAATAGTTTTGTAGGATTTACTTTGATATAGATCTCTCAATAGTTTAGTGAGTTTTTATTATAAGATTATTTTTTTAAAAATGCATTAAATCTTTCAATAGTTTGGTAAGATTTAATTTAAGATGCAAATCATCCAATAGTTTGGTAGGATAAAATACAAAATATTTTATTAACAATTATTTTGTTTTTGAAAATTGATTTATGAAATTCTCTAATAGTTTAATCGAAATCATATAAAATTAAATTCATGAAAAATCATTCAATAATTTGGTGAATTCATGAATTATTTGAAAGAGATTTTTTTCATTTTTTATATTTTTTTGGCTATTTTCCAAAGAATAATAAATTGAAATTTTATAAAATATTTAATAAATAATAAATTGCTCAATTTAAAAAAAATTAGTAAAATAAAAATAAAAATAAAATAAAATAATGCAAAAACTTAAAAAATGGTAAAAAAATAAAAAAATAAAAAAAACCTGCGATCAGGTTGAGTTAAACATGCAAGTATAGTGTGGGTTGACGCATGGATCTTAGGTTGGTTGAAATGGTGTCATTTAACATTGGTATAAAAGCCAACCCTTCAGTCTTCTCTTTAGAAGTGCCCGATTCTCTTTCTCTAGCCAAATTTCTTTCTAAAAAACCTAAGAACAAGCCACCGAAAATTGGGTAATCCATCGATTTCTAAAAAAAGTCACCTAAATTTGGCCAAAAAATTCAAAATTCACAAAAAAAATTCAAACATTCAACCCGGAAAAACCAATTTTCCTCAAATCTCTCAGAAATTTCTAGATTTTTCTAGAAAATTTAACCTAAACTCAGAAACTTCAACCTTTCAAACTTTCAACCCAAAATCCGTAAACCCTAAAACCCAAAAATTTTTAAGCCAAAATATTTCGTCCAAAAAATCAACTCATCGAAAACTCTAAATCCAACAATATTTCCTTCATAAAAATCAACTCGTCTTTTCTCCAAAAATTCCCTCCTCAATTTCTCTTCAAAATTATGTTCAATTTATAAGCTACTTTGATAGAAATTTTAAGGTTGAGATAGAATCAATCCAGGCTTAAATACTGTGATTGGATTCTACCCAAACATGATTTTAGGCCTAAGTCTAGAAAGTTGTTTGATTGATTTGATCCTGGATTAAAAGTCCTTTGATTATGCAAATCGATTTCCTTTTGTTTCGATTGATTCCAAATTCAATTTCTTTATTCAATCATAGATTATGAGAAAAAAAAAGAAAATAATACTAATAATAATAATAATAATAATAATAATAATAAACATCAACTGACCCCGGACACAGATGAGTGTCTACACTTAAAAAGTTTTTTTTTTTACCTCATATTATCATTTGGAGTTAACCACATTGGGAGTAAACATCATATTAGTTATCAGATTATAATTTAAATATCACATTAGAAATTTTTTAATTTTAAGTATCACATTGAATATTTCATTATAATTCAAGAACTATTCGTAACATTAACTCATTGATTTATCCATCTATTAATATAGAAGTGAAAATTTTTAAAAATGATTATACTAGTAACAATATTTGGAAATTATTTTCAGGGTATGATATTGTTTACCCTAGCGACCACAATCCACTCCTTGAAGCCTTCACCATGTGCAATGGGTTCATTCCAATGTTCTTCTCCATCAAAGCTTCAGTTTGCAGCCCTTTACATAGCTTTAGTACTAGGCTCTCTTGGCATTGGGGGCACAAGGTTTACAATTGCAACTATGGGAGCTGATCAATTTGACAAACCCAAAGATCAAGGGATATTTTTCACTTGGTATGTTTTGGCCTTATATGTCGCCAATTCTATTAGCTTAACAGCTATCGTCTACATTCAAGACAATGTGAGTTGGGGTCTAGCATTCGGTATTTGTGTCGTCGCGAATGCTATTGCTTTGATACTATTTTTGTCGGGGAAACGCTTTTACCGATGTATGAAACCTAACGGAAGCCCATTCATTAGCATTTTGCGTGTAGCATTTGCGGCGGTTCGAAAGAGAAATGTATCAGGCACTTATGGAAATCAAGACTATTACTATGGAAGTGTTGAGACGACAAATATCTTGAAAAATGGTCCCAGTAAAAGTTTCAGGTACGCGATTGAATCTTTATTCTATTTAATCAACAAATTTCTTAATATCAATCTTTCAAAATATTATCTCACTTCTATTAAATATTTAACTTTTTTATGGTTATATAATAAAATTAGACATATTTAATTATAGTCGGTTGGTTTTAATTTGAATATTTGATATAGTATTAGATGGCAGGTTTTTTAAGGATTTTGTGTTTGTTTACACTTGATGGGTCTATTAAAACAACATTATCCCATATCTGTTAAATATATATTGGATTTTCTATGTGATTTTATATTTATATTGAATTTTTTCACTTAAAGTCAAAAAGTTAATTAAACGCTATTATTATGTATAACCTTTGTTTTAAATTTGTATCATATATAATTCATGCTTTATGTGAAAACGAACTCATTCTTCTCTTACCTTGGGTTTTCATCTGTCATCTTTTTAAATTTTGATCAAAAACTCATTTTGCACATGAAATTTTTTTTATCAAATTGTTAATAAGATTTTCAAATCTTTTAGTGTGTATTCCAATCTTTGATATCTCAATTCCCAATTATTTCATTTGTAACAATTAAAGAAAGGTAGTTGAGAAGACTAAATCTAATTATAAGAAGTTTTTTTATTCCCTATAACACGATAACAATGATTTTATATGCATGTCAACATTTTTACACATTCAACATTTTGATGCAAGTTTAACAAATTATAAAATTGTACTTGTATCTCCCATCCTCAAATAAAAAAAAAAAAAAATCAAAGAACTTATCTAAGGCAAATGCCATGAGGTATATATGGGTCCTGTTTCCTATACCCTACAATTTCTATCATTGGATAATTATTTGACGGGCTTTGATGCATTTGTGTCATTTTCATGCAGATTCTTGAACCGTGCAGCGCTAAAAATTGAAGGTGATGACAATCAATCGAGTTGTTCCGGTGCAAGATCATGGAAGCTATGCACGGTGCAAGAAGTAGAAGACCTCAAAACACTACTCAAGATCATGCCACTATGGTCAAGTAGCATTCTCTTGAGTACCACTATAGGTATGCTTTACAGCCTGGTGATCCTGCAAGTTCTAACCATGGATCGACACCTGGGATCACACTTCAAAATCCCAGCCGGTTCTTTCCAACTTTTTAACCTACTAGCCACGGCTCTATCAATTTTCATCATCGATCGCTTCCTCCATCCAACATGGCAAAAATTCATCCCTCATTGGACTTTGACACCACTTCGACGAATTGGGATCGGCCATGTCATCAATATCCTTGCCATGGTTGTGTCTGCCCTAATTGAAAAGATACGTCTGCACGTGGTCCGGATCCATCAGCACACCAAGCAACCTGGCTCAGTGGTACCCATGTCCGGCCTATGGCTTGTGGTGCCACTCACAGTTTTAGGTATTGGTGAGGCACTTCACTTCCCTGGACAGATTGCATTGTATTACCAAGAATTTCCAAAGTCACTAAAAAGTACTTCCACAGCAATGACTTCGTTGCCAATTGCAATTGCGTTTTACCTAAGTACGGCGCTCATAGATTTGGTTCGAAGAACAACAGGGTGGTTGCCGGACAATATTAATGAAGGGAGATTGGATAATGTGTTTTGGATGTTGGCAGTGATTGGTGGGGTGAATTTGGGATATTATTTGGTTTGTGCAAAGTTGTTCAAGTACCAAAATCTAGAGAAGCCTAACGATACTGCTGGCGATCATCTTCCTCATTAGAAGGAGAAATTTTCTGATATGGGGATATAATATTTGTGCTAGTTTGATTGTAATTAAAATTTAAGTTTGTTTCCAATTTAGAAGTAATTTCCAAGGTACTCACATGCTCTTGTATGAATTAGATTGCATGCATCAATAGAATCAATTAATTATTATTATGCCTCAAAATCTTTTGAAACCACCTAAGTAAAATTGACCTTTTTTTTTATTTTTTTTATAAAGGATGTTGTATCCTATAGATGAGAGATAGATTGCAGGTAGTGCGATTTGCACTCTAAATTTGATAAATGTCATTTTTTAAAAATAATTGTATAAATCAATTAGATTATACTTTATATATATATATTTTAATTAAATCGTGAGTCTAAAAAAAAAATGCATGAGAAATGAAATAAAAAAAGATCATGAAGAAAATTAAATACGGACATGAATTTCCATTATTATATGCCAATGTTAATCATAGCAACAATGAATAATAATTAACATGATAGGATTCACAACCAAAAAACGGTTACAATAGTCTATTTGTTCAAAGGATTATTATATTTATATTCTGCTGGTAAAAAATCGAATTAAGTTTCAAGGAAGATGTTAGGGTTTGATCCTCCGTAGTGATGCCTTGGGAATCTTACGCACGAACTTTCGAGACCAACCTGCTTTCCATTGATTTGAGAACTTGGTTTTGGACTTCCCATTCAGAACTATTTCAAGGTCTGAAGCAGAATTTAGAACCAGCCTTGCATATAGCGGCTGCTCCCCCGCTGGCACTTCATGTATCTCAACTCTCCTTAAATGAAATTTTCCCCAAATTTCCTGTTGCCGAAGATCACAAACGGAAACAAAACATATAATTCTAAGTCATATATAAAAAAAAAAAAAAGTTTATATCAATCAAGAAATGAATATTAATGTTGTTGCGAGGGTACGGAAGCCCCAAAACCAACAATATTTCGTGACAGTCGCAATCCAATAATCCTTGCATCAATAATCACAATTTAATTTTATTTCAATATTAAAATTGGGGGAAAAGTATGTATATACCTAGCGAAGAAATCTCTTACTTCATCCTCTGTAATGTTGAAGTATGTTAAGAAAAAAGTTCTATCATCTGCTGGCACTTCAGTATTATTAATTATTATTATTATTCTCTTCCAAGCTGTTTAACCAAATAATGTGTATAAGGTTCAATAGTTCCTCCATTTCATTGTTCAAAGCCTGTGTTTGAGCCCAAAGGCTAAGATCATTAGGATCAAATCCTTGGAAAAGCCCGAATAGGCAGTGTTGGTATTAGGGCTAATAATTTGCTGATTTCCTATGTTCTGATCACCAAAGTCTCCATAAACAGGCAATAATGGCTCCAAATTTTGTTGATCAGTAGCCATTGGATCGAGTAAACCAAATGCTTGTCGCATTATATCGTCAAAGGCTCTAAGACAAACATCCTGAACAAGTTGAACAATCCCACGAATAATAATATCAAGACGATGATCATGAAAGAAATGAAGAGAAATCTGGTTTTTCGTCAACTTTCGAATAAAAGGATTGCTATGGTTAGTGCCTTCGAAATGACTGAAGGGAACTCATCAGTTTTTATACAATTCAAGCATTGGTCAGCCTCATCAGCCAATGCATTAATAAGGTTATCAGGCCAGTGCTGGATGTCGTAAAACAAGGTTCATGCATGGTGCTACAGTGTTCGAGCCAAAGGAACAGAGCCATGACGTGTACGGACTCGCCTGGATCACGTCAGAGGTTGAAAACAAGCCTGGCGAAGATGGTTCGATCGAAGGTGTGGAACAGCTTGATTTCTTCTTGGGAAATTGTTGGATTCCCCGAGGAAGAAGAAGATGATGATGAAGCCTTTGAATTTTTTAAGGAAATTGAGAAATTGGGTTGTTCTCAAAAGTTTGCTTCGGGGATTTATAGGAGTGATCAAAGGGTGCCATTGAAGAGGCTTTGAGAATTGAGTTGTGAATTTTTTGAAGAGACTCTATTTTCGATTTTTCCAGAGAAATGGACGATTTGAGAGGGTCTCTTTGTTAAGATTTTTGAAGGCAACGGTCCAATTGTGGGGAGGTTTCGTTTGGTTGAAAGGAAAAAATCAAAATTCATCAAAATTATTTGGTAGAAAAATGTAATTACAAAACTCAATATGTTATGAAAAATTAATACTTTAAAACAGATAAGATAACGTATAATGTTTCGACATTACATGGAGTTTGATTTTATGCTTTTTTTTATTTCAAATTTTTAATATGGATTTAAAAGACTTAAATTTCGTAATTATCCTTTAATTCAATTCATATAGTATTAAAATTGTAATTTAAAAATTCTGAATTCGAAAAAATTTATGTACATAATAATTAAATAAACATAAATAACAGTTAAGAAGGTAGTAAGGCACAAAAGATTTAATGATAAATTAAAAAAGAAAAAGAAAAAGACTTAAATCGCATTTGGATTGAGAAGCAGCCCGATGTGAATTGCGCTAATTGAAATTGTTTGGATATTAGATAGCGCAGTGTACGATCGCACTATGAATACTTTTTGGACTGAAGGTACAATGAGTCACTGCACTAGACATTTTTTTATTCAAAAATTTTAGTGTATAATAATTATTTTAAATCACAATTAATTTAAAATTAAATCAAATTAAATTTCATCAGAAAAATAAGTTTTCTTGACGTCTTTTTTTTTATTTAAAATTGAGACCATGTTTAAGGGGAACAAATTACTCATTAATTTTAGTTTTTAATTTTTTTATACATATTTTGTATTTATATTTAAATTAGTTTATTTTTTATATTTTATATTTCATATACTTAAATTTATTTTGTTAAATAATTATTTATAATTGTTATAAGTATTATTTTTTAAACATTAAATATTTCAATGTATTTTTATAATTTGTAATATTTAAAATCTTAATTATTATTTTAATATAAAATAATATGTCAATATTTTTATTAATAAAAATTATCAATTTTTAAAATAAAAATATTATTTAACATAAAATTAATTTTAATAATTTTTAATTATCTATTAACTTTATAAATATTAAATAATTTAAATTTTTTATTAATATCTTAAATAATTATTTTTTCACTAACTCATTTCATTGCTATTATTATATTTTCATTCAAATATATATTTTATCATTAATTTTAATTTTATTATTATAATAATTAATCTCATTGTAATTATTATTTTTAATTTTACTAAACTCAATCTTATTGTCTATCAAAAACCCTTATTTGAAATAATCTTTTTTTAAAAAAAAATTTATCCAAATTCATCATTTAATTGAAACGCTTTTTATGATTTTTCAATATATATATATATATATATATATACATGCACGCATAAATATACATACAAATAATAAATAATAAATATTTTATTTAGAGAATAAAATTTTAAACTCAACTTCATAAATAAAATGGGTAGGAAATGATTGGAGGGAAGGTATCACCTGAGCTGTATAGAAGGAAAAAATTCCTCAGGCCAACGCCGCCGAAGAAAAATGAACAGTGCGAGATTTATCTTCAGCAACGGCGTCGTTTCATATTCCTCGGAGGCTCCTCCGGTCGCCACCTTCCTCGAATCTCTTCCAGGTACTCAATCCAAACGTCTCTATTCTTCAAATATTTTTATTCTTTCCATGTAACAAATTTTGTTTCTTTCTTTAATCCAAATCTTATTCAAAATTTTGCAGAAGCTTTATTTAATTATATAAAATTCTGTTGGTTATTTATTTATTTTTACTTTCAGGGGCTTACACAACAACTAGAACACACGAAAATGGGACAACCCTTTTGTTTTGGGAAAGGCATTTAAAAAGACTGGCGAATTCTACAACAATTCTACTAAATTCGAAGCCTGAACACATATTCAAGCCAACCAAGAAAAACCCATTATTTTCCTCTCCTTTATCAATCACTTCATCATTGAAATGGGAGTCAAGGATTCGATCATTGGTTTATAATTCAATGAACCAAGTACTACCCATTGCTCTGAAGGAGAGGTCTGATGGGCAGGAGTTGGCAATTACGGCTCTCGTTTGTGGGGATTTGGAGAAGTTGAAGGAAATAGAGAATGTGGTTGATGATGGTGATGGGATTTTTCAGGTTCTTGATGTCCATTTGCACATAGGGAGTTACGTTCCTCTGGTATTTGGGATAGAAGAAAATGGGGCACATTTGGCTTTGGTGGGTCGTGGGAGGGATGTAGCAGCTGCTAAGTATTCGGCTTGGGTAAGGTTAGTATTGCATTTGAAACGAAACGAAGTTACAGTTTTGAGGAAAATGTTGAAACTTTCAGATGGAGGTGAAAGAAACATGGTATTTTTGACTTAGCTAAATTCTGTTAGGTTTGTTGGAATTGTTTTTATTTGCTTTTGAAATTTACATACTTGTCAGGATATATATATATATATATATGTATGTATGTATGTATGTATGTATGTTTGGAATGTCTGGTTTTCATTATTTCTTGTTATGATTTTCTGTGAATGAACTTTAATTTGAGAATTTTGCATTCTAGGTAGGTTACGGAAGCCTCTGGACAAATTGAGGCCTCCATCAGTAGTGACTGAGCTCTTGTTGTCAAATGATGGTGATCGGATACTTGAGGGCTGCATAACAAATTTTTTTGTAGTTTGCCAAAGGGTGAGTGGTTAAGAATTCAAAATCTACTTCTGGGATGGGTTTACTTTCTTAAACTTTGTTTAGATCAGATGGAAGAGTTCTGTATTAGAAATGAGAATTATGTGAATGACTTGCCATTTCTGAGCATTAAGTTTGGAGAATGATTAGATGATCTACAAATGACACTTGGAGATTTTTCATGTATCAAATGATTTTCTGGTTATGGATGTTAAATTGTGAGGAAGTTTTGAATAACGGGGTGGTCTGGCAATCAAATCAGCATAGCTGAATTGGAGAAAATAGTGACCTTCAAGATCTTTACGATCTTTTTCAATTCTTTATTGTCTTTTTTTTTTTTTTGCATTATGCTTGTTGTGGTGCTGTGCTGTGTTCATTTAGCTATGGGTGTTTGTGTTTCCTTAGTTTTCTATTAATTTTATAATTTTTTTTGCCATTGTGGAATATGCTTTTAGGATAAGGATGAAGCTGAGGGGAAATTCCTGCATGATAACGGTAATGTGTATTCTGTTGAAGTACAGACAGCGCCCATCACTGACGGTGTCCTTCCTGGAGTTATTCGGCAACTAGTTATTGAGTAAGCTCTTCTTCTCATGTTGCCTACTAAATTTTATTTGTTTTTATTAGTTTTATATCAGCTGATGGAGGTATCATTTTAGCACTATAGCTTAACAGCTGGAACGTATTATTTCTGTTTCACTTTTAGGAGAAGTTTTTAGCCTAAGCCTCTTTCTAATCTCTCTCTCATGGTTTATTGTTGAAAGGTAGAAGTAGTTCCTTTAGAAGAAAATCCTTTAGGAGGTATGGACACATTTATTTTATTGTTTCCATTAAAGATTTTAGATTCTTACACGATTGATCACAGGTGCAGTCTTCCTGAGGTGGATTTTGTTGGCTGTTAGCTCTTGGATAACGATTTTCTTACTATCTAATCAAAATTCTTCTCCAGTTCATTACATACTAGGTGGCTAACAATTTTGTTAGATTCAATCAAATAAATAACCAACAACCTGTTATTTCACTTGACAGAAGAGTTAGGGAACTTTAATTAATTCATACTTCCCAATTCGAATTAATTGAATAGCCAGCTTTTTCTGGATCTACCATGCTTAATTGTGGAAGTTTCTATATGTGCAGAGTATGCCTGAGCAAGGGCATCCCAGTGTGTGAAGTTGCACCTTCATGGGAAAAACATGGACTTTGGGAAGAAGCATTCGTTACAAGTAAATTATTTTTTTGTTCATTCCTTTTATTATGGTTCCCATGTACCATCTTTTATCATAGGGATGCCATCACCTGTATATGTTGACAACTCCCTTTTGCATTTCTCAATGCCAGTGACTTTTTCCGTGTGATTAGACTAGGTGCGGTCTTATGAGCATGAACGAACAATTAAGATCTATTATTTGCTGAATTTGAAGTCCAATAATATCTAGCCTTTGATTTGTATCTCAAGGCTGAAGAGCGAAACCAAAAAGAGAAAATCAGTTGAAATTATTTAACCATGCAAAGCTGTTACATAATCCTTCAAATTTTTATTTTTCCAGCACTGGTTTGTTTGACAGACAAAATTGGCCCAATGATAGATGTTTAGTTACATTGGAACTTTAAAATAGAGGATGACGATTGTCAAGTAGCTTATCAAAGCAACTGTTCACTTCTTGTTACAAACTGGATTATAATTCAACATTTTTTTTTCTTTGTTTAGTTGTCTAATATGTAGGGTGTTTTTTTAACTTCGTCATTTTTTCATGCTATCACATATTATGATTTGATTTAAGTTTCTTTTACTATTAAAGATTCTCAATAATTGGAATTGTTTTGCAGATAGCTTGAGAGTTCTACAGCATGTGGAGACCATTAAAGTACCACATTCATGGGAATCTCTTCAATCAAAATGTTCTGAAGAAATATCATGGATGGAGAAAAAATTTGAGGTGTGTGATCATTTCCTACAAGGGCATTGGTAACCTGGGATTTTAAACTGTGCTGTTTTCTCATAATTAACTTTTTTTCCATTTTTTCTTTCATTGGAATAGCAGGGTCCTGGGATGATCACAAAAGTCATCCAGGTAAAATTTGATGAGCAGATTATTTTAACTGTACCATCTAGTACAAAAGTTCATGCGCGGAACAATTACATATATCAGGAATAAAATAGATAGGAAGCTAGAAACCATCTAGAACATTTAACTATGGAATGCCATTTTGCATCACAAGCCTCACTTCTCAATTTGTTTTGCACCCAATACCGGGAAAAAAAAAATCTGCTTCACTTATTTAATTGTTTGTTTTATGTTCTCATGGAGGAACAGAAAGAGATCATGGAGAGAGCCTGCACGGAAAGGCATCCATTAAATGAGTTCAAATAATAGACAATGGAATTTCATGTGCTGTAAGATCTCCACGGACAAGCAAGACAAAAAGATCACATAGTGCAAAATTGATCCCTAAGATGACATTATTACTCGCATCATTAGCACGAATTCCAGGTGTAAGTGTTTTGTGTTGTGCCCATTACAGATGCTGGGCAAATTTTTTTCAGGTTGAGGAGCTCCTACTGATTCTAGGACTTAGATGATTAACCTGAAATGTGATTGGTACAAAGTGACATTTTCTGCCTTTGCCTTAAAGTATTTACACATGTACAATCAGCCTTTTGTAATTTTTGACTGTTAGATAAGTTGGCTAATTAGAGGTTTCTCCCCAGACTTTTGACCATCCATGCTGCTTGTATGGTGACAAGAATTATACTTCCATTTTGACTTCTATTTTTGCCTTTCTTTGCTATTTGTCTTGCGGGAAGTTTTTACCATGCTGAATATTTTCAAAAGGCTGCAACTTGTGGATATGGACAAGTATTAAGATTTGAATTTTAAATATATTGAATATTATTTTTTAAAAGTGATTACATGAACTAACTGAATTAGATTTAATTATACTAAATATTTTATTTGTAGAGAAATAAATTAGTTATTATGCCTGCTACTCCAATTGCTTTTTAGCAATATATGCGGAGCAATGTAACCCCTGAGGTAGTTAAGCCCTCATTGAGGTAAAAAAAAATTGTGAAATTTCGGCTCCATTTGTTTTGTAGAAAATGATTGTTGCATTTCAAGTGTTTGTTTAAATAGAAAATTGGTTGGTGAACGAAAAATAATTTACTAATCAATAAGGAATAAAATTTTTTTTTAAAAAATTATCTTAGTGATTTAAAAAATCAAAGACATTTTTCGAAAAAAAGTTATTTAAGAGTATAATTATTTATTAATACTTTTTAGCATTATTTTATTTATAAATAATATTATATAAATAAATAATATTATATTAATAAATAATATATTAATATATTAATAAGTAGTATACTATTAATAAATAATATATTATTAACAAATAATATAACAATAAATACTATTAATTTAATTAATAAATACTATAATAATAAATGAATAAATAATTTTATTTTAAGTATTTTTATATTAATATAATATTAAATATTATTAAAATATAATTATTTTTTAATATTAATAATTTTAATAATAAATAATTTCAATATATTTTAATAATAAATAATTTTTATTATTTTAATAATTATATTAATATTATTTTTAAAAAATTCAAAAAACAATCTAACAATAAAAAATATTTTTTATTAACTCACCTAAACAACAAAAAATCTCTTTTAATTCAAAAAATATAAGTATTCTTCAAAAATAATTTTTCAAAAATAATTTTTTACGAACCAAACAAAACATTTTTAGTCGTTTAATTTATTTGTTATTGAAATTAATATTAATTTTATCAAAATAAATATTTTAAAAACTTATTTTAATAATTAAACAAGAGATTAATGATTTGAAATATGAAATAGTAATTTAATTATGTATATGAAAAAAATGTATTCAAAAAAACAAAATTATTATATAACGTCTTGAAAATATGATATAATAATTGTAAAATTGTTATTGTTGTTTTTAATTTAATTTATTAATATATTTGAGTTAAATATAGATAAAAAAATTTTTATTACGCGATTATTAAGAAAGCATACATGTTATGTCTTTTTTTCAAATTACCACTCAATCTTGACGTGGTAAGAACTATAAATTTTTTTACCATAAAATGAAGGTTTTTTTTTTTTTTATAAAATTTTAAGTATAAATTATAATAATAATAAAATATTACATTACATTTATATAAAAAAAATTACTCACTAATCAAATAAACAAGTATTAATTCTAACAGTGTACTTGATAGAATGGAAAAGTACAAAAATAGACAGGGGAGAGTGAAAAAGTAAAAATATATGTATATATATATATATATGTTTTTAGTGTTTTTAGTAGGAAAAAAAAAAGGAGAAAATGAAAAAATGTAAGTGTTGCATATTTATAAAATTATTCATTATTTTTATTTTTATTTTTATTTTAGAAATGTTATAATTATAAAATCATAATTCTTTTTATTTTTCAATTCTATCAAGTAATTGATGAGAAAATTTATATTTTTTTCAACCTTTTTATCTTTACAACTATACGAAGAAATTTTCTATTTTTCATCCTTTTACTTTCTTCTTTTTCAATTTTTTATCTTTTGTACCAAATAAAGCCTAAATACAGTGAGATTTTGTGTTTTCAAATAAAGTTGATTTACTTTTTCTGTCATTTCTTTTTATTTTGTATTAATTATTAAAAAATCTAAAAATAAAAAAAAATTCTTTTTATTATTTTATAATCTTTAAGTTTTAATATATCATAAAATTTTGTAGATAATATTTAGAATAATTTTTCAAGTATAAAAAAAAATAAAATAAATTTTCATTTTAAAAAACTAATAATAGAATTATTAAAAGAACAAAAACTAAATAATAATAATAATAATAATAATAATAATAAAAGGGCATGGATGGTTTAATGATCGAAGTCAGTAGAAACAGACCAAAAACGTGGGTATCAAGAATTGGTACAGAGCGCAGATGCTATAAGGGAACTTTCTTCTTTCCTTTCATGAAATAAAATTAGAAAAAACGCCAACGGTTATGATAAAACCAGACCCAAAATTTTATAGTTAATCAAAAACAAAAATCCCAATCTTAATTTGTTATTCTCTCCTTGGTTTCTTCTCCATCGTCAGATCCTCTATCACTCATTCTCCCAAATAAAAACAAATCCTACTAACCATCTCCACCAATCCCCTCTTCTCGCGCCAAATACAAAAAAAAAAAAAAAATTTGTTCCTTCCTTTTCCTCTCTCAGGTTCCCTCTTTCTTTCTTTTTAAAACCCTTATATAATTGTAGTATGTATGCATCAGGATATGTCTTTGTTTTTGAAAATAATGGAAAATCATTTATGGGCATGTACTTTTTTATGTATGTATGTATGTATGTATTTTTTTTGATGTATGTGAGCATCTAAGTTTGTTTACTTTTACATATATGCATCTTGGTATCCTGTTGTTTGTTAAAATACTGGTAAATAGGCAAGGTTTTTGTATGTATGGCATGACATGATTGTATTTTTATGTATGTATGGATGGATGGATGGATGGATGGATGGATGTATGAATTTCGGTATGATTTTTTATGCATATATGCATCTTGGTATTTCTTTCTTTGTTAAAATATTGAGAAACAATTAATGGGTTTTAGTTTTGGTTTTTGGTTATCTTTTGGTTTTTTTAATCAGTGATTTAGATCTTTTGGGGGCATGGCAGACGGTATGGCAGGGGGGCCAACTAGTCCAGCAGGAGGGAGTCATGAGAGTGGAGGAGAGCAAAGCAGTCCTCACTCAAATCTGAGGGAACAAGACCGTTACCTTCCAATTGCTAATATAAGTAGAATCATGAAGAAAGCATTGCCTGCTAATGGGAAAATTGCTAAGGATGCTAAAGACACTGTCCAAGAATGTGTTTCTGAGTTCATCAGCTTCATCACTAGCGAGTATGTAAAGTCTTAACCTTGGTTTCATTAAATTTTTGGGAATTTTTCTTTTTTTTTTCTACTTTGTTTAATTGTGAATATGGTGACTCTGAAACTGTGGGGATGTGACTTTGAGACTGGTTTGTTTTAAATGTGGTATTCCTATTGGTATTTGGAAAGTTGTAACCTTTAGCTGGTGTTTTTTGACTTTTAGGGTGTTAAAAGGTTTAGTCTTTGAGGCATGTGATATTAAATATGTATGAGAAACTAGGGTATTTGTGTTTTTTATTGCAATATTTTGGTTTTTTTTTTTTAGGAAAATTTTGCTGAAGTTGGAAGTGGCTTGACTGAAGTTTGCTTTACTTCTGAGGGGTGTAATTTTAGTGTTTATGGAAAGTATGGCCCTATTGTTTTGTTGTAATTTTTTGCAGCTTCTTTTGTATATGAACTAGAGATTTGTTTGCCAAATGGTGATTAATTTTGGTGCTTATTTCTCTTCTTTTTCTCTTTTTTACTTTTTATTCAATTAATGTTCTTGGGAAACTTAGTTATGTTTTATATAAATTATAAATTGTGAATTTGGTGTTTCCTGACATTGGTGATGTGATTTTGAGGCTTTCGCTTTTGTTTCCGAAATTTGCTGATTTTCTGGTGTTTGGAAAAGTTGCAAGCTTGACTGGTGTTTTTTACTTTTGGATGGCAAAGGTTTAGTTTTTAAGTGTTTTACTTTTAGTTTATATGAGATAGGGTCCTTGTCTTTTTCATTCTGACTTTCAATGATTTTTGGGTAGGGTAAAGTTTTAGTTTTGAGGTATGTGATTTTGCCTTTTAGTTTAAATAAGAACAAGGGTGTTTTTAATAAGTGCTCTTCCCTTTTCTATTGTGAACTAGAAATTTGTTGTGACTGGTATGAAAGATATCATTGGTTTGCTTGTTGATGTTTTTGACGCTAATGATTATTTTGTTTGGACTTTGATTGGGTGTTAATGGAAAGTTAGGTTTCTGTATATCAATTATAATTTTTTTTTTGTTGGAATTCAGGTTTAGTTTTCTGAAAATTGTTCGGGCTGTTTGTTTTTTAGGGCTAGTGATAAATGCCAGAAAGAGAAGAGGAAGACCATTCATGGAAATGATTTATTGTGGGCGATGGCAACGTTAGGGTTTGAAGACTATATTGAGCCACTTAAAACATACCTGGCAAGGTACAGGGAGGTATGTGGGGCTTTAACTTTTGACATGTTTGTTTATTTACTTCACTTTCTGCTTGATCCACTCTGTGCATTTATCTTAGCCCAGAACCTGTAAGGCTGTTAGAAGATCGAATGGAGGAGTTTAGAAAAGTGAAAATTTTTTATTTTATTCTGCTCCTTTTTGTTTTGTTATCATTGTCCTGCGAATCATACAATTAAATCAACTATGTGAGGCTCAATTGACATGAGTTAGAAGTCCAAAACTTGATGTTTTTTTTTTTTTTTTTCCTGACATTTTCATATTAGTGTTGTCTGCCCGGTCTCTATAAATTGATCTGACTATTTTTTTTTCTTTTTTTTTCTTTTGCTTGGGACTGATGTTATTGGAATGAACATGATGCACAGATGGAGGTAATTACACTCTCTTCTTCTCTAGTGCCTCAAGTCCTTCGTTTTGTTTTGGTTGCCTTTGTGTCAGAAATTTCTTATTCTGGCGATTTCACTAGTGTGAGGAATCTTATAAACATAATTTGCATAAATCTTAATAAATAAAAGGGGTTGAATTAGATAAAGCATCCTTGTACATCATAGTATGCTTATCATAATTTGCATCTTTGGGAATTTTTTTCCCCAATGAGGATAGGGTTCTGGAATATTAATGGATGAATGATAGGATTGCAAATATTTTAATTTTCATTAAAATTTATTGATTGGATAACTACATCTTTGCATGATTTTTCACCTAACTACCAAAAGCTTTACTGTCATTTAATCACATAATGTAGATTACGTTCAATATTAATAGACTGACCCTCTTGTTCTATAGAGTTCCATCAGGAATCACTCAAGAATAGGAGTTTGTGAAAATCTATTATTGTTAGATTAGAAGACCTTTTGCAGAGCTATCACTCCTCCCTTGTTGCCTTTGCCCTGCGCTTTGACTCCTCTCCTAACTACAATTTGGGACAAAAAAAATTTTCATCTAGAATCATTTTGGACGAGTCCCAACAGAAGCAGCCATTTATGCGCGGAAATATCTACATTGATCTTAGGTTATAAAGGGAAAGGGGACAGCCAATGGTCCTTCTTACTTGCTTTCTAGTCAGGGAGAGGCTATTACTTCCTACTGCTCTATGACATTGTAGCACCATGTCCAGCTAAATTGAGAGCTAATACAGTGATGCTCTGATTAGATAATGAGTAATCAAATTTGATCAATCCTGAATCAGAAAGGCTTGAGAACAATTTGCTTGTAGAAAATATTATAACAGCTTTTTACATGTCTCTTAAAAGATTTGGAGATATTACATTCAGATATTGCACTTGCATGTATGATGCATGGTTTTATGTTGAGGTGTTAGCTATATAGGCAGGCTAGCTATAACCTACCCCACCCCACCCCCTCCTATACCTATGATGGTTGCAATAATTAATAACACTACAGGATGATAGGAGAAACCATCAATACTTAGGCATGTAAGATGGTGATTAGCATATTATGTTTAGTCGCCTTTAGCCTATCATAAAGATACCATATTGTCAATTTTAATAGCTTTGAAAAGAGATGCTTACTTTTCAGTGGCTGGATATTATGCAGATTTCATAGTAAACCTTATTTGGCCTGATCTGATTAATATAGGACCACTCTATAGTCTATATGATCAGCTTATCACATAAGGCAAAATGAATTATGCTTATCTTGTTTACATAATAGGGAAAATATATGCCACATGTTGCTTGAGTTGGATCAAGGAAGTTTCAAAATTTAAAAACAATGGTTGTCAAGAGCTCAAACTTATGCCAAGTTTGATATTTATCTAGTTAGTAAAAGAAGAAACATGTATGCTTTAGCATTAGCATTAAACTTCTTCATTGTAATGATAATGAAATAGTGAACACATGATTTGTAAATTTTGGAAGCGTCCTCTCTCTCTCTAAACCAATCTGTTCTATTTTTGCTAATTTGTCTCTAAACGTATGACGAGAAATAAGTACCATTGTTTTTTTGTCTTAAGGGAAAGAATTGATCTGTTGTAATTGTAATCATCACTTGTATTTCCATAATTCGGATTCCTTAAATCTTGCAGGCACATGGACAGCATGTGATTGCTCCCTCCGTGCAAGGCAATGAGTAGCTGATCCTAGCTTCCTCCACCAATTTTACGAGTATTAGGGCTGGTTAAATTGTTTAATTCAACTTCTATAGGATCTTTCATGTGGATTAATCTTACTTAAGCAAAGCTACATACCTTGGGGATTTTTCGGTTAGCTTGTTTTTAAGGTAATTTGGAGCTGTAAAAGTCTCTTTAAGTGCTGTAAATTTGGCTATTTATCTAATACATGGTATATCGCTTTGTGCATTTGAAAAAAGATTGGTATCGAAGATTGAATGTTATATTCTTCATTTTGCCCATATTTCCAAGTGAACGATTTATGGTCTCAAGTAAAGAGTTACGAATCTTACATCGATGATTGTGTTAGAGTTCGATCATTTTTTAGTTACAAACTTGAATTAGATTTTTGAGATTGTGTTAGAGTTCGATCATTTTTTAGTTACAAACTTGAATTAGATTTTTGAGAGGATAAATCGAGTTTGATTTATATATTTTTTACTTTTTTTTTATTACTAACAAAGTTGAAAATTTTTAATCTAATCTCATTCTATATTTATTATCACTTGAGCTAAGTTAAAACCATGATTCCCGCAGAAAGTGCAACCTTCACCGACGAATAAAGACGTCATCATATGTACATGGCAAGGTAAAGAAGGTTGTGATAGTCATGAGTCATGACTTTCTGACTTGTCTCACAAATCACGGATAGCAGCAGCACGTGACATCATTTTGGATGAAAGGTGGACATGTTAGAAAGCACGTGAGTCCAAGACATGGTACGATAATAGAGAAAGTACCACGGTTTTTTTTTTTTTTTGGTATGAAAAGTTACTTGTAGAAAAGACACAACACAAAGAAGACAAGAAGAAATCGGTTCTGTCTCATCCCACGAGGTGACCATCATTTCTTGCCTGCACGAGCCAGCCAGCTCATTCACTCACTCACCCCAGTACCCCACTTAGTTTTTCTGACGAGAAGCTGTCTCTCAATCTCCATTTCCCTCAGCTGTCTAAAATTCCCTTTTGGCTACTTGGCTGGATGCAGCCAATAAAATCACATCAAACATTGTCACTCCACACTCATGAATTCTTTCTCCCTCTCATCCTCAAATTTCTCTTTTGTTTAATTATCTTTTTCTCTATATATGCTAATTAAATGGAACGATGAAAAAAGGTCGTATTAAGATAAAAATTGTACACTCGATCATTTAATTTAATGGCTTATATATGATTTTTTTTTTTCAAAAAGCTGAGTTTGATTTTTTTTCGTCTTTAAAATTTTAAAAATAATATGATCATATAAAAGTGTAAATACAAATATATATATCTATTGAAAAAAAAAATTTCCTAATCTAGTTTGAAGTAAGAGATGCATGCACCTTCAGATTACCACTGAGCACAATTATACAATCATTTTTAATGGTCTATATATTAATGTTTTCATACAACATGAATGTGAGCTAATAACTTGGAAAAAAAAAAATTTCCGTACGAGACTAATGTTTTTAATGTCTATGTTTTAACTCAGATGTATCACACATCTTTTAGGAGATAATATTTAATAAATTTAATATTAAAATTTTAAAATTTGTAATTTTTTTATATTACCATATTATGATATTTTTTGTACTAAAAAAACCCTAAAAACAGCATAAAAGCATTATTAATGCGGAATAATTGATTTTCTTTCGCATATAGACAAATCTCAGTCTCTTCTTACTCCTTCACTCACTTATTTATCTAATTTGGCATGAGATGTAAACACATGCAAATGTTGAAGGGATTCATGGCTCAAAGTGAGTATTCAAGAATTTAAAATGGCTAAAATACTAAAAGAATTCCTAAATTATTTCACTTTTCTTAAATAAATCTCTATATTTTTATTATATTTATATAATTTTTTATTTTTTATTTGTATTTAAATAAGCCTTTATTAAAAAAAAAAAAAACAATTTAGATTAAAGATTTATTTAAGTACAAAATAAAAGTTAAGAACTTACATAGATATAAATTAAAGGTTAAAGGTTTATTTTGGTGCAAATTAAAATTTGAAAACTTATTTAGGTATAATAAAAATATAAAGACTTTCTTAAATAAATAATAAAATTTAAGAATTTTTTTTATTATTTATAGCTACTTTTTATTATCACTGTACTTAATCATTAATATCTATTTCATGAAAACCTTGTTACAACATGCAAACTATTAATACTATAAAATTTGACAAATTAATAAAGTTTTTTTATTTTTTTAATGTAATTTCTGATCTCAATGAAAAAGAAATTTGCTGGAGGCTGAATTAGTTAATGTAATAGACCTATCACAAAAAAAAAAAAAAAAAAATTAAAGAACGTCGGAATAGACCAGAAATTACATAGACATAATTCATGGTGAAATGATAAATTTTATATTGGGCCAAAGGGGTTAGTTAAGGGCAAAAAGAGCGATGAAACAGGGGATCTGTTTTAGCATGTTATATTAAAGTGTCCTACAATCTTATTAATTGAGAGGCAAGGTGTCTTTCCTTTGCCAACTCACACCACAAAAAGCTCCAGCTCACACCAGTATCACCCCCAGTTGAGCCCTCAACTCCCTATTTTATAATTTGCTTTTATGGCATTTGGCCCAACCCTTCATACAGAGTCACATTCACCCCCAACGTAGTGAAATCAAGAAGAATATCACCTTTTGAAAAAATACTTATTATTCTAAACATTGAGGTTGATTATCAAATTCTCTCTAAGTATAGATAGTAATATAAATACAAATTCATTCAAATCTAAACTCGATTTAAATTTAAAATTATTTAAATTTAAAATAATTTAAATAAAAAATAATTCCTAACTCAAATTCAAAAAGCATATTGAAATAGTTAAATCTATAAATAAATAATATAAAACAGTAAATAACAAATTTTATAAATATTTACTTTATTTCTCAAATGCAACAATTTTCTTTATCCCTAACCTTTTAATCTAATGATTAAAAATATTTGACGGAACATCAAGAGTTTAATTTTAAATTAATTTCTTTTTTTTTCTTATTTATATTAAGATTTTACTCTAATAATTTTTTTTTTTTTGTCAAAGTGAATAAATTAACCACAGAATAATTGAATACCTTGCAGAGTACAGGCAGGCCACGTTTTTTGTACAAGCCAAAGGGGAAGAGAGATGAGATTTTTGAGTATGTATCTGTTCAGCCCTCACGTGGGCTGGCCTTTGTTTTGTTGAAACTCGAAACAACTTTGAAAAAAAAAAAAAAGTGATTGCAATGATAAAGCCATTGCCATTTTACTCTTTCTGGTTCTTGATGGAATCATGTACATTGGCCATTTTCTAAGTGTAAATCACGCTCTTCTTTTCGAATTATTTTTAAATTTTGAAATTGCTTTTCGTTATAGGAGAAATGGAGACTCTGAATTTTAGTTATGGGTAAGAAGGATTCTAATTTTAGCCTTTAATATTCGTATATATACCTTAATCATTAAATTAAATATTTGAATACGTAAAAATATTTTCATTTTATCAAGAATTGATCTTAGATCTTAATTACCAATAGTCTATTTAACCTATTCATGAAAGTACGTTTAGATCTGTTTTACTTTTAATTTAATATTAAAATATTTATAAATATTTTAAATTATTATTTTAAAATTTAATATAGTTTAACATTAAAATTAAATATATTTAATATTTTAATATTAAAATATCTCAAGATTAAAAATTTTTGCTCAAGATCCGATCCCAATTGTAACAAGCACACATGCTTGACAAGTTGCTTGGCCCGTGAATAAATTTAATTTTGAAGTGAAATTATTAATTCATTCATATATATTTAAAATTAGAAATAACATTTTAGGGTAGATAAACTACTATTAGTATATAGATTATTTTTCTCAAGATTGTATATATTTTTTAAATTATTATTTCAGAAATTTTTAAATTTTAAAATTAAAAAATATATATTTTTTCATCCCTTTTTGTTTATTATATTAATATTTTAAATATATGCTAGTAGAATATGTGTGAACCTTTTAATTATGTTGTTAGAGTAAAAATTTTCAATTTTTCCATATATTTTTACATCATAATATTTTTGAAGGAAAAAAGACAAAAAATTTTAAAATTTAAATCTAATAGAACAAGAATTTTGAAGCAGAAGTTGAAATTTGAAAAATATTCTCTCTTTTTTTTTTTAATTATAGAATGGTGAACGGAAAGAAAAAAAAAGGAAATGTAAGAATGTTGTGGTGAATTCACGCGCCAGTCGAAGAGGAGGGGAGGATCTGCTGTGATGTAATTTTGTCAGTCACGGTCAAGGGAAGACCTTTGACCGTATGATAAATTTTTTCTTTTTGATTAATATAGTTTTCTTTATTAGTTCGTTTTTACCTTTTTGGATCTTTGAGGCCAGAAAAGAAAATTCTTTGCAATAAAAAAAAAAAAAGGCTTTGAGATCAATGGGAATTTAATATCAGGTATTTAATAATTCAAAATTAGTCTCCTAAGAAAATCACAATTGCATTCTATTAAAATGAATGCTCAAAAAAGTTTGACCGCTTTAATTTATTTATTTTTTAATTATTTTTTAAATTACGATTAAATTTTGAATTCTAAACTTTAAATTCTTTGAATTGACTTGAATGACACTGACTCAAAGCTCGACCATGATTGATAAGTACAAGAAATTCACTTTCTCATTTACACTCAATGATCAAACCTTTGAACCTATAGTATCATTTACGAAGAAGTGAAACGAATTTAATAATTTATTGACTAAATATATAATTTAAGACCACACTCGAAAACATTAAATTAAAAAAATGACAATTTTTTATTTTTAAACTATTTTATTCTTTATTTAGTGAAAGAATTTTATTCTAAAATTTCATCATCATAAATTTAAAGAAATAGAAAATTACTATCTCATATAATTTTTTTTTCTATTACAATTATATGGATTTAATCGAAATTTTATATACAAAGATCTCATATGGGCTTTTTGTTAAAAATATTTTTAAAATATAAAAATAATATGATCAATTAAATTTTTAATTAAAAAAAATCATATTAAGCTATTTAAATAATTTAAGGTAATATTTCACTATCAATAGGATTGATTTTAAACTTAAAAAATCAATGCACGATCATTTACCAAGGGAGTAGTTAATTGAGTAAGATCAATCAATTGCCTATGATAGAGGAGATAACTACTATGCGTTCTAGAAAGGCACATAGAAAATTTATCAAAGGAGTAGTCAACTACTTACCTTAGATAACCGATTAGTATGATTGGAATCTATTACTTTATCAATTCCTTTAAGTTTTGAGTATTTTAAAATTAAGGGAAGTCGACTATCCAAAGACAGAATTCGATTGCTCAACTTCATGGGATATTCTAGAAATAGAAAATACAAAACAGTAGTCGACTACCATTAAGAAGCAATCGATTACTCTAGTTGAAAAGTTATAATTTCCAAAACATAAAAACTGATTCTTTTGAAATGAAAAAAATAATTGTTCAAATGAACTAATATAACTTTAATTATTAACAAAATATATTTTTCTGATTAAAAGAAGTAAACTTTGATTGAAATAACAAAATTAAATAGACATAACTTTAGAATTCAATCTCTATAAATAAAAATTATGTAAGTTTATTGGAGATGCGATTCTATATATTCAATATAGTTGATAACCTAGAAATTCTTACTTTTTCTCCCATTATTTCTTAAATAAAGGCTTGTTTTTTTTATATTATTTTATTGTAAGAAACCTTGTCAAAGACAAATGTTTTCTTCTCTCATCAATGAATATTTAGTGGTTTGATTTTTTTAATATAAAGTAAATCAAATATAGATTTCATTGTATCTCAGAGATTATTTGATAATTCTTTTTGCATACCGTAATTGATAAGGATAAAATAAGTCTTAAAAAAAATAACATTTACAACATATTTTAAAGCCAATTCATATATCCTTTAAAAGTTTCATCTTAGATTAAACTAAAGTTTGGAAGAAAATATTACAACCAAAGATATAAGTGAAAGTTCGTCGACAACTTTAAAATTCGTGAATTGCAAGTCTTGAAGCCATTCAATTTATACAAAAATGAAATCTCTCGATGAAGATGGCAAACATGACAATATCTATTTATCTTTAAATAAATTCCACAAAAAGACCTAAGACAAAGAACTTTGCCTTATTGTTGAGGAAGAGTTTTTTTTTTTTTTATGCATCTCTTTAAGGCAGAATTGATTGGCCATTATAAACCAACAAGTTTTATCCATAGTACAACTCACTTTAAGAAGTACGAAGGTTTAAAGATAAAATCCCAACTATATATATATATATATATATAGTTTTTTTTTTTTGTTTTATAAAATAGGTTACAAACTAAAAATAGGGAAAATATTATAAGAGTTGAAATTCAAATTTAAATTTATTAAATGTTATTTTTTTACAGTTGATTACATGAATTGATAAAACTAAGTTCCAAGTTCATATATTCAACATTCTTTTTTTTTTAGTTTATATATATATATATAATTGTAATTTGAGAATAGAAAAAATTATTTCATGTATTAAGATTGAAATTTTAGACTTGTTGAATGTCATTTTTTTTAAAATAACCATATAAATAATTGGATTAAGTTTTGAATTTTTCTTTTGATGTTATGAACATTGAACATTCTTCATGACATCTAACCAAAAAACACGTTTTCATGTAAGTATTACAAACCCTTATTAAAGCCATTAAAAACATCTTTTATTTCAACCAAATGTGCCGGCAATTTAGGCTTTCCTTGATTCATGCCTCTGATTTCCATTAAAAAAAAACACCCACCAATTTTTATCACATGGGTTTGTAGAACAAATTATAAAGAAGACAATGAAATTTCCACTTATGCAAGTGTGGTACATCCAATCACTTTTTCTTAAGATGAAGATTCTCCAAACTACTCGAAAAAAATGTCTACATTCATTTTTCATATCCCACAGTCCTTTAATCATTCATTTCATTTTGACTATTCTAATTACGTATCTTTGTTCTTCTATAAAATTTTAAAAAAAATATTCAAATAAGCAACAAAATAAAAAAAAAATAAAATTTCATCTAAACTCTTATTTTTGGATCATAGATACTAGGGGACTCCTATTAGAATCAAGAAATAAACAATGGGTTGTTGTGAATGATTCGAAATCTAATCAAAGGAGAGATAGAAATAACAAGAGTGTTACAAATAATAATGATGTTATAATTGTTGGGTTAAAAGCCTCCAATCCAATCACATCAGCGGAAGCGAAATCAAACAAGAAATCAAACAATAAATCAAACATATAAAAGACAACAATTTAACGTGGTTCGATCCAACTGACCTACATCCACGGATGAGAAACAAGATCCACTAGTTGTAGAGAATTACAAACATACATCAAATCATCAATCTCACTCAATAATCAATACTCGTAAGACACTCTCAATCTCCTCTAGTCCTATAGAGTATTCTCAACCCAAACAAACACAAACCCAAACCCTTGTGCACCCTTTCAACACAACCGAACACATACTCATATGTTCCCACACATCATACTTATGTGGACCCTCTCAGTCTCGTCTAGTCCACTCACAAACAAACATACATACCCATAATATGTAGAGCCCCAATACTCCTATAGGATGTCTATCCCACAAAATCCTATAACTCTCTTACATCTTTTTCTCATACCTAACCCTGTAGAGACTTCACCTATTTATAACCATACAAACTTGCCAATTAAGAATCCCTCTCCTTTTAGAATTCTTCTCCTGTAAGTCAAACTTACCTATTAAGAATCCCTTTCCTTTTAGAATTCTTCTCTTGCAAGTCAAACTTACCTATTAAGAATCCTCTTTCTCTTGAAATTCTTCTTTTGCAAGTCTTCTTGTCCATCAAGCAATATCTGACAAATCTCAAACAAATCTCTAACAAATCTCAAACAAATATTTTATGGGATTTGAGTCAATATTCCCAACAATAATATGAGTCAAGTCAAATTGATACAAATTTATTAGGTCATATTTGGTGTATAAGATGATGGATATGATAGTATGATAATCATTCTATATTATATTTAGTTTGTATTCAAGTAAAAATGATAAGATTACAAGAAAGATTTATCATCATTTTAATAAAAGATAATTCAATATTTTCAAAGTGAAAAAAATTATTTTTAATCTATTAGATAAAATTTACATATCATATTGTATCCTTAAAAATTTTATCAATAATTTAAATTATATAAAATTTTAAAAAATAATTTTGATTAATAAATAAATTATTCTATTTTAATTCTTACATACATTAAATATAAGATAGGATGACATTATTTAATTTAATTCTATTCATAATATCATTTTATTATATATTATCATAATCTTATATATCAAATATGACCTTAATACATTTGTATATAGATTATATTTAACTCTTAATTAGAATTGAATTAGAACCATATTCTTAACATTTACATTTTTTTAAACTATAATATTATAATTATTAAATCATAATAAAAAAATTATGTAAAAATTCGTTACTAAATATGAGTTTCAGATAAAATTTTGATACATTCTACATAATTTTAAATTATAATTAATAAATTATACTATATTTATTAATATTCTTCAATTATTTTAAGAAAAGTTCTCTCTCTTAAAATTTCTCTTATATGAGATACCCACCGAGACTCTAGATTTAAAGTTGAAGTTCGTGTGCAATTCTAATGGTTGTTTCATAGACAAAAAGAGTCAATAAATTATTCAAGAGTAAATAAATAAATAGATTTACAAAGGCTAATGAAGCATATATCGATAAATTGGTTTTGAGAATATTTCGTATCTTCTTAAATGCAAAAATTTTATTTGTTTTATGCAAACTATTTGTACTTCTTATATTTTAAAATGGACAGCATTAATGCACTTTAGGAATAGGACAGATTTTTTTCATGAAAAAAATTAAAAAACGTAACTCCATGTCTTTTTGGCGAAAAAAAAAAAAACACAACTTTTAATTATATTTCAAAGGTCATTCATGATATTATTTTATTAAAATATTATCATATAACTTTAAATTTATCATATTAATTTATTTGGTATTTTTAATATATCATAATAATATGATAATTCTTTAATTGTGAGTAATGACAATTGAGATCAAAAATTTTAGTGATGACACATTAAATATATTTTTTTAATTTTATAGTTAAGACATTTTAATTTTAATAATAATTATTTTTTTATTTTGGCCAACAATAATTATATTTTGTTTTGACGTGCATGCAAATTTGCTTTCGTGCAAAGAGCATCTAATGAATAATCCATTGTCCAAAACCGACAATTTCTTAGAACTGCGCGTTGCGTACATCCACATTCAGTTAACTTTGTGGGTCCATTTCCGTTTTTGTTGTACGGCTTTTGGCTGTCTCTTTGATCTTTCTATCTGTTTTTCGCCTCTTCTACCCTTCTACGCGTTTGCTTCACAACGTCCTCACGCGCTTCGCATGTGTCTTTCTTTTTTTTTTTTTAATTAATGTTTTTTAGTATATAGAAAGTAAAATAATTCAACTATTCATAAATTATATGTATAGAATAAATAATAAAAAATGATAAGTATAATTTTTTTTTTTATAATTAATCAAACTATCAAAGCTAGCTCTAATTACTCATAAGAATTTTGAAATTAGTTATTGGGTATTTCTTTTTAGCCACGTATTATAGTTTTCAATCTTTTATTATTTTTTTTTTTGCAAAAAAAAATTGTATTTAGGAAATTATGATTTTTAACTTTGGAAATGAACCAGAAGTATAAGATTTGGATCTAATTTCTTCTATTCTTTTATTGGATTTTTTTGTTTGTGACTGTAATCTAAAGATTAAAAAAATGATTGTAAGTGTTGTAATTTAAAATTTAAAATTCAAATCTATTAAATATTATTTTTTAAAAGTGATTATATGATCCTAAAGATTAATTCAAAATAATTGTTGCAATTGGAATAGTTTGAATTAAAAAAGCGCATTTAAAAAATATAATAAAAAAAGTGTAATTAAAAATATAAAATTTTTAGTATTGCAATAAAAAAGTATTGTTAGTAATTAAAATGTTTAAAATGATATGCTTAAAATAATAAAACCTTAGAAATATAAGATAATATAATATTTTTACCTAAAAAATATTTTTTCACCACAAAAGTACTTCTTCGATAATTTTTTTATTTGAGTTGCAAAACAAATCTTTTACATTAAAAACCTATTTTTTTGTTATTTAGCATTAAGGCTAAGTTAAAAACAGATTTTTAATGCAAAAATTATTTTTTACAATAATATTAAACTAGACTTAAGTGTGAGGTTCGATTTAACTATCTTTTTATCCACATAATTTAGATGAAAAACACTAGTAAAACAAAATCACATTAAATATTTTGAGCTTAATAACACCATATTTGAGTTTGGAAGATTGAGTTTTGACTTGCAACCAAAAGCAATTTAAAATTTGAAATTATAGATATCTCGAGTGTTTTTCTTGTTAAGCATTGCCTTCTTTTACTATGTGGGGAGCTTAACATGATTTTATTTCTTTCTTTATTTTTAGCACTTTGTAATAATGTTGCGGTAACAATTGCGTGTCTATGTGGCTAAGTAACATTATTGGCACATGCAAGTTGGAACACAATCAACAAAGGAACAAAACACTAAAATTTAAAAAGTTGAAAGAAAATTTTAAAAAAATATATATATGTAACTGATAAAATTTTTAAATTTTATAAATGAAATTAAACATTTTAACATTTTTTTTTGATTTATTATATTAAAAATTTATGCTTGTAATTAGATTATATCAAACTTTCATGATTATTCTCACGAAATCGAGTCTGTGTCATCAAAACTATGTGATAAATGCTTCAAAATCTGAATTTTTAAACCTAAAATTAAATCCAAAAATTCAAAACACAAAATGAAGTAACTCATCTCAAATCCAACTCAGCTAAGAGATAAATGGGTAAGCGTGGATATGGTACAAAAAAAAAAATTGTGTATAAATGTGTGATCACGTTGATAATGTACTAGGCACAAAGTCTATCTGTCTTGCCTCACTGTCTCCTTTTGTTTTTCTTCATTTCTTTATTTCCTTCCCACCTGTCTTCCTCCTTATATTCTCTTCTTCCCTCCCTATTCCCTTCTTGGAATTCCTCTCTCTTTTTTCCTTCGCTTTTTCTCTCTACCCAAACACCTCATTTTTTTTGGCTACATTTTTGGTCAACTAATTCATATTAGTAGTTAAAAAAAAAAAGGTTTTTCTTTGTTTTTTTAGGGGGATAGAGCCATGACTATGAGTAACAATATTGGCCAATTTGGTGATACAACTTTGACCAAAGTTTTCGTTGGGGGGTTAGCTTGGGAGACGCCCAAAGAAGCCATGAGAGAGCATTTTGAGAAGTATGGTGACATCCTTGAAGCTGTGATTATTTCTGATAAAGTCACTGGCAGATCCAAAGGCTACGGATTTGTAAGTTCTATTTCACTCAATACACCCCGGGTGCAGCTGATTAATTTCTAGGAATTTTTTTAAAACTTTTTTTTGGGGTGTTTTTTAGGTTACATTTAAGGATGCTGAAGCTGCTAAGAAAGCTTGTGAAGATGCCACCCCTATCATCAACGGCCGCCGTGCCAACTGCAACCTTGCCTCTCTTGGTGCTCGCCGCCCGAGGTCCGCCTCCGCAGCTCCCCTGCAACAAGGTATATTTTCATGGCATAAAGTTTGCATTTGATATATTATCGTATGTAATTATATACAAAGAAATTATCAAATATATTGTCAGAAAAAATTTTAAACTCAACAAGTGAGATTAATAAGATGATATATATCTTTTAAGGTGCATTTGAAAAATGAAAAATTAATTAAAAAAATATGATATGTTTCATTATATTAACCCATTTGTGAAGTTAAAAAATTTGATTGACAATATATCAAATAATTTCTCATATATATATATTTAGAGGTTAATTAGAATTTGGTATATTATAAAATAATTTTAAATTTTTATTAATAAATGTTAGTTTTTATAAAAGAGATTGAAGTTTGAGATTAAAAAAAGTGTTGTAGGTGTTAAAATTAAAATATTAAATTTATTGAATATTATTTTTTAAAAAAGATTATATAAATTAATTAAATTAAGTTTCTGATTAAATATATATAAATTTAATTAAATAATAATTTGTGATTTATGGATAAAATATAAAATTATATGGTAAGGGTGGAGTAATAAATATAAATTCCTAAGCTTTAGCATAATTTGTTTTTAAAAAAAGATGGTGATGGCATTTTTGTAAATATGAGCTTCATGGGGTCTAATACTGTGGTTTTGATCATGAAGGATCAAATGCTGGACCGAGGGTCCCGTCAGCTGCACCAGCTAATCATGTCCAGTGGTATTACCCAGCGGGGACACCGGCATCGCCGTTTCATCATCAGCATCATCAGGCCGTTCCTTTTTACGGGTATGCCCTTTGTTTCGTTGAATTGTTGAAGTTGCATGTTATAAAAGGTAGACTCTATCGTATCGTATAATTTCTCTTTTCACTTGTTTCAGGTACTCTCCCACCTACATTGCCACTGATATCGGCTACAACCATGTAAGTGGGTTTTTTTCCTCTGCAGTTACAGTCTATGGTATCATTGATCTCACTAGCCATAACTAATTCCTTTTTTATGTTTAATTTTACATCACCCAAAAGAATTAAATGGTCCCACATTGACAATATAAATGTAAAAATTTTGTAATTTTCTTTTATTTTAAGTGAATCCATCCAAATTTTGCAAAAAAAAGTCTAAAAATGTGTTGTATGAATGGTGCAAACAGAAGGTTAGCTACACAGGAGGATCCTACATGAATGGGCATTTCTCTCAAGTGTATCCAGCAGGGCAGGCTATAATAGGTGCAAACACATTGATGCCAATGTACCCATTCTATCACTACCATCAATCACAAACAATGGGATTACCAGCTGCAGCCAACCACATCTTCCCACCAACAACAGCTGGACCCATCACCACAATCCCAACCGCCGCTATCATCTCAAAACCTGCTGCAGCTATTGCTCCTAATTCAGGTAACATCCATTGATCCTTCACGATGGTGACTTACATGTAACATGTTCATCTTCACCTTCTTTAAAAGAAAAAAAATTGGGTTATTGTAAATTAAGTGTATGTCTAATGAATCATTGCGTCACGTGAGACCCTGATTGAGTTTTGGGTGAATCGGGTCCACTTGCCAACTGGCTCTCTTAGGAAACCCATGTGCATGGGTTGGGGACTAATATTTTGAACCATGTTCAGTCTAATTATGGCCTTAAACAAAAGATTCATAAGCATGGTCAAGAAAATATAAAGTAACTTTAAACTCCTAAAAAAGAGTTTTAGCTTTTGTTTTGGATGACTACAGAAATAAGTTTGTCATGTGACATAAATTTGTGATATAATTGTTGCTTCTATTTTTACATTTGTTTTTTTATTTAAAATAATCAAAAATTAAATTTTATTATTAAAATTAAAAATCCAATATTTTTTCAAAAAATATTGTACCACTGCTAGTAAAAGTGTTTTATATTTGATTTGAGTTATATAAAAATGAAAAACTGATATTATAAAGACAGTTTGCTTGGCTGTGGAATAGGTGCAGTTGGCACAGGTGAAAGCTTTAAGAAGGTTGGCTGAAGAGGGGAACTTATTAGTTGGCAAAATAACAATGGGGGAAGATGGAAAAGCTGCTCAGAGCAACAATCTGATCTGTTGTAGCTCTTCTTTTCTATATATAATATTTTAAGAAAAAAATTATTTATTTTTAGATGTTGGATAAGATTCTTTCATTCTCTTTCTATCTTTCTCTCTCTAACATCTAAGCTTGAGATGTGAACCTTTTATGAAAAAAAAAAAAAGCAATGCAACAAAGTGATTTATTTTCAATTATTCATATCTTATGGGTTGTTTTTTTATGGCATTAGTGGGTTAAATCTACTTAAATAATATCTCCCACACATTATGTTATTATTTATTTTTCAATTATTTATGTTAAATGATTCAAAAATTTAACTTGAATTTATTTCAAATAATTTATACAATCATTTTTAACAAGTAATAACTAATAAGTTTCCTGTTTAAATCTTAATATCTATGATTTTTATTATTAACTGAGACTTTTTTATATAAAAAAAGTAAAAAGAAATTTTAAACCCATCTTTGAGATTAAAAAAGTGACACATATGATATATGAAAAATAAAAAAACCAATCTAATAAAAAAGCAAGCATGTCATTTTCTTATAGGAGTTTAAAATTTTATAAAAAAATGAAAACTCCACGGATAATGTATAAAAATTTAATTCTTACTTTAAATTTAAAAAGAGTTTTTGTTTTTTTTTTTTTTTTTTAATCTAGGACCTTTCGGTATTTGGTAATTACTTTGGACTCGATTAATTCGGATTCGAGTTAGATTAGATCTCATAAAGAGATAATTTTTCTCAAGCCTATTTTTTTATTCATAAGAATCAAAATCGATACCTTATTTAAAGAAAACTCAACTCCGTGTCACTTAGATTAAGGGGCATTTTATTCTAATTATATTTAGCCTACAACTAGGCCTGAATGGATATTGTTGGGCCAGGAAAAATTTTTCTTCCGGTATTGATATTGGGCTTGTTTGGATTAGCAATTGCCCGAATTCTTTTTTTTTTTTTTTTGTCTATTCTCATTCTTGGGTTTCATAATCTGTAAACAACAAATGTTTTTTTTTTTTTTTTCCACATTACAGTATGGAATCCCAGCACAGTATGAGAATTCAGGATTCTCCCTGAACGTAGCCGGAACATTCCGTAGTCACTGACAGACATGATCTTGGGTTTGGATTGGATCCTTTGCCCAATGATTACAAGGTGATTTATCTTCGGATTTATTATGATTTGGAGAAGAGAATGGAATTGGACCTCGAGTGGGCAATTTATTAGGTCACACTCATCTTAAATCGCACTCTTTATCAAATTTCTAGATGTATTTACTGATAAGGCAGTGACATAACAAAACTTTATCATCATCAAAAGAACATATTTTAGTACATGAACATCAAAATAACTGTCACCAAAATCCCCTGAAAATCCAATGGGTACATGCCACATGGAAGACAAAAGTACTATATACTTGATCTTTAGCAAACCCAAAAATTTGTGCAATTATTTTTTTCTGAAAATGATGACCAATCACTGAAAAGTGAAAAGGACAAGAAACCATTATATTCGGGCCTTACTAGTTTTTATTGTCTTTGGATCTCTTAAAGGATCACCCAATTTTTTTTTTATATGGCTGAAGCCAACCTCCTAAAATTAAAACCCCAAACCCTCAAGCCCCTTTGATTTTCCTTCCCAAGATCTATAAAAGGTAAACATAAATTCTTCACCTTTTCATCTTATTTCTATAATTTATGTTGAAAGATTTAATCTTTTAATTTTTTTTCCTTTCATGCCCCCTTATGATTTCTCAGTTTGAAGTGCCTTTATATTTGTTTAGGGTGGTTTTGTCATTAGGGTTTATCAAAATTTCCCACTTTTTCCATATGGAAATTTTCCATCTTGGAGCTTTTTTTTTTTTTTTTTTTTGATGATTTTGACAAATACCCAGATTAGTTTTTCAATGGATGAAACTAAGGAGAAAGGTTGGTTTAGTTAGTAATGCTACAGAAATTGTAGCTGTTAGTGAGACTGTAGTTGAGTCAATGGCTTAATAATTTATATGGTATAAAAATGTGTCTTTCATAAGTTTTTTCTTTTTTTAAATTTCAATCTTGGAGCTTTGGTATTGATGATTTTGAAAAATACCCAGGTTGGTTATTGAATGGATGAAGCAAAAGAGAAGGGTGGTTCAGTGAGTATTGTTACAGAATCTCCAGTAACTGTTTGTGAAACTGAAGTTGAAACAGTGGTTTGTGAGGATCAAGTTCAGATTGAGGAAGGAGGGGAAGTGGGTGCTAGTAATGGAGATGATATAATGGTGGAGGTTTTGGGTTCTCATGTTTATGTAGATGGTATTTGTACTACTGATGGGGGAGATGGAGATCTGGTTGGGGCTGGTTTGAATGAAGCAGATCATGGTCGTGATGAGTTGGGTGAAGTTTGTTTGGAGAGTAATTTGCGAAGCTTAGATGGTGACGTTGATGCAGCTGGTGAGCTGGGTTCAATGAGTGAGGTTTCAGGTGATGAAGCTAAGGCTCAGAATGAGGTAAATGGAGCTGAGGTTGAAGGTTCTGGTGCACCTGATAGTTCTGCAGTTGGAGAAGATGGTGAGAATGCTGAATGTACTAGTGGAATGGATGAGGATGGCAGAGATGCAAATCAAGCTTTGGAGACACAAAAAAATGGTGATCTGGATGGTGATGAATTGAATCATGGAAACCAGAAAGCAGTTGTATGTTCATCAGCTGCATCTGAAGATTCAAGTATGCAAACTAAAGTTGTCAAGGAAGCTGCAATGATGATTGATGGGGAAGATTTGAATACCATAGATGGTGCTCGTGAAACTATATCTGGCACAACAAAGAAAGCTGCTGATGGCGATTTAGATCCAGATGCCAAATCCTTGGATGTGAAGACACAGCTTACTGCTGAAGAAGTTCCACATTCTGAAGCTAAAGGTATGAAAATTAGTGCTTTTGATCATAATTTGAAATTTCAAGTTGAAGAATAGAAATTAAGTTTGAGAGTGGGTGTTAGCACTGAAAATCTCTATAATATCCATGCAGATTCAGTTTATTCATCTCAGTCAATTGAATTGGTTGTTGAAGGCCAATTAGACGAGAAGGTACTTCCAAAATTTGATTAGGCCAACAGGAAAAATGCAAAAGTGCTTTTACCCAGCCTGACTCATTATCTTATGCAGGTTAATTCAAACATGGAAATTGACAAGCAAGGTACTGATTCTGAGAAACAGCAAACGGAAGCTAATACTTCTCACCAAAGCACTGAAAATCATGCTACAGGTGAAGTTGCAAGAGTTGATCATGTATTCTTCTCTTAATTTGAATTTTTTTCCTGGTTCCAACAATGTTGATTTGGATAGGGTTTTATCTTGCTCAGGAAATGACCAAAACTTAAAGGCTAAGACAGTCATTGACAGAGGAGAGGAAGTTGATTTAAGTATTGGGGAAGCAATGGATGTTGAAAAGCACGTTTCTGATACCAAAAATGTTGGTTTTGATGCAGAGCAAGATGTTAAAGTTCAAGAAGAGCCTGTTAAAATTGAGACAATGGGTGTGGGCACTGAAAATCACATAAATTTATGTCAAGATTCAGAATCTTTGGGTCACCAAACAGATGTTGTTGGTAGTGATGAAGTTGAAGCCTCAAAAATAGTTGATAACAATGTTCCAAACCAGATATCTCCCTCAGTTGGCTCAGATAAGGTGTTACATTCCTCAGGAAATGAAGATCAGCTAGCTAAGAATGCAGCTTCTGAGGATGATTCAAGTGCAGGGCAAGATATGAATGTCAAAGAACAAGTTACTGGTGATGAACAGGACAGTTTAGACCAAGTGCAAGAAATGGAAGTTGAAGAACATGATACTGATTCTGAACAGCCAACCAACATCGATGAAAAGACCGTTAAACGGACACCTCTAAAGTCTGCAAGTGCAGTAAAGGTGCATCAAGCTAAGTACCAGCTGCCATTGGAGGAAGAAGGTGAATTTTCTATTTCTGATTTAGTCTGGGGTAAGGTGAGGAGCCATCCATGGTGGCCAGGACAGATATTTAATCCTTCAGATGCTTCTGAGAAGGCAGTGAAGCATCATAAGAAGGATAGCTTTCTGGTAGCATATTTTGGGGATCGAACATTTGCTTGGAATGAAGCATCTCTTTTGAAGCCATTTCGAACACATTTCTCTCAGATAGAGAAGCAGAGTAATTCAGAATCATTCCAGAATGCCGTCAATTGTGCTTTGGAAGAAGTTTCTAGACGGGTAGAACTAGGTTTTGCTTGCTCTTGCATACTGCAGGATGCCTATGACAAGATAAAATTCCAAAAAGTTGAGAATACTGGAGTTCGGCAAGAATCAAGTTTAAGAGATGGTGTTGATATATCTTTGAGTGCTAGTTCCTTTGAACCTGACAAATTAGTTGACTATATGAAAGCATTAGCGGAGTCTCCATCTGGTGGGGCTGATCGACTTGACCTTGGGATTGCTAAAGCTCAATTGTTGGCATTTTATCGTTTAAAAGGTTATCATCAGCTGCCTGAATTCCAATTCTGCAGAGGTTTAAGCGAAAATGAAGCAAATACCTCAAATTCTGAAGAAAAAATGCACTTTGGTGAGGAAATTGAGCGTGCTACTCCTATGGATACGGATGGTGAGCAAATTTCCACTGGCCAGGAGACTTCAAAAACTCAGAGAAGCTCTTACCTTAAACGCAAGCATAATCTTAAGGATGAGTTATATCCTAGTAAAAAGGAAAGAAGCTTGTCTGAATTGATGGGTGAGACAGTTGATTCTCCTGATGGTGAAAATGGGTCTGATGGGATAGCTAATAAGCTCCCTTCATCATCATCTGGCAAGAAAAGAAAAGCTGTTGATTCCTCTGAGGACTTGGTGATGCAGGAAGGGAGGAAGACAATTTCTCTTACCAAAGTAACTCCAACCACACCTCATTTCCCAAAGCCTTCCTTTAAAATTGGTGAATGTATCCGTAGAGCTGCAAGCCAGATGACTGGATCTCCATCGATTCTAAAGTCTAGTGGTGATAGGTTACAGAAGCTTGATGGAGGCAGTGAAAATCCTGCTGCAGATGGATGTGATGCTCCCATTGATAATTTTGAGGATGGCCATCGAAAGAGGATGAATATTACGGCTGAATACTCATCACTAGATGAGTTGTTATCACAACTTCACTTGGCAGCATGTGATCCTATGAAAAGTTTCAATTCTTTTAATATTGTTATTAGCATCTTCTCTGATTTCAGAGATTCAGTTGTTCTGGATCAACTTCCTGGGGACAAATCTGGTGGCAAACGGAAGAAGTTGCCCAATTCTATTATTGGTTTTCCAGAAACTTTTGAGTTTGAGGACATGAGTGATACGTATTGGACTGACAGAATAGTCCAAAATGGTTCTGAAGAGCAACCATCACATGGAAATGAAAGGGGACAATATCAAATTGTGCCTGTTGATTTAGGGAAACCACTACAAAAAGGCCGTAAGTCTCGAAAACGATATTCTGATTTCAATCATGATTTGACAGCACAGAAAGCCCCTGGTTATGTTGATGAGAGGGCCCCGGCAGAACTTGTTATGAACTTCTCTGAGATTAATTCTGTTCCTTCAGAAACAAAGCTAAATAAGATGTTCAAGCACTTTGGACCATTAAAAGAATCTGAGACAGAAGTTGATCGCGAAACCAGCCGTGCCAGAGTTGTTTTTAGAAGATCGTCTGATGCAGAAGTTGCCTACAATAGTGCTGGAAAGTTCAACATATTTGGGACAGTGGCTGTAAATTATCAACTCAACTACACTATATCTGAATCATTCAAAGCTTTGTTGTATGCTCCAACCCTAGCTGAGGAGACTTCCCTCATTGCTTCAGCCCTATGTGGGGACCATGCACTGGTTGCTTCGACCCTGGGTGAGGAAACTTCACTCATTGCCTCAAGCCTAGGTGAGGAAGCTTCATTCATGGTTTCAACCCTTGGTGAGGAAACTTTACCCATTTCTACAACTTTCCATGAGGAACCTTCAATCATAGCCTCAACCTTAGGTGAGGACACTTTGGCCATTCCCGCAACCTTAGTTAATGGAACTTCAGTCATTGCCACAACCATCTATGAGGAAACATTCCCCATTGCCACAACCATGTATGAGGAAACATTCCCCATTGCCACAACCACATATGAGGAAACATTCCCCATTGTCACAACTGCAGGTGAGGGAACAATGGCTGTTGTTACAAGTGTTGGTGACCAAACTTTCACAGTTAATGCAACTGCAGGTGAACAATCTTCAACCATTGTCACAACTAATAGAGAGCAAACCTTGACAGTGGCCTTGACCTTGGTTCGGGAAGCTTCTCTCTTCACCACAACCTTGAGCAATGAAACTTCAACCATCTCCACAGCCTTGGTTGAGGAAACTTCAACAGTTAATGCAAGCTTGGGTGAGGAAACTTCAACCGTGGCTACCTTAGGTCAAGAAACTTCAGCCGTTCCCACAGCCTTGAGTAAAGAAACTCCTAGCATTCCCACAACCTTGGGCGAAGCAACTCCTACCTATCCGGTGACATTGGCAGAAACCCCTAACATTCCCATAACCTTGGGCGAAGAAATTCCTGATCTTTGCACAACCTTGGGCGAACATACTCCAGCCATTCCTGCTACCTTCAGTGAAGAAACTTCGGCCATTCCTCCAACCTTCAGCAAAGAAACTCCTACCATTCCTGCAACCTTGGGTCATGAAACTCAGACCATTCCTACAACCATGGGTGAGCTAACTAAGATCATTCCTGCAACCTTGGGTGAGGAAACTACTACTGTTCCCACAATCTTGGGCGAGGAGGAAACTACTACTGTTCCCACAACCTTGGACAAGGAAACTTTGGCTAAGGAAACTCCAATTATTACCGCGACATTGGGCGAAGAAACTATGAATGTTCCCACAACCTTGCATGAGGAAACTTTGGCTGAGGAAACTGCAATTATTACCACAACATTGGGTGAAGAAACTCCAACCAATCCTACGACCTCGGGCGAAGAAACTCCAACCAATTCTACGACCTTGGGCGAGGAAACTCCAATTAATCCCATGACCTTGGGTGAGGAAACTCCAATTAATCCCATGACCTTGGGTGAGGAAGCTTCAACTGTTCTCACAACTAATGTTGAGGAAACATCAACTGTTTCCACCACCATGGAAACCGAGACTTTACCCCCTGCCGTGGCTGAAAGCAAGGAATCTGCAACTTAATAACTCCTGTCAAATTTACTTGGATATTTCTGGTATTACTTTTCTTCTTATCAGCATGGAGGTTTTTTTACTTGATGGTTTTAGAATTACTATAGTTCTCATTTGGTTTTGCACAAACCATTATGGGAGACCATCTGAGAGTGTGGTTCAAGTGATTTCTTGCAATCTCTTTCGCTTAATTCATTTAGTTGATTAATATGGTTGACCTTTTTACCTCCTTTGAATATTTTAACCATTAAGTCATTGATGGTTTATATTAGATGTTCATCTTGAATCGACCTCGTTTTTAGATAGCTACATAATTGCTGCGTCATGGGATTGTACCAAATATAGTTGATTCAGTGTTTTAGTGGTGTGAAGTTGGATGAATAAACTATGAGTTGGGCATAATGATTGGTGTTACCTGAGACAAATTATTCTCTTTTATTTATCTGCAATAGTGTCTATCGTTTTTTTTTAATCCTATTCTTGTTCTTTTGATGCAATTGTTATAGGCGAGAACACATCCTGAGGTTCTGATGTCAGTGTGGCTCTGGTAGGATTGATTCAACTTTCCACTGAAGAAGGCAATCAGGCAGACAGCTCATCTGGTGCAACTTGAATCTTCTGCTCGGATTCTTTCTTGAATTAAGCTCTAAGCTGCATGGTTTATACACATGCACCGGCTAGTGTAATATAATCGCATTTTAGATGATGACCTTTCCATGGATGCTATCCTTGAGGACTAGGAGAATTGCATTGTATAATCAAGCTGCCTATCTATTATCGTGCATGTCGTACAACCGATTACGGATCATTGTGCCAGCTTTTGCTTTTGGTTCCTCATGAATTTCTCCTGACATGAGAAAATTAATTGCCATGATTCGTAAAACGTGAGGGTTGTATTCCACTTTTTGCTAGATCACAAGCTTTTTTTCCTTCATGGGTATGAAGAAAAAGACTCAAATGACCCAAAGACCATATTTTTCAAGAGATTGGATTATTGTAAGGAAAACTATCTCATGCATCCACCATTAAAATATTGAAAAGAAAGGGTTGTAGGACAAAATATGTTAAAAGAAACTTGGGAACTTTGAACAAAAGAAATCTTGGAATTAAAGATTTAGTCTAGTTTATTTAAACTTTATATTCAGTAAATTTAAAATTTAAATTTTAAAATTTAAAATTTAAAATTAAATATTTATATATATTTTATATTTAGGTTGTAATTTTTTTTCAAAAAACAGGTAACCGTATTTTGGTGAATCTGACAGTTTCATTCCGGTTCAAGGCCATCTCCGGAACCAGCTTCTACACGTTTACACATTGCCTTATTCCATAGACCAGTGAGTATCTATGAGTTTTAATCACATTTTCCTAAGGATGGCAGATTAATCCGAAATCGTCAGGTTCTGACTCAATTTTATAGGATTTCTATTATGAAGATGCAGAAGGCATTTGGGATTTTGGTTTTTCATTTCAATTCGAATGTCAAAACTAAATAAACATTGGTGTGGCATTTTGTGATTCAAACTAGGTGATTTTGGCATAAGAGTACAAGAGTATAGCATTGGAATTACTGTAACATCGGTTTGTTGATCATGTTTGGATGATGAGAAAATCACTAACATTGGTGGTAAAAGTTGTATAATGCAAAGAAACAATTCGGTTCTTGAACAAGCTTGATAGGAAACAAGCATGCACCTTTTGCAATGAAGAAACTGTTTCAAGAGCAAAGGCCCTTTAATTTTAACCTGCTACAAAATCCCAAACTGAAAATTTGACTTTATTTTATATACAAACGAAATCATCCTGCCGGCCTTGGGTTTTCATTAAGAAAACCTTGTGCCTTGTGGGCCTAAAACGAAAATAAAGTCTCCTGTGATATTATCCTCGATTCTGACAGTCTAACAAAATTTACAGATGGGCTACGTTTAATGTCAAAATAAAGTAGGTAGTTTTGAGAATCAAGCCCTTTGGACAATCATTTGCATTCACTTAATCCTGATAACAACTGTGAATTTTTTTTCATAATCTAAATCCATCCTCTATTGAAGCAGATTGATGCGATTTGAATCGAAACAGAAAGGTTAAGAGTTTGACTGGAATTCACAGCTCGAAGTTGAAAGCGAGTTTGATTAGATATTAATTTTTTAGTTCCGATCTACTTGATCTCATTTAATTAAGTGAAAAATTTTACAAGCTGAAGTTCAATTTTAAGCTCGTTTACTCATACTTGAGACCGAGTTTCGATTGAAAAAAATATTAAAGCTTTTTCTTATAAATAACGAGAGTAAGTTGTTAATAGATAATTAAAAAGTAATTATATATAATATTAATATATATTATTAAATTATTAAAAATAAAAAAGTTAAAAAAAACTTTATAAATTATTTAAATATTAAAATATTTAAACTTAACTTGAATAATTTAAATTTGAGTTTAACTCAGAGCTAACATTTATCTAATCATGTTCAAGTAATTCTCAAGCCATGCTCGAGTAACTAAGAGTATCTAAATCATATACATCACCAAATTTGATTTCAACATGGTTTTTTTTTTTTCTTTTTTAATATTTCAGGGAGGATTTGATGATAGAATTTTAAGCAGAAAAGAACATTATTGAAGTTGCCAATGCAATAATAATAATAATAATAATAATAATAATAATAAATATTATTATTATTATTATTATTATTATTATTATTATTAGCTATAACCGTTGTTAAATGAAGGACTTATTTCTAGCTAGGAACATTGTAACAACCAAACTTTACCAATTAAATTAAAATTAAAATTCACATAATTATATACTTCAATACCAAAAAAAAAAAAAATTTTAAATTCGAACTTTTAAAAAATTTTCATGAATAGTTTGCTATATTTAATCGTTTGTATTGATCATATTTCGCCTATTTACTTTTGCCTTTTTGTATAATAAACTTCGAAAAGGAATGATCATGCAAAAAGGTTTTGATTAAATTATTGGAGAATGTGGCAAAGAAAGAGGCAAAATTTGATTAACCAAAAAATGTTTCATCTTGTGTACAAGGTAAAGAAAGAGGATGAGCTACCATCCAACTTAGGTCAAATTATTCATAGTGGCAAGGAGTTTGATACATGCTTGGTAGAACACACGATGAGAGAAAGAAGCTCATTCACTTCCACAGTATAATTTGCAGCTAGATAAGAACAGGTTTTGGGTAAAGGATTGTCCGAATTCAAGGGGATTTTATATTAAAAAAAAAAATGATTCATAACGCGTACAAGGTAAAGATTTTGTACCCATAAGCAATAACTGCAGTTTTTTATATTTGAAGTTGTAAAGATTTAAATCTTAGTCACTGAAACTTAAAAGTCAAAACATGCTGCTGCTGTTGTCAATAACGACAGTTTTCATGGTTTATAGGACAAAAGTATATTATATATGTTGGTATCAAAAGAAATTGCTTCTCAAGTACCAAACTAATCAGAAAGTCCAAACCAAAGGCACAATGAAACCTGCATTCTGGATCCGTCAAAGATACCGAGAGATTCAAGCTGATGCCATGTTATTGCTCATCACATCATCTGAACAATGAGTTAAAAGGGATTTCAGTTCCAGTTCTTTGAAGATAAATGTTCACATTTGCAGATTTATAATTGAAAACATCTAACAAAAAAAAAAAAATTATGGTTGAAAACAAGCTGTTCAATAGAAAACTAGCATCAGATATATAACTGATGAAAGGTAGATAAAAGATATAGACCCTAAGTGCATTGCACCTGCTATCCAGGTCTAAGCTTTCAATCTTGCAGATATGATTTATTTAATAAGAAGACTTCTTATGCCAGGAATTTCTTAAAATCCCAGAAAGCATAACAGTGGTAAGACTTTGAATTGGATATATTGGTAATCACCTTGAATAAGTCGCCAAACATCCCTTGAAGGGGATTTCTACGCTGTACACCATAGAACTTTTCAGCAATGTCATCTAGCAACTGAACCATCATGTTTGTGTTAGAATCTGATACACGTAAGCTTACTCTAACCCAAAGAGATGATAAAATCGATAAATAGAGGCTATTTAGCAGATATATGAAAATGGTTACATCCTAAAGTAAAAAACTTGTTTTACAAGAGGGGAAGGGAAATAACAATCAGAATAACAGTACTCTAATTGGTAAAAATGATTGCCCACCTCGTTGAATGGAGGTTCTCTCTCTATGCTAGACTTGTAATTACCTTTCAACATATTAAAAAGAGGCAAGGCATCTCTTTCCAACCTGCACAGAAAAGACCCTTCAGATCAATTTATCAGACCATGTTCCATACACCAAACATGGAAAGAATATGGTAGCCTACCTCTATGCCCAAAACGAACTGCGGTGATTTTAACTGAAAGAAAATGGAGATGGTATTGTTTGATGGATCAAAAAGTAAAACACAAGCATTAATCAACACTCAAGGTTGCAGTTGTATGGTTTTTACAGCTCCCCAAACCAAAACCAAAAACAGTTAACAGTATAGTTTGGAGATGAGAGCAGGTTAAGTTATGCTTTCTGCTATCACTAATTATATTTAATGCCAATGAAGTGTAATCCAAGCATGCAAACCTTGAAAATCAGACCACTTGCAGACTTGAGGATAGTACAACTGGTCCCTATAGATGAAGAATGAATTGATGAGGGAAAAAAGAAAAATAACTTACGTTAGCAAGAGAAAAGTGATAAACTGAATCAAATCCGATTGGGGGAAATCAAGCTCTTGGGATGCCACTTGTCTCTTTAATTCATCCATAAGGTAATTAGCATCGCGAAGATTACCCATCGACAGATACCTACCATGCAAAAGTAAATTTTCTTCATTAGTTCAAAATGTATTACTACATTATAAACAGAACAGTCTCAATTTTATTGACAAGTTTGTACTATATGAAGATTGAGAAAACACTAAAATCCCTATCATTGATGGAAATTTATAACAGTTTCATATCAGTTGAATGATTCCATTCGTGGATTTTGTTTAGCCTACACAAATGAATCAAAATATGCTAATAGATCAAGCAATAAATGCTAAGTTCTAATTGCACAATCCAATCTACTTTTGATATCAACAGAAAATTTTCAGTCCATGTTTTCTAAATTAAATAAAGAAACCCATATATAGGTCGAAAGTGGTAACTGTCTCTTTACTGATGCTGTCAAAATGGCATGGCAAATTATCAGTTTAAGTTCATAAAACTACATGAGGTCACTTTGATAGGGGAAACAATGGAAGACATGATATCTAATTGACCATATAGGTTTGACAACTGAAATTTAAGCTTTAAGGTCAAGATTACAAGGTTCCATTTTATTGATTGTGCCTTCAACAGTAGTGGCAATAGGAACAGTATAATTACAGGCCAAGTGAGCAGTTTATCAGTGAGCTTACATAAGAACTGCTCGTGCAATGGCTATGTCGTCTTCACCAGGATAACACTGCATGATTGAAAAGTAAATCAGTTGATTACATTAAAAAAGTATCAGGGGAAAAGTAATACCTACAGTCAATCATAGAGATGGAACATGAAATTCGTATACATTGATTGATTATGCCATCTTCCATGCATTTCTTAACCCAAAGTCTTGAATTATTTAAGCACTCATCACTAATGTAAAGAGCAGATTTGTATAGCTTAATTCTCTTGAACAACTCAAAGGCTCTAGTTGAGATTTGAGAATGAAAGAAAGAGTCTTAAAAGTAATAAAGTAATTTCAACAATAATAAGTAATAGGCTTAGATGTAGATTTGCCGTAGCAGTAGTAACACAAGCAACCAACTCTGAAGATAATCGAAATTTTCCACAATATATCTACAAATATAAACTATTATGCATCTATATCACTATTCAGCTGTTACATGTTATATTGTTGCACAAGGGAATATGACTTTGATTTGTGTGCCTCAAACCATCTTCATGACAAGGAGAGAGAAAGAGAAGAAAATTAACCTTGCTCATGAAATCTACTAAAGTAGATGCAAGCTTCTTTGGGTTTTTTCCTCTAACAAAATGATATGACACTCTGGCCATGTCCTGCAAAAAAAAAAAAAACCATCATATGATCATTGGCATCAACATGAATGTTAACTAATGAATGGACCTGTGAACTATAAGGATACTTTCAAAGGCTTATATGGTAAATAAATGAAAGCATCTAATTTATTTGTCAAAGCATTTTTAGCAGAGCACACTGTCACCAAAATAACAGTAACTCCAATTACCCACAGCAAAATCCCAACCAATTAGTTGAGTTTGCTTGCAATGGAATTACCAATGTTCTAAAGACCATCACAAGCATGACATAGTTCAGACAAAATCCTAAAATCTAGGTACATGATTAATGTTGATACAGGTTTCCATAGATGTAAATATACTTGTTTAAACAAACCAACAAAGATGGTGATATCATTATTAGTATGTAGCAAACAACTTATACATTAGAAGAGCAACGTACCTGTTCTTTTACACATTTTAAAATGAATTTAGGTGCAAGCATCTCCATCAGATATAGGGTGTTCATACATACCATACCAAGCGGCTTCTACTTTTTATTCTCAAGGATATATGTCATGCATTTATTGAAGTTATTCATAAATGGCTTTCATTCCTTCGGAATGAAATCATAGCATAAGATCTACATTTTGAATATGAACAAGAGCACAACCTTTAGAAGATTACATGACTCAGGATATCATATCATTAAATCCTACAAAGCAATTATATTCAACTCAATTAAATTGATCAAATAGACTTGCTTCATCCTATTCTGTTGCAGTATCAATATGGATAAAGTGCTCTACAAAAACTTTTTTTCTTATTTTATCTTTTCAGTGCCTCTATGCCATCATTTTGGCTATCTTTTATGAACTTTAATTAATTAAAGTTTGAGCCGGAACCAATGTAAAAGACATGAATGTCTCACATAATATTAGTGCACTTCTTCACAGCATTAAGTTGGTCACTAGTGTACAATGTATGTATTGCGTAAAACATCAAAATATAATGTATTTTTACATTTTTCTTCACCTTTTAAATTAGGATAAAAAAAATTCATGAAACTGATCCATGGCAAGCAAGAAAGGGACAAAGAACAAATGTGTGGTTGAAGTAGCAAAAGCAAAGTCTAAACATTTACTTCCAAACCTACCAACTCAGGAGATTCAGAATATATGTATTCAGCCAGCATAGCATGCAGTTGTGGATCACCATTCCTGTGAGCGCCAAACTCTGCAGACCACCTAAAACCCAAAATAATAAAACAGTTCAGGGAAAATAACCAGTACTATTCAACACAAATAAAAAATTAAAATAAAAAACTCCTTTATTCTCTCTCAAGTTTTCATGTCTTTCAATTCCATATTATCTTACTCAGTAAGAGTAAGTTTATGATCATAAACAGCCTGATCTTATGCCTACACAGATATTGCAATGTTGCAGTATCTTTTAATCACAATCAGGAGAGGCTGTGATTCATTTATCAAATAAATTTAACCACCTAAACAATAGGAATAGGGGACAGGCTAAGCATTGTCCTGTAATTCACGTCAAACAACATAACCAGACTGGTATAAGAGCAATTGGAAATCCATCTAGTACATTTCAAAGCATTCTCTCATAATACATAGCACAGAAATCATTAAAAGAAAGAAACTAGCTGATCAAAAAATAAAATAAGCAGATCTCTAGAACAGTTTAACCATCAAGAAATGAGTGAAAATATCTTGGACATCTTTATGCTGAAACAAAATTTTTCAATAAAACTATCAAGTGTAACTCAACGGTATAATATGGGAATGATGTCTCACTTTATCGCAGCTTTTAAGAATGATGAGCAGCCTTGCAGACGTGTTTTTGCTGCCCCAAGAGCTTCAGTAAGTTCTTGAACATCATCATCATCTGTCAAGTTTCTAGGAACTGGAATCTGAGGAAACACCTTATAGATTTTCCTGACACGATCTATACATTTTATCATAATCACAACAACAGAAAGAGCAGAACTAAACAAACCAAACAGCTATATATAAAATAATATAATTAACTTGAAGATTTTTTTCCTATATAAAAGATACTTAAGTCATCAATAAGAAGGGAGGGTCCATAAACTATTCATCGCAACTTATGCTGATAAGCAAATCAAATTATAAGACAAGGCATATACTGACCAAGGATGCCTTCATCATATGGAATTTTCCCTTTGACAAGTGTCTCAACAAACAATACTGCAAGCTCTGCCCCACAAGTAACCTAAAAATTTTCATTCCAGTGACTTCAATGCAATAACCACAAAGTAAAGGACAAAAATTAAGAAGACCAGCAAAACAAATTTCCTCATGCAAATTTCATATAACTCTAGTTTCCACAGCAGAAGAATCTTTTTTAAGTAATTATCAACTAAAATCCAATCAAATATATCAAAATGAAAATTCTTAGCCTGCCTTTCTCATAGAATAGTGGGCTCCAGTAGATAGCTAATATATCCTAGCTTTTGCAGCTCTAATTTGCACCATTCTTACATCTGAAGTTATATTTTGACTAAGAGGAAGATCAACGAAACATGTGAAGGGTCTAATCATGAAATATTTGCAAATACTGTATTGATGTTACCTTATATTTGTTTCAATTTAATTTTTACACTACCCTTTCCAATCTGAAATAACCCAGATTTTAAGTTGATGATTATCCTAAGGAGATTAAACAAGTTCAACCAGTATCCAATCATCCTCAATTCATTCTGAAACCAAATTTCAAACAATGAAGGTCAACTTCATAATGCTTTTGCATATAACATTGAGAAAAACTTTGACTAACAAGCTCCGGATCAATGTACTTGAAAGAAATAATAACCTGGTCATGCTTCAACTGAAGGCATGCACCTGAATGAAGCAGATCCAAGGCCTCAGAATATCTTTGAGCAGATACATATCTGAAATAAATATGCATGTTTCATAATCAATGTAAGTATTCGAAAACAAAAGAAAATAACAAACACACTCTGCGCTATTCTTACCTTTATCTCTATTTTACAATTGGAAAAAGAAAATGAAAAAGAAATGAAAAGTCATATTACTTGCTGCCTTAGTTAACTACTAAAGCAGAACCCTAAATCAAAATTGGAAACAAAGAATAATGCAAGTAGCACACTAAACCTACTCAAGCGTACAAGCCTTTAATCAAACTATAAGGGGACCTACCCCATTAAGCTCCATCTAAGACTCTAAGCACATCTAATACCTATGTTGCTCTAACTTTTCATTTTCTCTTAAGTCCCCCTGTCCAACATATACGATGGGCGTGGGCGTCCGTGTGGACACGGCTTTCCAACCCTCCAAAAATAAGGAAATACTTAGAGAAAATTTGGACGTATTTGTATCTGACATGCACTCTAGAGTCCTAGCAATAAAACTAACGCCATTTCTTGCAATTTGTAAGTCTAAAAAAACATAAATTTGGGAAATTGCAGACAATTGTACCGTGCACTTATAGACTTGTACATCTGCTGAGCTCCATAGAAATTACCCTCATTTATAGCTTTCTCTAATTTATCAATATTCTGTATTTCATATCACAAGCAAAACAAGAATCCAATTAGGAATCATTCCTCATCATAACAATAAAGTCCAATTATACTTTTATATATAAAACTCCACTCTTCAATGGTTTTATCTTAATTAGAAAAAAAAAAGGCTTGCTTTTTCAAAGATTAAAATTTTCCACATCTAGAATGTAAGGATGCGCCTGATATTAAAAACCCAGAGATAAAAATAACAAAAGGTTTAAAATTTCCTTCTTTTAAATGAAACTTTCAACCAAAATCCAACACCCTCATTTTCTCACCAACCAAACAAAGCCTTTGGACCTGGTACAAATATGTTAAAAATAATTCAAAATCATCAGTTTTTTTTCAATTTTCTCAGCTACCAAACAAATGATGGGTTATTTATTTTTTCTTCACTAAAATAATTTCAAAAAACAATTATTGAAAGCAATAGTTAAAAAAAAAAAGAAAGAAAAACAATACCTCTTGAACATGAGGAAGAGTGGCTTTTCTTGATTTCTCTCTTGACATTTTCTCTTTTACTTGATTTCCTCTTTCAGTTCTTCTTCTTCAATGGGAAAGACCTGATTTTCCGAGTTTGCTTTGATCAACGTGCAATCTCGAAGAGTCCAAACAAAACCCAAAATGGGCTGGGCCTCTTTCAACAAATGTCTTGGGCCTTCTGTTTTCTTTCTTTACTTCATGGGTCAAATAAAGAAGTAACGAAAATTGCAAATAAAATGTGCTCGAAAAAAGCTCTAATCTGAGGTAAACTCTCTCTTTAGTTATCTATGATTGGGAACCTTTATTATTAGTATTTTTTTTCTTTTATTTTTGTGTTAATCTTTAGTTTAAACGATTTGAATTTCTTGGTTTTTCTTAAAATCAATAGTAAAATTGGTTGAGGCTAAAATTTCAATCAGATTTACTAATTTCTTCAAACTGTTCGATAAAATGCCCGAGAGAGAGTTAGTTTTGACATTGTGAAGTTATTTATTTTTTTTCTTTTAGATTGAAGGGCTAGAGAATGGGTTCTCACCAAGTTCAGGCAGCAACTAAAGTATATCGTGACCTTCTCAAAGCAGTGAAAAAACACATTGGAAATGAAGAGTACAAGAAGCATTTTAGTGAGCATATAACGCAAGAGTTTAGGATGAACTGTCAACTTTCAGACCCTTCTTTGGTTACCAAAAAGATCAAGCTTGCCAATGATTATACTTTTTTACTTAACAGTGTGCATCATCACAAGGTATTGCTATCTTTCACTGCTTTGGTTTTATTTTCACATGTCTTAATTTGATGCTATGCTGAGACTCTTCTGATTGTTGCATTTACTAATTGCTTTTTAATTTTTGGCATCTGTTTCTCGTTTATTTACAATTTTGTTAAAATATGTGCAAGTAAAATTATGCATTTTGCTATCCACAAAAGATAAATTCTCTCATTTCTAATTATCCAAATATGTTGTTTATTTTTATATTCTTTTCTTTGTTTAAGCGATAACCGTTCCTAGACTTTGCCCATTACATTCTATGCGGGTCCAAACAGGCTTATTAAAATTGGTCTAGCAAATTCATAGAAAATTACCTTTCCCTCGATCCAAAAGATATTGTTTATTTTATATTCAAATGGGCTTTTGCTTTTGGTTTATTTAAACAAAAGGTAAACAGCAAAACTAGTAATCAAAAGGAGTCTAAATCTTGTAGTTTAGTATTGGTTGTTGGACAATATGTTATGGGAATATGGCATGGTTTTGCTAATTTAAAGAGGTATGAAAAGCATAAAATTTTCTTCTAAGACTTTAGGATTCCTGTCATTGGTTTCTCTAATGAGGATATAGTAATGATTTCCCTGGTTTTTCTCAGGTTTCTTCCATGGACTATGGTATTTTATATCCATTCATGCTACCACCTAATGCTTCATTTTTGTTCATTTCAATGCCAGAAATTTTCTCAAAGAAATGCATGTGATTTTCTTCTGGTTTTGATTCTTATTTGGCAGGAGTTATTGTTTTCTTACAACGTAGCAGTAGATAGGTCAGATGAAATGAAAAGAATACTTGGAAAATCAGCGGCTAGTGTTGGTCTTCAGCTTCCTGAGGTCTATCAGCCTTGATATCAGTGGAGGATAGTTTTCTTCATCCTCTTTATCTTGGGGAGAATAATTTTGCCTCTGCCATTCTATAAATGCTGAAAACTCAAATCAATTAGATTCTTGTTTATATCTACAATTTATGCTCTGCCAACCAATTGAAACCCTGGATTGGTTAACTTGTTTTTGCATTGTGGTTGAATTGAACTTGTTAATGCTGCTTGAACCTTGAAGAAGCTGCAAGGAGCTGTTTTGTTTGAAAGGGGGAAACGTTTATCTGTGTTTCTTCATCAGGAATCATGCTATCTCATATTCATATGCTAATTTTCGTGCGACAAGTTAACTATTTATCTTGTTCTGCATGATGTGTTATAATCCTTGGTCGAAACTCCTGATATTAAAGCAGTTATCATTTGAGTTAAGCATCCGTTTTCAGTGTTTTGCAGTTGTATATTTCCATTTTCCTGCAGTAATGCTAGTGTTGTAGTTGTTCTATCATAACAGAAATCAACAGCAAGCTTTTGTTCTTTTTAACAAGGTACAATTTAGAGAGGCGATTCAAACCGAGCTTTTTTAGCTTAATCAGGAATATCAGCACCTACCATTGGCCCTAACACCTTGGTACGGCAAGCTTTTCTATGTAGAAATTGTTCGAACAAAACTCCATTGATTGCCTTAAGTCCTTATAACCTGTAGCTGCATTGGGTTCTGTAATTGATGCTCTCTGGGCCTGCAACTTGTTTTTTTTACTGATCCAAGTGCATTTAAATAATGGACAAGCTAGACTTACCCTTTAAACTTTTTAAGTCTGGAAGTGTTTTTTTTTTTTCTTGTTCTTGCTATTAGATATGATAATTTATGTATCTGTGATGAATTTATTTTATGTTAAATATATGTTAAAGACGAAAATTAATATATTATAATTTGTATTGACATTTTAAACATGAAATATATTAATGTCATTTTTATCGAATTCATATGATTTTGATTAAAATATTTAATTGAATTGTTTATATATATTTATATTATGTCATCGTTAAATGTAAAATTATGTTAAATTAAATTATTTTTATTTTTTTTTATGTTTGTATTATATTATTGTATTATATTTAAAATTATCGGCTCTACTTTTGATAGTAGTGGAAGTCCGGACTAAAAGTTTGATAATTTTATACCAATATCTCACTTCTCCGAAAGTTTCAGCCACCAATTGGCCGACAAACTTGATGCTAAATCTTAGAATTAAAAGCTGAGTAGCAGTTTTCACGAGTCAAAGGAAAAGCACCAGAAAATGCCCAAAATGCCAACATACGTGTCAATCAGATAGTCACGTGTAAGCCTTAATCTCTCCAATTTTGCCACTTGTCTTTAATCTGCTTTTCCCTAAGCAAACAAGCAAAATTGCCACTTCCTAAATTTAGCACATATTAACAAACTTCCTCCAGATTGACAACTTTCTACCAAATCAAAAGAAAAAAAAAGAAAACGTTAATAGTTGAAATGGGTTCAGAGACTTTCTTAGAAGTAATTCTGGCAATTCTCCTTCCCCCTGTGGGAGTTTTTCTTCGTTATGGCTGTGGGGTAATTCTCTTATCTTTTCTTAATCTATAGTTCTATATTATATCATAAGCTTTTTTTTTTTTTTACGTGTGTTTCATTATTTTTATCATTCTCTAAAAAAAAAAAAAATCTCTCATTTCTATTACAATATCCTTAATATTCATATGATCCTTGTTGAATTCTTAATTTTAGTGATTAAATTTAAATTCTCACAAGTTCAATTATAAAAAATTTTTTTTTTAATGTTTTAATGCTTAAATTTTGAAATTTCAATTTAAATTTGTCTGAGCTTAAATCTTAAAATAAGAATAATAGAGATTTATAAGATGGCAAGGTTGCTTTTATTTGATGAAAACATATTTAAATCATATTCAAACATCATACATCAATTAATGAATCAAATATTCGAATATAAAAATATATTAATTTTATGTTATTAATCAAGATCATATGCATTATATAAAATTCTCAATATATAGTTTTTTTTTTCTAATATTATATAAACTTTTGGAATTGCAGGTGGAATTCTGGATAGATGTGCTGCTGACAATGTTGGGTTATATTCCAGGGATAATATATGCCATTTATGTATTAGTTGGATAGCAAATGCTAAGATTTTTGTATGCTGGTAGAGTAACTTTTTCTGCGTTTGTTTTAGATCTTAATTTGTGTAGTATTTATTTTTAATTTTTTTTTGTTACAAACAACAATTGCATGCAGGTTAGATGTTTTTCAGCTTGTTGAATAAAAAATTATCGTTACAAACAATGATTTCAGGCATTAATCGAAATAATCAAATTGAGATAACTAAATTGAATCCGATTTGATTTTTTTTTTTATCGTTCTTACTTGAGGGTGTATACAAAGTGACAATCGATTTAAAGCTTCGACTTTTAAAGCGAAAGTAAAAGTATAAAATGAGCTAAGCGATAAATAATACGTTTTTTCTTCAATGCTTTTTGGGAATTCGTTAAGGAGTTATGAAAAAAGTAATTTTCAAAATTTGTTAAGATAGTGAAGATCGGTGTAAATAAATTTTCTGAATCTATCGAAGAAGAGAAGGATAAATCGAAGGAGAAAATTTATAAATTTAAAATCAATAAATAAATAAATTTATTTATATCGATTAAAAAATTAATTGAAGAGGAAAAGGAGATAAAAATTTTTAGATTAGAATGAAAATTTATTTGAATCGAACCGAGAAAAAAAAATTAGAATGTAAATAAATTTATTTAAATAAGAATAGAAACAGAAAATCAGCATAAATAAATTTATTTAAACCAGTTGAGAAAGAAAGAAATATAAATTTTTGAGCTAGAATGTAAATTTTTATTAAAAAAAAAAAATGATAGAGAATTTTTTATAATTCAAATCATAATAAATTTTTATATTTAAAAAAGTAAAAAAATTAAAAAAATTAAAATTGCACAAATAAAAAATATTAAAATGTAAAAAATTTATTTAAAAAAGTTTTATAAATTAATTTTCTGAGGCCACTTTCATATTTCTTGAACACGTATAAGCCAACAAACTTTTAAATTTCTTCGATAAGACAAATTGGTAATACTATTAGAAATTAGGGTTCTATTTTCATCAAACCAGTACAAATTCGAAAATTAAAGAACGTTTTTATTTGCGCTTCCAATTTTTGTTATAGGTATAAATGAAAAGTGATTTAAATGAATTGTTTACAAACATATTTGATTTTTATTTATTTATATTTATTTATTAAATTTAATAAATAATTTTAAATAATATTTTTATATTTATTTATTAAATAAATTAAATGTAAATAAAGATTTATTTGATTCGTTTATATTCGTAAATATATTCATTTAAAATTTATTTATTATTTATTTAATCTTCATTTGTTATGCGTTTATAAAAATAATAAGAAAATTATATTTTTATATTTTACCTTAATTTTATTTTAAATTTCGTTTATATTTGTTTATAGTTTATTTACTTAAATTTATTTAGGTATAATTTATTTATTATTTATGAATATATTTATTTATATATATTCATGAATATATTTATTATTTATAAATAAATTCATTTAACTTAATCGAACCAAAAATCTTATTATTTAAATAAATTAAGTTTGAATGAATAAAAAAATTTTCTTATCAAATAAGAAACAAATAGACCCAAGTTATACATTTGTTTGTTCATTATGATTCATTTATAGTCTTTTTTTTTTTTTTTGAAATTATTTTTAAGTAAAATTATTTAATTATATTTTTCCTCTCAATTTTAAAATTTTCTGATATCATGTTTGATAAATTTTATAATTTATTGAATATGCATATACGGCAAGTTATATAAATTTTCAAATTTTCATATTGGATAAAGTTTTTAAAAAAATTACATTTAGGGTTAAAAAAAAATTCAATTGAGAGAAAAAAATCATATAGAACAAATTATTTAAAATAATTATAAGGTCATTTACAAATTAATAGACAAATTTATTCTTGATTTTGATGATTTGAAACAAAAATTTTTAAACTTTTGGATATTCAAATCAACTTTTAAATTTGTAAATTTTGAGATTTTAAAAACTTCATGATTTATAAATTTAAAAATTAAATAATAAAAAAGAGTATAAAAAAAAAGAGAAAAAATAATTAAATAATTTTATTGAAAAAAATTTTGAAAAAAAGTTTGAAGAGAAAAAAAAAATGCAAAGAAGCTCTCAAATTAAACTACATATACAAAGCTAAATCAATTGTTAGGGTTAGGATTTACAATTTGCACCAGCCGGCACTTCCTCTCATCTCAATCTCCTACTATCATATTTCAGTCTCAGTGAGGTTTTTCTTGCACCAGCAAAAATGGGGTTAGTTTTTTTTCCTTATATTAATTTTATTTTTCTAAAAAATGTTATTTTTTGTTCTTTTCAATTAGATCCTTGCATTTGAAAAATGCTAGCTTTGTGAATTATTTCGTGATTGCCCTTTGCTTTGTTTATTTCAGTAAAGTAGTCGTTAAGATCTAGTTTGTATGATTAGATGATTTGTGGGTCAATAATGCTTTCTCTTTTCCTTTTGTTTCTGTTGTGTTTGGTTGTTGATGAAGTTGTGAAGTTTATGGGTCAAAATGTCTTTAATTAACTGTTTGGTTGATGGGACAATCATGGAAGAAGGAAATGGAATGTGACAAATTTATTATTCTAGTTGTTGTTCAGGATTTGTAGATAGAAACTTACGAAACGATGGTTAATGAACTTTGGAACCATTGGGTCGGGTTAGGTTATTTATATTTGTGGACCTTTTATCTTTTTTTGTGATGCATATGTATACTGAAGATCGCTGTTGTGCAAAGGAAATTCATTTTTCGTTTATCCATTTTGATGATTTGGCTTGGTAGATAAGCCTTTATGAGGTGATTTGTGTTGTATTTTGGGGAAATATGCTGACAAAGTGGGAGTTTTGAGCAGGAAGACTTGTGGAATGGGAGCTGGTCGTAAGTTGATAACCCACCGCAGGAGGCAGAGGTGGGCTGACAAGGCATATAAGAAGTCCAGTCTGGGAAATGAATGGAAGAAACCATTCATCACATGCCAAAGGCATAGTTCTTGAGAAAATATTAGAACTAAGTTATGCTTTTGATGATGTTTTAAGGGTATTGATCTAGTAGATCGCGCTTGAATTTGATGCAGAACTTGACAATTTTGTTACTGGCATTTGCAGTGGCATTGAAGCTAAGCAGCCCAACTCTGTTATCTGAAAATGTTCTCGTGTTCAGCTGATCAAGAATGGGAAGAAAATTGCTGCTTTTGAACCCAATGATGGTTGCTTAAACTACATTGAGGATAATGTAAGTTATACACAATTTTCTGGTTGTTGTCATAACTCTTCTGATCTTTGATCCATGTTTGTCTTTGGTTAATGTTTATTGAGTGGAATTTCATTGATCCCTGTTCATATTTTCTCAGTCTTTGGGATGTTTTGTCTACTGGTATGATTTGTTAGTTAAAGAAAATTGTGAAAAGGTTGCTGTAAATAACAGGGTCTCCTTTTAAGTGTTGCCTAATGCCATGCTTGTTTAGATTTGGTGCGGGATGAGGTTTTGATTGCAGGATTTGGACGAAAAGGGCATGCTGTGGGAGATATTCCTGGATTCAGGTTCAAGGTTGTTAAGGTATCTGGCGTGTCTCTTCTAGCTCTTTTCAAAGAGAAGAAGGAGAAGCCAAGGTCTTAGGATTACTGGAAGAGTTTAGCTTTCATCATGGTTTACCAAATTTTTGTTTTCATCAAAGTGGTAGTGCTTGGGATTTTGTAATGAAGGATTTTGTGAACCATTTTTCATTTATCATCTAAAGTGAAAATTTTGATTAATTGAGTGATTTACAGCTTTTCAACTCTGATGATATCATGGATGAATGCATGATGCAGGCATGCAAGTATTGAAATGTTGCTTGTAGTTTCCTGCATTTGGTATAGAATACTAGCATGCAAGAATCAATTAGTAATTTGTAAAAAACATTGCATGAATTTATAATTGAATCTCCTCAAATCATTGCTTTATAAAGCTGCAGGTTTCGGTGCAATGGCTCGTGTCTCTTCGGGTGGGTTGACCCTGCAGGATCCGGGTTCAAATTCAGGCTTTTGTTTAAACTTAACCTTATCCGCTTTTACCATAGAAAAAAAAAAAAAAGAATCACTGCTCTCTAAGGGGTTGGCTGTTATTTGATGGTACCAGTAATAAAAGGTTTCAGTTGAAAGGATAATCGAAAGAGACGAGGAGGATCATTCAGCGATCTTAAACAGAACATTAAAAATATTCCGCCATGCATCGGCAAGTGCTCAAATTTGTTTTTTTGCTTACATTAGGAACAATCTACTTTCACCACCAGCCCAGAAATCGTTTTTTCTTGCAAAAATCCAAGAGGATCTGCATCCCAAGCACATGAAAAATGAGACAAAAATACACCCTGTTGAAATGAAATAACTGAAAAACCAAATTTAGTTTCAAAAGCAAAGGCTTATAGGTCAGAAAATCCTCTTTTACTAACCAAGCATAAACGTGTCCTTAACAAAATTTGAGAAAATTGAAGACACTGTATAAACCGATAAAAAAGAACTCACACTCTTTCGATAACAACAAGACTCTCCTCGTAACTGTGAACCCGAAGAAGATCTTCTCCACCTTCCTGGACTTTAATACCAAGCTCGCTGAATTCCTCATTCTCAAGATCATAAAGCAATAACTGTCCACGTCCGGATTCTACGAATACCTTACCATTGATCCAAAACCCAAACATCCTTTCAACATCTAAAATAGGTTCAATCTTCAAAAGTTTGGTCCACTGCCCATCCTCATTCAACACCCAAACCTCATTACTTTTGTCACTTTTATCCCTCATCTCAGTATCCCAAAAAGATATACGATCATGTAATGGAAGCAGCTTCCCACTAGATTTAGGACAAGGTGACTCCATCAATTGAAAAACTTCAGTGCTCAAATAAAATGCAAGGATCTTACTGTCAGAGCCAAACTTGGACATGTTCCAGTAGCAAACACCATTTACACATGCGTTATCGTTGCCGCAGCAAAAAGATAGGTCTTGTAAGAACTGAACATCTTCCTTTTTCAATACTCTCCATGAATCGGTGCTCATCCGGTAAACGGCATAGCGAGGTGGAGGTGGTCGTACAATATCCTCTAACATCAGATAATACGCCATATAAATCACCTTGTAATCATTGGACAAAGGATCTAATCCAAATCCAAGAATATCTGTAATACTATTTCCTTTTAGTGAAATGTCCGGATTACAATCAGGGAGAATCCTAAATTCTCTTGTGGCGGGATTCCATAGAGTTATGCGACAATTGACCTCATCACATAAACAAATTAAGCCATTATCCACACGTAACTCAAAAACATAGAGATCAGCAATATGTGAGGGCAATTGTCGATGCAAATCATGATAAGAAAAAAGGTTTTGATCAACAAACAAATGCATAAGAATATTATCATTGTTGTCATCGTGATAATAAAGAAGAAGACGCTTATTCTTTTTGCTAATGCTAAGGTGCTGAGAAACAAAGCTGGGATTTTGAAAGAGATCACACCAAGTTTTTGCCACACACTTGAAACGACGGATAGACTTGACAGGCAATTTCAAGAGAATCTCAGTCAACATATCCGCAGGCCAATCACCATTGCTCATCGCCATTAATCCAACTCTGATTCTTTCTCTATATCTAAATCTGCCAACAAATCCCAAACTGAAAATTGAGAGAAAACAGTTTGTTAAGTTTAATTGAAAACCACACAAGGTTTTTGACAATCAATTAAGGAATAAAAAACCAAAACGTGGAAACATAGAGAGACTTACAGTCAATTTGATTAAAGCTTGATTAGTAACAAATAAAAATGAAACAAGAATGCTTTTACATGTAATGAAATATTCCCAAAAAGTAAAAGATCTGAGTGGATTTTTCTTTCCAGATTAATAAGAAACTTATTTTGATATTGAGAGAAAAAAATTAAAAAAAAAAAGGAAGAAAGGTAGGTAGGTATTAATAGAGGGTAAGCCACAATTTTATAAACAAAACCACCGACCTCCGTGTCAGGATTTAATGAACAAAACTATGTGCTTGTGGCCCCAACACTTCAACCAAAAAGACTATAATTGGGTTGAGGAAAGGAAACTTACAAATTGGTGCGGTGGAAGAATGATGATTTGTTACCATGTTAAGAGATACTGCTTTTACATTTTGACTCCGAATGTGAACCAATGGCCATGTGAGTAAAATGCTTTTTCAATATTCAATAAAAAATTTTACTGATTGTCAGTTTAAATGAAACATAAACATAAAAAAAAATTTAGGATTTAAATAATGCTAAGAGTTGTAAACAAAAAATATTATTTGTTAAAAAAATAACAACTTTTAATAATAAAAAAATCATAAATTTTATTTATGCTGATCAATTCTTTCAAAACACAGGTAGTGGGTAATTCAGTAGCCCAGATATATTATTCCAGAATCCAACATGCATATATACAAATGTGTGGCCCAGTAGAATTGCCCACAATTCTTTGATGAGGTTGTGCACTTATCAGAAAATGTGATAGTTTTCAAGTAAATCGCTGGACATCACAATCTCCGAAATGTAGGGGTACTTTTACGGTAAGGTTAAAGTTTTTTATTTTATTATAAAGTTGTTGAATAATAATTATTAGATATAAAAAATTAATATAAATTATTAAAATTTTTAATTATGAAAATAACTAATTATCTGTTAATTTATTGATTTAATTTTAATTAATTATATAAAATATTATTTATTAAATAAAATAAAAAATTTTAACAGAGAAATATAATTTATTTAAAATTCCTAAAAAAATAAGATAATATAATATTTAAAAAATTTTAATTGAAATTTGATTAATGTAAAAATATAAGAATTATTGTACAATTAGTGTGGTTTTAAGATAAATGTGTTGGAAGTGTCATAAAACCTTAAAAGAAAGTTATAAAAATTCTAATCTAATGAAAGTATGAACAAACGTAAAGTGATATTATTGTAACATAAATAATTAAGTTGATAACATAAAAAAGTTATTATCTTAAACCCAAATAATAATTCTAAACTAATAAATAAATGTTAATGTAAAAAGATAAAAATAATTGTAAAATTTGTGTCATTTAATGTAAAATAAGCTAGAAATATTGTAACATTATAATAAAGAATTGTGATAATTATAAACGTAATAAAAAGTAACAAGTATAAAAGGAGATTATTGTAACAAAAATAATTGAATTGATAATGTAAAACAAATATTATTACAAATAAAAAATAATTTTAAACTAAAAAATAAAAGTTAATGTAAAAAATAAGAATAATCGTAAAATTAATATTATTTAACGTAAAATAGTTACAAGTATTGTTACATCTTAATAAAATATTGTGATAATTTTAAACATAATGAAAAGTAACAATAAGTATAAAAAATATTATTAAAACGTAGATAATTAAATTGGTAATATAAAAAATTAGTATTATAAATAATAAATATTTCTACACCAAAAAATAGGTATTAATGCAAAAAGATAAAAATAATCATAAATTAAGTATTTTTTTACAGTAAAATAATTAGAAGTATTGTAACACCTTTAAGAAAAAATTATGATAATCCTAAATGTAATGAAAGGTAAAAATAAACGTAAAAAGATATTATTATAATATAAATAATTAAGTTGACAATAATTTTATTATTATAAATAAAAATAATTTTAAACAAAAAAAAGTTAATGTGACAAAGTAAGAGTAATTGTAAAATTGGAATCATTTGGCATAAAAGTGTGTTAAAAATGTCGTAACATAAAAAAGTCATAATAATTGTAAAATTGGTGTCACTTGGCATAAATTGATTTAGAATTATTGTAATACCTTAATAAAAAGTTATGATAAATTTAAATATACTAAAAAGCAAGAACGAGTGTAAAAAAAAATATTATTGTAACATAAATAATATTTTTGGCAACGTAAAAGAATTATTATTACAAATAATTAATAATTCTAAACTTAAAAATAAGATTTAGCATAGAAAAAGGTAAGAGTAATCATAAAATTTGTATTATTTGACATAAAATGGTTAGAAATATCATAACACTTTTAAGAAAAAGTTGTAATATGTCTAAATGTAATAAAAAGTAATAACAAACGTAAAAAGATAATTACCTCGATAGTATAATTTTTTGACTTGTAGATAGTCTTGAATAATTATCATGTATTAAATTAATCACATTCTTTTTAATAGTTTATATCTCTTTTAAGTAATTTTATTTACTATTTGTTGTTTACTCTTCAAAATTATAAATATTATCTAATAGGGGTTCAACTAAAAGAAACAATAATACTTACTTATACTCCACAACTATCCACATGATTTTTAGCATATGATTTGGGATCGATTCTCTTTGATTCTATGTTTAAAAAAAAGTCTTAAACAATAAAATTATTTTTGAATTTAATTGTTTTCTTAATATCTCATATACTTTTAATATAATTTTTTATTTTAGAGCCTATCTCTCCATGTATATATTAATTATTTTTTGTTCAACTTAAACATAAGGTATTGAATGTTTATTTTGATATTTTAATTTTATTTATATGTTAAAGTGTTTAAGGTTTATGTTATATTCAAAACAAATACTATATTTTATTTTGTTATATTTGACATTACATAATTCTAAATATATAAATTTTGAGTTGCTTATAAAAATAAAATTTTATCTTACAATTTTAAAAAATTTGATATTTTATATAAATTTATTGATATATAAATACACTCTTGTCTATTGCACAAATATCACATGAGTTTAAAACTAGTTATATATTTAGATTAGAGTACTTATTATAGGCAATTTAAATTCAAACTTTTCAACATGATAAAAAAAAGTGAACAACATCATAGTTCCTAGAATTAAATTGGATAGTGACCCATTCAATGTTATCAATCATTGAATCAATAGCTTAATCGTTAGATCATTTGAATTAATTAATATTGTTGAATTAATAAAAATATTTTAAATTTTATAAATATTCTAACTATCTACATAAAAAAACATTTTATGATATAAAAATTAGAAATCATTATCAATGAAAAAAATACAAAAGAAGCACTTATAATTATTGTTTGTTTACTTTATGTATCATATATATATATATATTATTTTTAACTCTTATTTAAAACAAATTAGTGAATAAGAAAATAATAATAATTAGTAAAAAAAAGTTATGCTAGGTATTATTTTAAAATTATTTTGAAAATAATATTTAATTAAAAATAATTAAAAAGTAGACAAATCTTTATTTTTTTTCATAAAACTCTTAAGTCAAATGCACAATTAATAGTTAAGTAAATAATGGTTTTTCCAATTCACTACTTTGGGTACTTCAATTAAATTTGATAGACTTTATTCTTAATGGGGTTAGATTGAGTGTATACTTTGTATTTGATATCGACAATTACAAGCAAATACATAATTTCCATGTCAATTTCAATCTTATTTCTACTTGTGCAACTTCAATAGTATTCTTTTCCTCCATTTTTTTTATCTAATTATAATTTTAAAATGCATTTCTTTTTTATTATATATGATAGTCATCTCATAATCTCTCTTTTTTTTTTTTTTTTTAAATCTGTGTATACGTTGACTAATATGTTACATATCACTTTCACTTACTAGGAAGAAAAATGGTCAATGTGAAAGAATTAAACTTTTGATCCAAATCGAAGTTGCAAGCTAAAAATGATTGTATTATATATGAAAGTGATAATGTTATTCTTGTTAGGCAAAAAGGCCTCATTCTAACTAAACATTCATATCAGCGAAAATAAAATCAAACAATTAATCAATTGTATAAGATATAATAATTTAACGTGGTTCAACCCAACCTTTACATCCATTGATGAGAAAAAAGATTCATTAATTATAGAGAATTACAAACAAACATCAAATCAAGCACTCACAATTAATAGTTATAAGCCCTTTCAATCTTCTCTAATCATATAGAATATTTTCAACCCAAATAAATGTATACCTATGTACACCCATACACCATACCTATGTGAACTCTCTCAATCCCTTTTAGTCCACTCACAAACACCCATAAGATGTTCTAGTAGTCTTATAGGGTGTTTACCTATAAAATTTTACAACTTTCTTACATCTTTTTTTTATACCTAATCTTATAGAGACTCTACCTATTTATAAGTATACATACTTGCTTATCAAGAATCTTTTCTTCTTAGAATTCTTTTATTGCAAGTTTTTTTGTCCATCAAGCAAATATCTAATAAATTTCAAATAAATTTCTTATAGGATTTGAGTCACTATTCTCAACAATCTCCACATTGACTTAAATTTTATCAAATCATCGATCTTCATACTAAACATGCTTGGCTCTATCTGCAACGAAAGTCTCATAACAATCTTCTTTATGTGTTTTTATGTTTCACATAAATCGATCTTCAAAATACGAACTTGAACTCTTCCTTTGATTGAGCTCCTTTGGGCTTGTCTTTTTTCATGTCTTGAACTTTAAGCTTTTATATCACTTATTGGGCAAAAAAAATCTCATTTTAATTAAACATTTACGCCAATAAAAGTAAAATTAAATAATTAATCAATCACATAATAAATAGTAATTTAAAATAGTTTAACCGAACCAACTTACGTCTATAGATGAGAAAAAATATCCATTAGTTGTAAAGAATTACAAAAAAAATATCAAATCAAGCATTTACAATTAATACCTATAGACTCTTTCAATCTCTTATAGTCCTATGGAGTATTCTCAATCCAAACAAATATAAACCTATGTGCACTTATGCATCATATCTATGTAGACTCTCTTAGTCTCCTTTAATCCATTCATAAACATTCAAACTTATATACCAAAAAGATGTAAATATCCAATAGTCTTATGGGGTGTTTACCCGTAAAATCTTATTGCTCTTTTACTTTTTTCTCTCATACCTAACCCTAGGGATTAATTAATCGAGTTTGAGTCGAAACAGTATTAAGCTCGAGCTCAAGCTCGACTCTAAATTCGATGCTTGAAACTCGATTCAAACTCAATCAAGTTTTATTTTTTTAGTTCCAAATCAACTCAAGATAGAAATTGAGCCACTCAAGCTCACTTGATTAGACTTGATTGACACGTAAAAATAAACTTGATTATTATATTCGATAAAAGCTCGATTATTTATGCTTAAGCTCGAACTCAAGTTTAAGATATTTTATCGATTAAAATAATTAAAATATAAAAGCTCGATTAAGTTGGCGAGCAACTCAAGCTAAGTATAAGAATATTTGAACTCAACTCGATCGATAAGTCAAGCTACTCAAACTCAAGCTCGACTCGATAATAACTGAATCGAATTCAAATTTTATTCAAATTGAATTCAAGTAGCTTGCGAGTACTAATATATCATTTACATCCCTACCTAACCCTAAAAAGACTCAACCTATCTATAAGCATACATACTTGTCTATCAAGAATCTCTTTTCTTTTAAAATTCTTCTATTGCAAGTTTTCTTGTTCATTAAGTAATATCTAACTAATTTCAAACATATTTCTTATAGGACTTGAGTCATTATTCCCAACAATTCTTACATATATTTTTCACTTTGATCATTTTAATTCATGAAAATTAGAAAACAAAAAGGAAACAAATTCAATAATTTTTTAAAATTATAAAGTAGATTTGTTCATCTTGCTAAATGAAACAAATGACATGTTTGATTTTACTGAGTAAGTTTCATTTAAAGGGGATTTACAAATTAGGGTGATGTAATAAAAATAACTAGTGGTTGCTACCTTGGTGGAAATAGTTATTAAAAAAAATGTTTTGATTTTTTTATCAAGAAAATAGTTACAATTAGAATCTGTAGCTTAACTCAAATAGTTCATACAATAACTTTTAAAATGTGACATCAGTAGTCTGGTATTTAAATCCCAACATGTGCAATCCTATCCCTTATATTCAAACTCTGACCTTTTATGTATTAAAAGAAAGTTACCTTATTTTTTCTTTCTTTTGGATATCATTTTGTTGCAAGATCACCATAGTAATATAATTACCAAGGTGATCTTATTGCCAAAATGATATTAACACTCTTGATTTAAAATCACTTTGTTTGATCAACAATTATTAATTCTTACGAATTAAACTCTCTATATTTGATATTACTAAAAATCAAACATTATTTTGTTTAAAAGTACAAAAATAACCACACACATTGTAATAGTTATACAAATTAATAATTTTAAGGTTGTTTGAAGATAATAATTTGTAAAATATTAGTAATATTTATTTATTTTATAAAAAATTATTAAATTATTAAATATATTTGTTGATAGGTAAATTGATTTTTATAATATAAATTATGTAAAGAAATATTTAAATTATAAAATAAAACCAATCTATTAAATTCATAATAAAAGCAAAATAAAAAACTATATTATATATAAAATATTAAAAAATAAAAAATATATATGCAAATTATTTTGAACTTGTTATAATGAATAGTAATTTGAAAATATAAAAATTTATAATATAAAATAAATACAGTTTTAAGATGTAGCAAGTTTTTTATTTACATATTAAATGGGTAAAATTAATTATAATTAATTTTATATATCATTTCACAACAAAAGTTTTTTTACTTTTTTATGTGAAAATTAGATCACCCTTTAGGCAATAATATCATCACTCTTGATGATCAAAGATTACTATTATGTAGAATCAACGGGCTTATATCAAATAAAGTAAACTAATCACCATGTGTAGATCATTACAATTTTTGGAGTGATCACCTTATATCAAAAACTATTTTATAGTTTTTGGTCCACTAGTTTTTGTATGGTTAATGTTTTCCTCGTAGAAGTTTGATAAAAAAAAAAATATAAATTTTTTTATCAAATATCAAATGTTATGATATGCCTATTTTTATCTATTTTTATGAAAATTTAATTACCAAACAATTTTTTCTCTTCCATAAACCATATGTGACAGCAATTAGAGATTTCAAAATTTTGTCTTACTCGATCATCCAATTTTTTTCAATCCTAAAAATATATAAAAAAAATTTTAAATCTTAAAAAATAAAAAAAAAAGACAAAATGGTTTAACTTTTACGTTGACAATGATGAAACATATGTACATCATAAATAAAATATATATACATATACATATATGTACATAATGTTTAATTATATGTGCATGTTTATTATACATTAAATTTTTTTACCCTAAACTATGGGTCATTATATTATTATGAGATTATAATGTAAAATTTTTTGAGCTTACAAAAGGTATTGAAATTGTTTTTGTATATATTAATCTTCTCATATAAAAATAAAACAAAATAGCTTAGTTTTGTGTACATAGTGGTAAAACCATATATATATATATATATTCCTAATTCGTACGTCTCTTAACAAAATCGGATTCTTGGTTTTATGCTAAAACTTGATACTTGAATGTGGTATAAGATTTTTACATAGGACATCATGCAAAGCGTAGAATTTTCCTCAATATATTATAAAAATTGTGTAAAATTAAAGAAATTATTTTTTTGTAATAAAAAAACTTATGTTTATTGATGGACAGTAGAAACTAAAAGTATTAAATATAAAATTTTCAAATGGAGATTTTGGATCATTCAGGTTAGAAAAAATTTTTAAATCATTGGTCATTTTAACCTTTGATTTAAGTAAAAGAATTAGATTATTTGACTTTCAAAATTTTTATCAAAACCAAATAAAAAAATAAACATACCATAACCAATGACATTTGATAAAAATAAAAATATTTTTATTTTTAAGGAAGTGTTAGAGATTATTTATATTTAAAAAAAATTGAAAAAAAAATACTAAAAAAAGAATAAAAAATGGCAGAGGAGAAAAAAAAAGGAAATGCAGGACAGCTCTTTCAGCTGGCTTTGTTTTTACACACTGTCCGTTGGTTAACATTAAGGGCAAAAAAAAAAAAAAAAAGTAAAAGCGATTTCCTCTTTGACACAATTTAACATTTCCTTACAAATATTATTGATCATAGTAGTAACCCATCACTATTCTCATTCCACCACACCAATTTGTAAGTCTCCCTTCATTAGCCCAATCACAGTTTTCTTTGTTTTTTTTTTTTATTATTATTTTAGTGTTGGGGCCACAGGCACACAGTATTCTTCTTGAAATCCAGGCAGTCTTGGGCCACAAGCACACAGTTGTCTTAATAAATCCTGACACGGGATGGGTGGTTTTGTTTGTAAAATTGTGGCTTACGCTTTACCAATATGCTTTTCTTCGTATTAATTTTTTTAACGTCAAATTAGGTTTTTTATTAATTTGGAAAGAAAAATCCACTCAGATCTTTTATTTTTTGGGAATATTTCATTACATGTAAATGCATTCTTGTGTTATTTTCATTTGTTCTTAAGCTTCAATCAAATTGACTGTAAGTCTCTTTTATCTTTTTAAGTTTTGATTTTTATCCCTTTATTGATTGTCAAAAACCTTGTGTGGTTATCAATTTAACTAAACAATCTGTTTTCTCTCAATTTTCAGTTTGGGATTTAGTGGCAGATTGAGATATAGAAAAAGAATCAGAGTTGGATTAATGGCGATGAGCAATGAAGATTGGTCTGCAGATATATTGATTGAGATTCTCTTAAAATTGCCTATCAAGTCTATCATTCGTTTCGAGTGTATGGCAAAAACTTGGTGTGATCTCTTTCAAAATCCCAGCTTTGTTTCTCAGCATCTTAGCATTACCAAAATGAATAAGTGTCTTGTTTATTATCACGATGATAACAATGATAATATTGTTATGCGCTTGTTTGTTGATCAAACCCTTGTTTCTTACCATGGTTTGCACCAACAATTGCCCTCTCATATTGCTGATCTGTATGTTTTTGACTTTTGTGTGTATAATGGTATATTTTGTTTATGTGATCATAAGAATTCTCGCATAACTCTATGGAATCCCGCCACAAGAGAGTTTAAAATTCTACCTGAATGTAATCAAAACATTCCAACGAAGGTAGAAACTTATGTACATATTCTTGGATTTTGGATTGTATCCTTTGTCCAATGATTACAAGGTGATTTATATGCGTCATTATTTGGATTTGGAGAAGAATATGGCAGGAACAACTCACTATGCTGTTTACAGGATGATCACTGATTCATGGAGAGTATTAAAAGAGGAAGATGTTCAGTTCTTTCAAAACCTATCTATTTGTTACAGCTCCAATAACGCATGTGTAAATGGTGTTTACTACTGGAATGCGTACAAGTTTGTTGAGAATGGCCCAAGCTTCATTAACAGTAAGATCCTTGCATTTTATTTGGGCGCTGGAGTTTTTCAATTGATAGAGTCACCTTGTCCTGAATCACTTGGGAAGTTGCTTCCGTTACATGATGATCGTATCTCTTTATGGGATATTGAGATGACGATAGAGGTCTAAGAAGTAATGAGGTTTGGCTGTTGAATGATGATGGGCAATGGACCATACTTTTGAAGATTGAACCTCATTTTGTAGTTCAAAGGACGTTTGGGTTTTGGGAGAATGGTAAGGTATTCCTAGAATCTGTAAGTGGACGGTTATTGCTTTATGACCTTGAGACCGAGGAATTCAGCGAGGAGCTGGGGATTGAAGTAAGGGGAGGTTGGCAGGATCTTCTTCGGGTTTACACTTATAAGGAGAGTTTTGTTGCTATGACAAGCAAATGAGTTGGTTCCAATTCCAACGGGTTTAAGCTCCAACCTTTCTTGCAGTCTACCTACATCTTCTTTTGTTTAGATTTATACAACGTTTTCAATTTTCTCAAACTGCTGTAAGGACATGTTTATGCATGTTATGTAAAAAAGAACGTTCTGATTTATAAGCCTTTGCTTTTGAACTACATTTTGTTCTTCAGTTATTCCATTGCAACAGGGTGCATATTTTTTGAAGAAGGTATCTTTGGTTCTCAAATTTTTCATGTGCTTGGGCTAGAGAACCTCTTGGATCATGGGTGGTACGCATAGATTTTTTGCAAGAAAAAAACGATTTTCTGACATTTTGGTGAAAGTAGATTGTTCTGAATGTAAGCATTAAACAAATTTGATCATCGGTGCAATTTGTCAATGCAGGGGGATAAATTTTAGTGTTCAATTGCAGTGCTGAAAGTTCTAAATTGCAAAATAATCGATCTTTTTGTTTGTACCTGGTCACTTTTATACATATTTTTTTTATCTTTATTTTTGTCGTATTTAAACTGATTAGATCTAGAAATTTAATGAAAGATAAAAATATTAAATTATGTCAAGAATCCATGTACATCACAATATAACAGCATGTAGCAAAAATGAGAATGCAAAACCAGAATACTTGCCACTAGGTGTGTAAAGTTTTCAAACTTTCCAGAAATGATATCTCTTGCAGCTGCATTCCATTTCTTTTCATACCATGAGAAACTTCAGAGCCAGCTTCTGATGATGAGTATACACCGAAGAAGAAAGGTATACAGCTACTCAGCGATTGACAAGACAACTCCGTTTTGCTTGATGAAGTCGGTGTATTGTATGATCCACAACCTATAATAAAGAGAAAACTGTCATGATATATATATATATATATATATATATGTATATATATATATGAGTTTGTCTGTAATAAGATCACAATTTATCAACTTTGTTTTAAGGTTATGAGATATGATGATATCTCATGAGAAATTGAAAAATTATAAAAATTATAAAAATTAGAAAAATAATGAAAAATGACAGAACAAGTCAATAGGTCAATTAAAAAATATAAAAATTATTTTATGTATTTTATTTATTCGACAAATAAAAAATTACAAATTACATATTTTATGCTTATTTTCATCTATTCTTATAAATATTAACATTAAAATAAAAATTCAACCATAGTTATGTGATATGTTTTTTTAATAAATAATATTTTTGTTATTTCTTCGTTATTAACAAATAACAATATTACAACAATAATTAATACAAATTTCAATATTCATCTTAATAACTTTTTATTTTTTAGTTTTAAAATGCCAATTATTTTATATTGTCCTTTTAATCTTAAAATTATTTTTTTAGTTATTTAATTTATATATTTTACAATTTTATTTGTATGATTTTTCTTTCTAATCTTAGAAATCTATTAACATAAAACTTAAAAATGAAAGTTACCATTGTACCATTTAATTTATATGATTTTCTATAGGTACTTTGATTGTAAATTTTTGTGTCCTTTTATAAAAAAAAATAACATATTTGAAGCGTCACTCGATTAAGATGTGACATTTTTTACTACTACACAAATATTTTTATTACGTAAGAAATAAAATTACTGCACAAATATTTACGTTAATACATTTTTAAGACTAAAAATGGTATAATGATAGCATTCAAATATGAGAGAAATTTTATTGTTCCTCTCACTTGTTTATTTTAATAAATTTTTATTATTTATTACTCATTTTTATATATTTATAAAAATAATAATTAATTAAAATTTTACATTATTGACTTAATTATTTATATAATGATAATATTTTCTAATAGTTGTTTTTCCATTCCATTACATTTAGAATTATCATAGTTTTTTCTTATTATGTTAAGAGACTTTTTAAACATTTTACACCAATAATATGAAATTTAAGTTTCTCTTGCATGTTTAAGTTACAAAAACTTTTTATTATTATTTATTAAATTTTTTTATATAGTTATACCACCAATAATTAATTAAAATTTTATATTACCAACTTAATTATTTACATTATATTAACATTTTTATACAATTATTCTTATATTCCAATAAGTTTAGGATTGTTATAATTCTTTTTTAATGTGTTATGACACTTTTTACCTATTTTATGCCAAATGATACAAATTTTACACTTCTTCTCACTTGTTCCAGTTACTTATTTGTTTTTTAAATTTTATCTATTTTTCTTATATATTTACAAAAATAATAATTAATTAAAATTTTATGTTACTTAATTATTTATGTTGTAATTATATCTTCTTACGATTATTCTTACATTCCATTAAGTTTAGAATAGTTATACCTATTTATTAGCTTATATTACAACACTTTTTACTCATTTTACATCAAATGATACGAATTTTATGACTCTTTTCATTTTTTTACATTACTTATTTGTTTCTTACTTTTTAGCTATTTTGCTTATATATTAACAAAACAATAATTAATTAAAATATTATATTACCTACTTAATTATTTATGTTACAATAATATTTTCTTACAATTGTTCTTACTTTTAATTATGTTTAGAATTATTATAACTTTTCATAGTATGTTACAACACTTTTTGCTGATTTTAGGGCAAATGATATAAATTTTATGTTTTTCTCACTTATTTAAGTTACCTATTTGTTTTTAATTTTTAGTTATTTTTTATATATTTATAAAAACAATAATCAATAAAAATTTACTTTATCTACTTAATTTTTATATTATAATAATATTTTCTTACAATTGTTTTTACCTTCAATTACGTTTAAAATTGTTATAACTCTTTCTTAGTTTACGTCAAATTATACAAAATTTATATCTTTCCTATTTTTTAGTTACCCATTTGCTTTAATTATTAGATCTTTTTCTTATATATTTAAAAAATAATAATTAATTAAAATTTTACATTGTCTACTTAAATATTTACATTATAATAATATTTTCTTATAGTTGTTCTTATTATCCATTACGTTTAAAATTATCATAACTTTTTTTAGTGTGTTATGATACTTACTCATTATACATTACATGGTACTAATTTTATATTTTTTCTTACTTATTTACATTACCAATTTTTTAAAATTTCTATCATTTTCCTTATATATACATATATTTTTACTGTTTTTCTTACTTTTATCATATTTAGAATTGTTGTAGCTTTTTCTTATTGTGACACTTCTAACCTATTTTATTCTAAATGATATTAATTTTTCATTATTTCTCATTTGTTTATTTATCAATTTGTTTTTTCATTTTAGCTATTTTTCTTTTATATTTATAGAAATAATAAATAATTAAAATTTTACGTTATCAATACATTTATTACCTTTGCAATAATATTTTTTTATGATTATTTTTACTCTGTATTTTGTTCACAATTGCTATAACTTTTTTTAAAGTGTTATAATACTATTTACCCAGTTCACACTAAATGGTACTATTTTACATATATTCTCACTTGTTTACATTATCAATTTATTTTTTAATATCTAAATATTTTTCTTAAATATTTATAAAATAATAATTAATTAAAATTTTCTGTTACCAATATAATTATTTAGGTTATAATAATATATTATTATGGTTGTTCTTAATTTTCATTACATTTAAAATTTTCATAACTTTTTTAATGTATTATGACAATTCATACTTATTTTACATTAAATGATATTAATTTTACATTTATTCTCACTTGTTTACGTTACCAATTGTTTTTTAATTTTTAACTATTTTTCTTATATCTTTACAAAAAAATAAATAGTTAAAATTTTACATTCGTAACTTAATTATTTACGTTACAGTAATTTCTTTTTTATGATTGTTTTTACCTTTAATTATGTTTAGAATTGTCATTGTTTTTTCTTAGTACGTTATGAAATTTTTTTACTCATTTTGCGTCAAATTATATTAATTTTACATTTTTTCACTGTTTTACATTACCTATTTATTTTTCAACTTTTAGTTATATTTCTTATATATTTAAAAAATAATAATTAATTAAAATTTTAAATTGCCAACATAATTACTTATATTACAATAATATATTCTTATAGTTGTTCTTAACTTTTAGTATGTTTATAATTGTTATAACTCTTTCTTAGTGTTTTATGACACTTTTGATCCATTTTACGTTAAACAATACTAATTTTATGTTTCTTCTCACTTGTTTAAATTACTATTTTATTTTTTAATTTTTATCTATTTTCCTTATATATATATACAAAAATAACAATTAATTAAAATTTTACATTACCATTATAATTATTTATATTATAACAATATATTTTTATGACTATTCTTACTTTTCATTACATTTAGAATTACCGTAACTCATTCTTAGTATTTTACAATACTTCTTACCAATTTCATACCAAATGATACTAATTTTAAGTTTCTTACTTTTTTACGTTATCAAATTATTTTTTAATTTTTAGTTATTTTTCTTATAAATTTATAGGAATAATAATTAATTAAAATTTAAAGTTGTTAACATAATTATTTACTTTACAATAATATCTTCTTATGGTTGTTTATTTTTGCATTACGTTTAACATTATCATAACTCTTAATATGTTTTGACATTTTTTACCTGTTTTAGGCAAAATGATATTAATTTTACATTTGTTCTCACTTGTTTACTTTATCAATTTATTTTTTTAATTTCTATCTATTTTCTTTAAATATTTACATAACAATAATTAATTAAAGTTTTATGTTATCAATCTAATCATTTACGTTACAATAATTTATTCTTATGGTTGTTATTACTTTTTATTATATTTAGAATTGCCATAACATTTTTTAATATATTACAACAATTTATACCCATTTTACACATAATGATATTAATTTTACGTTTCTTCTCATTTGTTTATGTTCCCAATATGTCTTTTAACCTATTTTTCTTATGTGTTTAAACAAAATTAAAATTTTATGTTGTTAACTTAATAATTTATGTTAAAATAATATATTTTTATAATTGTTCTTAATTTTAATTATGTTTAGAAATGTAATAACTCTTTTTTAGTGAGTTACAATACTTTTTTTAGTTTAACACAAAATGATACTCATTTTACATTATCTATTATTTTTCAGTTTTTAGCTACTTTCTTTGTATATTATAAAAAATAATAATTAGTTAAAATTTTACATTGTCAACATAATTATTTACATTATAATAATATTTTTTATGATTATTCTTACCTTTTATTATGTTTAGAATTATTATAATTTTTTTATAGTGTGTTATGATTCATTTTACTTATTTTATTCTAAATTATACTAATTTTACATTTTTCACACTTGTTTACGTTACCAATTTATTTTTTAATTTATAGCTATTATATATATATATATATATATACAAAAATAATAATCAATTAAAAATTTACATTCCCATTATAATTGTTTATGTTACATTAATATATTTTACATTTGTTCTTACTTTCAATATGTTTAGAATTATTATTGTTCTTTCTTAGTATATTATGAAACTTCTTACATATTTTCCACAAAATAATACAATTGTTACATTTCTTCTTAGCTATTCACATTATCTATTTTTTAATTAGATATTTCCCTTATATATTTATCGAAATAATAATTAATTAAAATTTTATGTTGCTATCTTAATTATTTATATTATAATAATATATTTTTAAGGTTATTCTTATATTTCATTAAGTTTTGAATTATTATAGTTATTGTTTAGGTGTTACGATATTTCTAACATATTTTACGCTAATAACACAAATCTTACAATTCCTCTAACATGCTTACATTAATAAATTTTTTATTAATTTTTTTAAAAAATATAATTTCTTTTATGTTAAGTTTTATCCTTGAATGTATTTTTAACTATTTCTTATACATTTATAAGAAAAATAATTATTTTAAATTTTACATTATTAACTTAATTATTTACGTTAAAATAATTCTCTTAACATTTTTTTACATTTAATTATGTTAGAATTTTCATAACTCATTTTTAAGTGTGTTATGATACTTCTATCTCATTTTACATAAATTAATATAAATTTTATTATTTCTCTCATTTGATTATGTTAATAATTTTTTAGTTTTATTTAAAATATAAATTCTTTTAAGTTAATTTTTTCTTTGAAAGAATTTTTATGTTAATATTTTTAAATTTCTTTGCAATTATATTTATAATATTTTTTAGCTATTTTCAAAAATACCAATTACATTAAAATTTTTTAAAATGAATATTTTTAATAATAATTTTAGTGATTAATAATAATAATAATAATTTTTTAAAATGAATATTTTTTAATAATAATAATAATTTTTTAAAATGAATATTTTTTAATAATTCTTAATTTTAGTGATTAAATTTAAATTCTCACAAGTTCAATTGTAAAAAAAATATAATTTTAATGTTTTAATGCTTAAATTTTGAAATTTCAATTTAAATTTGTCTGAGCTTAAATCTTAAAATAAGAATAATAGAGATTTATAAAATGGTAAGGTTGCTTTTCTTTGATAAAAGCATATTTAAATACTATTCAAATCCTATTCAAACATCATAGTCAATTAACGAATGAAATGTTCGAATATAAAAATATATTAATTTTATGTTGTTAATCAAGATCAGATGCATTATATAAAATTCTCAATATATAGTTTTTTTTTTTCTAATATTATATAAACTTTTGGAATTGCAGGTGGAATTCTGGATAGATGTGCTGCTGACAATGTTGGGTTATATTCCAGGGATAATATATGCCATTTATGTATTAGTTGGATAGCAAATGCTAAGATTTTTGTATGCTGGTAGAGTAACTTTTTCTGCGTTTGTTTTAGATCTTAATTTGTGTAGTATTTATTTTTAATTTTTTTTTGTTACAAACAACAATTGCATGCAGGTTAGATGTTTTTCAGCTTGTTGAATAAAAAATTATCGTTACAAACAATGATTTCAGGCATTAATCGAAATAATCAAATTGAGATAACTAAATTGAATCCGATTTGATTTTTTTTTTTATCGTTCTTACTTGAGGGGTATACAAAGTGACAATCGATTTAAAGCTTCGACTTTTAAAGCGAAAGTAAAAGTATAAAATGAGCTAAGCGATAAATAATACGTTTTTTCTTCAATGCTTTTTGGGAATTCGTTAAGGAGTTATGAAAAAAGTAATTTTCAAAATTTGTTAAGATAGTGAAGATCGGTGTAAATAAATTTTCTGAATCTATCGAAGAAGAGAAGGATAAATCGAAGGAGAAAATTTATAAATTTAAAATCAATAAATAAATAAATTTATTTATATCGATTAAAAAATTAATTGAAGAGGAAAAGGAGATAAAAATTTTTAGATTAGAATGAAAATTTATTTGAATCGAACCGAGAAAAAAAAAATTAGAATGTAAATAAATTTATTTAAATAAGAATAGAAACAGAAAATCAGCATAAATAAATTTATTTAAACCAGTTGAGAAAGAAAGAAATATAAATTTTTGAGCTAGAATGTAAATTTTTATTAAAAAAAAAAAATGATAGAGAATTTTTTATAATTCAAATCATAATAAATTTTTATATTTAAAAAAGTAAAAAAATTAAAAAAATTAAAATTGCACAAATAAAAAATATTAAAATGTAAAAAGTTTATTTAAAAAAGTTTTATAAATTAATTTTCTGAGGCCACTTTCATATTTCTTGAACACGTATAAGCCAACAAACTTTTAAATTTCTTCAGGATAAGACAAATTGGTAATACTATTAGAAATTAGGGTTCTATTTTCATCAAACCAGTACAAATTCGAAAATTAAAGAATGTTTTTATTTGCGCTTCCAATTTTTTTTATAGGTATAAATGAAAAGAGATTTAAATGAATTGTTTACAAACATATTTGATTTTTATTTATTTATTAAATAAATTAAATGTAAATAAAGATTTATTTGATTCGTTTATATTCGTGAATATATTCATTTAAAATTTATTTATTATTTATTTAATGTTCATTTGTTATGCGTTTATAAAAATAATAAGAAAATTATATTTTTATATTTTACCTTAATTTTATTTTAAATTTCGTTTATATTTGTTTATAGTTTATTTACTTAAATTTATTTAGGTATAATTTATTTATTATTTAGGAATATATTTATTTATATATATTCAAGAATATATTTATTGTTTACGAATAAACTCATTTAACTTAATTGAATCGAACATAAATTAAATATGAATATCTTATTATTTAAATAAAATGAGTTTGAATGAATAAAAAAATTTTCTTATCAAATATGAATTAAGCCCAAACATTTGTAAAAATAAACAAATAGACCCAAGTTATACATTTGTTTGTTTATGACCTATTCATTTATAGTCTTTTTTTTTTGTCTATACTCACCTTTTCTTTTTTTGAAATTATTTTTAAGTAAAATTATTTTTTTTTTCATCTCAATTTTAAAATTTTCAGATATCATGTTTGATAAATTTTATAATTTATTGAATATGCATATATGGCAAGTTATATAAATTTTTAAATTTTCATATTTGATAAATTTTTTTAAAAAATTACATTTAGGGTTCAAAAAAAAAAATTCAATTGAGAGAAAAAAAATAATATAGAACGAATTATTTAAAATAATTATAAGGTCATTTACAAATTAATAGACAAAAAATGTGAATTTTAAAATTTATTCTTGATTTTGATGATTTGAAGCAAAAACTTTTAAACTTTTGGATATTCAAATAAACTTTTAAATTTGTAAATTTTGAGATTTTAAAAACTTCATGATTTATAAATTTAAAATTAAATAATAAAAAAGAGCATAAAAAAAAGAGAAAAAATAATTAAATAATTTTATTTAAAAAAAAATTTGAAAAAAAGTTTGAAGAGAAAAAAAAAATGCAAAGAAGCTCTCAAATTAAACTACATGTACAAAGCTAAATCAATTGTTAGGGTTAGGATTTACAATTTGCACCAGCAGGCACTTCCTCTCATCTCAATCTCCTACTATCATATTTCAGTCTCAGTGAGGTTTTTCTTGCACCAGCAAAAATGGGGTTAGTTTTTTTTCCTTATATTAATTTTATTTTTCTAAAAAATGTTTTTTTTTGTTCTTTTCAATTAGATCCTTGCATTTGAAAAATGCTAGCTTTGTGAATTATTTCGTGATTGCCCTTTGCTTTGTTTATTTCAGTAAAGTAGTCGTTAAGATCTAGTTTGTATGATTAGATGATTTGTGGGTCAATAATGCTTTCTCTTTTCCTTTTGTTTCTGTTGTGTTTGGTTGTTGATGAAGTTGTGAAGTTTGTGGGTCAAAATGTCTTTAATTAACTGTTTGGTTGATGGGAAAATCATGGAAGAAGGAAATGGAATGTGACAAATTTATTATTCTAGTTGTTGTTCAGGATTTGTAGATAGAAACTTACGAAACGATGGTTAATGAACTTTGGAACCATTGGGTCGGGTTAGGTTATTTATATTTGTGGACCTTTTATCTTTTTTTGTGATGCATATGTATACTGAAGATCGCTGTTGTGCAAAGGAAATTCATTTTTCGTTTATCCATTTTGATGATTTGGCTTGGTAGATAAGCCTTTATGAGGTGATTTGTGTTGTATTTTGGGGAAATATGCTGACAAAGTGGGAGTTTTGAGCAGGCAGACTTGTGGAATGGGAGCTGGTCGTAAGTTGATAACCCACCGCAGGAGGCAGAGGTGGGCTGACAAGGCATATAAGAAGTCCAGTCTGGGAAATGAATGGAAGAAACCATTCATCACATGCCAAAGGCATAGTTCTTGAGAAAATATTAGAACTAAGTTATGCTTTTGATGATGTTTTAAGGGTATTGATCTAGCAGATCGCGCTTGAATTTGATGCAGAACTTGACAATTTTGTTACTGGCATTTGCGGTGGCATTGAAGCTAAGCAGCCCAACTCTGTTCTCTGAAAATGTGCTCGTGTTCAGCTGATCAAGAATGGGAAGAAATTCCTGCTTTTGTACCCAATGATGGTTGCTTAAACTACATTGAGGATAATGTAAGTTATACACAATTTTCTGGTTGTTGTCATAACTCTTCTGATCTTTGATCCATGTTTTTGTCTTTGGTTAATGTTTATTGAGTGGAATTTCATTGATCCCTGTTCATATTTTCTCAGTCTTTGGGATGTTTTGTCTACTGGTATGATTTGTTAGTTAAAGAAAATTGTGAAAAGGTTGCTGTAAATAACAGGGTCTCCTTTTAAGTGTTGCCTAATGCCATGCTTGGTTAGATTTGGTGCGGGATGAGGTTTTGATTGCAGGATTTGGACGAAAAGGGCATGCTGTGGGAGATATTCCTGGATTCAGGTTCAAGGTTGTTAAGGTATCTGGCGTGTCTCTTCTAGCTCTTTTCAAAGAGAAGAAGGAGAAGCCAAGGTCTTAGGATTACTGGAAGAGTCTAGCTTTCATCATGGTTTACCAAATTTTTGTTTTCATCAAAGTGGTAGTGCTTGGGATTTTGTAATGAAGGATTTTGTGAACCATTTTTCATTTATCATCTAAAGTGAAAATTTTGATTAATTGAGTGATTTACAACTTTTCAACTCTGATGATATCATGGATGAATGGATGATGCAGGCATGCAAGTATTGAAATGTTGCTTGTAGTTTCCTGCATTTGGTATAGAATACTAGTATGCAAGAATCAATTAGTAATTTGTAAAAAACATTGCATGAATTTATAATTGAATCTCCTCAAATCATTGCTTTATAAAGCTGCAGGTTTCGGTGCAATGGCTCGTGTCTCTTCGGGTGGGTTGACCCTGCAGGATCCGGGTTCAAATTCAGGCTTTTGTTTAAACTTAGCCTTATCCGCTACCATAGAAAAAAATAAAAAAAAGAATCATTGCTCTCTAAGGGGTTGGCTGTTTTTTGATGGTACCAGTAATAAAAGGTTTCAGTTGAAAGGATAATCGAAAGAGACAAGAAGGATCATTCAGCGATCTTAAACAGAACATTAAAAATTTTCCGCCATGCATCGACAAGTGCTCAAATTTGTTTTTTTGCTTACATTAGGAACAATCTACTCTCACCACTAGCCCTGCAAAAATTCAAGAGGATATGCATCCCAAGCACATGAAAAATGAGACAAAAATACATCCTGTTGAAATGAAATAACTGAAAAACCAAATTTAGTTTCAAAAGCAAAGGCTTATAGGTCAGAAAATCCTCTTTTACTAACCAAGCATAAACATGTCCTTAACAATAATTTGAGAAAATTGAAGACACTATATAAACCAAAAAAAAGAACACACCCTCTTTCGATAACAACAAGACTCTCCTTATAACTGTGAACCCGAAGAAGATCTTCTCCACCTTCCTTGACTTTAATACCAAGCTCGTTGAATTCCTCATTCTCAAGATCATAAAGCAATAACTGTCCACTCCGGATTCTACGAATACCTTACCATTGATCCAAAACCCGAACATCCTTCCAACTTCTAAAATGGGTTCAATCTTCAAAAGTTTGGTCCACTGCCCATCCTCATTCAACACCCAAACTTCATTACTTCTTAAACTTTTATCCATCATCTCATTATCCCAGAAAGATATACGATCATGCAATGGAAGCAGCTTCCCACTAGATTTAGGACAAGGTGACTCCATCAATTGAAAAACTTCAGTGCTCAAATAAAATGAAAGGATCTTTCTGTCAAAGCCAAACTAGAACTTGTCCCAGTAGTAAACACCATTTACACATCCGTTGTTGGAGCTGAAACAAATAGATAGGTCTTGTAAGAACTGAAAATCTCCCTCTTTCAATACTCTCCATGAATCGGTGCTCATCCAGTAAACGGCATAGCGAGGAGGAGGTGGTCGTACAATATTTTCTAAATCCAGATAATACGGCATATAAATCACCTTGTAATCATTGGACAATGGATCTAATCCAAATCCGAGAATATGTGTATAAGTTTCTGCCTTCGGTGGAATGTTTGGATTACAATTGGGAAGAATCCTAAATTCTCTAGTGGCGGGATTCCATAGAGTTATGCGACAATTGTACTCATTACATAAACAAATTAAACCATTATCCACACGTAACTCAAAAACATAGAGATCGGCAATATGTGAGGGCAATTGTTGAAGCAAATCATGGTAAGAAACAAGGTTTTGATCAACAAACAAACGCATAAGAACGTTATCATTGTTGTCATCGTGATAATAAACAAGAAGATGCTTATTCTTTTTGCTAATGCTCAGATGCTGAGAAACAAAGCTGGGATTTTGAAAGAGATAACACCAAGTTTTTGTCACACACTTGAAACGAAGGATAGACCTAACAGGCAATTTCAAGAGAATCTCAGTCAACATATCTGCAGGCCAATCACCATTGCTCATTGACATTAATCCAACTCTGATTCTTTCTCTATATCTCAATCTGCCAAGACATCCCAAACTGATAATTGAGAAAAAACAGATTGTTAAGTTTAATTGATAACCACACAAGGTTTTTGAAAATCAATAAAAGAATAAAAAACTAAAATTTAGGAAGGTACACTTACAGTCAATTTGATTAAAGCTTGATTAGGAACAAATAAAAATGAAACAACTTTTACATGTAATGAAATATTCCCAAAAAGTAAAAGATCTGAGTGGATTTTTCTTTCCAAATTAATAAGAAAGTTACTTTGACATCGAAAGAAAAAAACAAAAAAAGAAGAAAAGCAGGTAGGCATTAATAAAGGGTAATCCACAATTTTACAAACAAAACCACCTACCTCCGTCTCAGGATTTCATGGACAAAACTATGTGCTTGTGGCCGTAACACTTCAACCAAAAAGACTATAATTTGGTTAAGGAAAGGAAACTTACAAATTGGTGCGCTGGAACAAGAACAATGATTTGTTACCATGTGAAGAGATACTGCTTTTACTTTTTTGACTCCTAATGTGAACCAATGGCCATTGTGTGTAAACAACTTTTTCAATATTAAAAAAAAATTTTTATTGATACTCAGTTTAAATGAAACATAAACATAAAAAAAAAAATTTTGGATTTAAATAATGCTGTCTAAGAGTTGTAAACAAAAAATATTATCTGTTAAAAAAATAAAAAATTATAATAATAAAAAAAATCATAAAATTTATTTATGCTGATCAATTCTTCCAAAACACAGATAATGGGAAATTCAGCAACCCAGATAAATTATTCCAGAATCCAACATGCATATAAATGTGTGGTTCAAATAGAATTGGCCACAATTCTTTGATAAGGTCATACACTTATAAGAAAATGTGACAGTTTTCCAGTAAATCGCTGGATATTACAGTCTCATAATTTCAATTCTAAACATATATAAATCATTAAATAAAAGTAAATTAAATGAATAAACTTGTACATAAGGATCAACTCACTTGATCTGTTAGACATGTTGTCAAAATTGTGAAGCCATCCTCAAAGACATCTAGTTCTCCTCTTACATACACCCCGACATAGACCTAAAGCATTTACGTTACATCTAAATGACAAAATCATAGTGATGATATACAGATTAAGCCAATGTATTTGAAGGCTGCAACTAACCAAAAATAGTCTAAAATCCAATTTGTCTTGACCAAATATTACCAATACATCTGATTACTTAGAACATTCCTATTTCTATTAGTAAGATATTCAAGGTATTGAATATTTATTACAATAACAAAAATTAAAATTGTGAGTATTGAGAATAATTTATGGAATGTAATAAAAATTGTTATTTAATCATTTTAGAGAAATTATCAAATATGTGAAAATTATCAAATATATTTTGTAGCATCGTATATTAGAATGCTTAAAAACTTATTCCAATGCCTTAATTAGAAGATAAGGAAATATTCTATTAGTTTTTTTATTTTAGTTGTATTATTGATGAAACTAATTATAATTTATTTAGATAAGATAAGAATATTAGATATTTAAAAAAAATAAATGTAATAAATTTAATCTAATCGAATGCATTTATTAAAGAACACAATTTTGATTTTTTTTTCCCAAAAGCTCTGATTTTGTTAAGATTATTATATAAGATTAGTTTCAATAATTCTAGTTTACCTTGAATCCTTGACAGCATATTTTCTTACTTTATGTAATACGAAAAAAGTTAATTATAAAAGACAAAAAAAATTGAAAGAAATTAAATTAGTGTAAATGCTTGAAGCATTTGATTTAAAATGATGATTACACGTATTTTCTATTTTAAAAATAAGTATGAATCTGTCGCATTTCCAATTAAAAAAGAGCTTTAATTTTACAAATTTAATTTCAAGAGTTAAAACATATTTTTGATTCGTGATTTAATTACAACCTCAATCTTAATTCATAATATATAGTTGAATTTTATATTAAATATTTTAATTGAATAAATTTTTTTAATTAAAAATTGATCTCTATAGAAATTTGAGAAGAAATTTACATATATTTGTGTAAGTTTTACATTTTTTTAGTCCGAAATTAAAATGGTTGAAATTAAAAATATTATTTTTATTTAAATTAATTATAAATTAAATTTTGATCTAAAGTAAAAAATATATATAAAACATTCACTGATATAATTATAATTTTATTTACCAATCATTGTAATTATGAATGGAATACATTAAAATTTTGTAATAATTCTCACAATAAAAATGATAGTAAAAATATTGAATCAAAAGAAGAAGAATGAGGAAATTAAAATCAATACATATTTTATATTGAATATATGGAAGTGTTTACTAGGAGCATGTGGACTAATCCGATAAGTATATTATATTAATTAAGATTTTATTTAGTATTATTGTTGAAAATAATTTTTAGATTAAAAACTGCTTTTGATCAAAATATAATGTTAAATAATTAAAAAAAATTGAGTGGAAAGGTTTTGTAGGATGAAATTCATTATATTATCTATATTTTGAATATTATTTCTATTTTATGTATATATTTTTAAATATTTTAAGTACTCACAATAATTTTTTACAATAATATTAATATTTAAAATTTTTAATCACATTTTTATCACACTTTTTAAATGCACATTTTTTAATCCTAAAATTTTCAACAATAAAAACAATATTAAACTAACCCTAAATCTATAAGTTACTTGAAAATGAGAAATTTATAATTTTTTTTGCATCATTTGAGTTTTAGTACTGTATATTATATATATTTTTCATTGAACAATTAAATCTATAATTTCTATTTAACAAGCTTTGCCACACACTTATTACGAATAATAGATTTGATAAGTAATTTCAAGAGAATCTCAATTAAGATATCTACAGACCAATTCCCAATATTTTTCATCACCATTCCAATTTTGATTCTTTCTCTATAGCTCAATCTACAATCAAATCCAAACTGAAAATTGACCGAAAACAAATTATCAAGCTTATTACTTGACAATCGAAAAGCAATAAAAATAATGTGATTACAATAATTTTGATCAAAGGTTAATTAGATTAAAACAGATAACTGATCCAACTCCATTCCTTACAAATGAAAGTAATACAAGGGTAATTAAATATTAAAAGATTGCTGTGGATTTTTCTTTCCAAATTGATAAAAAAACTACTTAATTCAGTGATATCAAAGAAAAAAGAAAAAAAGCAGATATTGATAGAGGTTAAGCCATAATTTTATAAACAAAAACAACCTAACCTTTACCTGTCTTATCTGGTCTTCACAAAGACAACACTAAAAATCAAAATACTATAATCGGGTTAAATGAAACATTGACATAAGGATCAAATATGTCATTTTTGGACTAATCCAATAAGCATATTGCATCAATTAAATCTACAAGATACTTGAAATGAAGAAATCTATAATTTTTTCCGTCATTTATTTATTATAACAATTAAATGTTCATTTATTCGTTTTGAATTCAATAAAATTTATTAAGAAAGATACAATATTATTTAAATCTAATTACTTTTATTATTACCAAAATGCTATTTTCACTAATTTTACTTTTATGTTGAAACTGAATAGTGGTTAAAAAAATAATTTTCTTTGGTGGTGATCTTATCTCAACTTAAGCTTACTGTTATTATAGTCCTTGTGTAAGTTAGACATGGCATGATTTTACACATTTTCACTGCTAGACAGTAGTTTTGATCGTCAACTTTACTAGTCTAAAATTGATGATTATATACTTTTACATAGTGCAGCAGTTGGGTACAAATAATTAAGTGAAGGAAACATGCCTGCATGTAGCTTAGGTTTTCAACACTATTATATTGCAGTGTGGGGAAGAAAGAAACTTAAGATCTCTACTTAAGCTTACTGTTGTTATTTTCCTTGTGTACGTTAGACATGACATGATTTTATACTTATATATTGCAGTTTGGGGAAGAAAGAAATTAAAGATCTCAACTTTAGCTTACTGTTGTTATTATCCTTGTGTAGGTTAGACATGACATGATTTTACACATATATTGCAGTTTGGGGAAGAAAGAAATTAAAGATCTCAACTTAAGCTTATTATTATTATTGTCCTTGTGTAAGTTCGACATGACATGATTTTATATTTTTTCACTACTGACAGCAGTTGATCTCAACTTTACCAGTCTAAACTTGATGATTAGATACTTTTGCTTAGTGTAGCAGTTGGTACAAATAATTAAGTGAAGGAAATGTTCCTGCATGTAGGGTTTTCAACACTTATACATTGCAGTTTGGGGAAGAAAAAAATTAAAGATTTATTATAATTAACTATGTTTAGGAATCTGTGAATTCTTAAAAGAAATTAAAGTTTCTGCATGCTGATGCATATTCATTTCACTGAATTGGCCTTCTAATTTCAATAATAAAATGTGATAGTTATGTATCATTTTCAATACTAAGAAACCATTAAATTTAAGTTAATTTTAGTGTAAGTGGGTGAACATTTTAATTAAATAAAGATTCTTTCATAAAATTTATTTTATTGGTATGTGACTGAACATTTTAAGTAAAACTAAAGACTGTTTAATAGCAAAAGATATATAATTAAAGTTTTGATCTACTATAGTTTTATTGTTGTTTTAACGGTGTTAGAATTTTAATGAACATTTTGTTATGCTATTATTTTCATTAAACTAGTTTGATATTGTTAAGCAAGTAATGCAAACTGTAGGCCTTGATAAATATATATATATTGATTGAAATAAAGCTCTTAAGCACAAAACTTGACAACCTCAAATCTCCATATAAAGCCAATAAAGATTTTGACTCGATATATGTAGATATATATATATATATATTATAGTTTTAAATCACAATGCTAATCTCTATATATTAGGCAGTCAGCTATTGACATCTATAAATTGTTTGATGCAAGGAATCCTTCTCTTGCGTATACTTTCACATCTCAAAATAAATTATTAGCAGTAGGTTTAATTAGGTACTAATGAAATGGGTGTTCCTTCGTCCAATTACAAAGCATCATCAGGTTCTAATTAAAAAAATAAGCTACACATAGCTAGTAATCGACGAGTCATACCATTTCTTTTGCTGTTGTGATTCAGTACTTTACAAACAAAAAAAAAATATTTGTCATAATTGGATGAGCAATCGACGCAAAAAAATTATCTTGGCAAAAATCACTCAATAACAACTCCACAAATTAATCTCATATTTATGCAGTAACTTACATTGCTTTTGCTGCATGCATGCTCCTAATGCCTCAACTGTTATGCATATATCAGTAGCCATGCATTTTTTTCATTGAACTTAAACCAAGTGCATGTGCAACTTATAATAATTATACATGTGAGTGCATGGTTACATATATAATATGTAATAACCTTTTGTAACGAAGTATATATAAAAAATTTTTAAATGTTGTATTTTGCTTGCAAGGGTTTTTCAATTCTTTCTTTTGTTCTTAATTAGAATTAATTAAAATAAAATTTATTTTATAAAAATGGATAGACGGTGGTGTTGGTGGAGACCACTGTACATACTCATACATGTATGCCAAGTTTGATTCTTGCTATTTGTGTGTAAACTAATGGTTTTAAACCAGATTAATAAAAATTAGATTCATATAAAATTAAACTTAAAAACATAACACAAGTAATTATAAATTGATCACTACAATAGAGGTGTCAAATCACACATTAAACATTTTTCAAAAGATTAAGCAACATTCGTTTTATTCGGATTGAAAATTTGACTGTTTTCCCACAACTATGAGGAGTTTTATCTTTTCCAACACTGCATGATATCGCATTGATCCCTTCTTTGTCAACACAAATTGTAATCTTCAATAGATAATTACCATTAGATTTCTCCACACATCAAAAAAGTGGAGTGACATTCCTAATGTTTTTTCTTATTGCGTTAAGGTTAGAATAAAATGAAAATTGAAACAAATAACATATTAAAGTTGTGCATCATTCGTGCACAAGTTAAGAGTCAATCCAGAACTATTAGATGACCAAAGGCCATGCATTATTAATTTGTGAAAGCACTTTCCAACCACAAGAATTGTGAGAAGAGTAAAGTTATCAAAATATTCTTATAAAAGTATTTCGTAATTTGATTTTTTTAAACTTGAATTTTTATGAAACCTTTTATATTTTAATTTTATAATATTTCATGATTTTTGGTGCATTTGAAATCACGACACTATCTCAAAAAAGGTAAAATGAATGAGTCATACAATTTCCTTTGTTACTGTGATTCAGTACTTTATAAACAAAACAAAAAAATTATCATAATTGGAGGAGCAATTGATGCAAAAAAATTATCTTAGCAAAAATCATTCAACAACAACTTCACAAATTAATCTTGTGCAGTAACTTCCAATGCTTTTGCTGCATGCATGCTCTTAACGCCTCAACTGTTATGCATATATCAGTCATGGTTACATTTATAATATGTAATAACTTTTCGTAATGAAGTATATATAAACAATTTTTAAATGTTGTATTTTGCTTGCAAGGGTTTTTCAATTCTTTTTTTTTTGTTCTTAAATAGCATCAATTAAAATAAAATTTATTTTGTAAAAATGGATATGCGGTGGTGTTGGTGAAGTCCACTGTACATGCTCATACATGTATGTCAAGTTTGATTCTTGTTGTTTGTGTGTAAACCAATGGTTTTAAACCAGATCAACAAAGATTTGATTCATATAAAATTAAACTTAAAAACGTAACACAAGTAATTATAAATTGATCACTACAATAGAGGCGACAAATCACACATTAAACATTTTTCAAAAGATTAAGCAACATTCATTTCATTCAGACTGAAATTTGACTGTTTTCCCACAACTGTGAGAAGCTTTCTCCTTTCCAATATTGCATGATATCACATTGATCACTTATTTATCAACACAAACTATAATCTTCAATAGATAATTGCCATTAGATTTCTTCACAGAAGGAATGGAGTGACATTCCCAATGTTTTTTCTTATTGGGTTAATGATATCACCTTTAAGAGCAAAACCTTTCATTCGAAATTCAGCTTTTATAGCCAAATCAAGGTCGACAATACTCTTTTATCGACAATGGAATAATAATACAAGGGCAAAGTTTGCACCATTTATATCATTGTTTTTTTGTTACCATGTCTGCACCAGCCCTGATCTATTCTGTAAAATATTTTTACTTGTTCTTTATATGTTTGATTTTGGTGTGAATGTTGATAAAGTTTGAAGCTTTACATGTTATATGTTTCTGTTTTTTTCTTACTAAAAAGATGAAGTTCTGGTTTTGTCTTTTCTGGTTTGGCCGAATGCTTCCCGCCTCTTCCAATGGTAGCTGCAGCAACCGACCTTATCCCACAAAGTTAATAGTCCTTGCCCTTCCATCTTTCATGTTTAACCTCTAGTTAGTAGGCTGAACTGATTAAATAACTTAGAAAGTAGTTAGATAACCAAATCGTGCTGCATGTATCCCCATAGGCAGTCACGGTGTGGTTGTTCTTCCACCCAGATTTGGAATGCTATTTACTTTGTTGCATATAGAGGTTCCAGCATCTCTTTTATTTCTTTTCTTTGCATGAGACTTGGGTGTACTGATGGTAATAAGGGGCTCATAGCCGAAAGCTCTAGGGAACAATGGTGGAGGTTGTTGAAAGAAAAGAGGAAGAAGTAAATGGCCTATGGGGGGTTGAGTCTTTTTTTGTCTTTTCCAGCTTGTTGTTCACGTGAGACTTTTGCAGAAGCTCTCAAGCTTCAATTTTTCCATGTTTTTTTTAGCAATACACAGTCCCACCGTGGTCTTTTGCCTAGCTTCCATGTATGATGAAAGGCACGGTCCTACTATTGTTTTGTTTGCCCAGTATTTTGATGTAGTGGAAACATCAACGCCTCGCATGGTTCCATCATTATTTTGTTAATTAGATTGCTTTTACGTTTCTGTTTCTTCAATCCATACATGATTCACTTATAGGTGTAGAGAAAGTTCACTTGTATGTGGGTTTGGATTTATTATTATTATTATTATCATCATCATCATTATTATTATTATTATTTTTCTTACCTTCATAAAGAAAAGGCTACTGCATGCTGTAAAATAATACATAATGATGATAATATTGATAATGCTAAGATGAATAATAAAACAATTAGGGTGTAGTAATATTTAAGCATCCTTTTACATATTTATTTTAGCATGATAATCATGTTTATTTTTGGATTATGCCAATGTTTTGAATGTCTAATTCCTTTGTGTATGTATTAGCTTATAAATTGATTTGTTTATGTTTTTTGAATACATTTTATGTATCTTAATTGTTATTTACATTTCATAGATTTTTACTAATAATAATAATAATTTCATGCTAAAGAAATATAATTAGTTGTATAAAGAATATTAATTAATTTTTGAAAATTATAAAAATGAGCTTGCTCCGAAAGTTTGTTTAGATGTTGGAGACTTTTAGAGAAGCTCGTAAATTTTTAAAATTTAAACTCGAACTTACATAAAACCTCAAACTCTTTTTTAAAAAAATTTAAAAATCTTTTGTGAAGTAATCTGTTCTCAAATACTGCCTAGACATTGGGGTATTTTGTTAAGTATTTTCATAAATTTTCATAGCTAAAAAATAAATTCATTTTGTTAAAATCTTGATTATCAAAATACACTATTAATAAAAATAATAGGATGAGATTTTAAATATAAATGTTCGCATCCAAACTCTACTTAGATGTTGAAAAATCCAAATGATCCCTTTATATTTAAACTCAATTCCTAAATCCATGCCTGATCATCATTTTGCATATGTTTTCATTTATAATGCATACATATATATTTGTTTTGGTTATGCTAGTTTGATATTAATCATATTATTATATTTTTTGTTTGACCACACAATAATTTTTTTTGGTCAAAATATTTGGTTTTAAACAAATAAAACTAAAATATCATTCTATGAAATATAATTGATTGGTATCCTACTTAGATGTTGGAGAGTCATCAATAATTATAATTTATAAAGAATATTATTTTATTAATTTTTAGAAAGAATTTTATGATAAATCTTAAATGGAAAAATTATTTTTAAATTTTGCTTTTATATCGAAAACTTCGAGGATATTTTTTTAATTTAAAATTTTTTTTAATATTCCTTAAAAAAAAGATTTTTTAAAACTAATTTTAAACAAGCCAATGCTGGTCATAGTTGCTCTGTGCGAAAGCAAAGAGCAAAGAGCTAGGAGGGGAAGGAGGAAGAAAAGCTTGAAAGCTTTCATTTCTCCTTTAATTTTTTTTCTTTTTAAGTTATTTTAAGTTGTGATAAAATTCTATAACCCTATTGTATTTGTAGTCTTTTTGTTTTAATGTTGGGGTCACAAGCACACTGTTTTCTTCATGATATACGGACAAGGCAGGCAAATGTGAAGTTGTTTTTGTTTGTAAAATTGTGACTTAACCTCAATCAATTTCTGCTTTTCTTCTTCTTGATTTTTTCTTTTTCCTTCAATATAGATTTCTTATTAATTTGGAAAGAAAAATCCACAAACATGTTTTAGTTTTTGGGAATATTTCATTACTCTTGTATTACTTTCATTTACAAGGAATACAGTCAGAATGTTTATCTGTCTTAATCTTATTAAACTTTGATCAAATTGATTGTAATCACTTAGTTTTTAATCCTTTTTTTATTATCAATTAATAAGCTTGACAATCTGTTTTCTATCAATTTTAAGTTTGGGATTTGTTAGTAGATCGAGATAAAAAAAGAATCAAAGTTGAAATGTCGATGAGCAATGGGGATTGACCTGCATATATATTGACTGAGTTTCTCTTAAAATTGCCTATCAAATCTATTAAGGGTGACAAAAATTTGTTCAATAGAAATTATAGATTTACTTGTTCAGTTGAAAATATATATAATATGCAGTACTAAAATTTAAATGATGCAATATATATAATTATCTCTTTTTCAAGTAACTTAATAATAATTTTTTTATTTTTAAAAACTTAATTATATATATATATATATTTGTTGCTTTCTATTTCAGTGTGTTATATTTCAGATATATATATATATATATATAATATAGCTCTATCTGAGGACAGTTTTCTCTTTGTTGTAGGTGGTGGATCATACAATACACGACTTCATCAAGCAAAACGAAATTATCTTTTCAATTGGTGAGTAGCTGTATACCTTTCTTCTTCGTTGTGTACTCGTCACCAGAAGCTGGCTTTGAAGTTTCTCATGGTACGAAAAGAAAAGGAATGCAGCTGCAAGAGATGTCATTTCTGGAAAGTTTGAAAACTTTTATGTACCTAGTGTCAAGTATTCTGGTTTTGCATTATCATTTTTGCCAACATTCTATTATATTGTGATGTACATGGATTCTTGACATAGTTTAATACTTTCATCTTTCATAAATAAAATTACTAGATCTATTAACCTTAAACACGACAAAAAAATAATAAAAAATTATGTATAAAAGTGACAAGGTACAAATAGAAGGATCAATCATTTTGCAATTTAGAACTTTCAGCACTGCAATTGAACACTAAATTTTATTCCCTGCTGACAAATAGCACCGATGATCAAATCTGTTTAATGCTTATATTCAGAACAATTACTTTCACCAAAATGTCAGAAAATCATTGTTTCTTGCAAAAATCTATGTGTACCACCCTTGATCCAAGAGGTTCTTTAGCCCAAGTCTATGAAAGATTTGAGAATCAAAGATACCTTCTTCTTCTAAAGAAAAAAAAAAAAACCTTGTTGCAATGGAATAATTGAAGAACAAAATGTAGTTTCAAAAGCAAAGGCTTATAAATCGGAACATCCTCTTTTATACGCATAAAAATGTCCTCGCAACAATTTAAGAAAATTGAAAACATTGTATAAGTCTAAACAAAGGAAGATGTAGGTAGATGGCAAGAAAGGCTTGAGCTTAAACCCTTTGGCATTGGAAACAACTCACTTGCTTGTCATAGCAACAAGACTCTTCTCATAAATGTAAAACCGAAGAGGATCCTGCCAACCTCCCCTTACTTTAATCCCCAGCTCCTCGCTGAATTCCTCAGTCTCAAGATCATAAAGCAATAACTTTCTACTTATAGATTCTAGGATTAACTTACCATTCTTCCAAAACTCAAATGTCCTTTGAACTACAAAATGAGGTTCAATCTTCAAAAGTTTGGACCATTGCCCATCATCATTCAACACCCAAACCTCATTACTTCTTAGACTTCTATCCGTCATCTCAATATCCCATAAAGGGATACGATCATCAAGTAACGGTAGCAACTTCCCAGGTGATTCAGGACAAGGTGACTCTAGCAATTGAAAAAATTTGGTGCCCAAATAAAATGCAAGGATCTTATTGTCAATGAAACTTGGGCCACGTTCAACAAACTTATACGCATTCCAGTAGTAAACGCCCTTTACACATGCGTTATTGGAGCTGTAACAAATAGATAGATCTTGAAAGAACTGAACATTTTCCTCTTTCAATACTCTCCATGAATCAGTGCTCATCCTCCAAACAGCATAGTGAGTTGGTCCTGCCATATCCTTCTCCAAATCTAAGTAATCCCGCATATAAATCACCTTGTAATCATTGGACAGAGGATCCAATCCAAATCCTAAAATATGTATATAAGTATCTACCTTTGGTGGAATGTTTTGATTACAATCAGGGAGAATCCTAAATTCTCTTGTGGCGGGATTCCATAGAGTTATGCGAGAATTATCATGATCAAATACGCAAAATAAACCATTATACACACAAAGTCAAAAACATAGATATCAGCAACAAAATAAACCATTATACACACAAAAAGTAAAAAACATAGAGATCAGCAATATTAAAGGGCAATTGTTGATGCAAATCATTGTAAGAAACAAGGGTTTGATCAACAAACAAGCGCATAACAATATTATCATTGTTATCATAGTGATAATAAACAAGAAGACGCTTAATCTTTTTGCTAATGCTAAGATGCTGGGAAACAAAGCTGGGATTTTTAAAGAGATCACACCAAGTTTTGCCACACACTTGAAACGAAGACGGAGGAGACTTGACAGACAATTTCAAGATAATCTCAGTCAATATATTTGTAGGCCAATCACCATTACTCATCGCCAGTAATCCAACTCACATTCTTTCTCTATATCTCAATCTGCCAACAAATCGCAAACTGAAAATTGAGAGAAAACAAATTCTTAAGTTTAATTGACAACCACACAAGGTTTTTTACAATCAATAAAGGAAAAAAAACCGTAACTTTAAAAGATAAAGAGATTTACGGTCAATTTGATCAAAGCTTGATTAAGAACAAATGAAAACAAACAATACTGCCTTTACATGACATGAAATATTCCCCAAAAGTAAAGATCTGAGTGGATTTTTCTTTCCAAATTAATAAGAAACCTACTTTGACATTAAAAAAATTAATACAAAGAAAAGCAGGTATTGATAGAGCGTTCGCCACAATTTTACAAACTAAACCATCCGTCTCTATGTCAGGATTTGATGAAGACTACTGTGTGTTTGTGGCCCAACACTGCCTGGATTTTAAGAAGAACATTATGTGCTTGTGGCCCAACACTAAAATAAAACAAAAAAAAAATACAATTGGGTTAATGAAGGGAGACTTACAAATTGGTTCCTTGGAATGAGAATAATGATGCATTATATAAAATTCTCAATATATAATTTTTTTCTAATATTATATAAACTTTTGGAATTGCAGGTGGAATTCTGGATAGATGTGCTGCTGACAATGTTGGGTTATATTTCAGGGATAGTATATGCCATTTTTGTATTAGTTGGATAGCAAATGCTAAGATTTTTGTATGCTGGTAAAATAACTTTTGCTGCGTTTGTTTTAGATCTTAATTTGTGTAGTATTTATTTTTAATTTTTTTTTGTTACAAACAACAATTGCATGCAGGTTAGATGTTTTTCAGCTTGTTGAATAAAAAATTATCGTTACAAACAATGATTTCAGGCATTAATCGAAATAATCAAATTGAGATAACTAAATTGAATCCGATTTGATTTTTTTTTTTATCGTTCTTACTTGAGGGTGTATACAAAGTGACAATCGATTTAAAGCTTCGACTTTTGAAGTACGAAATGAGATAAGTGACAAAAAATAGGTTCTTTTCTTCATTGCTTTTTGGGAATTCGTTAAAAAGTTATAAAAAAAATAATTTTCAAAATTTGTTAAGATAGTGAAGATCGGTGTTAATAAATTTTCTGAATCTATCGAAGAAGAGAAGGATAAATCGAAAGAGAAAATTAATAAATTTAAAATTAATAAATACATTTATTTAAATCGATTAAAAAATTAGTTGAAGAGGAGAAGGAGATAAAAATTTTTAGATTAGAATGTAAATAAATTTATTTAAATAAGAATAGAAAGAGAAAATCAGCATAAATAAATTTATTTAAACCAATTGAAAAAGAAAGAAATATAAATTTTTGAGCTAGAATGTAAATTTTAATTACAAAAAAATATAAAATGAGAGAGAATTTTTTATAATTCAAATCCTAATAAATTTTTATATTTAAAAAAGTAAAAACGTTAAAAAAAAATTAAAATTGCACAAATAAAAAATATTAAAATGTAAAAAATTTATTTAAAAAAGTTTTATAAATTCTTGAACCTTAATATTTCTTGAACACGTGGAATCCAACAAACTTTTGAAATTCAACCATTAATTCAGGATAAGACAAATTGGTAATACTATTAGAAATTAGGGTTCTATTTTCATCAAATCAGTATAAATTCTGAAATTAAAGAATGTTTTTATTTGCGCTTCCAATTTTTTTATAAGTATAAATGAAAAGAGTTTTAAATTAATTGTTTGTAAACATATTTGATTTTTATTTATTTATATCTATTTATTAAGTTTAATAAATAATTTTGAATACTATTTTTTTATTTGTTTTATTAAACTAATCAAATACAATTAAAAATATATTTAATTTATTTATACTCATGAACACATTAATTTAAAATTTATTTAAAACTCGTTTATTTATTGGTTGTTGAGTATTTATTTATTATTTATTTATAATAATGCTAACAAAATTATATTTTTATTTGTTATCTTAATCTTATTTTAAGATTTATTTATATTCATTTATGGTTTATTTACTTAAATTTTTTTAGTTATGATTTGTTTATTATTTATGAATATTTTCATTTATATATGTTCATAAACATATTCATTTAATATCTATAAATAAACTTGTTTAACTTAATCGAAATAAATATGAATTGAATGCGAATATCTTATATTTAAATGAATTAAGTTTGAATGAATAAAAATATTTTTTTACCAAATACAATTTGAGTCCAAGTACCTTTCAAAATAAACAAATTAACTAAAGTTATACATTTAGTTATTAATGATTTGTTAGTTTATAATCTTATATTTCTTGTCTATACTCACCTTTTTTTTCAAAATTATTTTTAAGTGAAATTATTTAATTATTTTTTTCATCTTAAATTTAAAGTTTTTCAATATCATGTCCAATAAATTTTTTAATTTACTGAATACGCATATATGGTAATTTATATAACTTATTAGATTTTCATACATGATAAACTTTTTAAAAAAATTACATTTTAGGTTTAGAAAAAAATTAAATTGAGAAAAAAAATCTCATATAGAATGAATTATTTAAAATAGACAAAAAATAATTATAAAGTCATTTACAAATTAATAGACAAAAAATGTGAATTTTTAAATTATTTAAAATAATTATAAGGTCATTTACAAATTAATAGATAAAAAATGTGAATTTTTAAATTATTCTTGATTTCAATGATTTGAAACAGAAATTTTTAAACTTTCAAATATCCAAATTCGATACTTTTAAAAGTTTTTAAAATTGTAAATTTTGAGATTTTAAAAATTTCACGATTTATAAATCCAAAAATAAAAAAAGAAAAAAGAGTGAAAAGAAAAAAAGGGAAAAATAATTAAATAATTTTATTTAAAAATAATTTTGAAAAAAAAGTTCAAAGAGAAAAAAAAATTGCAAAAAAGCTCTCAAATTAAACTACATATATAAAGCTAGATCAATTGTTAGGATTAGAATTTACAATTTGCAGCAGCCGGCACTTCCTGTCTTCTCAATCTCTTACTTTGATATTTCAGTCTCAGTAAGGTTTTTCTCGCACGAGCAAAAATGGGGTTAGGTTTTTTCCTTATATTAATTTTATTTTTCTAAAAAGTGTTATTTTTTGTTCTTTTCATTTTGATCCTTGCATTTGAAAAATGCTAGCTTTGTGAATCATTTCGTGATTGCCCTTTGCTTTGTTTATTTCAGTAAAGTAGTCGTTAAGATCTAGTTTATATGATTAGATGATTTGCGGGTCAATAATGCTTTCTCTTTTCCTTTTGTTTCTGGTGTGTTTGATTTCTGGTGTGTTTGGTTGTTGATAAAGTTGTGGAATTTATGGGTCAAAATGTCTTTAATTAACTGTTTGGTTGATGGGGAAATTATTGAAGAAGGAAATGGAATGTGACGAATTTATTATCGTAGTTGTTGTTCAGGATTTGTAGACAGAAACTTACGAAACGATGGTTAATGAACTTTTGAACCATTGGGTCGGGTTAGGTTATTTATATTCGTGGACTTTTTACCTTATATGGTAATGCATATGTATATTGACGATTGGTGTCGTGCAAACGAAATTCATTTTTCGTTTATCCATTTTGATGATTTGGCTTGGTAGATAAGCCTTTATAAAGTGATCTGTGTTGTATTTTGGGGAAATATGCTGACAAAGTGGGAGTTTTGAGCAGGAAGACTCGTGGAATGGGAGCTGGTCGTAAGTTGAGAACCCACTGCAGGAGGCGGAGGTGGGCTGACAAGGCATATGAGAAGTCCAATCTGGGAAATGAACGGAAGAAACCATTTGCTGGATCATCACATGCCAAAGGCATAGTTCTTGAGAAAATGTTAGAACTAAATTATGCTTTTGATGATGTGTTAAGGGTATTGATTTAGTAGATCACGCTTGAATTTGATGCAGAACTTGACAATTTTGTTAGTGGCATTTGCAGTGGCATTGAAGCTAAGCAGCCTAACTCTGCTATCTGAAAATGTGCTCGTGTTCAGCTGATCAAGAATGGGAAGAAAATTGCTGCTTTTACACCCAATGATGGTTGCTTAAACTACATTGAGGAGAATGTAAGTTATACACAATTTTCTGGTTTTTGTCATAACTCTTCCGATCCTTGATCCATGTTTTTGTCTTTGGTTAAAGTTTATCGAGTAGAATTTCACTGATCCATGTTCATAATTTCTCAGTCTTTGGGATGTTTTGTCTGCTGGTATGATTTGTTAGTTAAAGAAAATTGTGAAAAACTTGCTGGTAGATAACAGGGTCTCCTTTTAAGTGTTGCATGATGCCATGCTTGATTTGATTTGGTGCAGGATGAGGTTTTTATTGCAGGATTTGGATGAAAAGGGCATGCTGTGGGAGATATTCCTGGAGTCAGGTTCAAGGTTGTTAAGGTATCTGGTTTGTCTCTTCTAGCTCTTTTCAAAGAGAAGGAGAAGCCAAGGTCTTAGGATTACTGGAACAGTTTAGCTTTCATCATGCTTTGCCAAATTTTTGTTTTCATCAAAGTGGTAGTGCTTGGGATTTTGTAATGAAGGATTTTGTGAACCATTTTTCATTTATCATCTAAAGTGAAAATTTTGATTAATTGAGTGATTTACAGCTTTTTAACTCTGATGATATCATGGATGAATGCATGATGCAGGCATGCAAGTATTGAAATGTTGCTTGTAGTTTCCTGCATTTGGCATAGAATACTGGTATGCAATAATCAATTAGTAATTTGTAAAACATTGCATGAATTTATATTTGATTCTCCTCAAATCATTGCTTTATAAAGCTGCAGGTTTCGGCCCAATGACTGGAGTCTCTTCGGGTGGAATGACCCTGCAAGATCTGGGTTCAAATTCAGGCTTGTGTTTAAACTTAGCCTTATCCACTTTTACCATAGAAAAAAAAAAAAAAAGAATCACTGCTCTCTAAAGGGTTGGCTGTTATTTGATGGTACCAGTAATAAAAGGTTCCAGTTGAAAGGATAATCGAAAGAGATGAGGTGGATCATTCAGCTATTTTAAACTGAACATTAAAATTTTTCCTCCATGCATCGACAAGTGCCCAAATTTGTTTTGTTGCTTACATTAGGAACAATCTACTTTCACCACTAGGCCAGAAGTCGTTTTTTCTTGTAAAAATCCGTGCGTACAACCCATGATCCAAGAGGTTCTGTATCCCAAGGACATGAAAAATGAGAGAAGGATACACCCTGTTGCAATGAAATAACTGAAAAACCAAATGTACTTTCCAAAGCAAAGGCTTATAAGTCAGAAAATCTTCTTTTACTAACCAAGCATAAACATGTCCTTAACAACAATTTGAGAAAATTGAAAACATTGTATAAATCAAAACAAAGAACTCACAATCTTTTGATAATAACAAGACTCTCCTCATAATTGTGAACCCGAAGAAGATCTTCTCCACCTTCTTGACTTTAATACCAAGCTCGCTGAATTCCTCATTCTCAAGATCATAAAGCAAGAACTGTCCACTTCCAGATTCTACGAATACCTTACCATTGATCCAAAACCCGAACATCCTTTCAACTTCTAAAATAGGTTCAATCTTCAAAAGTTTGGTCCACTGCCCATCCTCATTCAACACCCAAACCTCATTACTTTTTTCATTTTTATCCTTCATCTCCGTATCCCAGAAAGATATACGATCATGCAATGGAAGCAGCTTCCCACTAGATTTAGGACAAGGTGACTCCATCAATTGAAAAACTTCAGTGCTCAAATAAAATGCAAGGATCTTACTGTCAGAGCCAAACTTGCTCATGTTCCAGTAGTAAACACCATTTACACATGCGTTATCGGAGCTGCAACAAATACATAGGTCTTGTAAGAACTGAACATCTTCCTTTTTCAATACTCTCCATGAATCGGTGCTCATCCTGTAAACAGCATAGCGAGGTGGAGGTGGTCGTACAATATTCTTCTCTAAATCCAGATAATACTGCATATAAATCACCTTGTAATCATTGGACAAAGGATCCAATCCAAATCCAAGAATATGTGTATAAGTTTCTGCCTTTGGTGGAATGTTTGGATTACAATCAGGGAGAATCCTAAATTCTCTTGTGGCGGGATTCCATGGTGTTATGCCAGAATTGTTTTCATCACATAAATAAATTAAACCATTATCCACACGTAACTCAAAAACATAGAGATCAGCAATATGTGGGGGCAACTGTTGATGCAAATCATGGTAAGAAACAAGGTTTTGATCAACAAACAAACGCATAAGAATATTATCACTGTTGTCATCGTGATAATGAAAAAGAAGAAGCTTATTCTTCTTGCTGATGCTAAGATGGTTAGAAACAAAGCTGAGATTTTGAAAGAGATTACACCATGTTTTTGCCACACACTTGAAACGAAGGATAGATTTGACAGGCAATTTCAAGAGAATTTCAGTCAATATATATGCAGGCCAATCCCCAATGCATATCGCCATTAATCCAACCTTATTCTTTCTCTATATCTCAATGTGCCACCAAATCCCAAATTGAAAATTGAGAGAATACATATTGTTAAGTTTAACTGATAACCACAAAAGGTTTTTGACAATCAATAAAGGAATTTATACTTAAAATTTGTTACTACTTGGTAAAATTTCGTAAAATTTTTTTTATCAAAAATGAATATCTAAAAATTTTATTAATTTTTTAAAAAATTTATACACTTCATTTATGTATCAAGAATTTTCATTTTATTGATTTTGATTTTGATTTTCAATTTTAATTTTTTAATTATTTTTAATATAAAATTTTATAAATTTCACTTAAAAAACGTTTTATAAGTCTTGTTCTTAATAAGAAAGAAATGTTAAGTTGTGTTAAAAAAAATATTTTTTTTACTTTTTTTATCCTTAATGTGAACCAAAAGTTAGAGGTGTTATTGGTATGACTGAATCGGGTTTGAATTACTTATATTTTATATTAATAATTTATATATTTGCTTAGATTTGGCTCAGTTTGATATTTTGGTTTTAAATTTTTCTAAGCCCAATCCATGATAAAAAAAAATTGAAGTCCATCAATTAAGTTCAATTTATATAATAAAAAACATTTTTTTTAAAAATAAAATATTAAAATAAACTTTATATATATTTATATAATTATAATAATTTAATTATATATATATATATATATATATATATGCAATTCAAACTGGATCTAAACTTTAATTTTTGTGTTCAAAATCCAACTTAAAATTTAAGTACATCTAAAATTTTATTCAAATCCTCAAAATCTATAACATATGAGGGAACTTTTGAACCTAAACTGGTGGCTTGGCTTTTGACTAGGTCTATTAATGATCAAAGGGTGTAAAAATAAAGCTAAGTGAAAGAGTTGTCTTGCATTTCTTTTTTTTTTTTTTTCTCTCTTACCATTTTTCATCCTTTTCTATTGATATATTTTATGTCAATTTTTTTAATATAAATAATCTCTGGTACTTCAGTAAAATTAAAATTATTTTTATTTTAATCAAATATCATTGGTTATGGTATGCTTACTTTTTTATTTGATTTTGATAGAAATTTTGAAAACTAAATAATCTAATTCTCTTCCATAAATCAAACATTAAAACAATCAACGATTTTAAAATTTTTTCTAACCTGAATCATCTAAGATCCTATTTAAATTTTATATATTTAACACTTTTGTCTTTATTGTCCATCAATAGATATATATATATATATATAAGTATATGATTAAAGAAAATAATATCTTTAATTTTACATAATTTTTATATATTAAGAAAAATTTTATGCTTTGTATAATTGTCTTATGTATAAAATCTCATATTACATTTTAGCATAAAACCAAGAATCCGATTTTGTTGAGTTAAGAGACGTATATATCAAGATTGTACATATGATTTTACCACTATGTAAAAAAACACATTATTGAAAGCAAAGAAAGAACATTTTAAAGTTTGTCATACCAAAAATGGAAGAAAAGAACATTATTGAAGTTGCCAAAGTAGGGAACACGATTGAAATTAACATGAAAAATTGCCAAAGTAGGGAACGTGATTGAAATTAACATGAAAACTATGTATTTTTCGGTAAATGTCAAATATCAAATACAACCTCTACACTCAATCTAATGTACTTGAAAATAAAGTCTACCAAATTTAATCGAAGTACCAAATGAAAAAAACCATTCTTTACTTAACTGTTAATTGTGCATTAAAAAATAGTGATTCGTCCAATTTTTAATTACTTTTCAATTAAATATTATTTTTAAGATAATTTTAAAATATACCTAACATAACTTTTTCTACTAATTATTATTATTATTTTTTATTCACTAATTTGTTTTAAATAAGAGTTTAAAACAAAAATAAAAAATATATGATACATAACTAAAAGTAACGATCATTATAAGTGTTTTCTTTGTAATTTTTCATTCATAATAATTTCTAATTTTCATTGATAATCATTATTAGTGATAGCATTCTTGCATATTGTAGAGTCAATCTTGATCTATTAGTTTATCAAAGACCTCGCATTAGGAGTTAATCCAGAACTATTAGTTGATCAAAGACCACGCATTACTAACTTCTATGGAAGCATTATTTGGCCATAAGGATTACTGGAACAATACTCATTTGGCCAGGTTTGAACCAACCAATAGAGGTCATAGTTGCTCTATGCAAGAGTAGCATAGCAAATAGCAATGAGGGGAAAAAGGAAGAGAAGCTTGAAAGCATGCATTTCTCCTTGGGTTTTCTTTTTTGTTTCAAGTTGTTTCACATTGTGATGAAACTCTATAAGCCTAATGTACTTTAAGGATCAGCATATTACATTTTTAGTATAAGTGGTTTAATATCCTAAGTAGAGAATCATCCCTTTAATTTATTTTACTAGTATGTGGCTAAATATTTTAAGTAAAAGTAAATACTAATTAATTAACTAGCAAGAGATAATTTAAATTTAAGGTGCATTTAATATGCTATATATAGTTTTATTATTGTTTTATTTGCAAAGAAAAAGTTCTCTTGGGTGAATTGTAGACACTGAGGGTTTTTCAGGTATACCAAATTAGCTTTTGGTTTTTAAATTCGTTGGGTTTATCAAGTAAGCCCATTGTTTTTAGTTGTTTTTATTTTATAATTAAATATTAAAATGCAATAATATTAAAAAATTATTTGATAAATAATTAATAAAATAAAGCTAAAAAAGAAATAAAGAGAGACAAAAAAAAAAAAGAAAACAAGGGTGGCAGTGGTGCCATGCATGACACCATTGGCCACCCATCACCTTGCCAAGATCCACTCACCTGCCTCTTCCCACACCCTAACCTGACTTACCCACAAACCTACCTACAACCACCCCTGACACTATAAGAGTTTAGGCCTTTAGTGGCATTTTTTTCAATGTTTAGCGATGTTTATAAATGCCACTAAACGATTTGAGGCATTTTCAAAAAACACCACTAAGAGTGTCGGCTACACATATGTCAAGAAAAATAGTGACGTTTTTTATAAAATGTCACTATTTTAGCAGTGTTTATATTTGAAAACACTGCAATTTAGTGACATTTGCATTAAAAAAAGACACTGCTAATATGGTGGCATTTATATTATAAATACTGCTCTATTAAGCAGCATTTGTTGGGACAATCGCCGTTAAATTAGTGGCATTTATATTATAAAAATATAGCTAATTTAGCGGCATTTTTATGATATAAATGCCACTAATTTAGCAGCATTTTTACGATAAGAATGCTACTAATTTTAGTGGCATTTTATGGTACAAATGCCACTTAATTTAGAAATTAGTGGCATTCTTAAACACGAACACCGCTCAATTAAGAAATTTACTTTTCTTTTTTAAAGTTCTTTTAATATTTATTATTTTCATTAACAAAAAATGTTAAAAGAAATAAAAACAAAGTTAAATTTAGAAACTAAAATTAATAATTACATAATTCACGTTCAAATATGCATGTAATCAAAATAAAGTTTAATAATTAGTATAATAACATTCAAATTATTTTAGTACATTAATAAAAAAATTTTAAATGTGTGAAATTGATGACTGCATAGATTTGGAATATTGTCATTTGATTAAGGAATTTTTTCACCTTGGTCACTAACATGTTCAAGAACCTACTGAATAATATCATATAAGTTTTAACACTTAATAATAAACTATTTTTTATATTAAAAAATATAAATATTTACTAAATATAATACTTAAGTTGGTGGACCACTGAGATTAGTTCTAAAAAATTGTTGTTACTCAAAATTCATAAGATGATCGAATCGATTATGCAATTGCTAAAATTTTGCATGCTTTTGGTCCATTCTAGCACGTTTTTCTTCAATTTTGGCACCTCATATTCTCTTTTTGCTTCCATTTGCTGGAAATATTGTTGCATAGTTTGCAACTCCTCTTTCAATACGGAAATATCTCGCGAAGACTGACTTGCTAAGAATGTAAATTGCTAAGAGCTATGTCCATAGTAGGTAGATGGTGTTGGACCCAATCTAAGGCCTCCGACCCGACTGTGCTTTTCTTTTCCAGCAACTTCTATAAACATTTGATTTTTCAATACTTGTATGTTGATAGAACCATTAGATGCTACTTCAAACTCAACATCCATTTTCTCTTTTGCTTTTTCCTAAAAATTAATCAGATAAAACTATCGAGTTTAATGATCAATTCATAATATGTTAAAAATAGTAAATATTTACTTTCTGTTAAAATAGATGTAACAAATTATCATAATTTCTTATATTTCGACATTCAGATAAGATTTGTCTTTTTTTGTATGTGTTAAGCAAAAAAGTTTCACACGTCCAATTTTTTCACCCATCTCTGATGCCGAAAATTGATGTTTGAGATGTAAAGATTAACTACAAACAGAAAAACTCATAGAGAAAACAACTCACAAGATTTTGAATAATGGTAGAATATGATTATTAGATTAAAAGGAATAAAAGTTCACCCCTAAGACTAGAAACTAAGGGATATAGAAACACCACCCTAAGAATTCTAATCAAGGATACAGAACAATAAAAGTTCACCACTCTAGGAAATCCACCTAAGAGATACAGAACTTGAAAAACAAGCTCGAAGATTGCCTAAGGATAAATAAAACTCTAGTCTACCTTTTACCAAAGAATAATAGAAAATATATAGGCTAAGAATATCCCTCTAAGCATGGAAACTTTCATATTGCATTGCTACAATCATGCCTAAAATCATGAGATTTGCATGTAAATATAATCTACCCATTTACTCCTGAACCTAACCACAATCCCATTCATATTCATGATCTTCTTTTCCAGCTAGTGTGAACACAATCTCTCTATTCCAGCCCACCTTATTTATGTGTGGATTTGGACCAAGGATAGGCCCATCTTATTTTTGGATAAGCTTGCTTTAGTCTCAACCCAAGTTGTAAGATGTGCGACACTCTAGTGTCAATATCCTCTGGTTGGAAAAGAATTATCCTCAAGTCTGAACTAGTATTTTTGCCATGGTAGGGTATAAATCAACAACATTGAAGGTGGAAGATACTCCATAAGTGTCAAAAAGCTCTATCTTGTAGGCATTCTTCCCAATATGTTGGAGAATTCTAAATGAACCATCTGCTTTAGGTTGTAATTTACCAAACTTCCTTAGAGAAAATCTCTCTTTTTGCAAGTTAATCCACACCAAATCATGTTCTTTGAACTTCACATGTCTTCGATGCTTGATTATTACCCTTTTATATTTCTCATTTTTCTACAAAATTTTATTCTAAACCTATTCATGAAATATTTTGATACTCTTGGCTCTTTCTTCTACATCTCTATCAAAATTCTGATTAGCATAAAGTTGAATTAAATCCAAAAGACAAATTGCATTCTTTCCAAGAATAATTTCAAAAAGGCTATAACAAATGGTAGAATGGCTTTTGGGATAAGGTCTATGCAATGTTGAATGTCTCTCATTAGTGGTAGACCAGTTGGTAACTCCTCCTGAACAACATCTTGAAATTCTACCAATAATGGTTGTATCACTACAAGGGGCTTTTCACTATCTTTATTCTTCTCAATCAACACCAGTGCATACATAGTACCACTCATCTTAATTTTCTTGGCCTTGGTAAATAAGCTGCTTCTTTCCCCTTTGGTTGATTTGGACATTACCATGGGCTTGGCAGGGCCTAGGATGATTTTGCATCCGTCATTCACAAATGTGTAAATGTTGTGATAACCATCATAAATAACCCTCCTATCATAATGCCAAGGTCTTTTAAGCAGTAAATGGCAAGCATCCATTGAAGCTACATCACACCATACTTCATCTTTGTATTACTTTCCTATGGAAAAGGAATCAAACACCTTTTACTAACCTTAATTTTTTTTTTGTGGCTAAGACAACTTGTATGGTTGGGGGTGATCCACTACTTTGAGGTTTAATTTCTGCACCATAAAGGTAGAAACAACGTTTTCAAAACTTTCACTATCAATTATAACATCACATACCTTCCTATGGGTAGTACACTGAATGTGGAACACATTTTTACGTAACTAATTTTTTTTTAGCAGGTGCGGTACGTAAGCTGCATTTTATGACTAAGGATGCTCCACAATCGCCATAGGTCATATCTTTCTCATCTTCAAGGTTTTGATCCTCTTCAGCCAACTTCTCTTTATTTTGCTCCAAGTCTTCCTCTACTAGAGTCATAATCTTCCTGTTTTGGCATTCTGAGGCAATATGTCTAAGCCCTTGACATTTAAAACACCTTTTGGTTTGTTCACTAGACTAAGGCTTGCCTTCTCGAAACCCAAATCTCAAGTTGCTACTACGAGCCTCATTTTGTTGTCTCTCCACCTTAAGGGCAAACTTGCATACATCATTGAAAGTCCAATAGGGTTGTAGCTGCACCGTATTAGCTATCTCAATCTTCAATCCTCCAAGATATCGAGCAATAGTTTGCTCCTCTTATTCCATCAATTCGCACTTTAACATGAAATGGTCAAACTCAGTCATATACTCCTCTACTGAGAGATCTTTTACTTCAAGTTATGGAGCCTAAGGAAGACATCTTGTCAAAAGTTATCTGAAAGATACTTTCTCTTTAACTCTCTTTTCATCTTCTCTCAAGTTGTAATTTTTCTCCTGCCTTCTCTTTCCCTTTGCTTATTCAGATTTTTCCACCAAAAGGATGTATGCTTTTTGAGTTTGATGGCCACTAGCTTCACTTTACGAGGTTCAGGGGCATCATGGTATTCAAAGATGCATTCCACCATGCATAGCCAATCTAAGAATTCTTCAGGTTGCATCTTCCCCTTGAACTCAGGAATTTCTATCTTTGGATTGAATATACTAGGTTGAAATTGGTTTATGTGGAGATAGTCTCTAACTTGTCGTGGGTGAGATAGGGTACTATCATCAGAATCATTATTGTTTTCATAGAATGGATTGGTTTCTCCTTCATCTTCTTCATTTCTCCTTCATTGCCTTTGTTGCCTTCGTTGCCTCCTTATCTCCTCTCTATCTTTTTGTATATGTAGTTGATATTTTAATTGAAGGATCTGTTGCCATATCTCCTCTATAAGGGCATCCATTGGGTCAACATTGGTAGTTGCTGCAACGTCGATGTTGTCTTCAACCTCTTCTATTAGTGCTTGATGACGATGACCTGCCATAGCTTTGAGACCAATTTGATGTCGAAAATTGATGTTTTAGATGTGGAGATTAACTACAAATAGAAAAACTCATAAAAAAAATAACTCACAAGAATTTGAATAATGGTAAAATATGATTATTGAATTAAAAAGGGATAAAAGTTCACCACCAAGATTAGAAACTAAGGGATACAGAACACCACCTTAAGAATTCTAATCAAGGATACAAAATAAAAGAAGTTCGCCACTCTAGAAAATCCACCCAAGAGATACAAAACTTGAAAAACAATCTCGAAGATTGCCTAAGGATAAATAAAACTCTAGTCTACCATTTATCAAAGAATAATAGAAAATATATAGGCTAAGAATATCCCTCTAAGCATGGAAACTTTCATATTACATTGCTACAATCACGCCTAAAATCATGAGATTTGTATGTGAATATAATCTACCCATTTACTCTTGAACCTAACCACAATCCCATTCATATTCATGATCTTCTTTTCCAGCAAGTGTGAACACAATCTTCCTATTCCAACTCACCTTATTTATGTATGGATTTGGACCAAGGACAGGCCCATTTTTTTTTGGATAAGCCTGTTTATTCTCAACCCAAGTTGTAGGATATGCAGAAACTCCGGTGTCAATCTCAATCTCCTATATAAAAACATATGTTATTGTTAAATACATATCAATCGCGACATATTCATACATATCAAACCTGTCAATCAAGTTCAAAATTTTGAATAAATTTAATATCATGTATTTAATCTATCTAAATTGTTAAAATAGAAATATAACCATAAAATTACATTTTTACCCTTTAACAGCACAAAAGTCTTAAACAAACGTAAACAATAAAAGCATTATCAATCATGGAAAATCAAATTCAATTATTTAGACAAGTTTAATATCATGTATTGAAGCCATCCAAATTGTTAAATGCCATCCAAAAGTTTAATATGTATTTTTACTTTTAAAAGGCAAAAATAGTCCCAAATAGATATAAACAATAATTTTTTCACACATACCAATTGTAAAAACCAAGTTCAATCACTTAGACAAGTTTAATATCATGTATTGAAGCTATCCAAACTGATAAAATAGAACAATAACAATAATTTTGTATTTTTACCTATTAACGGCATAAAAATTCCTAAATAGACGTAAATAATAACTTTTTTTACACATTAACTGTGAAAGCTAAGTTCAATACTCTGGATAAGTTTAATATCATCTATTGAAACTATCAAAACTATTAAAATAGAAAAATAACTATTAATTTGCATTTTTACCTTTTAATGGCATAAAAAGTTCATTCATTCGGATAAGTTTAATATCATAAACTTACTATTTCTTTTTGCTTTCTTGAAAAACTTTTTGATCCACTTGTGTGGCTATATTTCTATTGCTTTTTTTCTACCAATCCCAATATGTTCTCTTTCCTATCATAAAAAATAATTACATATATGGTAGAAATACAAATATTACCAACTTAAAGCATAAAACACTTTTATTATTTAAAACTAATATTAAAAGTTAAAAATTAGTACATTTCCTTTTCTTGAGAACTAAAATCTAACTAATTGTTCATATTGCCACCTAATCACATTATGGGGTAGATTTTCCATTGTGGCCTCTATAGTAGAATTTCAATCTAAATACTTTTTCTTCAAATTATGCTTATAGTCTTTCCATTTCTTTCCCAATGACTTAAGCACAAATGAAGTTGATATTTTAATGACAAATCTTAACTGTAATAATACAAAAAGAAAAGTTTGAATCAATAAACCAAATGTAAAATAATTATTTTTTTATATGTAATTAATTATATTAATACCTCAATAAAGTTTAAACCATCGGCCTTAACTTTTGCTAGAATGTTATGCCATGTTTCATAATGAATAAACAATTTCATTCTATTACGAGCAATCATACCTAGAAATCCAGTCAATAGTTGAGCCTCTTCACCAATTGATTACTTATCAAAGTTTGCAGACACTACAATACGCTCGTTTGGAGGTAGTACAAATAATTCCTTCAAAGTTGTCCAGCCTCTGGTCCTCTATTGACCATTGTTATCAACTGTAAAAAATAAAAAATCAATTTGTAAAATGCCAATACTTTAATCATTATAATCAAATTCTAAATATGGGGTATATGATACCTACATTCAAATTAAACGTAGAATCAATTGACAGGATACTATCTAAACCTGGACCTCCTATATTGCCAGATCCAATGGCAGTTCAAAGGTTATAAGTGACTGAGTTAGAACTGACAGTACGTTCATTCCCCTCAAAAAGATTCAGTCCATACCTAAGATCAACAAGTGCCGTAAACAGTTCTAAACTAATATCTTTGATATCTATTCCCTTCAACCTACTCCTCTGCATTGTAGCTTAGCTACATCATAAAAGCAAATATATAAAAGATATTACTTTAGAACATATAAAAAGACATTAAGAAGTGAAAAAGTCATAACCAACGATATATAAAGAACATATCAATTTAATTAAATTAAAAGATGATGTATGATTTACAACACAATAAATAAACAATAGCAAATGTGACATTAATTATATACAAGCATTTATTACATTATGTCTTAAACACTTGAATTACAAAATGTGGATGATCCATTATGGTTTATAAATATCTTCATTAACATCTTCGTGGACCAACTGAGCAGAGGTACTGGAGATTTTTTTATCCAAGTTTTGTTCAGCAAAAGGATAATATTTAATTTCATGTTCAACATCATCTCTGGTATCTAACCCTATATCAAATAAGTCTCTAGGTATATTTCAAAGAATAACAAACTAATTCAATTCTTTGGCGTCTTCAAAATAAAAAACTTATTTTACTTAAGATGAAAAAACATAAGGTTCATCAATGAGCTATTGTCTAGTGTGAATTAATCAAAAAATTTCATAAGTGTAAGTGCAAACTAATCTTTCTTAATATCTCCTGCACCATTTATATTAGTCCAATTACACTGAAATAAGACAACTTTTCACTTGTTGTACTAATCCAACTTAATGATGTCAATAATCATGCCATAATAATTAACATTTCCTTTTAAAGGGTTTGTGTCCCTAGCACTAGCATAGCTAGTAGTTAATGAAGTAACAACAACTCTTGAATTTTGTGTACTTCTAAATCTCTCATGGGATTTAGTGTGAAATCTAAATCCATTGATGATGAAACCTTTGTATCATTTCACAATCCTATTCGGACCTTGTGAAAGGCACTTCACCTCTTCACTAAAAAGCCTTCCACTCCAAACCTATAAAGGTGGAATATATATATATGTTATTAATGTTAGTTATACCGTAAGCATTTTATGTAGATTTTTCATAATGGGAAGTATGGCATTACTTACAGTTGCTCTTAACCATTCATGAAAATTTTTTACGAACAACTTATCAAGCTCTCAAGGGTTTGATCATCTATAATGTGCACAAGCTCTCAAATTATTTTTATACTCACTACAAAGTATCATGATAAAGTATTAACAAAAATACAATAAATTATGCTTAATGGAATGAATTATTTCTTAGCAAAAAAACTTATGTGCAAAATCATTCAATTGAGTCATGATGGAAAAGAGCATATTGATGTGCTTGTGCCCAAGATTTATTATCTAACTCAACTATTTCAGCTTTGCCTATTGGTTATCCAAAACTTTTAAAAAGATAACTATAGGCAAAGTCAGTATGTTGCATACCAACATTTCTCAATGGTCTATTAATTTTTATTTTAACATCTTCTAAATAATGAGAACAAAATATCATACACTCTTTTGCTAAATATCCTTCAGCAATAAAACCTTTCGAATAACATTTGTTGCAACAATAAGACTTCAACATTCTAAAAAACCTATGGCATTAAACATTTGTCATATATCTTTTTAACTAGAGTGGCATGATCAACACTAACAACCTAATTAAGCTATTAACAACTAATTCCTTTCGATAAGATACACCCTTCGATAATAAACTGGTCCACTAACTTTTACTTCATATGGAAGGTGAATAACCAAATGCATCATAATAGTGAAAAATTTTGGAGAAAAATCTTTTCTAAATGGCATAAAGTAGTTACGGCTCGATTTTCGAGTTTGTCAAGCTCTTTCACATTCAAAACTTTCTCACATAGAGCTTTAAATATGTTACTCAATTCAATTACCACTGAAGCGACTTACTTTGATATTGATGAGCGTAAAGCTAGGGGAAGTAAGTCTTGCATCAAAATGTGATAATCATATGACTTCAATGAAGAAAGTTTTCACTCTTTCAGATTCAGATGTCTTGATATATTTGATGCATAGCCATCCCAAACTTTCACATTTTTCAAAACCTTGAAAAATACATCTTTTTCAGCTTTAGAAATCCCAAAATAGGCAGGAGGCAATTGATATTTTCCATTAGGAAGCAACTTCAGATGAAGGTCAGGGTGAATCCCCATATCAACTAGGTCAAGCTGACTCTTTAAGTCATCCTTTGATCTTTTATTCGCATTAAAAATTATCTCGAGAAAATTTTTGCAAACATTATTCTTTATGTGCATCAAAACAAGGTTATGACGTAATAAATTATACTCCCAATAAGGCAACTTAAAAAAGATACTTTTTTTTTCATAACTCAGACTCATTAGGGTCATCTTTTTCATTGTCTTCCTTATAACTTTGAACATCAAGATCACCAACTTGTGTATCAGTATCACTAACTTGAGTAATATGAGGTTAGACACCTCCAAAGATGTCCCTCATTCTTTTCCTTGATTGAGTCATTTTTCCATAAGTGAATTTGATATCTTTTAACTTTGACAAGATATTAGAGCCACTAATTGATAAATGTGATCTCTTCAACTCTTTAGTTCCATCAAAAAGATGTTTTTAGAATCTAAATTGATGATTATCATCTAACCATTGATGATGTGCCATATAACAGAACTTTTTACTATTAGGTAACCCTTTTGAACATGTCTACATAGCATAACATGGACAAGCATAACATTCTTTTGTGCTCTAACCAGATAAATTCACATAAGTAGAAAAATCATTAATAGTCTATAATAAAGCAGCATGTATATTAAAGTTTTTTTTTTATGCATCATAGGTCTCAACTCCTTCCCATAATTGCTTTAACTCTTTAATAAGAAGTTGTAAGTAGATGTCTATATCATTACCTAGACCTTTTTTCTTGAAAATTATCATAGACAAGATAAATGACTATTGCTTCATGGCAATCCATGGTGGCAAATTATAAGGAATCAATACAACTAGCTAAGCATTATAAGAAGTACTTATCATTTTGAATGGGTTAAATCCATCAGATGCTAGTCCAAGCATAACATTTTGATGATCAAATGCAAAGTTTAGAAACCTAGAATAAAATGATTTTCATGCCAAATAATCTACAAGATGCTTTAATGATCCATCATCTATCTATTTCTTATGATGCCACCTCATAGAATCTATAATTTTGAAAGACATGAAGAGTCGTTGAAGTCTTGGTATTAATGAAAATAGTGTAAAACCTTTATAGACTTTTTTTTTTTTACATAGACCTCATCACCATCCTTATTTGACCTTTCATTGGGATTTTTGACCACCCAACAAGAAATACCACACAAACGACAAGATCTTTGATTTTTTCTATCACTCTAATACAACATACAATCATTAGGACAACTATAAATTTTCTCATATCCAAGACCCAAATCCTTGATCATCTTCTTTGATTCCTTACAAGATTTAGGGATATTTGCAAAAGGAAACATTTCTTTCATAAACTCCAATAATAAAGTCAAAGAGTTTCCCATCCATCCATATAAGCATTTTAAGTAAAAAAGATGAACACAGAAAGATAACCTTGAATGCTTTGATCCCTCAAAAGTTCTTCATTCATATCCTCAAACAACTTATAAAACTTTGATGCTTCTCCTCTAGGTTGTTGGTCATCTACACCTATTCCATGTTCACCAAATTTATTCATTTCAATATTTGACTCAGTAAATCCATCATTTTAGGGAGACATACTATGAAAATATTGGTTATGAATGTTAAAAGCATCTCGTAATATGCTTTCAATGTCATCTGTTATAAAAGGATCATATTGATGCTGAGGAGCCCCTAAAGTTGAAGGAACTCTAATAGAAGACTTTAATGATATAGACTCTCCATGAAAATACAATTAACATATCCCGAGACAAATCCAATACAAATTAAATGTTCAAAAACAACTTCATGCATTTGCCAATCGATATTAGCACATTTCACACATGGGCATAATATCATAATATCTTCACTTGTATTTTCAAATGCAAAATTAAGAAAATTTTTCACTCCATCTCGGTACTCTTAACTTAATCTTGACTTTTGCATCCAACTCTTATCCATTTAGTACTTGCTACATTATTAGACCATATTTATATAAATAATTTATATAAAAATAAAGATGTGAAATACCTAGTTTTACTATGTTTTAAACCAAAAATAATAATAAGACCAGTACTTGCAGAAGACTAGAACTTCTTATTGTGAAGTATTTTCTTAGCTACCTGATATAAAGCATTTAAAACATTATTGCTAATGCAGACATTAGCCTAGAATATTTGTAGATGGGGTTGAAATAAGGTAAAACTGGTTTAGATGAAACCCAATAAAGGAAGAAATGCAAGGGAAAGGGAAGTGGATAATGGGTTCCAAATGGGTATTCGAGGAAAGTGGATTTTGGAGAAAAATTTTAAACCAAAAGGCATATCACAAATTGCAAAAGCTGAAAGAATAGTAGAATGAAGTAAAAGCTAAAGTAAATAACTAAGGAATAATCGAAAAAGGGTTCCAAAAGATAAAGCTTGAATACTAAAAGTTGAAGGAAAGGAAAAGTAAATTATAGTTGGTCTAAAAAGAGAAATAGTAGATTAATAAAGATAAAGCTTGAAGTTGGGGATTGGATGCACTAAGTTTTGGGACAATTTTATTGGAGTTTGTAAGACACATATGCATACATTTGACAAATAGAGGTATTTTCAACAAACAAACGCCTTTAATAATCTCTGCCTTCACTTAACCCCCTTTAAATTTTTAAAGCAATTTATTAAAAGCATTTTTTGTAAAAATTACCTTCAATAATTCCCTCTATTTTTATCAAATAAATATCAGTAAAGGTGATTTTCTACTAAAAACGCCTTCAATAATCTTTTTAAATTTTGACGATGAGATTATTATAGGTATTTTTTTACTAAAAACTCCTTCACTAATCTCCTCAAAATTTTTGAAGAAATTTATTAAAGGTGTTTTTTGCAAAAAATGCTTTCAATAATACCATCCATTTCTAGTAGGGGAATACCAGTGAAGGCAGTTTTCTACCAAAAACATATTCAATAATCCTCTTAAATTTTGATGAGAAGATTATTATAGGCATTTTCTACTACAAATGCCTTTACTAATTCCCTCATTTTTTTTGAAAGAATTTATTGAAAGCTTTTTTTGCATAATACACCTTCAATAATCTTCTTCCATTTTTATCATAGAAATATTAGTGAAGGTATTTTTCTACCAAAAATACCTTCACTAATCTGCCAAAATTTTGATGTTGAGATTATTATAGGTGTTTTTGACTAAAAATGCCTTGACTAATCTTTTATTAAAAGTTTTTGAAAGAAATTATTAGAGGTGTTTTTTTTATAAAATGCCTTCAATAATCCTCGTAATATTTTTAGGCAAGATTATTAAAGGCATTTTTGACATAAAACGTCTCCAATAAACAAGCTATTGAATAAATGGATCGGATTATTAAAGGCATTTTCTAAAAAAAGTTACCTTCAATAAATTCCTTTTAAAAACTTTTTGGCATTATTAAATGAGTCTTTTAGTAAAAATACCTTCAATAATCCCCCTCATTTTTATCAAGAGAATATTACTGAAGGCACTTTTCTACCAAAAATGCCTTTAATAATTTGTTAAACTTTTGACGATGAGATTATTATAAACTTTTTTTTATTAAAAATGCCTTAACTAATCTCCTCTTAAAAATTTTTAAAGAAAATTATTGGAGGCATTTTTTTTTTTATAAAACACCTTCAATAATCCATATAATATTTTTTGACAAGATTATTAAAGGCATTTTTGGCATAAAATGCCTAAACAAGCTATTGAAAAAATGGATTGGATTATTAAAGGCATTTTCTAAAAAAAAAAAACACCTTTAATAAATTCCTTTTAAAATTTTTTTGATATTATTAAAGGCATTTTTTAGTAAAAACGCATTTAATAATCTCGTAGTCAAATTTTAAGGGGATTATTGAAGGCATTTTTTTATAGAAAAGCACCTTTACTTATAATTTTTATATTTATTCCCCTATCTTGAACTTTGAAATCACAAATTGCCATTACAGAGAATGTTTAAAAGCTGTATTAATGAACCAAACCAAACCCCCTAAACACTTTTGTTTGACTTTTGGTTTCTCTATCTCTATCGTCGCTGTCGACTTCAATAACTTAATGCTGCGCACCTCTTTGTTTACTGGTATGTCCTTATTTTATTTGTTTATTGTATTATTTATATTCTTCGATAAAGGTATTTTTTTTATTTTTTACTATTTTCATCTGTATATATATTTTTATTCATTTCACTATAACCTTAGTTGTCTAAGCACCTTTCATTGGATGTATTGTTTTTTTGTATAGTTTGGTTTAAATATTGTAGTTTTCTTAATGGTATTGTATGATATTGGTTTGCTGAATGATATTGTATGATATTGGTTTGTTGAATGGTTTGCTAAATGGTGTTTCTGAACACATTGCTAAATGATTTGCTGAATGGTGTTTTTATAGTATGATATTGGTTGTATTTTATTATGTATAGTGTGAAAATTAGAGAGATAGTTTGGTGTATTTTGTATAATTATAATCAAAATCATAGGTATTATGGACTCCAAACAACATACTTCTCCTTCTACTAAACATGCACAATACACACATGTAGGCCAAAAAAGAAAAAGAATGGAAATAAATAAATTAATTAAAATGAGTGACACAAAAATTCACGTAGATTTCAATCAAAGTGGGTAGCCTATGTCTAATGAAGCTGCCAAGTTGGTTACTCATATTGGTGTCATCGTTCATATAGCATTTCAATTACTTACCATAATTGGTGACGAGTTCCTGATGATGTAAAGGATGGTATATGGAAGTCGGTTGTGGTATGTTTATTCAACTATTTCATAAACTTTGTTAACTGATCATTTAATTGAAATTCAATGTGTTCATACTAATTGTGTTAAATTATTTAGGAATAGTTCGACGTCCCAATTGAGTGTAAAAAGCTTGTATTGCAATCTACTAGGAAAGTATTCAAAGACTTTAAAAGTAGATTGACAACCCAATATATTTTACCACTCACTGATCAAGGTGATGTATTGGCTGTTCCACTTATGTCATATGCAGATGTTATAAGTAATGAAGATTGGAGAAGTTTTGTTCGAGATCAGCTATCAGAAATTTTTTAGTACGTAAACCCATTACAAAAAAATTTGTTTATAAGATTTTATGCAATATATTCAATATCTTTATATGTGATTTATGTAATTTCTTTCTTTTTATAAAATCAAAGAAAACCAAAAGAACATTCGGGCCAAACAAATATATCACCATTGGACAGCGAGAAAAGGATATGCAAATGTTAAGTATGAGCTTGTAAGTATTCACACACTTATTTTATACTCATAAATAAATATTTATGAACACTTATATAATAGATTTTGATTCTTATATTACGGTAATTTATTAGAAATCAGCTAACTCTAGCACCAAAGTTTCTAGATGAGATGTATGAAAACAAAGACATCTACAGAAGGATGGATCTTTTACAAATAAAGCAACCAAAGAATTGGCTAAAAAGATTGTATGTATAACTGGTCATTAAATCACGTATGATTGGCATTGTGGTTGTATGCGTGACTCTATACTAGCTTGTATAGATTTGTTATTATAGCCCATTTTATTATTATCTTTCAAGATGATTATGCTGCTAAAGTTAAATCTGATGTACTAGTAACCTAGTATGGCAAAGATCTATTATCTTTAGCATTAGGAGCTAAAGAAAGGCATGGTCGAGTTTGTGGGGTTGGTAAATTTGTGTTGCCATCAAAGTTTTTCGATAATCAACCTAAAACCCCTCGAATGACAAATGCACAATATGAAGCAATCATTAAGCAACAACAGCAATGACTTGATGACCAAGAGCATCGTCTTAATGAGCAACAGCAACAACTCGCTACTTTGGGGGTGATGTTGGTAGCAATGTAGCCTAGCATGCCTATAGGCCAGTCAGATAGCCTCATCCACTTAAGACAAGCTTTCATTGCAAGTCAAGTAGGGAACTCAACCTTTGTTACCAGCCATGAAGTATGATTTTGCTTATAAGTTTAATATTTTTGTTTATTATATTTATTAATTTGGTTTTAATACTTATATTTCATTATATATTGTAGCAAGATATTGGGACATAGTGTATGATCCTTGCTCAGGCTACCATGGATAAGTATCTAATTATTCACTTGATCATTTATCCGCAGGAAATTGTATAATGTTGAGTCTGAGGATGGGTTATTCGATCAACCATCATTTTTTTACATTGGTATAGATGAGATTCACGAATTTTGTAACCTGGATGAAATATCAGTTACTGGTATAGTTGCTTATATGAGGTTAGCTTATAAATACAAATATGCAAACTCAATATGTATTTTACTAACTAGTATTGTTGATTGTTATCATGCATCTTCTTATATAGAAAGTCAAGGTAAGACAAACGACCCATATATTCAAATTCATTGATCCTAATTTCATTAGTAAGTAGAGTGGCATAGTCATTTTTCATGCTAATCATGTGATTGAATGCTTGAAAAAATGGGCTAATTATTATTTGCTCTTGTATAATGCTACGTAAGTTATATTCATAGAAATAATTATTCTAACCTTACCCGAATCTAACATGATGCCTAATCTAAGAATATCATTCTTATTAGTTTGCAGTTGTCATTGGTAGCTTATTGTGATTGATACTAATTCCTTAACGCCATACTTAATTAATTCTGCTCAACCAACAGCGATGTCTAACGCCAATATTAAAAATTTTATAAAGAGGTATTACATGTTATTATATTATATATCTTTTGTTTCTTCATAAGTAAATTTATTTATGTATTAGGTAATTTTTTTTTATTTTCAATTTAAGGTAATATCTGTATTTGATAAGAAGGCAAAGATAAAATGGGTGTCGTTATCAATAAATGTGAAATTTATTTTTTTATGCTGAGTTTGTGTAGATAAATATTTCTTAAACCCACTAAATTTATTTTTCAAGTACTTTATCAACCCAGATATACTGAATGTGGATATTATGTCCTTTGTTTTATGAGAGAGATAGTTTTATATGATTTTATAACCACACTATTCAAGGTTAGTATAAATTTCATAAAGTCATTATATCTTAAAAAAAAAAGAGCTAAATTATGTTCTCGTTTATTAACATTTACTTCTGATTTTTTCAATGGGAGAGTAAAGAAACTTTCACGGTAGACGAACTTGATAAAATCCATAAAGAGTGGTGTGAGTATGTATTATCATTTATTGCTAAACCTTAAGGTTAAACATTGTTAGTTAAGTGTAAATATATGAGGATCATTTGTTATAATATTTTTAAAATGCCATGTTGAATGGATAATTTAAGTTTGTAGATTGGCAACATTACTACTTTTAAATTCAAATGTCTAATCAATTTATTTAAATACTACAATGTTTGTAATGTAAATTCCAAAATGTAATTCGTGGTATCACATAAATAAACTAAATGTTTTTAGGGCATAAACCTACAACTGAATTCAAATGTTTTCTAAGCATAAAACTATAACTGACTTCACATGTATAATTAAACCAAATGTTTTTTTATAAGATTACTGATGGCTTTTTTAGAAAGAAAACACCTTTAATAATCCCTTACAAAATGTTGAATAGGTTATTGAAAGTATTTCTAGGTAAAAATGGCTAACGCCTTCAATATTCCTAGAATGGAATATTGAAGGCAATTTTGACCATAAATGCCTTCAATAATGCTCTAAAAAATTTATAAAGGAATATTGAAGGCATTTATGGCCAAAAATGCCTTCAATAATCTTATCCAAATTTTGTTGAGGGGATTATTGAAGGCATTCTTAGGCAAAAATACCTTCAATAATCCTTTCAAAATTTTTTATATAGAGTATTAAAGGCATATTTGGACAAAAAACGCATTTAATCATCCCTTAGAAATAATCCTTCAAAAGACCCAAAAATTGCTAGAGGAAAAAATTGAACTTACGACCTTATAGTTAACAACCGTATGCTCTAACCGATAACGTGCTACTCTAGTTTTGGCATATGCATTGACGAGAAGATTTATTGAAGGCTTTTCTAGCAAAAAATGCATTTAATATGTGCCACCATTTTTTAAGAGATTATTCAAGGCTTAATCTGTAATACATGCCTTCAATAGTCACTTTAATTTTTTAAAGAAAATTATTCAAGGCATTTTAGTAGATAAATGCCGTTAATTTTTGTCTTGTGTGGCGTTTATAAGCACAAACACTACTATTTGAATATTTAGTGACATTTTGATAAAAATGCCTTAAGTTTTATAAAAATATGGAAGCTAGCAGCATTTGTAAGTCAAACGCTACTACAAAATTGCCACTAATCTTTCATTTTCTTATAGTGTGAGTATCAATTTTCCCTACAAGGCCCCCCATTCACCGCACCTAAAGGCATCAAGAAGAGGGAGCACCCATTTCACTGATACCCAACCCCATCTCTACTTGCCCTTTATGACCACATCACCAGGCTAGCCCCTACCTTGTACTAGCACCCCTCATAAACACCCTTGCTGCCTAGCTGAGCTTAGCGAGTACCTTTTCTAGCCTCGACCTAACACCATTGTAGCTACCCCAAGCCTACATAGCACCTAGCTCCATACCCATACCCTTAGCACAAGTCCTAGCTTTCATTAGACCCATCAGTCCTAACACCATCACCAAAAATAACCCTTTTTAAAACACCAACCTTGGCCAACCCTTGTGACTATGCACCAAGCCCTAAACAGCCTTAGCTCCAACACCATCAACAAAACACTTCCAACACAGCCCTAAGCTCCATTAGAGAACACCCCAAACAAATGTTCAGCCTAAAAAAAATCCATAAAAAAACAACCGCACACCTGTGGAACGGGGACCTAATGCCAAAAGGATCGAAAAAGCAAACAACAAATACAAAAAAAAAAAAGAGAGAACTTTTTGGCCAAATATTTTAGAGGCTAATATATGAGGTTCGAAGGGTCTTTTAATGAAAATGGGGTCAAATGGGGTTGAAAAAGAAAAGAAGCTTTTGGGTTTTTTTGATAGCTTTTTTTGGGATCAATGATTGGGTTTGTGGTGAAAAGCGATGGCCAGTGCAGCAACTTGTGGTCGATTTTTTATTTTTGGGTGACAGGCACTCTTGGCTTTTGAGAGCCTTTGAAAAAAATTTTTTTGAGAGAAAGGGTTGAAATGGTTTTAAAAAAATCTAGTTTATATAAAAAAAATTCAAAATGATGCCATTTCAAGCTAAAAGAGATTCGTGTGTGGACTCAGATTTGACATGGGATTTGACCAACTCGACCCATGACCCGACCTTTTTCAACCCCTAACCAATCGAGCTTAACTAGTTTAAATCGCTATTGACCCATGTTGACTTGCCATTAACCTATAAAAAAAGGTTTTTTTCTCTATTTTTTATTAATTATTATTTATTCCATTTTTTATTTTTTGTGTTATTTCTAGTATTTTTAACTTATCATTTAGGATATATTAAAGTAAATATAAAAATATAAAAATAAAATAATAGAATAATAAATATAAAACTTGTAATAAAGAATAAATAAAAATAAATAATGAAAATTATAGTTTAAAGTTTTGATAATTTTATTAAAATTTAAGATAAACCTTATAATAATAATAATAACAATAATAAAAATAAAAATGATTTTCTAAATTTGATAATTTGAAATTTTGAAAAAAAATAAGAAAACTAATTAAAAAATAACCAAAAATAATAAAAAAAATAGGGAAAAAGAAATTTTATCTGATAATGAGATTCAACGGTATTTTGAGTACTGATACCTATGAAATCTTTAAGTGAATTTTTTTTTAAAATACTACCAATGTATTAGAGTATTTATAAAAAGTTTTCAATATAATAAAAAATTTTCTTTTTTGCCATAGAATAAAAATAAAAATTAACTAATTCATTAAAACAATAAAAAAAAAAGAAAGAAAAGGAAATTTTGCTCGATAATGGGATTTTAAAGTATTCCGAGTAGTGATGCCTTAAAAATCTCTAAGTAAGAAGATTTGTTTAAATACTACCACTGCATTGGAGTATTTATAAAAAACATTCAATATGATAAAATTTCTTTTTTCTTCAAAACAATAATAATAATAATAATAAATTAAAAATCAATAAAATTTTTAAAAGAAAAATAAAATGTGTACATCAATATATTGCCATTCATATTGCATGCATATTTTTATGAAAAATAAATTTGAGCTTTTGAGGATGAGATTATAAGGTATTCTGAGAAGTGATGCCTAAGAAATCTTTAGGTGAGAAAGAATTCTTCTAATGTTACCAATGTACTGGAATATTTTAAGAATTATTTCAATAAATGATTCTGATTTATTTTTCTCGAATAAAATAGAATAATAAAAAATAATAAAAAAATAACATTTCAATAAATAAAAGAAGTTAAGAAAATTATTTTTAAACACTGAAACTATGATTGTTTTTTTATCATGATTAAAGGATAACATGTAATTAATTGATATTGTTTTAAATAGGCACTGTGAGGGTGCTAATCTTTCCCCATGCATAACTAAATCTCAAACCCAAACTATTTTGAAAACTTTAAAATTATCTTTTTAATAAATTTTAATTAATTTAAAAATTTTATTAAAAGAATATGTTTTAATAGGTGGCCAATTGCACATAACCAAAAAATATTGGTGACGACTTTGTTTTTTGTTTTTCATTTATTTTTTATTCTCCAAATTTATCGGATGATTCTAAAACCATTATGATAGTTGGGCGATTCTATTGGGGATGCCATTTTTTTTCTAGAGCCAGACCAAAATTAATTTCCTCAATTTTGATTTAAACAATCTAATTTATATTTAATTTTAATTTCCTAGATTTTGGTTTTACTTTTTTTAAAAATGAAAAAATCTAATAAAAAATCAAAAATAGAAAAGAAAATTTTACACACATTTTTTTACTATGCTTTTTGTTCATCTTTCATTTCATTTTTTCTGTATATATTATTCTCAATAAATTAGAAGACATTTGCACACACAATAACACGTTGCACTTCATGTATAAGCTCTAAACCCAGGCTCTATTCTTTATAGTAGGAAGTAAAATACATATGCTCTCGTAAGGTGATAACCTCTGCAATAGCAAACAAAATACTCCCACTCAAATTGAACCATTTTCGTTCGTAACCTATAATGGATAAGGATCGAGGTGTCTTATTAGTTCTGTGTGGATGCCACTGAGGAATAATTTGGGAACCTTTAGACAAACAAATCTTTACTCAACATGTAGTGAACCTTAAGAGGCTAGCCTTCAATAAAGTGTTACCTAGCTTTTTGTAAAAATAACCCAAATATGCATTACAATTTTGAAAAAAAAGAAATAAATAATAAAAAAAAAACTATTTTCTCAAAGAAGAAAATTTTTTTTTGACATTTATTTAAAGGTTATCCAAATTTTGCATTTCCATAAAATGTTTTAAAATAAATGAAGAAATTTTTAGTATTATCAACAAGCATAAAAAAACTAACAAAAATTTTCAAAAATAAAGGTTTTTCTTAAATTCTTTATTTATTGGCCAAATAAAAAAAAAAGAAATCCTACTTATTTGGTGTGATAAAAAATAAATGTTCTTGAATTTTTCCCTTTCCTTAGAAAAAAAAAAAAGAAAATGAGAGATTTTTAAGTTTAAATGTTGTTTCATCTTTCGTATTTTCATTTAATCTTTTTGCATACATTTTTGTCGTTTAAGAAAAAATGATAAGAGGATAAATGCATTCCATCCCATCCATATCAATGATAGTACATGCATTCCATTTTATGCACATTCATCCCATGCAATCTTAATAGGTAGTGCATGCACCATGTCTCATTACATATTTTAAGGCAATGTCTACCTTGTTAAGCTGGCACAACCCATGCATTACATTCCATATAGACATATCTCATGCACACGATAGGTCTGTGAATTTTATACAAGTATGTTGCATTAGTCATAGGTATACATCTCATCACTCACATAAATATGTCATTGCATTTCATGTATATAGATTTATGAATGGTAAAGTTTTATAGAATATGCATTGCATTTTAATCCCACTATCCCTACAACATAACATTACCTTCCTTGCATACACATTTATGGATGATGGAATTTTTATCGTTTAGGCCCTTGTACATATAAAAATTCATTATCTTAGGCATTTTGATGTTTCATGACATTCTTTAAGCATCATTGTCATATTCATAAACATGCTCTGTGTGCCATATAAGTTAAAAATTATTTTTGTGGCATTTATTCAATAAGGGTAATAGTATAGAATTTTTTGTCTAAGTCCTAGAATAAAATGTTTATCTTAGTAGGGATCAAAATGGCAAAAATGAGAGATCAATTGGAAGCAAGAATTAATGCATTTGAGTTCAATCAAAAGGAATTTTAGCTCGAGCTTTAAGAAATGAAATAACAAATGGCTCAATTAATAGAAGTGGTTAAAGGTAGTGGCGGAGTTAAGTTTGTTACTCTTCAAGGATCATTGTCATTTTTTATTCCATTAAATCAAGATTAACTAGCTTCTGTTAGTGCCAACGTTTTTTCTAAGCTTATTGAGGCATTAGGTGATTTGAACAGTGACTAAAGTTTAGGCTAGCTCAATAGAGGAATGGATGAACTAGCCGTACAAATGACTAAACTTAAAAGTCTCATTTCAAAGATAGAGTCACCTCGCTTCAAAAAACCCTTACCAATTTCTTTATCATTTCCAAGTAATCATGTTTGAAATGACAAATGACCATATTTCTCTATCATTTTCATACAAAAAATTATTCACTTACTGCCTATTTGAGCTTATTAAATTTCTTATTCCAAAATAAATCATGGCTAAAAATCTTCTTCTACACTGGGGGTAAAATAAGGACATCTTCAAGAGCCCAACTTTAAGGAAAGTATTTTATATTAAGAGCATTTAACATGCACCTCAAAAATGAGAGTTTGAGGTAAAAAGTGAATAAGGCTTCAATTGAAATCCTAAGAATTCAATAAAGTAGATAACTAAAGTTGAAGTTAGATACTTCCAAGAAAAAGCAAAGAAAGAAAGACATACACCTCAGAGATGAAAGTTCGAGGTAGAAAATGAATAAAGTTAGAATCCCAAAAATTCAAGAAAGTAAATTGCTAATGATAAAGTCAAATGTTTTAAAAAAAAGTATGAAGCATCAGTTAGAATCTCAAATAAAAAGAAGACAAAATTCAAGAAAGAGGAATATTAAAGTTGAAATTAGATATTTCTAAAAAAAAAAAAAAAAAAGACACATGGCTTTTCATCCAGAAAATGCTCCATCAAATCCTTGTCCTAATAACCCTTAATAATATATTTTAAGCCTATTTATCCATTCTTTCAAAACCTCAAACTCGGCCCACATTACATATCTTGAAAAGTTTTTTTTGATCAAATGTGGACACTTGAATTGAAAAGCAATGTCCTTGAAAATTTGTATATACCTATTGGTATTTGACAAGATTTTAACAAGTTTTTCATTGTTAGAAAGTATAGCTCTAAGGTGAAAACGTAAAAAGGGTAGTTTAGAGCTAGAGCCATTCTTAAGATCCCAAAAGCATTTTAGAGTTCCAAGAATAAAAAAATTTCGATGCAAAATCTTTTGAAAGGTCAGTACTCATTAAAGATTTTGCGTTTCATCAAACGATGAAAGTAAAAAAAAAATCAACCTTTTTCTCTTTCTAAATCTTGTTCAAAAAAAAAAATGGCTAGTTTTGACATATATTGAAATATCACATTTTTAATAAAAGAAATGTGTTTTAAAAAATTATCTTTTTTGTGAACCCAAGAGAAATCCTTGCAACCTTTGTCGAACATTCTTTGAGATATGCCCACCAGTGAAAATTGTTGATTATCCCCCATCCAAAAACATTCTAAATAGTAATCATCAATTTCTAAAAGATTCAAAGTCATGAACTTTAACTTTTCTCATTGATTATGAAAATAATTTATGTGGGGCAATTTTGTGATTATTTTTGAAATGTTTAGAGAATATTTAAGTAATTTGTATAGAATATTGAGATCATTTTTGGTGAAAAGTAAACATTGAAAATCAAAATAAAAATCTTTCGAAAAAAAGTAAAAAGAGTCTTCGTATTTGCATCACTTGCATAATGGAAAAGACATTTGACCTATAAACAAAAAACAAAAGAAAAGACATTCATAGTTGCTTTGTTTGCATGTACATCATGAAAAAAATATTCGTATTCACATCTATATCATGAAAAAGGCATTTGTATTTACTTCACTTGTATTTCATGAAAGAGAGAAATAAGTTTATCATGAAAATATGAGAAAAAAATAGTTTGACAAGAGACTAAAATGTCAAAAAGGTTTGAAAGGTTGAAAGAAAATGATCTGTAAAAAAATGAAAGGGTTACTAAAAAACTGAATGAAAAAAGATGAGATCTGATACAAGATAAGACTTAATCCCAGATCAACTAGCACCTAAGCCCAGTCTAGCTAGCATCCAAATCAAGCTTTAAACCTAGATTAGCTAACAATCTAAGCCCAGTCTCACTGGCACTTTAAGCCTAAAATAGCTAGCATACTAAGCCAGATTAGCTAGCACCCAAGATAATTTGTAAGACCTCTAGGCAAAACATTTTAAAATTTCAAAGTTTCAATGTCTTTGATACAATGAGCATTCAAAGATATTAAGGTTTGTAAGACCTTTGGACATAATCTTTAAAGACTTTCAGGCATAATCTATAAGATTTCTAGGCAAAACATTTTAAATTTTTAAAGTTTCAATGCTTCTGATATGAAGAGCATTAAAAGATGTTGAGATTTGTAAGACCTCTTGACATAATCTTTAAAGGCCTCCAAGCATAATTTATAAGACCTTTGAGCAAAATGTTCTAAATTTTCAAAAATATTGAGATTTGTAAGACCTCATGACATAATCTATAAGACTTTTGAGCAAAATGTTCTAAATTTTCAAAGTTTTCATATTGTTGATACGAGGAACATTCAAAGATGTTAAAATTTGTAAGACCTTCAGGTATAATTTTTAAAAACCTCCAACACAATCTATAAGACATTTGGGTAAAACGTTTTAAATTTTCAAAGTTTTGATGCCTCTGATGGGAAGAACATTCAAAGATATTGAGATTTGTGAGACTTGTGGACATAATCTATAAGACCTCTAGGCAAAATGTTTTAAATTTTTAAAGTTTCGATGCCTCTGATTAGAGGAGCATTCAAAGATGTTAAGATTGGTAAGTCCTCCGTATGTAATCTTTAAGTCCTCTGAACATGATTCGTAAGTCTTTCGAGCTGAATTTGTGTTAGGTCCAAAATTTGTAAGATCTCTAGGCATGTATTCTTGTGTTATTTTCAAAACTTGTTAAGTATTTAAGAAACACAACAAACAAAAAATAAAACAAAAAATAAAAAAATAAAAAATTTTAAAGATTTTGAATCGTTACTCTAGAGAAATTTGTTGTCTATGTCTTTGTTCTATTCTGATTCTTAGCAATATGCAAAGAGAGGCAGTTGTAGACATCGAATTTTGTCTTGATTTTTCAAGTAAACCAAATTGGCTCTTAATTTTTAAATTCATCATGTTCATCAGATTCTTGGTAAGCCCACTGCTTTTAGTTTTTTATTTTATAATTAAATATTAAAATACAATAATATTAAATAATAATATGATAAATAATTAATAAGATTAAGCTAATAAAAAAAGAAAAAAAGCATAAAAAAAAGAAGAAGAAAGAGTGGTAGTGGTGCTATGCACGGCACCACTGGCTACCCATCACCTTGCCAAGACCCATTCATCTACCCCTTCCCATACCCTAACCTGACTTACCCACAAAGCTACCTATAACCACCCCCTGAGCATCAATTTTCCCTACAAGCCCCTCCTAAGACACCAGCCCCAGCTAACCCCTTCGACCACACACCAATCCCTAAACAGCCCTAGCTCCAACACCATCAACAAAACACTCCCAACACCACCTAAAGCTCTACTAGAAAACACCCCAAACAACCTTTTAGCCTCATAAAAAAATTCGCAAGAAAAAATAAAAAAAATCACAAAAACAACTACGTTTCCTTGAAACGGGGACCCAACACCAAAAGGACCAAAAAAACAAACAACAAATACAAAAAAAAAAAAGAGAGATAGAACTTTTTGGCCAAATATTTTAGAGGTTGATCTAGGAGGTTTGAGGTGGCAGAAAAGGGGTGAGAAAGAGGTAAAAGAGGAGGAAATGAAGCTTCTGGTTGTTTTTAAAAAGTTTTTCAATGCCGATGATAGATAAAAATAATGAAGAGAGACAGCTGGTACCACAGCTCATGGCCAATTTTTGGTTTTTGGGTGATTGACTCTCTTGGCTTTTGAGAGCCTTTGGAAAAAACTTTTGGGAGAAAAGGTTGAAATGGTTTTAAAAAAATTTGGTTTATATAAAAAAATTCAAAACAATGCCATTTTGAGCTAGGGGAGATCCGCGTAACCCTACTCATGACTCGACTTTCTTTCACCCCTGACCAATCCAGCTTAACTGGTTTAAATTGCCATTAGCCAGCATTGACCTAGCATTAACTTATTGTTGATCGACAAAAAAAAAAGTTTTTTTCTTTATTTTTATTAATTATTATTTATTCCATTTTTCTATTTTTGTTTTATTTTTGCTATTTTTAACTTATCTTTTAGGATATGTTCAAGTTAATTTAATAATAACATAAAAATAAAATAATAGAATAATAAATATAAAACTTATAATAATGAATAAATAAAAATAAATAATGAAAAATACAGTTTAAAGCTTTGATAATTTTATTAAAATCTAAGATAAACCTTATAAAATAATATAATAAAAAATAATAACTGGTAATAATAGTAACAAAAATAAAAATAAAAATAATTTTCTAAATTTGATAATTTTTAAATTTGAAAAAAATAAGAAAACTAATTGAAACTAACCAAAAATAATAAAAAAATAAAAGAAAAAAAAATTTTCCTACGATGAGATTCAAAGCTATTTCGAGTAGCAATGCCTACAAAATCTTTAGGTGAAAAGATTTTTAAAATACTATCAACATATTGGAGTATTTATAACAAGTTTTCAATATAATAAAATTTTCCTTTTTTGCTATAGAATAAAAATAAAAATTAATTAATTTATTAAAAATAATAAAAAAATGAAGGAAAAGGAAATTTTACCCAATGATGGGATTTTAAGAATTTCGAGTAGTGATGCCTTAAAAATCTATAGGTGAAAAGATTTTTTTAAATACTACCAGTATATTAGAGTATTTATAAAAATTATTCAATATGATAAAATTTCTCTTTTATTCAGAACGATAATAATAATAATAATAATAATAATAATAATAATAATAATAATAATAATAATAATAATAAATTTTCTAAAGGACAAATAAAATACGTGCATCAACATATTGCCATTTACATTACATGCATATTTTTACAAAAAATAAATTCTAGCCTCCGAGAATGAGATTCTAAGGTATTTCAAGAAGTAATACTTAAGAAATCTCTAGGCGAGAAATAATTCTTCTAATATTACCAATGTATTAGAGCACTTTAACAATTATTTTATCAAAAGAATTTCAATTTATTTTTCTCAAATAAAATGAAATAAAAAAATAAATAATAAAAAAAATAAAATTTCAATAAGTAAAAGAAGTCAAGGAAACTATTTTTAAATATCGAAACTAAAACTATTTTTTGTCATGATTAAAGGATAAAATGTAATTAATTGATACCATTTTAGCAGGCATTGTGGAGTACTAATCCTTCTCCACACATAACCGATTCTCTTACCTAGACTATTTCGCAAATTATAAAATTATCTTTTTAATAAATTTTAATTAATTTTAAAATTGTATTAAAATTACATGTTTTAATAAGTGGCTAATCGTATCTAATCAAAAAAATTGGTGGCAACCTTGTATTTCATTTTTTTTCTTTCATTTTTCAAATTCAATGGCTAGTTTCAAAATTGTTACGACAATGATATAATTTACTATATATTTTTAATGAAAAATATATGATTTAATTTGCATGTACGTAATTTGTGCGTACCACTAATGATCCAATAAGTTCTCTAGCCCAAGCACATGAAAACTTTGAGATAAAAAATAACCTTGTTGCAGTGGAATAACTAAAGAATCAAATGTAGTTTCAAAAGTAAAGTCCCATAAGTGATCAGAACCAAATGCATTTTCTTACTTTCATTTTTGTCTTACTTTTCTATTCATTTTTGTTGTGTCGTAGCATTGGCATCACATGCATTATTGCTTTCTTTTTCGATACGTGATCCTATTTCAGGGTGTTTTTCTTATTAGGTCTAATTTTCTGTGTTTTTGTTTCTTTGTGCTAGCCTTTGTAACTCATCATTTAGCTTATTATTCTTTAATGTTTCTAAGCATTTATTTATTGGATTGACAATTATTATTTGAGATTATTTAGATATAATGAATAAACATTGTATGTATGACTACAATTTCATAATCAATTTGCTCTTTCAAGATCTTCCACGGAGCTTTTTTCCATTGAAAACATCCAAAATGCTTGAAATAAAAAAAAGAAAATAAATTAAATAAATTAGTGGCATTTATTTTATATATATATTTTAAAAATATTATTTTAATTTTTATTTAATTATTAATATTTTCTTACTTAGAATTGGATATAAAGTATTTTTTTTCCGTCATATAATAACAATTTAAGAAATAATTTAAATTTTTAATGAAATATTCTATTTTCATTCACAAATGACTAGAATTACATAAAAATTGTAGAAAAAAATAGAGTAATAAACATGTAGAAAACTTTTATCAGTCTATTGTATTCATAGGTATTAAATTAGAACAACCAGATTAGAATTATGTCATTAAATTAAAATAATTTTAAAAGCGAAAAGGGTTTCATTTTATGGAACCCATGTGTATATATTATTATATATTTAGATTAGAGTGTTTATTATAGACAATTCAATAACTTTTTCGATACGATGGAAAAGGTGATCGGCAGCATAGTTATCAAAATCAAATTGGACAGTGACTCGTTCAAGAGTATCAATAATTGTATTATATCATTTGAATTAATAAAAATATTCTAAATTTTGTAAAAATTCTAACTAACTGGTTAAAAGACATTTAATGATTTAAAAATTAGAAAAAGGACTTCTAGATACATCACTCAAATTTCGTTTAACTCCCTATTTTTTTTTTAAATTTTTTCTAAATAAAATAACTTAAATACCCTTTTTACAAGTTTTCAAAATTTCATTTCTAAAAAAATATTATAACTTTTTGAAAATTTATTTTTGAAAATGTTTAAAACCAAGTTTTATGAAAAATAAAAAAAAAAAGGAAAATTTTGTTAACATTATTAATGAATAAGTGTAATGAAAAAAAATTATTATTTGAAAAATCATAAATTTTAAAATAAATAAAAAAAGTTAGTTTTACAATATTTTATATTAAAGAAAGACTAAAATCTTATGAAACCTTAATTAAATTAAAGATAAAATAGTAAATATAATTTTTTATAAATTTAAAATTTATCAGTTTTTAATAATTTTTTTCTATTGATTATTAAAATTTTATAATAACTCTAATTAAATTGAATTTTTTATATAAGTCTTTCTGTTTACTTATCACGATGGGTTTATCGCATATTGGATCTGAACAAAACTGTGTAATATTCAATGATATGCTTTTTACATTTTTAAATAGTTTCAGCTCTTATATATTGATTAGACTTGATAGTTCTTTCATCAACCTTCGTAACACCAAATTATGCAATATTTAATTTGGATCTCATAAGATTTAATTTTTCTTTAAAACCAAAACAATAAAAGTAAATTTTTTATTAATTTTAAAATTTATGACTTTCAATAATATCTTTTCATTACACTTATTCATAAATTTTTTAACAAAATTATTCTAGTAATTTTTTTTATGAAATTTGACTACTAACACTTTCAGAAATGCATTTCCAAAAAGTATTGTAACTTTTCAAAAATGGGTTTTTTTTTTTAAGTGTTATACTTAAAGGTAATTAAGTAAGTTCACTTGCAAAAAATTTTGAAAGAAAAATAAAGAGTGTAAAGAGAAAAAAGGGTGATGTAAAAGTTATAATGATTGTTTTTACTGTTACTTATGTATATCATATATTTTTTATTTTTATTTTTATTTTTTGCTCTTATGGAAAACAAATTAGTGAATATAAAAAAAAAATTAGTGGAAAAAGTTTTGTTAGGTATTATTTTAAAATTATTTTGAAAATAATATTTAGTTGAAAAATAATTCAAATGTGGGCAAATCTTTATTTTTTCATATAACTCCCTAGTCAAATGCACAATTAATAGTTAAGAAAAGAATGGTTCTTTTAATTCACTACTTTAGGTAATTCAATTAAATTTGGTAAATTTTGTTCTCAAAACGATTAGACTAAGTGTGTACCTTTTTTTTTCTATATTAACAAAATTTAACAAAATTTGTCATCGGTAATATCCTAGTTGGTAGTATTAATGACAGCATTCTTACACATAGTAAAAGTCAATCCAGAACTATTAATGGCCAAAGGCCATGCATCTTTAACCTTTGTGGAAATATTATTTGACCACAAGAATTACCAGAATAGTACCCATTTGGCCAAATTTGAATCAGCCAATGGTAATCGTAGTTGCTCTGTGCAAGAGTAGTAGAGGAAGGAGCAAAAGAAGCTTGAAAGCATGCATTTCTTTTGCGTTTTATTTTTTGTTTCAAGTTGTTTCACTTTGTGATAAAATTCTATAAGCCTAATGTATTTATGGTATCAGCTCATGCAAATTGGCCTTTCAATTTCAATAATGAAATGTGATAGTTTCCTATCATTTTCAATATAGTAAGAAATGACCCTCAGCTTAATCATTAAACTTAAGTTAATATTTTAGTATAAGTGATTAAACATCCTAAGCAGAGATTCGTCCCTTTAATTTATTTTACTAGAATGTGGCTAAATATTTTAAGTAAAAATAAAGATTAATTAATTAATTAACAAGAGATAATTTAAATTTGAGGTGCATGTAATCTGCTATATATAGTTTTATTATCATTTTATTTGCAGAGAAAAAGTTTTCTTGGGTGGCCATGGTGATATGATTTACTATATATTTTTAATGAAATATATATGATTTAATTTACATGTACGTAATTTGTGCGTACCACTAATGACCCAACAAGTTCTCTAGCCCAAGCGCATAAAAAATTTGAGATAATAAATAGCTAAAGAATCAAATGTAGTTTCAAAAGTAAAGGCCTATAAGTGATCAGAACCAAATTTATTTTCTTACTTTCATTTTTGTATTACTTTTTTATTTATATTCGTTGTGTCTTAGCATTGGCGTTGCGAGCATTATTGCTTCCTTTTTCGAAATGTGATCCTATTTTAGGGTGTTTTTCTTGCGGGTGCTTTAGGTCTAATTTTCTATATTTTTGTTTATTTGTGCTAGCCTCTGTAACTCATCATTTAGCTTATTATTCTTTAGTGTTGCTAAGCATTTATTTATTGGATTGACAGCTATTATTTGAGATTATTTAGATATAAAGAATAAACATTGTATGTATGACTATAATTTCGTAATCGATTTGATCTTTCAAGATCTTCCACAGAGCCCTTTTTCATTGAAAACATCCAAAATGTTTGAAATAAAAAAAGAAAATAAATTAAATAAATTAGTGGCATTTATTATATATATTTTAAAAATGTTATTTTAATTTTCATTTAATTATTAATATTTTCTTACTTAGAATTGGATATAAAGTATTTTTTTTTCTTTTTCATATAATAAAATTTTAAGAAATAATTAAAATTTTTAATGAAATATTCTATTTGCATCCATGTATAACTAGAATTACATAAAAATGTAATAAAATAGTAGAGTAATAAATATGTAGAAAACTCTTATCAGCCTATTGTATTTATAAGTAGTAAATTAGAACAACCTGATTAGAATTATGTCATTAAATTAAAAGAATTTTAAAAGTGAAAAAGGTTTTATTTTATGGAAGCTGTGTGTATATATTATTATTACATATTTAGATTGGACTATTTGTTAAAGGTAATTTCATACTTTTTCAATATGATGGAAAAAAGTGATTACCATCATAATTACCGAAATTAAATTCAACAGTCACACATTCAAAAGTATCAATATTTGTAAAATGGTTTAATTTTTAAATAATTTTATATTCACCCAATTTTGTTCGGACTGATTCGAATTTGTTTATTTTTTTAATTTGACTTTTACATTTCAATTTGAGTTAAAATTATTGGATTTAATTAAATTAAACTCATTCAGTTTTGTTCTAAATTAATTATTTTCAAATCAATTTACATAATTTAGAATTTAATTTAATTTGAATCGATTCAAAATTTGATTATTCGGGACTTAAAAGCCCAAGCTTTTTATTTTAAGTTTGAATTAAATTTCAAGCCCAGATTAAATTAATTGAAATTGAATAAAACAAATAAGAACAAAAAAAGGAAAACAAACAAATTGAAATGGCCAACAACCATTGCACCAAGGAGCACTACACCATAACTAGCCAAGCTCTGTTCTGTATGTTTAGACTGCATTTTCAGACTGCCAAACATTGAATGCCTATGTCTATAGTGAATACACACGAGGAGGAATTTTTTCTTGGATGGGCACCCATTTCCATCCTCTAAACACCATCATATCCACACCCTTGCACGCACCACATCCAAGCATTGGCTTATCGACCTAAGCACTAGCATATCCCCTTCATTTCCAAAACCTAACAAATTCTAGCATCCTTTCCCAGCACCATGAATGGAGACCACAAGCTTTATCAGCCTTTCAAATCCTAGTCAACTCTTTATATGCACCAGCTTTAGTTCAAAACCTACACGTACAAGCCTCGATCGACCCCAAACACTTAAAACCCTCCATCTTTGCACATACCAACCCAGTAACTCTAAGAGCCCACCCCTAAGAACCACCCTCTGACTATTACCAACCCTGGCTTGCACCCTTGCTCGTCTAATGCACCATTTTTCCAACACCCTCCCAACACCCATTTTCACCATCCACCCAAGCTGACCCAAGCTCCAGTACCGATCCTGTGCCCAATCCTTGCCTAAGCTCGGCACCCATTCGACCATCCATAAGCACCCTTACAACTAGTAAAGCCCTAGCACCCATTCCACTAACCTAGCAAGCATGATCCCCAACCCTAGCACCCATTCCACCAACCAAATAACTGCGAGGCCCTAAGAGCACGTATTTTCACTAACACCCTGCAAGCATTGGGCTAGATGCACCTAACACCCAAACAGACCCCACCAATATAAACCCTTGCAAGTACCACCTAAGCCACCTACCAACACCCAAAAATCCCCTTACCTAGCCTTCATTCGCCTTAGTGTAGACCTTAGTAGCACCAATCAAACCAACTGCACTAACTTTACACCTTAATAATTGCCTTTTGACCATTACCAACCCTAACCTGCACTTTTGCTCGTCCCACAAACCAAGTTTCAACACCTGGTTCCCTGCCACAAAAACTAACAATCCCAGCCAACAACTCTACCCATCTTTAAGGACCAAAACCACTGTCCTCGCCCATACCCTTACCAGTTCACCAATTAGCCCTAGCTAAACCCCACTAAATTGACTGTTATGTTCATCGTCCACCATAACCATTTGACACCATTCCAAAGCACAACTCTTCAACCACACCCAAAACCCATTACCGTCAGTCAAAACAAGTAGCTAAACAAAAAAAGAAAAAAACAAATACCCACTGCCAAACTCAATAATCATAAAAAAAAAAAGAGCCATAGTCCATCCCCAAGGTAGGGGAACCTAAAGCCACAAAGCCAAAATACAAAAAAAAGAAAAAAAGAAAGAGGAAAAGCTTTATGGTTGAAAAGGTTTTTAGCCTAGCTTTCAGAGGAATGGAAGGCTATGAGTAGAAGAAAGGCATACTGAAATTTAAGGGTTTATGGCCAATAAAAAAAATGGCTTTTGAGCTTTGAGGCTATGATTTTGAATGGCAAATCTAAGAAGATCTGGACTGATTTTGAAAAAACAGGGTTAGAAAATAGAAATAGGAAGGTGAGGGCTTTATTTGGGTGAAGTTTGGGCTAATTTCAACACCAATGTATAGTGGCCCACAATAAAAGAAGCGGTGATGATGTCGATTAATTGTCAGGTTTTGTATATTGGCATTAAAGCTTGGTCGGCCTTTTGTTTTGTTTGAGAAAAGTAAAAAAACTTTTTTAGGAAAAGCTATGAAATGAAGTTAATAAAAAAATTTTAAGTTTTATACTAAAGGGAGAAAACAAGAAAATGACATCATTTCAATTAGGGAGATTCGCGTACAACCTAGTTACTCAATCCAGGATTTGTGCGCTTTACCTGCCTTTCCATCAACATTTAATCAGTTAAACTAGACCACCCCTGAACTAGCTAGAACCCTTTAAACTAGTTATTAAATAGGTCTAAACCATTGAAAACCAATCTAAATCGCTCATAGGCCATTAACCAGTATTGACTGGCTGGTTTTGGTAATTTTCTTAATTTTGTTACATTTTTTAAATTTTTTAGGTTATTTAAACTATTTATTGATGCATCTTAATATTTCAAATACCTAGAATAAAAAAAAAAGGGAAATAGGAAAATTAGTGTTAAAAAAATTATTAGTAAATTAAAGAAAATATGTAATAATAATAATAATATGAAATAGTAAAAATTAATAATTAAATGAAAATTTCTAATGACAGGACTCTGGAAAATCCGAGTAGTGATTCTTAAGAATTTTCTAAACAAGAAAAGACTTATAAAAATTACTAAAGTATTAGAATATTTAGAAGCTCTTTTCAATACAAAGATTTTTATTTTTTTCTTTAATTTGAACAATTTTCTTAAAAAGATAAGAAAATACAAATATTTATAAGAGTTTACTTTTTTTAGGAAATAAATTTATTTATAAATAATTATATTATTACATTACTTTAAATATTAATAATTTTTATAAAGTAAACGAAAAATTCTCCGAGTGTGAGATCCTAAAGAAGTTTGAGTAGTGATTATTTAGGAATCTCTAAGTGAGAAAAGTTATCTAAAATGTTGCTAATATACTGGAGCATTTAAAATAATTTTCGATAAAGATTTCTCATTTTTTTAATAAATAGAATAAGAAATGAATTTTTAAAAAATATTATTCAATTTTAAAGTATGAATATCATAATTTACAATATGCTTACTAAATATAAATCTTGAAGATAAATAAGAATCATCAATGATGGATATTTTTAGAATTACGATAGTGATTCTTAAGAGATCTTTAGGTGATAAAATTTCCTTTTAATATGGCCAAAGTATTGGAATATTTTTGGAAAATTTTTAATAGACAAGGTTCTTATTTATTATTCCAACCAAGATAAAAGAAAAAAATAAAAATATGGTTTTTACAATAAAAAATTTTTAGAAAATTAATTTTAAATACCAAGATTAAGACCTTTTTGTCAAAATTAAAGGATAGCACATAATTAATGGTATCGTTTTAAATAGGTGTTGTGAGGGTGCTAATATTTTCTCACATGTAATTGACTCTCGAACCCAAACTATTTTTACAGACCCAAAAATTATCATTTTAGTAAAGTTTTAATTAATTTTATGATTTTATTAAAAAGGTAAATTTTAATAGGTAGTTAATCACACCTAGCCAAAAAAGATTAATGGTGACTCTTTTTTGTTCTTAAATTTGTCTAACAGGCCAAAAAACTATTACGACATCTTAACGACTCCACTGAGGATTTTTTTTTTTTTAGAGAGTTAGGCTAGAAAATTAATTATGTGTTATCCTTAATTTAGATTTAATGATCTTAATTGATATTTAACCTTAATTTTCTTGATTTTGATTTTGATTTTATTTTCTAAAATAGTAATAAAAAATTTACATGCATTTCATTTAAATTATATCATTTGTCCATTATTTATATTTTATGTACATTATTCTTAATAAATTATGGGGTATGTAGGCTAGAAATTACGATGTTATATTCCCTCATTCACACAGCACATATATATCATGCATGAGCTCTATATCTGGGTTCCATCCTTTTAAGGAAGGAGTAAAGTACCTATGTTTTTGTGAGGTGATAACCTCTACAAGGGCAAGTGAAATACTCTCACTTAAATTGAATCATTTCCATTTGTAGCCTATAATAGGTGAAGATCAGGGTGCCCTAATAGTCCTGTGTGGATGTTAGTGAGAAACAATTTGGGAACCTTTAGACATATAAATCCTCACTCAACATATCGTGAACCTTAAAGGATTAGCTTTAGGTAAAGCCTTGCCAACTTTTTTTATAAAAATTACCCCAAATTAGGAACTCCAATACAATATGCTTTTAGGGACAATAATGGTGACATTAAAATTAAAATTTTGAAAAAGAAGAAATAGATAATGAAAGAAAAACATTTTCTTGAAAAAAAAAAAGAAAATTTTCATTTGACATATAGTTCATTCATTTGGTGGTTATCCAAAATTTGCATTGTTAGAAAAGGTTTTAAAATAAAATGAAGGAATCTTTTTTAGCATTATCTAACAAAAAGAAAAACAAACAAACAAAATTTTTCAAAAATAAAGGTTTTCCTTAAATTCTTCGCTTATTGACCAAATAAAAATTAATGAAAGAAAAAAGAAAAATCTTTGAATCCTAGTTATTCTGTGTGATAAAAAATGTGTATTCTTGAATTTTTCCTTTTCTTAAAAAAAAAAAAAAAACTTTAAGTTTGAATGTTGTTTCATCCTTCATATTTTCATATATTTTTATCATGTTTTTTAAAAAATAGAGATAATCAGATAGTATATACACATTATCCCATGCATCCTAATAAATAGTACATGCATAATATTTCAGGCACCTTGATAAGTAGCACGTGTATCTCATCTGATGCACATAATAGTAAGATAATACATGTATTCTATCCCATCCACATTAATAAATAATACATGCATTCCATTTCATGCACATGGATCCTATGCACATTTTAATAGGTAGGGCATGCACTTTATCTCATTACATATTTTAAGGAAGTGTTAATCTCATTAGGCCAACATAACACATACATTGCATTCCATATAAACATATCTCATGCACATCATAGGTCAGTGTTTTTCATATAAGTTGCATGTCATAAATATACATCTCATTACTCATGTAAGTATGTCATTACATTTCATACATGTGGATCCATAAATAGTAAGGTCATATAAAACATGCATTGCATTTCACATGAACATACCTTACGATCCCTATAATAGAACATTACATTCTTTGCATACACATTCATGGTTGATGGAATTATTATTATTCAGTGCCTTGTATAAATAAAAATCCATTGTCTTAGGCATATTTGAATTTTATGACTTTTTTTACATCTTCATCATATTCATAAAAATGCTCAGTGTGTCATGTAAGTTAGAAATTGTTTTTATAGCATTCATTCAATAAGGGTAATAATATAGAATTTTTTATCTAAGTCTCAAAATAAAATATTTGCCTTGGTGGAAATTAGAATGGCAAAAATAGGGGATCAATTGGAAATAAGGATCAGTGCGTTAGAGTTGAATTAAAAACAATTTTGGCTTGAGCTTCGGAAGATGAAATAACAGACTGCTCAATTGATAGAAATGGTTAAAGGTAGTGGTATGGTTAAGGTTGTTGCTTTTCGATGATCATTATTATTTTTGATTCAATCAAACTAAGATCAACTAGCTCCTATTGGTTCTAGCACTTTTCTTGAGAATGCTAGGGCATTGAAAGATTTGAATAGTAACCAAAGTTTGGGCGAGCTCAAAAAAAAAAAAGGTGAATTGGCCACACAAATGACTGAACTCAAAATTCTAATTTTCAAGATGGAGTCACATGGCTTCAAACAACCCTTACCAATTATCTCGAGTCCAAACCCATACCTAAATTTTTCTCATGACTATTTTTGACCTCATTTTCAAGCACTTAAAATTAGGCCCCCAAACTTTATGTAACCTCTGAGAATTCCACACCTGAATTCATGTCCGCCAACTCACATTTCACAACCACTTGTTCAGCACGCTATCCCATTACCATTTTCTTAACCCCATTTTTGACCTAGAGTTTCTCAATTCACTCCAACACCAACTATACCACTAGTTTTCCAACAAAGCAAACCAACCATAGAATAGAACAACTCTCGCACCACTAACACCAAAGGAAAAACCCCTATTGACCCAATACCCGTATCCTAGATAGATTTATATCCACTGCTCTTAAAAAATTATCTCATTGCCCTTGTCCCTATTGAACCCCTCAAACCACGTTATCCCAAATGATACTACCCAAATGCCTAATGTGAATATCATTTTGACTTTATAAGCCATTCTTTGAAAGACTGCATATCTTTGAAATATGGGGTATAGGGACTGATAAAAGCCAGATATTTGGGTTTTAACATTGAAATGAAGCCAGTTGTTTGCTGGAATCCTTTATCAATCCATTCCAAGATATCAAGCAGTGTTGTAAGTAATAGTAAAGTTGGCCAAGATAATGAATAAAAAATAGAAGCCTTAAAGGGTTGTCCTCATCAACAATCATAGTTAACTTCTTTTGAATTTCTTAAGTAAGGCAAAGGGAATAATAAGAATGGGTCTAGCACTTTTTAGCCCTATTCCTCAGATGGTTCGTGATGTGTAAAATTGAAACTTTTAGGAATGAATGAAAACTTTTGAAATTTCTATAAATAGAAATCTATGTTTATGTTTCATTTTTAATAATGGTGTGCCTAAAAGAGCCCATGAAAAGAATATGATGATTTCACTAAACTTTTGAGGCAGAAGAAATATCGTTAAATAAGCCGACCTGAATAAAAGATGGAATTTAAGCTCATTCTTAGCAATAATAATAAAATTTGACTTGCATATCATGCATTTGTTTGAATTCATTATTGTTCATGCCAGTAAAAGATAAGGAATGATGAATGTGAATATACTTTCATCAAACCTTTGAAGCAAAAAGATATTTTTGAAAGTTTTAATAATAGAATTCATGTCATACATTTTTCACTTTTAGTAATTAATAAAAGGCTTAAGGATAATGTGTCCTAGGAAACAAGATCAGTTAAATCTGTGCACTTATAACACTTGAGCCTGTACCAGAATCATGGAAAATAAAAATGCAAGTCGGATGAATATGATGAAAGGGCCTAAAGAGAGATTAGGGAAATAGTTATGGGAATACAATAGAATATGGACTAATAGTTGGCAAAATTAAAATAAATGTTAGCAGGTTTGACAAAAGGAAAAAGAATTATTGGAACACACAGAAAGCTGTTGAAGAACCATTATGTTTGAGACTACCATATGTCACAAGTACATTCAATAACTCATCAACCTTATATTGACACTTCTACTAAGTTGCCTCCAGTTCAGATAAATGTCAATCCCGAGCCTATTCAGTATGACTTCATTGTTGTGCTTACTTTGGATGATCTAAAAGAATGAGAGCAATTGAAAAGGGTATTGGATCCATCAGGAGATGTAGTGATGAAGGATAAATATGACCAGTTGGAATAGAGACTGATGGCAATTAAAGGCCATGATATATATGAGAGTGTTGATGTCAGTAAACTCATTTTAATGTCTGATCTTGTTAATTTATCAAAATTTAAATCTTTAAATTTTAAGAAGTATGATGGAACAAAATGCCTTTCAACACACATCACCATGTACTGTCGAAAGATGATAAGCCACACTCATGATGATAAATTGTTGACCCACTATTTTTAAGATAGTCTCATGGGGTTTGTAACAAACTGGCATGCCCAACTAAACTAAAGTAAGATTTGCTCGTGGAATGATTTGGGTAAGGTCTTTCTAGCATAACACAAGCATGTTGAAGATATGGTGCCAAATAGGTTATCCCTACAAAACATAGAGAAAAAAGCAACCAAAACTTTCAAAAAATATGCATACAAATGGAGAGACATAGTAACCTAAGTACAACCACCTCTATCAGAGAAAAAAATCACTATTCTATTTGTCAATTCTCTAAACACTCCCTATTATGAAAGAATGATTAGGAATATTGCCAAAAACTTTACTAACATGGTGATTGCTTGGGAAATGATAGAAAATGCAATAAAAAATGGTAGGATTATGTTAAAAGATACAACTATAGTTGAAAAGGAAAATAAATTAGAAAAGAAGGAAAGGGATGTGCAAACAATCACACTTGAGGGGGTATCTACCCAAGAACTTCATCTTATGCAATCTTGTTCTTTTTATCAACCCCACTTCCTGGTCATAGGCAATATTTTTCAAAGCCTTTATCTTTGCCAACCAAACAAGCATTTGGGTTTTCCAGCAAATTCCTATCTTCAAATGACCTTTTGTGATCTTGTCCCTACACTTAAGCCTACCACCCAACCAATAAAAAATTAAAAAAGTGACCAAGAGGAACTTCTAATCCTTATTTTTCACCTTTTATTTTTGCCAATAGAAGGCCAATACTTCACTCTTGTGCCTCCAAAAATAATACCAAATCCATCAGCAAAAAGTTATGATTTACTAGCAAGTATGATCATGTGAGGACAATTGGTCACTCAATTGAAAAATGCAAACAACTGAAGAAAAATGTTAAACATTTCGTCAATAGTGGTGTTTTAACTCTAGAACTGATGTAACAACGGAAGTTGATTCTATCTAATTGTGAAATGTGAAGAGTTGAAATGTGGAAGAAGGCTTTGAGTATTGAAAGATCAAGATAGGATGATTTTCTTTTGAACATTTGACCTTTTGTGTATGACATGTGTATGGCATCCTTAAAAAGTTATTTAAATTAATCGTGTTGAACTTTATTTTGGAAGAAATGAATGCTTTCTATTTTCTATAAAATCCTATTTTTATGCAATTATTTGAATAAAAGTCCTATATAATTAATTTTCAAAATCATAAAATGAAAAATGCCAAACAAAAAAAAGGAAAAAAAGATTTATAATTATTTGAGAATAAGTCCTATGTAAGCGGCTTTCAAGAGCATCAAAAATTTTTTGAAAAAATAGGCATTTTCAAAAGGAAATAAACAAATTTAATATGGTGAGAATCTCAAAATAATTGGTGATTACTATTAAAAAATAAACTCATCCAATACCTTCACACCTTTCCTTGATTGCTCCTATGCTTTAATTATTTTGAATAACTTTACTCACTAGTCATAATCCTTTAAGGGGCATGAACTTCAACTTGCCAACCTAGTCATCATTTGATATATTGAGATAATAATATTTTCTTGGGCAATGAACAAAAGAGGCTAATTTTGAAAATTTATTTTGAATTTTGAAAACCAATATACTCTCTCAAATTTGTAATTCATAATTCAATGTGTGTTAAATTTTGCCAATGTGATTGAACCATCCAAATTATTTCAATGATCATAGACACAAAAAATGCCTGAACTTTCTTTCTTAAATAGGTCTTGTTTCACATCTTAAGGCATATTGACTAAAAGAAGCAAAATTTCTTCTTGTCTAAGATAATTTGTTTTATGCTTTAATATATTTTTCGCTCATTTTACCAAAAGTGCCAAACAATTTGGAACCAAATGAGCCTTTTTGAATTGTGCAATCAAATTTAGAACATCTCATACAACTTGATTTTCACTATCATAAAGAATCTTGAGTGAAAAACAAGATAGGGTATCAGTTACGCAAAAATAATTGATGGTTATAACATAAAAATAAATTAAAAAAGAATCTCTTTTATCTTTTTCTTTAAATAATTTACTCTTTTAACTAAGTGATCATATTTGAAATGATGAATGGCCATCTTTCTCTATCCTTCACATAAAGAAAAATTATTCACTTGCTACCTATTTGAGCCTATTAAATTTCTTGTTTTAAAATGAACCCTAGCCAAGAATCATCTTTTATACTGAAAGGTAAAATAAGGATATCTTTAAGAGCCCAACTTCAAGAAAAGAGTTTGATATTGAGAGCATCTAATGTGCACCTTAGAGATGAAAGCCCAAGGTAAAAAATGAATAAGGTTTTAGCTAGAATTCCAAAAACTCAAGAAAGTAGTTTGTTAACGATGAAGTCAAATGTTAAAAAAAAAAAATTGTACTTCATAGATGAGAATTTGGGCCAAAAGGTGAATGAAGTTTCAATTAGAATAAAAAAAAATGGAGCAAAAAAAGAAAGACATGTACCTTGGAGATGAAAATTCAGGGCAAAAAATGAATAAAGTTTTAGTCAAAATCCTGAGTAAAACTTCAAGAAAAAAAATGCTGAAGTTGAAGTTAGATATTTAAAAAAAATAATTAAAAAAAATAAAAAAATAAAAGAAGACATGCTCTTCAAAAATGAGAGCTTAGGGAAAAAAGCAAATAAAGCATCAGTTAGAATCTTAAGTAAAAAGAAGACAAAATTAAAGGAAAAAGAATGCTAAAGCTGAAATCAGTTGTTTTCAAAAGAGTAAGCAAAAAAAGACACATCGCTTTTTATCCAGAGAATGCTCCATAAGATCTTTGGCCTAATTACCTTGAATAACATATTTTGAGCCTATCTATCCATTTTTTCAAAACCCTAAACCTTGGCCTACATTACATACCTTGAAAAATCCATTCTAATAAAATGCAAACACTTGAATTGAAGAGCTATATCCTAGAAAATTTGTATATACCTGTTAGTATTTGGCAAGATTATGCCAAGTTCTTCATTGCTAGAAAATATAACTTTAAGGTGAAACCAAAAATTGATAATTTAGAGCTAAAGCCACTCTTGAGACCCCAAAAAAATTTTAGAGTTCCAAAGTTCTAACCAAAAGAAAAGTCACGATGCAAAACCATTTGAAGGATCAATACCTATTAAAAACCTCATATTTCACCAAAGAATGAAGTAAAAAACTAGCCTTTTTCTCTTCCTAAATCTTTTTCAAAAAATAATGGCTAGTTTTAACACATATTGAAGTATCATATTTTTAATAAAAGAAAAGTGTTTTAGAAAAATGATCTCTTTTCTAAGCCCAAGAGTAATCATTTTAACCATTATCAAACCTTCTTTGAGATATGTCCACTAGTAAAAAGAATTTAATGGTTGATTACCCCTATCCCCAAGCATTCCAAACAATAATCATCAATTTTCAAAAGATTCAAAAAGTCACGAGTTTTCAACTTTGCTCATTGATTACGAAAATACTTTATGTTGGGTAATTTTGTGATCTTTTTTGAAAAGTTCAAAGATTATTTGAGCATTTTGTATAGAATACTGAGATCATTATTGGTGAAAAGCAAACAGTAAAAATTTGAACAAAAATCTTTCAAAAAAATAAAACAAAAGGAGTCTTCGCATTTACATCATTTGTAAAAGAATTTGACCTACATGCTGCAAAAAAAAATCGCATTTGCATCAATTACATGTGCGTCATCAAAAAGACATTTAATCTGTATGTTAAAAAAACAAAAAAAGTCTTCACATTCATGTCATTTGTGTTCACATTTGCATTATGAGAAAAACATTTGATCTACATGCTATAAATTTTTATTTTAAAAAAGACATTCACATTTGTGTCATTCGTATTCATACTAACATTTACATAATGAGAAAGATATTTGACCTGCATGTTGTAAAACAAAAAAAAAAAACATTTGTATTTACATTATCTACATCATAACCAAGGCATTTGCATAATAAGAAAGACATTTGACCAGCATGTTGCAAAAATAAAAAAGACATTCGTATTTGCATTACTTACATTTGCACTTACATATGCATAAGGAGAAAGATATTTTCATTTATATTTACATCATGAAAAAGACATTTGCTTTTGCATCACTTGCATGTGCATCATGAAAAAGACATTTGATTTGTATTCTGTAAACACAAAAAAGATATTTGCTTTTGCATCATAGAAAAAGTATTTGTAGGGATATTTACATGAAAGGAACATTGGCATTTGCTTTGTGAAAAAATTCACCTATATTTGCATCAAGCATTCATATTTTTGCATTCACATAGACATTCGCATTCGTATCATTTTATGGAAATAGACATTTGAATCATAAGTGTGTTTGTTAATTTTGTAAATATTGGAAAAAAAAAGAAAAAAAAATAAAGAAAGAGAAAAAAATAACAAAACAAGGGGCAAAAATAGAAAAGGAAGTCTATCATGAACAAATGAGAAAAAGAAAAAATAGTTTGACAAAAGACCAAAATGTCAAAAAGGTTTAAAGAGTGAAAAGAAAAATGATTTGCAATAAGTAGAGGGTTGTTCAAAAATGAATGAGAAAGATAAGATACGATATAAGATAAGACTTAAGCCCAACTTAGCTAACATCCAAATCAAACTTTAAGCCCAGATTAGCTGACACTTTAAGCCCATATTAACTGACACTTTAACCCATATTAGTTGGCACTTTAAGCTTAGATTAGTTGGCACCTAAGCTTAAATCATCTGGCACTCAAATTAGCTAGCACCCAAATGATATTTAAGCCCAGTTTAGCTAGCATGGATAATATTTAAGCCCAGTTTAGCTAGCACACTAAGACCAGTCTAGCTGGCACCCAGATTAAACTAAACCTAGTCAAGCTAGCACCTAAGTTAATTTGCAAGACCTCTGGATAAAACATTTTAAATTTTTAACATTTTAATGCCTCTGATACGATGAGCATTCAAAGATTTATAAAACCTTTGGGCATAATCTCTAAGATCTCTAGGCAAAATATTTTAAAATTTTAAAGCTTTAACACATCGATACGATGAGCATTCAAAGATTTGTAAGATTTTTGGACATAGTCTTTAAGACCTCTAGGCAAAATATTTTAAATTTTTAAAGTTTTAATGTCTCTGATACAAAGAACAACTTAAAAATTTGTAAGACCTCCGAGCATAATCTATAAGACCTCTAGGTAAAATATTTTAAATTTTCAAAGTTTCAATGCCTCTAATATGAGATTCATTCAAAGATTTGTAAGACCTTCGAGCATAATCTCTAAAACCTTCAAACGTAATCTGTAAGACCTCTAGACAAAATATTTTAAATTTTCAAAGTTTCAATGCCTCTTATATGAAGAGCATTCAAAGATTCGAGATTTGTAAGACCTTTGGGCATAATCTCTAAGACCTCCAAGCATAATCTCTAAGACTTTTAGCTATAATCCATAAGACCTTTAGGCAAAACATTTTAAATTTTCAAAGTTTCAATGCCTATGATATGAAGAACATTCATAGATGTCAAAATTTGTAAAACCTCCAAGCATAATCTATAAGACTTTTAAGTAAAACATTTTAAATTTTCAAAGTTTCAATGCCTCTAATACGAAAAGCATTCAAAGATGTCAAGATTTGTAAAACCACTAGGCATAAACTCTAAGATCTCAAGGCAAAACATTTTAAATTTTCAAAGTTTCAATGCCTTTGATACTAGAAGCATTTATATATGCCAAGATTTGTAAGACTCGCAGGTGTAATCTCTAAGTCCTTCGAGCATAATTTATAAATCTTTCGAGCTAAATTTATTTTAGTTTCAAGATTTGTAAGACCTTCATGCATAATCTCTTGTTTTATTTTCAAAAGTCATTAAGTTTTTATTTTAAAGAGTTTTCAGATTTGTTTTTAAATGGTCAAATTTATTAACAAAATCAATAAAAAAACTTTTGAAAATTTTTGAATCTTTACTCCAAACAAAATTGTTGTCTATATCTTTACCCCATTCCTTATTCTCAATAATAGGCAAAAAGGGACAACTGTAGACACCTAATTTTGTTTTGACCAACTCAAATTTTTTTTTTAATTTGATTTTTATATTTCAATTTGGGTTAACATTATTTGATTTAACTAAATTAAGCTCATTTAGGTTTGTCCTGAATTAATCAGTTTCAAATCAATTTGCATAATTTGAAATTCAACCTAATTTGGATTGATTCAAAATTTGATTATTCAGGCTTAAAAGCCCAAGCTTTAATTTCAAGTTCTAATTAAATTTCAAGCCTAGATTAATTTTTAAAATCTCAATTTTATTTTTATTTCTTTATTTTAAATTAATTAAATTAATTGAAATTGAAAAAAAATAAAGAAAAAAAAAGGAAAACAGACAAATTAAAGTGGCCAGCAGCCACTGTATTAGGAAGCACCACACCACAACCAGCCAAACCCTGTTTTATATATTCATACTGCATTTTCAGACTGCTAAACATTGAATGCCTATGTCTATTATGGTTCAATTCACAAATAAAAAAGAAGGATAAAAACATAAAAAGGGAATTTTCCAGGTCGAGCCCCTTTTCCACCCTCTGAACACCATCAAATTCGCACCCTTGCACACACCACATCGAAGCATTAACCTATTAACCTAAGCACTAGCCCAACCCTTCATTCTTAAAACCCAACAAATTTTGGCATCATTTCCCAACACAAAGAACGGAGACCACAAGCTTTATCAACATTTCAAGCCTTGACTGACTCCCTATATACACCAACTCCAGCTTAAAATGTCACAACCAGAACCCTCTACCCTTACACTCACCTACCCAGTAACTCCAGAAGCCTACCCTTAAGAACCACCCTCTGACCATTACCAACCTTGGCCTATACCCGTCCCATGCATTACTTTTCCAACACCCTTCTAGCACTTATTTCCATCATTCACCCAGGTCATCTCAAGCTTCAATACTAGTTTTATGCCCAATCTTTCTCCAGAGCTCCTTTAGTACCTATCTCGACCAGAGCTCGGTACCTATTCGACCATCCTTATAGTACCCCCACACCTAACAGAGCCCTAGCACCCATTCCACCAACCTAGCAAACACGATCCCCAATGTCGGTACCTCTTCCACTAACCCAATAACTCTGAAGCCCCAAAAGCATGCATTTTCACTAGTGCCATGGATGCATCAGGCCAAACGCTCCTAACACTTAAACAGACCCTACTAGCATAAACCCTTGTGAGCACCACCCAAGTCATCGACCAACACCTAAAAATCCTCTCATCTAGCCTTCATTTGCCACAATGCAGACCCTGGCAATACCAACCAAACTAGCCACACCAACTCCACCCTTTAAGAACTACCTTCTAACCATTACGAACCCTGACTTACACCCTTGCTCATCCTACACACCAAGTTTTAGCACCTGGTTCCCTGCCATAGAAACTAACAGTCTCAACCAATAACTTAGCCCATCCTTGAAGACCAAACCCACTTGCCCTTGCCCATACCCTTGCTAATTCACCTACCAGCCCTAGCCAAACCCATTAAATTGACTATCACAACCATCGTCCACCATAACCATTTGATACTATCCCAAAACACAACCTTTCAATCATACCCAAAGCCTCATTACCACTAGTAAAAACACGTACAAAAAAAAAAACAAATTCCCACTACTAAACTCAATAATCACAAAAAATAGCCATAGTTCATCCCCAAGGTAAGGGAACCCAGCACCACAGAGCCAAAATACCAAAAAAAAAACCACAAAAAATACAAAAAAATAAAGGAAAAGCTTTCGAGTTGAAAAGGTTTTTAGCCTAGTTTTCATAGGAAATAAAGGTTGTAAGTAAAAAAAGGCATACTAAATGTTAGAGGTTTACAGTCAACAAAAGTGATGGCTTTTAAGGTTTAATGCCTGATCTTGAATGGCATATCTAAGAAGATCTTGAAAAACTAGGGTTGAGAAATAGAAAAAAAAAGATGAGGGCTTCATTTGGGTGAAGTTCGGGCTAATTCCAACATCAACGAGTAGTGGTTGGTGATGAAGGAAGCAGCAATAATGGTAGTTAATTGTCAGCTTTTGGATCTTGGTATTGAAGCTTGGCCAGAGTTTTGTTTTGTTTGAAAAGAGTAAAATTTCTTTTTTTTGGGAAAAGCTATGAAATTAAGTAAATAATTTTTTTTTTTTTAGTTTTATGGTAAAGGGAGAAAGCATGAAAATGGCATCATTTCAGCTAGAGGGATTTGCGTGCGACCTAGCTACTCTATCTGGGATTGGCATGTCTAACCCACCTTCCTATCAGCATTTAATCGATTCAACTAAACCACTTTTGAACCAACCAGGACCCTTTGAACCGCTTGTTGAACTGGCCTGAACCATTGAGAATTGGTCTAAACTACTCATAGACCATGAACCAGTGTTGACCAGCCTATTTTTAGTAATTTTCTTAATTTTGTTAAATTTTTTTATTTTTACGTTATTTAAACTGTTTATTGATGCATCTTAATACTTCAAATACCTAGAATTAAATAAAAAAGGATATAGAAAAATTAGTGTTATAAAACTTATTAGTAAATTAAAGAAAATATGTAATAATAATAATATGAAATAGTAAAAATTAATAATTAAATGAAAACTTTTGATAATGAGACTTTGGAAAGTTCAAGTAGTGATTCTTGAGAATTCACGAGATGAGAAAAAATTTCTAAATATTACCAAAGTATTGAAATATTTAGAAACTCTTTTTAATACAAATATTTTTATTTTTTCCTTTAAGTTGAACAATTTTCTTAAAAAGATAAGAAAATACAAATATTTATAAGAGTATACTTTTTTTTAGGAAATAAATTTATTTATAGATAATAATATTATTGCATGACTTCTAAATATTAATAATTTTTATAAAAGTAAACAAAAAAATCCAAATATGAGATCCTAAAAAAGTTTGAGTAGTTATTCTTGTAAAAAAATTTATCTAAAATATTACCAATGTACTTGAGCATTTAGAATAATTTTAGATAAAGAATTCTTATTTTTTTAATAAATAGAATAAGAAATGAATTTATAGAAAATATTATTTGATTTTAAAATATAGATATCATAATTTACAATATGCTTATTAAACATAAATCTTGAAGATAAATATGAACCACTGATGATGAGAATTTTGAAAATTTCGAGTAGTGATTCTTAAAAGATCTTTAGGTAAGAAATTTTCTTTTTAATATGGCTAAAGTACTGGAATGTTTTTTAGAATTTTTCAGTAGGCAATGTTCTTATTTATTTTTCCAACCAAGATAAAAGAAAAAAACAAAAAATAAAAATATGTTTTTTTCAATAAAAAATTTTAAGAAAATTAATTTCAAATACCAAGATTGAGATATTTTTGTCAAAATTAAAGGATAATACATCATTAATTGATACCGTTTTAAACGAGTATTATAGATGTATTAATCATTCTCCACACGTAACCGACTTTTGAATTCAAATTGTTTTTGCATATTAAAAAATTATCTTTTTGGTAAATTTTTAATTAATTTTAAGATTTTATTAAAAATGTAAGTTTTAATAAGTGACCAATCGTACTTAACCAAAAAAAATTGATAGCCACTCTTTTTTGTTTTCAAATTCGTCTAACGGCCCAAAAAACTATTACAATAATTTAAAGATTCATTTTATTCGTTTATAGTTTATTTATTTAAATTTATTTAGTTATGAATTATTTATTGTTCATGAATATATTCATTTATATATATTAATGAACATATACGGTTAATATTTACGAATGAATTTGTTTAACTTAATCGAACCGAATATAAATGAAATGCGAATATTCTATCATTTAAACGAATTGAATTTGAATGAACAGAAAATTTTTGTTACTAAATATGAATTGAGCTTAAACACCTCTAAAAATAAATAAATAAAACCAAAGTTATATATTTATTTGTTTATGTTCAGTTCATTTACAGCTCTATCTTTTTTGTCTATACTCACTTTTTTTTTCAAAATTATTTTTAGGTGAAATTATTTAATTATCCTTTCTCATCTCAATTTTAAATTTTCAAATATGATTTTCGATAAAATTTATAATTTACTAGATATGCATATACAAAAAGTTATATAACTTATCAAATTTTCATATCTAATAAATTTTAAAAAAAGTTACATTTAAAATTTAGAAAAAATATTCAATTGAAAAAAAAATCTAATATAACATGAATTTTTTAAAATAATTGTAAGGTCATTTAAAAATTAATAGACAAAAATTATGCATGTGAATTTTTCATTTATTCTTGATTTCAATGATTTGAGACAGAAACTTTTAAATTTTTGGTTATCCAAATCCTACACTTTTAAAAGTTTTTGAATTTGTAAATTTTGAGATTTTAAAAACTTCACTGTTTATAAATCCAAAAATTAAAATATAAAAAAGGGTGTAAAGAAAAAAACAGAAAAAATAATTAAACAATTTTATTAAAACAAATTTTTGAAAAAAAAGGTTTGAAGAGAAAAAATGAAAATACAAAGAAGCTCTCAAATTAAACTACATGCTAATCAATTGTTAGGGTTAGGATTTACAATTTGCACCAGCCGGCACTTTCTCTCTTCTCAATCTCTTACTTTCATATTTCAGTCTCAGTAAAGTTTTCTCGCACCAGCAAAAATGGGGTTAGTTTTTTTCCTTATATTAATTTTATTTTTCTAAAAAATGTTATTTTTTATTCTTTTCAATTGGATCCTTGCATTTGAAAAATGCTAGCTTGTGAATCATTTCGTGATTGCCCTTGGCTTAGCTTGTGAATCATTTCGTGATTGCCCTTGGCTTTGTTTATTTCAGTAAAGTAGTCGTTAAGATCTAGTTTATATGATTAGATGATTTGTGGATCAATAATTCTTTCTCTTTTCCTTTTGTTTCTGGTGTGTTTGGTTGTTGATAAAGTTGTGGAATTTATGGGTCAAAATGTCTATAATTAACTGTTTGGTTGATGGGAAAATTATGGAAGAAGGTGAGAAATTTATTATCGTAGTTGTTCAGGATTTGTAGATAGAAACTTATGAAACGATGGTTAATGAACTTTTGAACCATTGGGTCGGGTTAGGTTATTTATATTCGTGGACCTTTTGCCTTTTTTGTGATGCATATATATATTGAAGATTGCTGTTGTGCAAAGGAAATTCATTTTTTGTTTATCCAATTTGATTTTTTGGCTTGGTAGATAAGCCTTTATAAGGTGATTTGTGTTGTATTTTGGGGAAATATGCTGACAAAGTGGGAGTTTTGAGCAGGAAGATTCGTGGAATGGGAGCTAGTCGTAAGTTGAGAACCCACCGCAGGAGGCAGATGTGGGCTGACAGGGCATATAAGAAGTCCAATCTGGGAAATGAATGGAAGAAACCATTTGCTAGATCATCACATACCCAAGGCATAGTTCTTGAGAAAATGTTAGAACTAAGCTTGAAAAAATGTTAGAACTAAGTTATGTTTTTGATGATGTTTTAAGGGTATTGATCTAGCAGATCGCGCTTGAATTTGATGCAGAACTTGACAATTTTGTTGCTGGCATTTGCAGTGGCATTGAAGCTAAGAAGCCTAACTCTGCTATCCGAAAATGTGCTTGTGTTCAGCTGATCAAGAAGAGGAAGAAAATTGCTGCTTTTGTACCCAATGATGGTTGCTTAAACTACATTGAGGAGAATGCAAGTTATACACAATTTTCTGGTTTTTGTCATAACTCTTCTGATCTTTGAACCATGTTTTTGTCTTTGGTTAATGTTTATTGAGTAGAATTTCATTGATCCATGTTCATAATTTCTCAGTCTTTGGGATGTTTTGTCTACTGGTATGATTTGTTAGTTAAAGAAAATTGTGAAAAGCTTGCAGTAGATAACAGAGTTTAAGTGTTGCCTAATACCATGCTTGGTTTGATTTGGTGCAGGATGAGGTTTTGATTGCAGGATTTGGACGAAAAGGGCATGCTGTGGGAGATATTCCTGGAGTCAGGTTCAAGGTTGTTAAGGTATGTGGTGTGTCACTTCTAGCTCTTTTCAAAGAGAAGAAGGAGAAGCCAAGGTCTTACGATTACGGGATGAGTTTAGCTTTCATCATGGTTTACCAAATTTTTGTTTTCATCAAAGTGGTAGTGCTTGGGATTTGGAATGAAGGATTTTGTGAACCATTTTTGGTTTATCATCTAAAGTGAAAATTTTGATTAATTGAGTGGTTTACAGCTTTTTAACTTTGATGATATCATGGATGAATGATGCAGGCATGCAAGTATTGAAATGTTGCTTGTAGTTTCCTGCATTTGGCATAGAATACTGGTATGCAATATTCAATTAGTAATTTGTAAAACATTGCATGAATCTCCGCAAATCATTGCTTTATAAAGCTGCGGGTTTCGGCGCAATGGCTTGTGTCTCTTCGGGTGGGTTGACCCTGCAGGATCCGGGTTCAAATTCAGGCTTGTGTTTAAACTCTGCCTTATCCGCTTTTACTATAGAAAAAAAAAGAAAATAAAGAATCACTGCTCTCTAAGGGGTTGGCTGTCTTTCGATGGTACCAGTAATAAAAGGTTTCAGCTGAAAGGATAATCGAAATAGATGAGGTGGATCATTCAGCTATTTTCGGCCATGCATCGACAAGTGGTCAAATTTGTTTTGTTGCTTACATTAGGAATTACATTAGGAACAATCTACTTTCACCACTAGGCCAGGAATCGTTTTTTCTTGTAAAAATCTGTGCGTACAACCCATGATCCAAGAGGTTGTGTATCCCAAGCGCATGTAAAATGAGACAAAGATACACCCTGTTGCAATGAAATAACTGAAAAACCAAATGTGGTTTCAAAAGCAAAGGCTTATAGGTGAGAAAATCTTCTTTTACCAACCAAGAATAAACATGTCCTCAACAACAATTTGAGAAAATTGAGAACATTGTATAAACCAAAACAAAGAACTCACACTCTTTTGATAACAACAAGACTCTCCTCATAACTGTGAACCCGAAGAAGATCTTCTCCACCTTCCTGGACTTTAATACCAAGCTCGCTGAATTCCTCATTCTCAAGATCATAAAGCAATAACTGTCCACGTCCGGATTCTACGAATACCTTACCATTGATCCAAAACCCAAACATCCTTTCAACATCTAAAATAGGTTCAATCTTCAAAAGTTTGGTCCACTGCCCATCCTCATTCAACACCCAAACCTCATTAGTTTTGTCACTTTTATCCCTCATCTCAGTATCCCAAAAAGATATACGATCATGTAATGGAAGCAGCTTCCCACTAGATTTAGGACAAGGTGACTCCATCAATTGAAAAACTTCAGTGCTCAAATAAAATGCAAGGATCTTACTGTCAGAGCCAAACTTGGACATGTTCCAGTAGCAAACACCATTTACACATGCGTTATCGTTGCCGCAGCAAAAAGATAGGTCTTGTAAGAACTGAACATCTTCCTTTTTCAATACTCTCCATGAATCGGTGCTCATCCGGTAAACGGCATAGCGAGGTGGAGGTGGTCGTACAATATCCTCTAACATCAGATAATACGCCATATAAATCACCTTGTAATCATTGGACAAAGGATCTAATCCAAATCCAAGAATATCTGTATTACTATTTCCTTTTAGTGACATGTCCGGATAACAATCAGGGAGAATCCTAAATTCTCTTGTGGCGGGATTCCATAGAGTTATGCGACAATTGACCTCATCACATAAACAAATTAAACCATTATCCACACGTAACTCAAAAACATAGAGATCAGCAATATGTGAGGGCAATTGTTGATGCAAATCATGATAAGAAACAAGGTTTTGATCAACAAACAAACGCATAAGAATATTATCATTGTTGTCATCGTGATAATAAAGAAGAAGACGCTTATTCTTTTTGCTAATGCTAAGATGCTGAGAAACAAAGCTGGGATTTTGAAAGAGATCACACCAAGTTTTTGCCACACACTTGAAACGAAGGATAGACTTGACAGGCAATTTCAAGAGAATCTCAGTCAACATATCCGCAGGCCAATCACCATTGCTCATCGCCATTAATCCAACTCTGATTCTTTCTCTATATCTCAATCTGCCAACAAATCCCAAACTGAAAATTGAGAGAAAACAGTTTGTTAAGTTTAATTGAAAACCACACAAGGTTTTTGACAATCAATAAAGGAATAAAAAACCAAAACGTGGAAACATAGAGAGACTTACAGTCAATTTGATTAAAGCTTGATTAGTAACAAATAAAAATGAAACAAGACTGCTTTTACATGTAATGAAATATTCCCAAAAAGTAAAAGATCTGAGTGGATTTTTCTTTCCAGATTAATAAGAAACTTATTTTGATATTGAGAGAAAAAAATTAAAAAAAAAAAAGGAAGAAAGGTAGCTAGGTATTAATAGAGGGACAATTTTATAAACAAAACCACCGACCTCCGTGTCAGGATTTAATGAACAAAACTATGTGCTTGTGGCCTCAACACTTCAACCAAAAAGACTATAATTGGGTTAAGGAAAGGAAACTTACAAATTGGTGCGGTGGAACGAGAATGATGATTTGTTACCATGTTAAGAGATACTGCTTTTACATTTTGACTCCGAATGTGAACCAATGGCCATTGTGAGTAAAATGCTTTTTCAATATTCAATAAAAAATTTTACTGATAGTCAGTTTAAATGAAACATAAACATAAAAAAAAATTTAGGATTTAAATAATGCTAAGAGTTGTAAACAAAAAATATTATTTGTTAAAAAAATAACAACTTTTAATAATAAAAAAATCATAAATTTTATTTATGCTGATCAATTCTTTCAAAACACAGGTAGTGGGTAATTCAGCAGCCCAGATATATTATTCCAGAATCCAACATGCATATATACAAATGTGTGGCCCAGTAGAATCGCCCACAATTCTTTGATGAGGTTGTGCACTTATCAGAAAATGTGATAGTTTTCAAGTAAATCGCTGGACATTACAATCTCCAAAATGTAGGGGTACTTTTACGGTAAGGTTAAAGTTTTTTATTTTATTATAAAGTTATTGAATAATAATTATTAGATATAAAAAATTAATATAAATTATTAAAATTTTTAATTATGAAAATAACTAATTATCTGTTAATTTATTAATTTAATTTTAATTAATTATATAAAATATTATTTATTAAATAAAATAAAAAATTTTAACAGAGAAATATAATTTATTTAAAATTCCTAAAAAAATAAGATAATATAATATTTAAAAAAATTTAATTGAAATTTGATTAATGTAAAAATATAAGAATTATTGTACAATTGGTGTCGTTTAAGATAAATGTGTTAGAAGTGTCATAAAACCTTAAAAAAAAGTTATAAAAATTCTAAATCTAATGAAAGTATGAACAAACGTAAATTGATATTATTGTAACATAAATAATTAAGTTGATAACATAAAAAAGTTATTACCTTAAACCCAAATAATAATTCTAAACTAATAAATAAATGTTAATGTAAAAAGATAAAAATAATTGTAAAATTTGTGTCATTTAATGTAAAATAAGCTAGAAATATTGTAACATTATAATAAAGAATTGTGATAATTATAAACGTAATAAAAAGTAACAAGTATAAAAGGAGCTTATTGTAACAAAAATAATTGAATTGATAATGTAAAACAAATATTATTATAAATAAAAAATAATTTTAAACTAAAAAATAAAAGTTAATGTAAAAAATAAGAATAATCGTAAAATTAATATTATTTAACGTAAAATAGTTACAAGTATTGTTACATCTTAATAAAATATTGTGATAATTCTAAACATAATGAAAAGTAACAATAAGTGTAAAAAATATTATTAAAACGTAGATAATTAAATTGGTAATATAAAAAAATTAGCATTATAAATAATAAATATTTCTACACCAAAAAATAAGTATTAATGCAAAAAGATAAAAATAATCATAAATTAAGTATTTTTTTATAGTAAAATAATTAGAAGTATTGTAACACCTTTAAGAACAAATTATGATAATCCTAAATGTAATGAAAGGTAAAAATAAATGTAAAAGATATTATTATAATATAAATAATTAAGTTGACAATAATTTTATTATTATAAATAAAAATAATTTTAAACAAAAAAAAGTTAATGTGACAAAGTAAGAGTAATTGTAAAATTGGAATCATTTGGCATAAAAATGTGTTAAAAATGTCGTAACATAAAAAGGTCATAATAGTTGTAAAATTGGTGTCACTTGGCATAAATTGATTTAGAATTATTGTAACACCTTAATAAAAAGTTATGATAAATTTAAATATACTAAAAAGCAAGAAAGAGTGTAAAAAAAAATATTATTGTAACATAAATAATATTTTTGACAACGTAAAAGAATTATTATTACAAATAATTAATAATTATAAACTTAAAAATAAGATTTAGCATAGAAAAAGGTAAGAGTAATCATAAAATTTGTATTATTTGGCGTAAAATGGTTAGAAATATCATAACACTTTTAAGAAAAAGTTGTAATATGTCTAAATGTAATAAAAAATAATAACAAACGTAAAAAGATAATTACCTCGATAGTATAATTTTTTGACTTGTAGATAGTCTTGAATAATTATCATGTATTAAATTAATCACATTTTATTTTTAATAGTTTATATCTCTTTTAAGTAATTTTATTTACTATTTGTTGTTTACTCTTCAAAATTATAAATATTATCTAATAGGGGTTCAACTAAAAGAAACAATAATACTTACTTATACTCCACAACTATCCACGTGATTTTTAGCATATGATTTGGGATTGATTCTCTCTGATTCTATGTTTAAAAAAAAGTCTTAAACAATCAAATTATTTTTGAATTTAATTGTTTTCTTAATATCTCATATACTTTTAATATAATCTTTTATTTTAGAGCCTATCTCTCCATGTATATATTAATTATTTTTTGTGCAACTTAAACATAAGGTATTGAATGTTTATTTTGATATTTTAATTTTATTTATATGTTAAAGTGTTTAAGGTTTATGTTATATTCAAAACAAATACTATATTTTATTTTGTTATATTTGACATTACATAATTCTAAATATATAAAATTTTAGTTGCTTATAAAAATAAAATTTTATCTTACAATTTTAAAAAATTTGATATTTTATATAAATTTATTGATATATAAATACACTCTCGTCTATTGCACAAATATCACATGAGTTTAAAACTAGTTATATATTTAGATTAGAGTACTTATTATAGGCAATTTAAATTCAACCTTTTCAACATGATAAAAAAAAGTGAACAACATCATAGTTCCTAGAATTAAATTGGATAGTGACCCATTCAAGGTTATCAATCATTGAATCAATAGCTTAATCGTTAGATCATATGAATTAATTAATATTTTTGAATTAATAAAAATATTTTAAATTTTATAAATATTCTAACTATCTACATAAAAAAACATTTTCTGATATAAAAATTAGAAATCATTATCAATGAAAAAAATACAAAAGAAGCACTTATAATTATTGTTTGTTTACATTATGTATCATATATATATATATATATATATTATTTTTAACTCTTATTTAAAACAAATTAGTGAATAAGAAAATAATAATAATTAGTAAAAAAAAGTTATGCTAGGTATTATTTTAAAATTATTTTGAAAATAATATTTAATTAAAAATAATTAAAAAGTAGACAAATCTTTATTTTTTTTCATAAAACTCTTAAGTCAAATGCACAATTAATAGTTAAGTAAATAATGGTTTTTCCAATTCACTACTTTGGGTACTTCAATTAAATTTGATAGACTTTATTCTTAATGGGGTTAGATTGAGTGTATACTTTGTATTTGATATTGACAATTACAAGCAAATACATAATTTCCATGTCAATTTCAATCTTATTTCTACTTGTGCAACTTCAATAGTATTCTTTTCCTCCATTTTTTTTTATCTAATTGTAATTTTAAAATGCATTTATTCTTTATTGTATATGATAGTCATCTCATAATCTCTCTTCTTTTCTTTTCTTTTTTAAATCTGTGTATACATTGACTAATATGTTACATATCACTTTCACTTACTAGGAAGAAAAATGGTCAATGTGAAAGAATTAAACTTTTGATCCAAATTGAAGTTGCAAGCTAAAAATGATTGTATTATATATGAAAGTGATAATGTTATTCTTGTTAGGCAAAAAGGCCTCATTCTAACTAAACATTCATATCAGCGAAAATAAAATCAAACAATCAATCAATTATATAAGATATAGCAATTTAACGTGGTTCAACCCAACCTTTACATCCATGGATGAGAAAAAAGATTCATTAATTATAGAGAATTACAAACAAACATCAAATCAAGCACTCACAATTAATAGTTATAAACCATTTCAATCTTCTCTAATCATATAGAATATTTTCAACCCAAATAAATGTATACCTATGTACACCCATAAACCATACCTATGTGAACTCTCTCATTCCCTTTTAGTCCACTCACAAACACCCATAAGATGTTTCAGTAGTCTTATAGGGTGTTTACCCATAAAATTTTACAACTTTCTTACATCTTTTTCTTATACCTAATCTTATAGAGACTCTACCTATTTATAAGTATACATACTTGCCTATCAAGAATCTTTTTCTTCTTAGAATTCTTTTATTGTAAGTTTTTTTGTCCATCAAGCAAATATCTAACAAATTTCAAATAAATCTCTTATAGGATTTGAGTCACTATTCTCAACAATCTTCACATTGACTCAAATTTTATCAAATTATCGATCTTCATACTAGACATGCCTGGCTCTATCTGTAACGAAAGTCTCATAACAATCTTCTTTATGTGTTTTTATGTTTCACATAAATCGAGCTTCAAAATACGAACTTGAACTCTTCCTTTGATTGAGCTCCTTTGGGCTTGCCTCTTTTCATGTCTTGAACCTTCAGCTTTTATATCACTTATTGGGCAAAAAAAAATCTCATTTCAATTAAACATTCTTGCCAGTAAAAGTAAAATTAAATAATCAATCAATCACATAAGAAATAGTAATTTAAAATAGTTTAGCCGAACCAACTTACGTCTACAGATGAGAAAAAATATCCTTTAGTTGTAAAGAATTACAAAAAAATATCAAATCAAGCACTTACAATTAATACCTATAGACTCTTTCAATCTCTTATAGTCCTATGGAGTATTCTCAATCCAAACAAATATAAACCTATGTGCACTTATGCATCATATCTATGTAGACCCTTTTAGTCTCCTTTAATCCATTCATAAACATTCAAACTTATATACCAAAAACATGTAAATCTCTAATAGTCTTATGGGGTGTTTACCCATAAAATCTTATTGCTCTTTTACTTTTTTCTCTCATACCTAACCCTAGGGATGTAATCAATCGAGTTTGAGTCAAAACAGTATTAAGCTCGAGCTCAAGCTCTACTCCAAATTCGATGCTCGAAACTCGATTTAAACTTAATCAAGTTTTATTTTTTTAGTTCCAATTCAACTCAAGATAGAAATCGAGCCACTCAAGCTCACTCGATTAGGCTTGATTGACACGTAAAAATAAACTTGATTCTTATATTCGATAAAAGCTCGATTATTTATGCTTGAGCTCGAACTCAAGTTTAAGATATTTTATCGATTAAAATAATTAAAATATAAAAGCTAGATTAAGTTGGCAAGCAACTCAAGCTAAGTATAAGAATATTTGAACTCAACTCGATCGATAAGTCAAGCTACTCAAATTCAAGCTCGACTCGATAATAACCAAATCGAATTCAAATTTTATTCAAATTGAACCCAAGTAGCTTGCGAGTACTAATATATCATTTACATCCCTACCTATCCCTAAAAAGACTCAACCTATCTATAAGCATACATACTTGTCTATCAAGAATCTCTTTTCTTTTAAAATTCTTCTATTGCAAGTTTTCTTGTTCATTAAGTAATATCTAACTAATTTCAAACATATTTCTTATAGGACTTGAGTCATTATTCTCAACAATTCTTACATATATTTTTCACTTTGATCATTTTAATTCATGAAAATTAGAAAACAAAAAGGCAACAAATTCAATAATTTTTTAAAATTATAAAGTAGATTTGTTCATCTTGCTAAATGAAACATATGACATGTTTGATTTTAAAGGGGATTTACAAATTAGGGTGATGCAATAAAAATAACTAGTGGTTGCTACCTTGGTGGAAATAGCTATTAAAAAAAATGTTATGATTTTTTTATCAAGAAAATAGTTACAATTAGAATCTGTAGCTTAACTCAAATAGTTCATACAATAACTTTTAAAATGTGACATCAGTAGTCTGGTATTTAAATCCCAGCATGTGCGATCCTATCCCTTATATTCAAACTCTGACCTTTTATGTATTAAAAGAAAGTTACCTTATTTTTTCTTTCTTTTGGATATCATTTTGTTTCAAGATCACCATAGTAATATAATTACCAAGGTGATCTTATTGCCAAAATGATATTAACACTCTTGATTTAAAATCACTTTGTTTGATCAACAATTATTAATTCTTACGAATTAAACTCTCTATATTTGATATTACTAAAAATCAAACATTATTTTGTTTAAAAGTACAAAAATAACCACACACATTGTAATAGTTATACAAATTAATAATTTTAAGGTTGTTTAAAGATAATAATTTGTAAAATATTAGTAATATTTATTTATTTTATAAAAATTATTAAATTATTAAATATATTTGTTGATAGGTAAATTGATTTTTATAATATAAATTATGTAAAGAAAAATTTAAATTATAAAATAAAACCAATCTATTAAATTCATAATAAAAGCAAAATAAAAAACTATATTATATATAAAATATTAAAAAATAAAAAATATATATGCAAATTATTTTGAACTTGTTATAATGAATAGTAATTTGAAAATATAAAAATTTATAATATAAAATAAATACAGTTTTAAGATGTAGCAAGTTTTTTATTTACATATTAAATGGGTAAAATTAATTATAATTAATTTTATATATCATTTCACAACAAAAGTTTTTTTACCTTTTTATGTGAAAATTAGATCACCCTTTAGGCAATAATATGATCACTCTTGATGATCAAAGATTACTATTATGTAGAATCAACGAGCTTACATCAAATAAAGTAAACTAATCACCGTGTGTAGATCACTACAATTTTTGGAGTGATCACCTTATATCAAAAACTATTTTATAGTTTTTGGTCCACTAGTTTTTGTATGGTTAATGTTTTCCTCGTAGAAGTTTGATAAAAAAAAAATATATAAATTTTTTTATCAAATATCAAATGTTATGATATGCCTATTTTTATCTATTTTTATGAAAATTTAATTACCAAACAATTTTTTCTCTTCCATAAACCATATGTGACAGCAATTAGAGATTTCAAAATTTTGTCTTACTTGATCATCCAATTTTTTTCAATCCTAAAAATATATAAAAAAAATTTTAAATCTTAAAAAATTAAAAAAAAAAAAAAACAAAATGGTTTAACTTTTACGTTGACAATGATGAAACATATGTACATCATAAATAATATATATATACATATACGTATATTGACATAATGTTTAATTATATGTGCATGTTTATTATACATTAAATTTTTTTACCCTAAACTATGGGTCATTATATTATTATGAGATTATAATGTAAAATTTTTTGAGCTTACAATAGGTATTGAAATTGTTTTTGTATATATTGATCTTCTCATATAAAAATAAAACAAAATAGCTTAGTTTTGTGTACATAGTGGTAAAACCATATATAAAAAAATATATATATATATATATATTCCTAATTCGTACGTCTCTTAACAAAATCGGATTCTTGGTTTTATGCTAAAACTTGATACTTGAATGTGGTATAAGATTTTTACATAGGACATCCTGCAAAGCGTAGAATTTTCCTCAATATATTATAAAAATTGTGTAAAATTAAAGAAATTATTTTTTTGTAATAAAAAAACTTATGTTTATTGATGGACAGTAGAAACTAAAAGTATTAAATATAAAATTTTCAAATGGAGATTTTGGATCATTCAGGTTAGAAAAAATTTGAAATCATTGGTCATTTTAACCTTTGATTTAAGTAAAAGAATTAGATTATTTGACTTTCAAAATTTTTATCAAAACCAAATAAAAAAATAAACATACCATAATCAATGACATTTGATAAAAATAAAAATATTTTTATTTTTAAGGAAGTGTTAGAGATTATTTATATTTAAAAAAATTGAAAAAAAAAGAATAAAAAATGGCAGAGGAGAAAAAAAAAGGAAATGCAGGACAACTCTTTCAGCTGGCTTTGTTTTTACACACTGGCCGTTGGTTAACATTAAGGGCAAAAAAAAAAAAAAAAGTAAAAGCAATTTCCTCTTTGACACAATTTAAGATTTCCTTACAAATATTATTGATCATAGTAGTAACCCATCACTATTCTCATTCCACCACACCAATTTGTAAGTCTCCCTTCATTAGCCCAATCACAGTTTTCTTTGTTTTTTTTTTTTATTATTATTATTTTAGTGTTGGGGCCACAGCCACACAGTATTCTTCTTGAAATCCAGGCAGTCTTGGGCCACAAGCACACAGTTGTCTTAATAAATCCTGACACGGAGATGGGTGGTTTTGTTTGTAAAATTGTGGCTTACGCTTTACCGATATGCTTTTCTTCGTATTAATTTTTTTAAAGTCAAATTAGGTTTTTTATTAATTTGGAAAGAAAAATCCACTCAGATCTTTTATTTTTTGGGAATATTTCATTACATGTAAATGCATTCTTGTGTTATTTTCATTTGTTCTTAAGCTTCAATCAAATTGACTGTAAGTCTCTTTTATCTTTTTAAGTTTTGGTTTTTATTCCTTTATTGATTGTTAAAAACCTTGTGTGGTTATCAATTAAACTAAACAATCTGTTTTCTCTCAATTTTCAGTTTGGGATTTAGTGGCAGATTGAGATATAGAGAAAGAATCAGAGTTGGATTAATGGCGATGAGCAATGAAGATTGGTCTGCAGATATATTGATTGAGATTCTCTTAAAATTGCCTATCAAGTCTATCATTCGTTTCAAGTGTGTGGCAAAAACTTGGTGTGATCTCTTTCAAAATCCCAGCTTTGTTTCTCAGCATCTTAGCATTACCAAAATGAATAAGTGTCTTGTTTATTATCACGATGATAACAATGATAATATTGTTATGCGCTTGTTTGTTGATCAAACCCTTGTTTCTTACCATGGTTTGCACCAACAATTGCCCTCTCATACTGCTGATCTCTATGTTTTTGACTTTTGTGTGTATGATGGTATATTTGTTGGGAATATTGACTCAAATCTCATAAGAGATTTGTTTGAGATTTGTTAGAGATTTATTTGGGATTTGTCAGATATTGCTTGATGGACAAGAAAACTTGTAAAAGAAGAATTCTAAGAGAAAGAGGATTCTTAATAGGTAAGTTTGACTTGCAAGAGAAGAATTCTAGAAGGGAAAGGGATTCTTAATAGGCAAGTTTGACTTACAGGAGAAGAATTCTAAGAGGAGAGGGATTCTTAATGGGCAAGTTTGTATGGTTATAAATAGGTGAAGTCTTTACAAGGTTTGGTATGAGAAAAAGATGTAAGAGAGTTGTAGGGTTTTGTGGGATAGACACCCCATAGGAGTATTGGGGCTCTACGTCTTATAGGTGTGTATGTTTGTTTGTGAGTGGACTAGAGGAGACTGAGAGGGTCTACATAGGTATGGTGTATGGGAGCATATGGGTATGTGTTTGGTTATATCGAAAGGGTGCACAAGGGTTTGAGTTTGTGTTTGTTTGGGTTGAGAATACTCTATAGGACTAGAGGAGATTGAGAGTGTCTTATGAGTATTGATTGTTGAGTGAGGTTGATGATTTGATGTATGTTTGTAATTCTCTACAACTAGTGGATCTTGTTTCTCATCCGTGGATGTAGGTCAGTTGGACCGAACCACGTTAAATTGTTGTCTCTTGTGTGTTTGATTTATTATTTGATTTCGCTTCCGCTGGTGTGATTGGATTGGAGGCTTTTAGCCCAACAATATTTTGTTTATGTGATCATAAGAATTCTCGCATAACTCTATGGAATCCCGCCACAAGAGAGTTTAAAATTCTACCTGGATGTAATCAAAACATTCCAACGAAGGTAGAAACTTATGTACATATTCTTGGATTTGGATTGTATCCTTTGTCCAATGATTACAAGGTGATTTATATGCGTCATTATTTGGATTTGGAGAAGAATATGGCAGGAACAGCTCACTATGCTGTTTACAGGATGATCACTGATTCATGGAGAGTATTAAAAGAGGAAGATGTTCAATTCTTTCAAAACCTATCTATTTGTTACAGCTCCAATAACGCATGTGTAAATGGTGTTTACTACTGGAATGCGTACAAGTTTGTTGAGAATGGCCCAAGCTTCATTAACAGTAAGATCCTTGCATTTTATTTGGGCGCTGGAGTTTTTCAATTGATAGAGTCACCTTGTCCTGAATCACTTGGGAAGTTGCTTCCGTTACATGATGATCGTATCTCTTTATGGGATATTGAGATGACGGATAGAGGTCTAAGAAGTAATGAGGTTTGGCTGTTGAATGATGATGGGCAATGGACCATACTTTTGAAGATTGAACCTCATTTTGTAGTTCAAAGGACGTTTGGGTTTTGGGAGAATGGTAAGGTATTCCTAGAATCTGTAAGTGGACGGTTATTGCTTTATGACCTTGAGACCGAGGAATTCAGCGAGGAGCTGGGGATTAAAGTAAGGGGAGGTTGGCAGGATCTTCTTCGGGTTTACACTTATAAGGAGAGTTTTGTTGCTATGACAAGCAAATGAGTTGGTTCCAATGCCAACGGGTTTAAGCTCCAACCTTTCTTGCAGTCTACCTACATCTTCTTTTGTTTAGATTTATACAACGTTTTCAATTTTCTCAAACTGCTGTAAGGACATGTTTATGCATGTTATGTAAAAAAGAACGTTCTGATTTATAAGCCTTTGCTTTTGAACTACATTTTGTTCTTCAGTTATTCCATTGCAACAGGGTGCATATTTTTTGAAGAAGGTATCTTTGGTTCTCAAATTTTTCATGTGCTTGGGCTAGAGAACCTCTTGGATCATGGGTGGTACGCATAGATTTTTTGCAAGAAAAAAACGATTTTCTGACATTTTGGTGAAAGTAGATTGTTCTGAATGTAAGCATTAAACAAATTTGATCATCAGTGCAATTTGTCAATGCAGGGGGATAAATTTTAGTGTTCAATTGCAGTGCTGAAAGTTCTAAATTGCAAAATAATCGATCTTTTTGTTTGCACCTAGTCACTTTTATACATATTTTTTTTATCTTTTTTTTTGTCGTATTTAAACTGATTAGATCTAGAAATTTAATGAAAGATAAAAATATTAAATTATGTCAAGAATCCATGTACATCACAATATAACAGCATGTAGCAAAAATGAGAATGCAAAACCAGAATACTTGCCATTAGGTGTGTAAAGTTTTCAAACTTTCCAGAAATGATATCTCTTGCAGCTGCATTCCTTTTCTTTTCATACCATGAGAAACTTTAGAGCCAGCTTCTGATGATGAGTATACACCGAAGAAGAAAGGTATACAGCTACTCAGCGATTGACAAGATAACTCTGTTTTGCTTGATGAAGTCGGTGTATTGTATGATCCACAACCTATAATAAAGAGAAAACTGTCATGATATATATATGTATATATATATATATATATATATATATATATGAGTTTGTCTATAATAAGATCACAATTTATCAACCATGTTTTAAGGTTATGAGATATGATGATATCTCATGAGAAATTGAAAAATTATAAAAATTAGAAAAATAATGAAAAATGACAGAACAAGTCAATAGGTCAATTAAAAAATATAAAATTATTTTATTTATTTTATTTATTCGACAAATAAAAAATTAGAAATTACATATTTTATGCTTATTTTCATCTATCCTTATAAATAATAACATTAAAATAAAAATTCAACTATAGTTATGTGATATGTTTTTTTAATAAATAATATTTTTGTTATTTCTTCATTATTAACAAATAACAATATTACAACAATAATTAATACAAATTTCAATATTCATCTTAATAATTTTTTATTTTTTAGTTTTAAAATACCAATTATTTTATATTGTCCTTTTAATCTTAAAATTATTTTTTTAGTTATTTATTTTATATATTTTACAATTTTATTTGTATGATTTTTCTTTCTAATCTTAGAAATCTATTAACATAAAACTTAAAAATGAAAGTTACCATTGTACCATTTAATTTATATGATTTTCTATAGGTACTTTGATTGTAAATTTTTGTGTCCTTTTATAAAAAAAAATAGCATATTTGAAACGTCACCCGATTAAGATGTGACATTTTTTATTATTACACAAATATTTTTACTACGTAAGAAATAAAATTACTATACAAATATTTACGTTAATAAATTTTTAAGACTAAAAATGGTATAATGATAGCATTCAAATATGAGAGAAATTTTATTGTTCCTCTCACTTGTTTATTTTAATAAATTTTTATTATTTATTATTCATTTTTATATATTTATAAAAATAATAATTAATTAAAATTTTACATTATTGACTTAATTATTTATATAACGATAATAATTTCTAATAGTTGTTTTTCCATTCCATTACATTTAGAATTATCACAGTTTTTTCTTATTATGTTAAGAGACTTTTTAAACATTTTACACCAATAATATGAAATTTAAGTTTCTCTCGCATGTTTAAGTTACAAAAACTTTTTATTATTATTTATTAAATTTTTTTATATAGTTATACCACCAATAATTAATTAAAATTTTATATTACCAACTTAATTATTTACATTATATTAACATTTTTATACAATTATTTTTATATTCCAATAAGTTTAGGATTGTCATAATTCTTTTTTAATGTGTTATGACACTTTTTACCTATTTTATGCCAAATGATACAAATTTTACACTTCTTCTCACTTGTACCAGTTACTTATTTGTTTTTTAAATTTTATTTGTTTTTCTTATATATTTACAAAAATAATAATTAATTAAAATTTTATGTTACTTAATTATTTACGTTGTAATTATATCTTCTTACGATTATTCTTACATTCCATTAAGTTTAGAATAGTTACACCTATTTATTAGCTTATATTACAACACTTTCTACTCATTTTACATCAAATGATACGAATTTTATGACTCTTTTCATTTTTTTACATTACTTATTTGTTTCTTACTTTTTAGCCTTTTTGCTTATATATTAACAAAACAATAATTAATTAAAATATTATATTACCAACTTAATTATTTATGTTACAATAATATTTTCTTACAATTGTTCTTACTTTTAATTATGTTTAGAATTATTATAACTTTTCATAGTATGTTACAACACTTTTTACTGATTTTAGGGCAAATGATATAAATTTTACGGTTTTCTCACTTATTTAAGTTACCTATTTGTTTTTAATTTTTAGTTATTTTTTATATATTTATAAAAACAATAATCAATAAAAATTTACTTTATCTACTTAATTTTTATATTATAATAATATTTTCTTACAATTGTTTTTACCTTCAATTACGTTTAGAATTGTTATAACTCTTTCTTAGTTTACGTCAAATTATACAAAATTTATATCTTTCCTATTTTTTAGTTACCCATTTGCTTTAATTATTAGATCTTTTTCTTATATATTTAAATAATAATAATTAATTAAAATTTTACATTATCTACTTAAATATTTACATTATAATAATATATTCTTACAATTGTTCTTATTATCCATTACTTTTAAAATTATCATAACTTTTTTTTAGTGTGTTATGATACTTACTCATTTTACATTACATGGTACTAATTTTATATTTTTTTCTTACTTATTTACATTACCAATTTTTTAAAATTTCTATCATTTTCCTTATATATACATATATTTTTACTGTTTTTCTTACTTTTATCATAGTTAGAATTGTCGTAGCTTTTTCTTATTGTGACACTTCTAACCTATTTTATTCTAAATGATATTAATTTTTCGTTATTTCTCATTTGTTTATTTATCAATTTGTTTTTTCATTTTAGCTATTTTTCTTTTATATTTATAGAAATAATAAATAATTAAAATTTTACGTTATCAACATATTTATTACCTTTGCAATAATATTTTTTTATGATTATTTTTACTTTGTATTTTGTTCACAATTGCTATAACTTTTTCTTAAAGTGTTATAATACTATTTACCCAGTTTACACTAAATAGTATTATAACACTATTTTACATATATGTAAACTGTTTACATTATCTATTTTATAATACTATTTTACATATACTCTCACTTGTTTACATTATCAATTTATTTTTTAATATCTAAATATTTTTCTTAAATATTTATAAAATAATAATTAATTAAAATTTTCTGTTACCAATAAAATTATTTACGTTATAATAATATATTATTATGGTTGTTCTTAATTTTCATTACATTTAAAATTTTCATAACTTTTTTAATGTATTATGACAATTCATACTTATTTGACATTAAATGATATTAATTTTACATTTATTCTCACTTGTTTACATTACCAATTGTTTTTTAATTTTTAACTATTTTTCTTATATCTTTACAAAAAAATAAATAGTTAAAATTTTACATTCGCAACTTAATTATTTACATTACAATAATTTCTTTTTTATGATTGTTTTTACCTTTAATTATGTTTAGAATTGTCATTGTTTTTTCTTAGTACGTTATGAAATTTTTTACTCATTTTGCGTCAAATTATATTAATTTTACATTTTTTCACTGTTTTACATTACCTATTTATTTTTCAACTTTTAGTTATATTTCTTATATATTTAAAAAATAATAATTAATTAAAATTTTAAATTGCCAACATAATTACTTATATTACAATAATATATTCTTATAGTTGTTCTTAACTTTTAGTATGTTTATAATTGTTATAACTCTTTCTTAGTGTTTTATGACACTTTTGATCCATTTTACGTTAAACAATACTAATTTTATGTTTATTCTCACTTGTTTAAATTACTATTTTATTTTTTAATTTTTAGCTATTTTCCTTATATATATATATACAAAAATAACAATTAATTAAAATTTTACATTACCATTATAATTATTTATATTATAACAATATATTTTTATGACTATTCTTACTTTTCATTACATTTAGAATTACCGTAACTCATTCTTAGTATTTTACAATACTTCTTACCAATTTCATACCAAATGATACTAATTTTAAGTTTCTTACTTGTTTACGTTATAAAATTATTTTTTAATTTTTAGTTATTTTTCTTATAAATTTATAGGAATAATAATTAATTAAAATTTAAAGTTGTTAACATAATTATTTACTTTACAATAATATCTTCTTATGGTTGTTTATTTTGCATTACGTTTAACATTATCATAACTCTTAATATGTTTTGACATTTTTTACCTGTTTTAGGCAAAATGATATTAATTTTACATTTGTTCTCACTTGTTTACTTTATCAATTTATTTTTTTAATTTCTATCTATTTTCTTTAAATATTTACATAACAATAATTAATTAAAGTTTTATGTTATCAATCTAATCATTTACGTTACAATAATTTATTCTTATGGCTGTTATTACTTTTTATTATATTTAGAATTACCATAACATTTTTTAGTATATTACAACAATTTATAACCATTTTACACATAATGATATTAATTTTACATTTCTTCTCATTTGTTTATGTTCCCAATATGTCTTTTAACCTATTTTTCTTATATGTTTAAAAAAAATTAAAATTTTATGTTGTTAACTTAATAATTTATGTTAAAATAATATATTTTTATAATTGTTCTTAATTTTAATTATGTTTAGAAATGTAATAACTCTTTTTTAGTGTGTTACAATACTTTTTTTAGTTTAACACAAAATGATACTCATTTTACATTATCGATTATTTTTCAGTTTTTAGCTACTTTCTTTGTATATTATAAAAAATAATAATTAGTTAAAATTTTACATTGTCAACCTAATTATTTATATTATAATAATATTTTTTATGATTATTCTTACCTTTTATTATGTTTAGAATTATTATAACTTTTTCATAGTGTGTTACGATTCATTTTACTTATTTTATTCTAAATTATACTAATTTTACATTTTTCACACTTGTTTATGTTACCAATTTATTTTTTAATTTATAGCTATTATATATATATATATATACAAAAACAATAATCAATTAAAAATTTACATTCCCATTATAATTGTTTATGTTACATTAATATATTTTACATTTGTTCTTACTTTCAATATGTTTAGAATTATTATTGTTCTTTCTTAGTATATTATGATACTTCTTACATATTTTCCACAAAATAATACAGTTGTTACATTTCTTCTTAGCTATTCACATTATCTATTTTTTAATTAGATATTTCCCTTATATATTTATCTAAATAATAATTAATTAAAATTTTATGTTGCTATCTTAATTATTTATATTATAATAATATATTTTTAAGGTTATTCTTATATTTCATTAAGTTTTGAATTATTATAGTTATTGTTTAGGTGTTATGATATTTCTAATATATTTTACACTAATAACACAAATCTTACAATTCCTCTAACATGCTTACATTAATAAATTTTTTATTAATTTTTTTTAAAAAATATAATTTCTTTTATGTTAAGTTTTATCCTTGAATGTATTTTTAACTATTTCTTATACATTTATAAGAAAAATAATTATTTTAAATTTTACATTATTAACTTAATTATTTACGTAAAAATAATTCTCTTAACATTTTTTTACATTTAATTATGTTAAAATTTTCATAACTCGTTTTTAAGTGTGTTATGATACTTCTATCTCATTTTACATAAATTAATATAAATTTTATTATTTCTCTCATTTGATTATGTTAATAATTTTTTAGTTTTATTTAAAATATAAATTCTTTGAAGTTAATTTTTTCTTTGAAAGAATTTTTATGTTAATATTTTTAAATTTCTTTGTAATTATTTTTATAATATTTTTTCACTATTTTAAAAAATACCAATTACATTAAAATTTTTTAAAATGAATATTTTTAATAATATTTTTTTATTTTAGGGTTTTTTTAATAAACATATAATAAAATGAAAAATAAAAAACAATTACATAAAGTGAATATTATTTAAATTATATATAAAATTTTATAAATTTTGTTTTGTATTCTCATTACTAGATAAGCAAGTTTTATATTTCTTTACTTTAAAATTTAATCAATGAATGAGATTTAATTATATAAATCTAATAACTATTATTTGTTGACTTTATTGTAAGGTTAAAAACTCAAACTTATTATAGAAGTCCCTGTGTGTGTGTGAGTGTATATACATACTGTAATTTCTTTGAGCTCAAAATCATACATTCCTAGTTTTAAGAGATTAGTCTCGAAAACATAGTACACTGAAATAGAAAACAATAAATATATATAATTAATTAAATTTTTTAAAAAATTAGTATTAAGGTACTTACCAAAAGCTCTGGTTTTGTTAAGATTATTATATAAGATTACTTTCAGCAATTCTATTTTACCTTGAATCCTTGACAGCATATTTTCTTACTTTATGTAATATGAAAAAAGTTAATTATAAAAGACAAAAAAATTGAAAGAAATTAAATTAGTGTAAATGCTCGAAGCATTTAATTTAAATGATGATTACATGTATTTTCTACATAAAAATAAGTATGAATATGTCGTTTTTCTAGTTAAAAAAGAGCTTTAATTTTACAAATTTAATTTCAAGAGTTAAAACATAATTTTGATTCGTCATTTAATTACAACCTCAAAATCTTAATTCATAATATATAGTTGAATTTTATATTAAACATTTTAATTGAATAAATTTATTTTTAATGTGTAAGTTTTATTTTTTATTCTTAAACCAAAATAGTTGAAATTAAAAATATTATTTTTATTTAAATTAATTATAAATTAAACTTTGATCTAAAGTAAAAAATATATATACAAAACATACATAGATGTAATTATAATTTTCTTTACCAGTCATTGTAATTTTGAATGGAATACATTAAAATTTCATAATAATTCTCATAATAAAAATTATACTAAAAATATTGAATCAAAAGAAGAAGGATAAGGAAATTAAAATAAATAGACATTTTATATTAAATTTATCGAAGCGCATGGGGACTAATCCCATAAGTATATTACATTAATTAAGATTTTGTTTAGTATTATTATTGAAAGTAATTTTTGAATTAAAAACTGTTTTTATCCAAACATAATGTTAAATAATAAAAAAGTTTTTGAGTGGAAAGGATTTTAGGATGAAATTCATTATATTATCTTATATTTTAAATATTATTTTTATTTTATGTATATATTTTAAAATATTTTAATTACTCAAAATAATTTTTAACAGTAATATTAATATATAAAATTTTTAATCACATTTTTATCACACTTTTTAAATACATGTTATCTAATCCTAATTTTTTCAACAAGAAAAACAATATTAAACTAACCGTAAATCTATAAGTTACTTGAAAATGACAAATTTACAAATTTCTTTTTTTTTTTTCATCATTTGAGTTTTAGTACTGTATGTTTTATATATTTTCCATTGAACAATTAAATCTATAATTTCTGTTTAACAAGTTTGCCACGCATATACGAATGATAGATTTGACAGGCAGTTATAAGGGAATCTCATTCACGATATCGGCAGACCAATTCGCAATATTGCTCATCACTATTCCAATTTTGATTCTTTCTCTATGGCTCAATCTGCTATCAAATCCCAAACTGAAAATTGACAGAAAACAGATTGTCAAGTTCATTAATTGACAATCAGAATAGAAATAAAAATCAAGCGATTACAATCATTTTGATCAAATGTTAATTAAATTAAGACAGATAACTAATGCAACTCTGTTCCTTACAAATGAAATTAATACAAGGGTAATTAAATATTCCCACAAAGTAAAAGATATCAGTGGATTTTCTTTCCAGATTGATAAGAAAACTACCTAATTCAGTGAGATTGAAGGAAAAAAGAAAAATTAAGAAGAAGAAAAACTGATATTGATTGAGGTTAAGCCACAATTTTACAAACTAAGACAATCCAATCTTTCTCTGCCTTGTTTGGATTTCTCGAAGAAGAAAACAGTGTGCTTAGGACCCCAACAATAAAACCAAAAGATTATAATCGAGTTAAATGAAACATTGATATAAGGATCACATGACATTTTTGGATTAATCCAACAAGCATATTGCATCAATTTGTCTACAAGATACCTAAAATGGAGAAATCTATAATTTTTTTTGGTATCATTTACTTATTATAATAATTTGATGTTCGTTTATTAGTTTTGAATTCAATAAATTTTATAAGGAAAGATACAATACCATTTAAACCTATTTATTTTTATTATTATCAAAATGATATTTTCATTAAACTAGTTTTATTTTTATGGTGGAACTGAAGAATGGTTAAAAAACTAGTTCTCTTTGATGATCTTATCTCAACTTAAGCTTACTGTTATTATTTTGTGTAAGTCAAACATGACATGATTTTACACTTTTTCACTGTTTGACAGCAGTTTTGATGTCAATTTTACTAGCCTAAACTTATTGATTATATAATTTTACTTAGTGCAGTAGTTGGGTACAAATAATTAAGTGAAGGAAATCTTCCTCCATGTAGCTTAGGTTTTCAACACTAATATATTGTAATTTGGGCAAGAAAGAAAATTAAAGATTTATTATAATTAATTATGTTTAGGAATCTGACTATTCCTAAAAGCCTTGCACATTCCTAAAAGAAATTAAAGTTTTACCATGCTGATGCATATTCATTTCACTGTATTGGTTTTTTAATTTCAATAATGAAATGTGACAGTTATGTATCATTTTCAATATTTAAAAATCCATTCAAATTAAGTTAATTTTAGTATAAGTGAGTGAAAATTTTAATTAAATAAAGATTCTTCCATATAATTTATTTTATTGCATATGTGATTAAACATTTCGAGTAAAAGTAAAGACTATTTAATAGTAAAAAATAATCTAAATTTAATTTACTACAATTTTATTGTTGTTTTAACTGCGTCAGAATTGTAATAAACTTTTCGCTATGCTAATTTTTTCCATTGAACTAGTTTTATATTTTATGTAAGTAACACGAGATATAGGCCTTGATATATATATATATATATATATATTTATATATAGAAATAAAGTTCTTGAGCACAAAGCTTGACAACCTCAAATCTCCATATAAAGTCAATAAAGATTTTGCCTATATATATATTGTTTTAAATCACAATGCTAATTTATATTAGGTAGTAAGCTATTGACATCCATAAATCGTATGATGCAAGGAACCCTCTCTTGTATATACTTTCATAACTCAAAATAAAGTATTTGCAGTAGATTTAATTAGGAAATAATAAAATAGGCGTTTCTCCATCCCATTAAAAAACATCATTCTAATTAAAATTAAAAAGATAAGCTATACTTGGTTAGCAATCGATGAGTCATTATACCATTTTTTTAGCTATTGTGAGTCAGTACTTTACAAACCAAATATATATATATATATATATATATATATATATATAGATATTCATAATTGGAGGAGCAATACTAGCAGAAAAATTATCTTGGCTAAAACCACTCAACATCAACTCTATAAATTAATCACATATCTATGCAGCAACTTCCAAAGCTTTTGCTGCATGCATGCCCCTAACGCCTCAACTGTTATACACATATTATAATTATAGGTGTGAATGCATGGTTACATATATAATATATAATAGCCTTTTCTAACCAAGTATATATAAAAAAATTTTAAAACTATTGTATTTTGCTTGCAAGGGTTTTCCAATTTTTCTTTTTGTTCTTAATTAGCATAATTAAAATAAAATTTATCTTGTAAAAATAGACAGGTGGTGGTGCAAGTGGAGACCACTGTACATGCTCATATCCATTCTTAGATTCCAAATAATGAATGTTTAGACAATTATGATAATAATTTAGGATTCTGCTTTGAAAACATCGTGTGTTTGATAAATTCAGGATTGTTGGTCCATTGAGATTGTTGAATAAAGGGACAAATTTGGAGAAGATTTTCAAAAGTGATACAACACATAATCTTTACAAGTGTTCATTCACAAATCTGTTCGTAGTCAATAAAGATTCTCCATTGAGAGTATTTATGTTCGAAATGAAAAATAGTCATCTTTTTTTTACCCTTTCAAAAAAAATCCATTGTTACCCATTTGAGTAGATTAAAAATTTCTTTTGAGGAACCCTAACCAAGGATTACCTCCACACTAAGGGGCAAAGTTGAGATGTTTGTGATTTCAAGGGCAAAGCCCTTCTGTGTTCAAATTTTCATGAAAAATGAAAAAAAAAACAAAAGAAACAAAAAAAAAAACAAGAAATTGATAGGACAAAATGCCAATGTGTTCCACCCAAAGGAAAAAAAAAACAAAAAAAAAAAGAAATTGATGGGGCAAAATAATAATGTGCTGCACACAAAAAAATGCAAAAATGAAAAAAAAAGAAATTGATGGGACAAAATGTCAAAATGCCCCACATGAAAAAATGATCATTGATTTGATTACTCTTCAAATATAATTTGGGTTTATTTTATCCCTTTCTTTGACACCTTTTACCCTAGCCTATATTATGTCCCTTAAAAGTCTATTTTGATTGAATGTGATACTTGATTTGGAGAATCATGAATTGAATTAGGGTAGGTTTGCCATTGGATGGTATGAAGCTTTGATCAAAGTGTCATTGATGAATAAAAAGGGAAAGAAAAATGGAAAATTGAGAAAAATGTGCGAAAAAAAAAAAAGCAAAAAGGGGAAAAAAAGAAAAAAGCAAAAAAAAAAAAAAAGGAAAAAACACAAAGAAGGACTTAAATTAAAAATCCAAAAGGACAGTTTAAGAAAAAATGAGAACTTGGAAACACAGCTCCATATAAGGGTCCTTGAAAAGAGGATGATGATTAGCTCAAAGATTGAAGATATTAATAGAATGTGTTTTTTAAGGATGATCCTAAGTTTGAGTTCAAAATTATCTGAGCAAATATTATTTTAGATGTTAATGTCCTATTTGAATGAATTACAGCATTTTGCCTTTGTTCACCCTTGAGTTATTCTTGACCCTACCTTTTGTTCTTTCAATAATAAGGATCCATTTTTCTTACGCTTCACCAAATGAACATTCCTTAAATGAACTAAAGAAATGTATCATGTCTGTCACTTATTTGAATGATGGTAAATAAATGAATGACATTTTTCATAAAATAATTTTTCATTTTTAAAAGAAATCCAAGATGAGATAAATGAGAAAAGCATGAGAAAATGATTTACAATAGGGTAAACAAGGTGACCCAATAATGAATTTGATGATAGATTGATTGGCACGACTTATAAGCTGTAACCAGATGAAAAGAATGATAAGGATCAGTCAATAAAATCTGCTCTAAGACTATTAATACTGAGAAGTTAAGAAAGACTGAAGGAGTCTTAAAAACTTTATTACCATAATTGAAATTTCATGACATCAGCACTACATACATTACATTTGCATCTCAAATAAAGCATGCACTTTCATTACTCTATCATCACTCATCCAATCTTGGCCCAGTCTAGATAATTTTTTATGACTCATCTTGGTCATTTATTTTCGACCTCAACTTGATCCTGGTCGTTTTATTTTTTGACTCGTGATTTTGTTTTGGGCACTCGATCTTGGCTTAGTCCAGATCATTTTTTATGACTCGTGGTTTTATCCCGGTCATTTATTTTCGACCTCACTTGGTCCTAGTCACTTTATTTTTTGACTCGTGGTTTTGTCTCGATTATTTATTTTCGACCTTGACTAGGTCCTGATCGCTTTATTTTTTGACTTGTGGTTTCATCCTAGGCACTCAATCTTGGCTTAGTCTAGATCATTTCTTATGACTTGTGATTTCATCTCGGTCATTTATTTTCGACCTTGACTCGGTCTTGGTTGTTTCATTTTTTGACTTGTGATTTCATCCCAGGCATCCAATCTTAGCTCAGTCTAGATCATTTCTTATGACTCATGGTTTTGTCCTAATCATTTATTTTTTTACCTCAACTCGATCCTGGTCGTTTTATTTTTTGACTCGTGGTTTCTTCTCATCACTTAATCTTGGCTCAATCTAGATCATTTCTTATGACTTATGGTTTCATCCCAATTTTTTTTTACCTCGACTCGATCCTAATCGTTTCATTTTTTTTACTTACGACAATGTCCTGGTCATTCATCTTTGACCTTGACTTGGTCTTGGTTACTTTTAGACTCACGGCATTATTTAGTCATTCAATCTCAGCTCAGGTCAGATCATTTTTTGATTCATGTTTCCATCTTGGTCAATCATCTTTGACCTCGACTCAGTCTTAATCACTTTATCTTTTCAACTCATGATTTTATCCTAGTCATTCGATCTCGATTCTATCTAGATCATTTCTTGACTTGCAATTCTATCTCGATCAATCATCTTCAACCTCGACTTGGTCTTGATCACTTTATTTTTAAACTCGCAACATCGTCCCAATCATTCAATTTGGACTCAGGTTAAATCATTTCCTGACTAGCGATTTCATATCGATCAATCATTTTCAACCTCGACTCGATCCTAGTCATTTTATCTTTTTGACTCATAGTTTCATCTTGATCTTTCGATCTTAGTTCCATCTATATCATTTTTGACCTGCGATATCATTCCAGTTATCCACTTTTGACCTTAACTTGGTTTTTATCGCTTTATTTTTAGACTCGTGTCATCGTCCCAGTCATTCGATCTTTGCTCAAGTTAGATCATTTCTTAACTTGTGGTTTCATCACGGTCATTTGATATCAGTTTTGTCCAGATCATTTCCTAACTCATAGTTTCATCTAGGTCAACCCTCTTTGACCTCGACTCGATCTTGATCGTTTTATTTTTTTGACTCATGATTTTATCTCAACCATTCGATCTCGGTTACATCCAGATCATTTTCTTGACTTACAACTCAATCCCAATCATTTCTGTTTATTGAGTTGACTCTTGCAACAAAGTGGGTGTCTAAGTTTTTGCATCAACATTATCGAACAAAAATATGTAAAAACGAACTGCTGTAGACACCCATATCTGTCTGGGGTCAATTGGACCATGTTTTATTATATTTTATTATAGTATTATTATTACTATATTATAGTATCATTATCGTATTATTATTATTAGTACATTATATGGTATTATATCATTACTACTATTACTAGTTTTTTTTATTTTCTTTTTTTCTCTTAACTATTGGTGATCAAGGAAACCAATTGAATTCAAGTCTTTTGGTCAATGGATTTTAAATCAAAACCCAAATCAAAGGCTTTCATTTCACTAAAATCTAGCTAGGAATTATGCTCGAACAGAAGTAATCCAAACTTGAACCTTAGGATTGATTCTGTCTGTTCAAAAAAATTGTTTCCAAGACACCTATAAATTCAATAATCCTCAGAATATGAATAGGGCAAGGATTTTAGAGGGGACACGTTTAATTTGGATAGGTTGAACTGGGCAATACTAGGTTTCTAGGATTCTAAGTTTTGGGATTCTAGGATCGATTTGAAGTTTCTAGGTGTTATTTGAAGATTTTGAGATTAGATTTAGATTTTTGAGATTGGGTTTGGGTTCAGGAAGGATTTTTGAAAGAATATGGAGAATCTAGGAATTTTCTGAGATTTTTCTGAAAAATCTAGGTTTGAATGAATTTTTTTATGAATTTTTTTATGAATTTTTTGGTGGGGTATGAGTTTTTTGATGAGTTTTCCAACGAAATATGAATTTTTCGATGGGATTTTCTAGAAATCGACAAGAATTTTTCAGTTTTCGATTGAATTTTGATTAGGTTTTATAAAGAAGAAAGAACGTTTGAGGGTCTAGAGAGAGAACAGACATATGGGATAAAAACGCTAAAGGATCGCTTTTATATTGCTTCAAAACGATAGCATTTTGGCAGCCCAAGATCTGCGCTTTGACTCACTGACTTGCATGTCGACCCACGTGTTGACCTAACCCGATCAAAAAGTTTCCCTTTTCTTTTTTATTTTATGTTTTGTTTTTTATTTATTTTCATATTTTAAGTTTTGTTTTATTTTCATTTTTTTGGTTTTTATTTATGTACTTTATTTAGTAATTCAATTTTTATTATTAAAAAAAAGAGAGAAAAAAATGTCTTATCTTGCTAGAAAAACGCAAATGACAAAAAAAAACAAAAAAAAAATTTTCAAATAAGTTTTCAAAAAAAATATTTATAAAAACAAAAAAATCCTTTCAGTAAATAACAAAAAAATCTTTACAAAATAAATTCATGAAATTTACCAAACTATTAGAAAATTTTCATGGATTTAAGTTTTTAAAATAGATCCACCAAACTATTGGGAAATTTCATAAATATTTTTTTAAAAAAATAATAAAAATATAAAAAAATATAATAATTTTATTCTCTAAACTATTGGAGGATTAATTCCTAGATTAAGTTTTACCAAACTATTGGTAGACTTAATGAATTTTCTAAAATAAGATTTTTGTAAATATTTTTTTGTAATAAAATCTCACCAAACTATTGAGAGATTTGCTTTAAAGTAAGTCCTACCAAACTATTAGGGAACTTTACTAATTTTTTTGAAATAAAAATAAATTAATAAATTCGATGATGGAGCCTCTTTAGAATAAGACACTAGTCCCTATGAATACTTCTAAGGTGAGAGAATTATCTAAGATTACTATCAAACTATTGAGACAATTTTAAAATTAATTTTCAATATTTAACATTTTGGTAAAAGCATAAACATTTTTTAAGGCTTGGATAATTTGGAATCAAACTAATACTATCTTTGGAAAGGCGTTGTGAGGGTGCTATAACCTTCCTCACACATAATCGTACTCCCAAACCTAAACTCTGATTTCGTAGATCAGATTTGATCAGGTGGCCAATCACACCTTAACAAAAAAGATTGGTGGCAACTCCTCTTATCCATATCTAACGGTAGGTCCACGGATCTATACGTTATGACAACCAACTTAATTATTACGTTTTATTAATATTTTTGTACAATTATTCTTATATTCCAAAAAGTTTAGAATTGTCACAATTCTTTTTTATATGTGTTATGACACTTCTTACATATTTTATGTCAAATGATATGAATTTTACACTTTTTCTCACTTGTTCAAGTTGCTTATTTGCTTTCTAAATGTTATCTATTTTTTATATATTTACAAAAATAATAATGAATTAAAATTTTATGTTACTTATTTATGTTATAATTATATCTTCTTACAATTGTTCGTACATTCCATTACCTTTAGAATTGTTATACCTATTTCTTAGTTTATGTTACAACACTTTTTACTCATTTTAAGTCAAATGATATGAATTTTTACAGTTCTTCTCACTTGTTTACATTATTTATTTGTTTTTCAATTTTTAGGTATTTTGTATATATATATATAAAGAAAACAATAATTAATTAAAATTTTATATCACCTACTTAATTATTTAAGTTACAATAATATTTTTTTACTATTGTTCTTACTTTTAATTATGTTTAAAATTGTTATAAACTTTTCGTAGCATGTTACAACATTTTTTACCCATTTTACGGCAAATGATATGAATTTTATGTTTTCATCACTTATTTATGTTACCTATTTGTTGTTAATTTTTTGTTATTTTCTTATATATTTATAAAAACAATAATCAATTAAAAGTTTACGTTATCAACTTAATTATTTATGTTATAATAATATTTTCTAACAATTGTTCTAACCTTTCATTACATTTAGAATTGTCATAACTCTTTTTCTTATTTTATGCCAAATGATACAAATTTTATGTTTTTCTTTTTTTTTTAGTTATGTATTAGCTTTAATTATTAGATATTTTTCTTATATATTTTAAAAATAATAATTAATTAAAATTTTACGTTATCTACTTAAATATTTACCTGAAAATGGAAGAAAATCCCTGATAATGCATTTTTTCGAGGATCATACTTTCTCCCAAGATCTATGATTCGGCTAATCAAATTAAAGCTTCACCATGCTGATACATGTTCATTTCATTGAATTGGCCTTTTAATTTCAATAACGAAATGTGATAGTTATGTATCATTTTCAATACTAAAATATCCATTAAAATTAAGTTAATTTTAGTATAAGTGGGTGAAAATTTTAATTAAATAAAGATTCTTCCATGTAATTAATTTTATTATGTGACCGAACATTTCAAGTAAAAGTAAAGACTGTTTAATAGTAAAAAATAATGTAAATTTGATTTACTATAGTTTTATTGTTGCTTTAACTGTGTTAGAATTCTAATAAACTTTTTGTTCCATTGAACTAGTTTTATATTTTATGCAAGTAACACGAGCTATAGGCCTTGACATATATATATATATATATATATATAGAAATAAAGTTTTTGAGCACAAAGCTTGACAACCCAAATCTCCATATAAAGTCAATAAAGATTTTACCTATATATTTATATATTGTTTTAAATCACAACTGTAAACTATATTAAGTAGTAAGCTATTGACATCCATAAATCGTACGATGCAAGGAAGCCTTCTGTTGCATATACTTTCATAACTCAAAATAAATTATTAGCAGTAGATTTAATTAGGTAATAATGAAATGGACGTTTCTCCATCCTGTTAAAAAGCATCATTCTAATTAAAATTAAAAAGATAAACTATACTTGGTTAGCAATCGATGAGTCATTATACCATGTCTTTGACTATTGTGATTCAGTACTTTACAAACCAAATATATATATATATATATATATTTTCATAATTGGAGGAGCAATAGGAGCAGAAAAATTATCTTGGCTAAAACCGCTCAACATCAACTCTACAAATTAATCCCATATATGTGCAGCAACTTCCAAAGCTTTTGCCGTATGCATGCCCCTAACGCCTCAACTGTTATGAATATATCAGTAGCCATGAATTTTTTTCATTGGACTTAAATCAAGTACATGTACAACTTATAATTATAGGCGTGAATGCATGGTTACGTATATAATATATAATAGCTTTTTGTAACCAAGTATATATAAAAAATTTTAAAACTGTTGTATTTTGCTTGCAAGGGTTTTCCATTTTTTTTTTTTTTGTTCTTAATTAGCATCAATTAAAATAAAATTTATCTTGTAAAAATAGACAGGCGGTGGTGCTGCTGGAGACCACCTTACATGCTCATACTTGTATGCCAAATTTGATTCTTGCTGTTTGTGTGTAAACCAATCGTTTTAAAGCAGATCAATAAAGATTTTATTGATATAAAATTAAACTTAAAAACATAACACAGATAATTATAAATTAATCTCTGCAATAGAAGTGGCAAATCACACGTGTAAAGCAACATTGATATCACCTTGATTCCTTGTTTGTCGACACAAACTATGATTTCTGACAATAGATAATTACCATTTGGTTTCTTCACACAGCGAACGAGTGGAGTGACATTTCCAACTTTTCCGCTTACCGCATTGATGATATCACCTCTAGGAGCAAAACCTCCCACTGGAATTGCAGCTTTGATACCCAAATCAAGGTCTACAGTACTCTTCATCAATTCAATGGCAGTGGAATAATAAGGCTGTGGTGGCTTGGTTTGGCAAGAACCGTGTTGCTTCCACTCGTGTACCCAAAAATTTTCATCGCTATCAAAGTCACCAATGGCAGGCCAAAGTCTGCCCATGTCATTCATTAATTGCGGGGGAAAATATTTGAACTACAAAATGACATTTTGTATATTAATAACCACAATTGCAAATATAGACAAATAATTAAGGTTAAAATAAAATGAAAATCGAAACAAATGGCAAACCAAAGGTTGTGGTTTAGCGACATTATTCGGGCACAGTGTAGGAGTCAATCCAGAACTATTAGCTGGCCAAAGGCCATGCATCACTAATCTCTGTGGAAGCACTGTCAGACGACAAGGATTACCAGAACAGTAGCCATTTGGCCAGGTTTGAACCAGCTAGTGGTGGTCGTAGTTGCTCTGTGCGAGAGCAACAGAGCAAAGAGCTAGGAGGGGAAGGAGGAAGAAAAGCTTGAAAGCATTCATTTCTCTTTTGATTTTTGTTTTCTTTTCAAGTTATTTCAAGTTGTGATGAAACTCTCTCAGGCTAATGTATTTATAGTCTTTTGGTTTTAGTGTTGGGGTCACAAGCACACTGTTTTCTTCGTGAAATCCAGACGAAGCAGGCAAAGGTTGGGTTGTTTTTGTTTGTAAAATTGTGGCTTAACCTCAATTAATATCTGACTTTCTTCTTGATTTTTCCTTTTTCATTCAAGGTCACAGAATTAAGTATCTTTCTTATTAATTTGAAAAGAGAAATCCGCAGACATCTTTTACATTTTGGGAATATTTCATTATCCTTGTATTATTTTCATTTACAAGGAACTGAGTTGGAATGGTTATCTGTCTTAATCTAATTAAGTTTTGATAAAATTGATTGTAATAACTTGGTTTTTATTGCTTTTCTGATAGTCAATTAATAAGCTTCACAATCCGTTTTCTGTCAATTTTAAGTTTGGGATTTGTTAGCAGATTCAGATATAAAGAATCAGAGTTGGAATCGCGATGAGCAATGGGATTGGTCTACATATATATTAACTGAGATTCTGTTGAAATTACCTGTCAAATCTATCAAGTCTAGCAAAACTTGTTCAATAAAAATTATAGATTTAATTGTTCAATGTAAAATATATATAACATGATGTACTAAAACTCAAATGATGCAAATATATATATATATATAATTTTCCTTTTTTCAAGTATCTTAATACTATATTTTTAAATTTAATTAATTAATTAATTATATATATATATATTTGTTGCTTTCTGTTTCAGTGTACTATATTTTAGAGACCAATCTCTTGAAATCCTGAATGGATGGTTTTGAGCTCAAAAAAAAATTTTATATATATATACCTTTCTTCTTCGGTGTGTACTCATCACCAGAAGCTGGCTCTGAAGTTTCTCATGATATGAAAAGAAAAGGAATGCAGCTGCAAGAGATGTCCTTTCTGGAAAGTTTGAAAACTTTACACACCCAGTGGCAAGTATTCTGGTTTTGCATTCTCATTTTGCTACCATGCTGTTATATTGTGACGTACATGGATTCTTGATATAATTTAAAACTTTCATCTGTCATTAAATTTTTAGATAAGATCATTTTAAATACAACACGAAATCGATAAAAATATTTATATAAAAGCGATAAGGTACATGCAAAAGAATCGATTATTTTGTAATTTAGAACATTCAACACTGCAATTGGACACTAAAATTTATCCCCCTGCATAGACTAATAGCACCTATGATCAAATTTGTTAATGCTTGTATTCAGAACAATCTACTTTCACCGAAACGTCAGAAAATAGTTTTTCCTTACAAAAATCTGTGCGTACCACCCATCATCCAAGAGGTTCTGTAGCCCAAGCACATGAAAATTTTGAGACAAAAATACATCCTGTTTCAACGGAATAACTGAAGAACCAAATGTAGTTTCAAAAGTAAAGGCTTATAAGTCAGAACGTGCTCTTTTACTAACCATGCATAAACATGTCCTTACAATAATTTGAGAAAATTGAAAATGTTGTATAAATCTAAACAAAGGAAGATGTAGATAGATGGCAAGGAAGGCTAGACCTTAAGCCCTTTGGCAATGGAACAAAAAACAATATTACAACAATAATTAATAAAAATTTCAGTATTCATCTTAATAATTTTTTGTTTTTTAGTTTTAAAATATCAATTATTTTATGTTGTCCTTTTAGTCTTAAAATTATTTTTTTAGTTATTTATTTTATATATTTTACAATTTTATTTGTATGATTTTTCATTCTAATCTTAGAAATTTATTAACATAAAACAAAAAAATTAAAGCTACCATTGTACCATTTAAATTATATGATTTTCTATAGGTACTTTGATTGCAAATTTCAATGTCTTTTTATAAAAATAAAAATAAAAAGCATATTTGAAATGACACTTGATTAAGATGTGATATTTTTTATTATTACACAAATATTTTTACTACGTAAAAAATAAAATTACTATACAAATATTTACGTTAATAAATTGTTAAAACTAAAAATGATATAATGATAGCATTCAAATTTGAGAAAAATTTTATTGTTCCTCTTACTTGTTTATTTTAATAAATTTTTATTATTTATTTCTCATATTTTTATGTATTTATAAAATATAATAATTAATTAAAGTTTTACGTTATTGACTTAATTATTTATATAATAATAATATTTTCTAGCAGTTGTTTTTCTCTTCTAGTACATTTAAAATTATCATAGTTTTTTCTTATTATGTTAAGAGACTTTTTAAATATTTTACACCAATGATATGGAATTTACGTTTTCTCTCCCATGTTTAAGTTACAAAAACTTTTTATTATTATTTATTAAATTTTTTTAAATAGTTATATAAATATTAATTAATTAAAATTTTATATTATCAACTTAATTATTTATGCTATATTAATATTTTTGTACAATTATTCTTATATTCCAATAAGTTTAGAATTGTCATAATTGTTTTTTAATGTGTTATGATACTCCTTACCCATTTTATGCTAAATGATACAAATTTTATACTTCTTCTCACTTATTCAAGTTACTTATTTGTTTTTCAAATTTTATCTATTTTTCTTATATATTTACAAAAATAATAATTAATTAAAATTTTATGTTACTTATTTACATCGTAATTATATCTTCTTGCAATTATTCTTACATTCCATTATATTTAGAATTGTTATATCTATTTCTTAGTTTGTGTTATGATACTTTTTACACATTTTACGTCAAATGGTATGAATTTTATAATTCTTCTTACTTGTTTATATTACTTTTTTGTTTTTCAATTTTTAGCTATTGTGCTTATATATTAACAAAACAATAATTAATTAAAATTTTACATTACCTACTTAATTATTTACGTTACAATAATATTTTCTTATAATTGTTCTTACTTTCATTTACATTTGGAGTTGTTATAACTTTTTCATAATATGTTACAACACATTTTACCCATTTTATGGAAAATGATATGAATTTTATGTTTTCATCACTTATTTATGTTATCTATTTGTTTTTTAATTGTTAGTTATTTTCTTATATATTTATAAAAATAATAATCAATTAAAAGCTTACGTTATTTACTTAATTATTTATGTTATAATAATATTTTGTAACAATTGTTGTAACTTTCTATTATATTTAGAATTATCATAACTTTTTTCTTATTTTATGTCAAATGGTACAAATTTTATGTTTTTCTTATTTTTTTAGTTACCTTTTTGCTTTAATTATTAGATATTTTTCTTATATATTTTAAAAATAATAATTAATTAAAATTTTACGTTGTCTACTTAAATATTTATGTTATAATAATATATTTTTATGATTGCTCTTATCATCCGCTACGTTTAGAATTATCATAATTTTTTCTTAGTGTATTATTATACTTCTTACCCATTTTACATTATCTACTAATTTTACATTTTTTCTCACTTGTTTACATTACCAATTTTTTAAAATTTCTATCATTTTCCTTATATATATACAATAATAATAATTAATTAAAATTTTACATTGTCATCATAATTATTTATGTTTCAATAATATAGTTTTACTGTTATTCTTACTTTTATCAAATTTAGAATTGTTATAACTTTTTTTTAGTGTGTTACAACACTTTTAACCCATTTTATTTCAAATGATATTAATTTTACATTACTTCTCATTTATTTATTTATCATTTTTTTTTAATTTTAGCTATTTTTCTTTTATATTTATAGGAATAATAAATAATTAAAATGTTACGTTAGCAACATAATTATTACCTTTGCAATAATGTTTTTTACAATTATTTTTACTTTTCATTATGTTTACAATTGTTATAACTCTTTCTTAATGTGTTATAATACTATTTACCTAATTTACGCTAAATGGTACTAATTTACATTTGTTCTCACTTGTTTACATTATCAATTTATCTTTTAATTTCTAACTATCTTTCTTAAATATTTATAAAATAATAACTAATTAAAATTTTATGTTACCAATATAATTATTTTTGTTATAATAATATATTATTATGGCTGTTTTTAATTTTCATTATGTTTAAAATTTTCATAACTTTTTTAACGCATTACAACAATACTTATTTTACACTAAATGATATTAATTTTATGTTTATTCTCACTATTTATGTTACCAATTATTTTTTAATTTTTAACTATTTTTCTTATATATTTACAAAAAAATAAATAGTTAAAATTTTACATTTGCAACTTAATTATTTACGTTACAATAATTTCTTTTTTATGATTGTTTTTACCTTTAATTATATTTAGAATTGTCATTGTTTTTTCTTAGTATGTTATGGATTTTTTTACTTATTTTACTTTAAATTATATTAATTTTATATTTTTTCATTGCTTTACATTACCTATTTGTTTTTCAATTTTTAGTTATATTTCTTATATATTTAAAAAATAATAATTAATTAAAATTTTAAATTGCCAACATAATTACTTATATTAGAATAATATATTCTTACAGTTGTTCTTAACTTTTATTTTATTTAGAATTGTCATAACTTTTTCTTAGTGTATTATGATACTTCTTATCCACTTTACGTTAAATAGTACTAATTTTATGTTTCTTCTCACTTGTTTAAATTACTATTTTATTTTTTAATTTTTAACTATTTTTCTTTTATATATATACAAAAATGGTAATTAATTAAAATTTTACATTGCCATTATAATTATTTATATTATAATAATATATTTTTATCATTATTCTTACTTTTCATTACATTTAGAATTGCCATAACTCATTCTTAGTATTTAACAATATTTCTTACCAATTTCATGCCAAATGATACTAATTTTTCATTTCTTACTTATTTACGTTATCAATTTATTTTTTAATTTTTAGTTATTTTTCTTATATATTTATAGGAATAATAATTAATTAAAATTTAAAGATGTTAACATGATTATTTACTTTACAATAATATCTTCTTATGGTAGTTTATTTTTCCATTATGTTTAAAATTGTTAATAACTCATAATGTGTTCCAATGCTTCATACCTATTTTAGGCCAAATGATATTAACTTTACATTTGTTCTCACTTGTTTTATCAATTTATTTTTTAATTTCTAACTATTTTCTTTAAATATTTACATAACAATAATTAATTAAAGTTTGATGTTGTCAATATAATTGTTTACGTTACAATAATATATTATTATGACAATTTTTACTTTTCATTATGTTTAGAATTGTCATAATATTTTTATTTTTATTACAACAATTCATAGCCATTTTATACTAAATGATACTAATTTTATATTTCTTCTCACTTGTTTATGTTACCAATATGTCTTTTAATTTTTAGCTATTTTTCTTATATGCTTAAAAAAATAATTAATGAAAATTTTATGTTCGTAACTTAATTATTTACGTTAAAATAATATATTTTTATAATTGTTCTTAACTTTTATACATTTAGAATTGTAATACTATACTTTTTTTAGTTTAACACCATATTGATACTCATTTTACATTATCTATTATTTTTCAAGTTTTAGCTATTTTCTTTATATATTTTAAAAATAATAATTAGTCAAAATTTTACGTTATCAACATAATTATTTACACTATAATAATGTTTTTTTGTGATTGTTCTTACTCACATTATAATAATACTTTAGAGTTGTTATAACTCTTTCTTGTGTGCTATGATACTTTTTACCCATTTTATGCTAAATAACACTAATTTTACGTTTTTCACACTTATTTATGTTACCAATTTATTTTTTAATTTATACCTATTATATATATACAAAAACAATAATCAATTAAAAATTTACGTTCCCATCACAATTATTTACGTTATAACAATATATTTTACGTTTGTTCTTACTTCCAATATGTTTAGAGTTGTTATAGTTTTTTCTTAATATGTTATGATACTTCTTACCTATTTTACACAAAATAATATGATTATTACATTTTTTCTTAGCTATTCACATTATCTCTTTTTTATTTATTAGATATTTTCCTTATATATTTATAGAAATAATAATTGATTAAAATTTTATGTTGCTATCTTAATTATTTATATTATAATAATTTTTTATGGTTATTCTTACATTTCATTAAATTTTAAATTATTATAATTATTGCTTAGGTGTTACGACACTTATAACATATTTTACGTTAATGATACAAATTTTACAATTCCTCTAACATACTTACATGAATAAATTTTTAATTAATTTTTTTAAAAAGGATAATTTCATTTATGTTAATTTTTATCATTGAATGTATTTTAACTATTTTCTTATATATTTATAAGAAAAATAATTAATTTAAATTTAGTTATCAACTTAATTATTTATGTTAAAATAATTCTCTTAACTTTTTTTTACATTTAATTATGTTTAAAATTTTCATAACTCGTTTTTAAGTGTGTTATAATACTTCTATCTCATTTTACATAAATTGATATAAATTTTATTATTTCTCTCATTTGATTATGTTAATAATTTTTTAGTTTTATTTAAAATATAAATTATTTTAAGTTAATTTTTTTCTTTGAAAGAATTTTTATTTTAATATTTTTTAGTTTCTTTATAATTATTTTTATAATATTTTTTAGCTATTTTTGAAACTACCAATTACATTAATTTTTTTTAAATGAATATTTTTAATAATTTTTTTTATTTTAGGGTTTCATAAACATATAATAAAGTGAAAAAAAAATTACATAAATTGAATATTATTTAAATTATATATAAATTTTTATAAATTTTGTTTTGCATTCTCATTACTTGATAAGCAAGCTTTATCTTTCTTTACTTTAAAATTTAATCAATGATTGAGATTTAATTATATAAATCTAATAATTATTATTTGTTGATTTTATTGTAAGGTTAAAAACTTAAACTTACTATAAAAGTCCCCGTGTGTGTCTATATATATACATATATATACATAATTAAGGTACTCACCAAAAGCTGTTGTTTTGTTAAAATTATTATATAAGATTAGTTTCAACAATTCTATTTTACCCTGGATCCATGACAGCATATTTTCTTACTTTATGTAATAAGAAAAAAGTTAATTATAAAAGATAAAAAATTGAAAGAAATTAAATTAGTGTAAATGCCGAAGCATTTAATTTAAAATGATGATTACATGTATTTTTCACATAAAAATAAGTATGAATCTATCGTTTTTCTAGTTAAAAAAGAGCTTTAATTTTACAAATTTAATTTCAAGAGTTAAAACATAATTTTGATTCGTGATTTAATTACAACCTCAAAATCTTAATTCATAATATATAGTTGAATTTTATATTAAATATTTTAATTGAATACATTTATTTTTAATGTGTACATTTTACATTATTTTATTTTTAAATCAAAATGGTTGAAATTAAAAATATTATTTTTATTTATATTAATTATAAATTAAACTTTGATCTAAAGTAAAATATATATATATATACAAAACATACATAAATGTAATTATAATTTTCTTTACCAATCATTGTAATTATGAATGGAATACATTAAAATTTCATAATAATTCTCGTAATAAAAATGATTGTAAAAATATTGAATCAAAAGAAGAAGGATAAGGAAATTAAAATCAATAGACATTTTATATTGAATTTATTGAAGCGCATGGGGACTAATCCAGTAAGTATATTACATTAATTAATATTTTGTTTAGTATTATTGTTGAAAGTAATTTTTGAATTAAAAATTATTTTTGATCAAAACATAATGTTAAATAATAAAAAAATTTTGAGTGGAAAGGTTTTTGGGATGAAATTCATTATATTATCTTATATTTTAAATATTATTTTTATTTTATGTATATATTTTAAAATATTTTAATTACTCATAATAAATTTTAACAATAATATTAATATTTAAAATTTTTAGCCACATTTTTAACACACTTTTTAAATGCATATTTTCCAATCCTAATTTTTTCAACAATAAAAACAATATTAAACTAACCGTAAATCCATAAGTTACTTGAAAATGAGAAATTTATAATTTTTTTTTGCTTCATTTGAGTTTTAGTACTGTATGTTATATATATATATATATATATATATATATTTCCATTGAACAATTAAACCTATAATTTCTATTTAACAAGTTTTTGCCACACACATACGAATGAGAGATTTGACGGGCAATTTCAGGAGAATCTCAATCAAGATATCTGCAGACCAATTCCCAAATTGCTCATCACTGTTCCAATTTTGATTCTTTGTCTATAGCTCAATCTGCTATCAAATCCCAAACTGAAAATTGACAGAAAACAGATTGTCAAGCTCATTAATTGACAGTCAGAATAGCAATAAAAATCAAGCATTACAATCATTTTGATCAAAGGTTAATTAGATTAGGATAGATAACCAATGCAACTCTGTTGGTTACGAAGGAAAGTAATACAAGGGTAATTAAATATTTCCAAAAAGTAAAAGATGTCGGTGGATTTTTCTTTCCAAATTGATAAGAAACAACTTAATTCAGTGAGGTTGAAGGAAAAAAGAAAAATTAAGAAGAAAAATAGATATTGATTGAGGTTAAGCCACAATTTTACAAACAAAGACAATCCAACCTTTCTCTGCCATGTTTGGATTTCACGAGAAGAAAACATTGTCCTTAGAACCACAACAGTAAAACCAAAAGACTATAATCGGATTAAATGAAACATTGATACAAGGATCACATGTCATTTTTGGACTAATCCAACAAGCATATTACATCAATTTATTTACAAGATACCTAAAATGGAGAAATCTATAATTTTTTTTTTTTGTATCATTTACTTGTTATAATAATTAGATGTTCATTCATTAGTTTTGAATTCAATAAATTTTGTTAGAAAAGAAACAATAGCATTTAATCTATTTATTTTTATTATTATCAAAATGATATTTTCAGTAAACTAGTTTTACTTTTATGGTGGAACTGAAGAATGGTAAAAAAAATTAGTTTTCTTTTATGATCTTATCTCAACTGAAGCTTACTATTATTATTTTGTGTAAGTGGCATCATTTTACACTTTTTCACTGTTTGACAGCAGTTTTGATCTCAGTTTTACTGGCCTAATCTTAATGATTAGATAATTTTACTTAATGCAGTAGTTGGGTACAAATAATTAAGTGAAGGAAATGTTCCTACATGTAGCTTAGGTTTTCAACACTAATATATTGCAGTTTGGGCAAGAAAGAAATTAAAGATTTATTTTAATTAAAAGAAATTAAAGATTTATTATAATAAATTATGTTTAGGAATCTGACTATTTCTAAAAGCCTTGCAGATTCTTAAAAAGGCATTTGGTTTAGGAGAATTCAAACATTTTGTCTTGGAATCTTACTGTTGGGTATTTATTTTTAACGTTTAGATTAGGGTAATCTGATTTTAAGAAAAATTGATGAATTTTCAATAGTACCCAAGTCTTGAAATTAAAAACCCACCTCTCCTTGTGGTATTCTAAAATTCTAGAGAGAAGTAACTTTATTTCATAATTTGACCTAATTAAAAAATTACGAAATATCTATTATTATTTTGAAAAGCAAGTTTGAAGATGAATATAATTCAATTATAGGTTTTTGCTGATAAAAAATTTGGTTTATATATGACGTTTGGCATAAAAACACCTTCAATAATTTCTTACAAAAAATTGAATGGTGTTATTAAAAATGTTTCTCATCAAAAACATCTTTAATAATCTCCTTTAATTTTTATGAAGAGATTATTCAAGGCATTTTTGGCCAGAACAACCTGTTCTTCCTAAATACCTTGATTCAAGGCCAAAGAATTTCTTGTCACTACCATATAATATTCATCTTGACTTGGGGATAAATAAAGCATCTATGTTTTTTTTTCTCTCAAATATTTTATAAACTGGACTTTCTAGAGACCCCCAATGACCAATCCTAGTATGAATTCTAAAGATCAAATAAGTTCAACATCGATTCCTTCAGACATGTCACTTGGGCAAATGCGTCAATTTAGAAAACAAAACCCATTCTTTGACATTTCAATCTAACAATAAGGATATAATTACACCCTTCCCATTTAGATTGAAAAAAGAAAAGAAAAAGTAAAGATAAATGGTTTTCTTCACAATATATAGATTTTGAATGCGGTAAAAGTAATTTCTAGAGAAAGAATATAAACAAGTAAAAGACTTTTCATACTTTTTTCATCATACCTAACCTAATTGTCAGGAAGAAATTGTTCTTTTTTACAAAATTGATGTTGATAAATCCATAAATTTACCCAAAAATGCCTTGAATAATCATTTTAAATTTTTTGTAAGGGGTTATTCAAAGCGTCTCTAACTAAAAACGCCTTGAATAATCCTCTAAAAAAATGGGAGAAAATTATTAAAGGTGTTTTTTAACACAAAATGCCTTGAATAACCTCTACTTATTCAAGACATTTTTTGGCAAAAAAACCTTGAATAATCCCTTCCAATTTTTACAAGGGTATTATTCAAGGTGTTTTTCTTGCCAAAAATGCCTTGAATAATCCCCTCTCTTTTTAAGAGAGGATTATTCAAAGCGTTTTTAATCAGAAAACGGCTTGAATAACCCCATTCAATTAATTGAATGAGATTATTTAAATTACCATCATATATGCCAAGAAAAATGTAGTAATTATTAAGGATTTAATATACCTAGATTCCCTCTAACCAATTGAGCCTGAAAATGGAAGAAAATCTCGGATAATGCACTTTTTGGAGTGTAGACACCCAATTTGGTCCAAGCCTGGATCAATTGGGCCTGGTCCAAATTGGTAGGCCCATTTTTATTTTTATTTTGTATCTTGTATTTTTATTTTTTGTATCTTATTTATTTATTTATTATTTATTTATTTATTATTACTATTTATTAATATATTTTTTTATTATTATTTATCTGTTGATATATATATATACTTTATTATTATTTATCTATTATTATTATTATTATTCATCTATTAATATTTTTATCTATTAATATATTATCTATATTTTTTTTTCTTTTCTTTCTTTCTTTTTCTGCTTACTCGATTGGGATTAGGATTAGGAATAACTGAAATTTTGGTGTAAATTTGGGGGTGGCAGAGTTGGGATTGGATTCCAAGATTGAATCCAAATCCCAAAGGGAATTAGGATTTGTTAGAAACTTTTCTGATCAATCCCTATAAATAGGTGCTGGAATAGAACAAAAAAACACATTGATAGAGAGAGAGCGAAAAAAGAGAAAAAAGGCATTCAGAAAGGTCAAAAGCAATTTCAGGATTTTTTAAAAGAATTTTAGGTGAATTTATTTTGGAAATTTTTGAAAAATTTCTAGATTCTGGTTGAATTTTCTGACAAAGTTTGAATTTTTTGATTACTTTTTCTGCACCAATTGAATTTTTCGGCTAGCTACCCAGCTTTTAGTAACTATTTCCAGAAATCGACCAACTTTTCAACGAACTTCTGACGAAAAACCCAGATTCTTGTGACATTTTCTAGAATCTGATGAGATTCAACCTGAGTTCTTCGTTTGTTTAGAGAGAGAAGAGGAGGAAAGGAAGGGAAGAAAGAGAGATGGAATGAGCGGTCTGCTAAAAAATAGAGGTCAGAGCCTTTTATACCTCGTTGAAACGACGTCGTTTTGTGCTTAAGAAAATCCCAGGATCCGTGCGTTCCCATTCGGGCTATCCGACCCGTAGCGCACCCAATCTAACGACCCGCTTCTCCACTTAGGTTCGAGCCTAGTCGAAGCCGAGTCGAGTCGAGCCGAGCCACGTACTCCCAAGCCGCGTCTCTGAGCCGTTTTCTGCCTCAAGTCGAGCTGAGAACCGATCCAAGGTTTTTTTTTCTTTTTTTTCATTTATTTTTCATTTATTTATTTATTATTATTATTATTATTTATTGATTAGATTAGAATTATTTAATACTTTTTATTTTATTTTTATTTTTTTCTTTAAATAAAATTCAAAAAAAATATTTTTAAGAGAAAGTTGAAAATATCAATTTTCCTTGAAAATAAGTTTTCTAGAAAATATTTGAGGAAAAGTTGAAAGTATTAATTTTCCTTGAAAATAAGTTTTCTAAAAAATATTTTTGAGGAAAAGTTAAAAATATCAATTTTCCTTGAAAATAAGTTTTCCTTGAAAATAAGTTTTTTTAAAAAATATTTTTGAGAAAAAGTTAAAAGTATCAATTTTCCTTGAAAATAAGTTTTTTCTAAAAAATATTTTCGAGGAAAAGTTGAAAGTATCAATTTTCTTTAAAAATAATTTTTTAAAAAAGGTTTTTTTCGAGAAAAAGTTGAAAGTATCAATTTTTCTCGAAATTAAAGTTTCAAAAAAACATTTTGGGGAAAAGTTGAAAGTATCAATTTTCCTTATACAAAACAATTTTTAAAGAGAAAAAGACTTATATCTAAAGCTGAATCATTATTTTTTTTTATTTTTTTTCCTTTTTGTTTCTTGAATTTTCTTTAATGTTAAATAATTCGACGATGGAGTCTCTGCAAATTAGACAGTAATTTCCTTGCATACTCTTGAGCTGAGAGAATTTTTCTCAATTTTCTACTAAAAGTATTAAAGTCAATTGAGAATAATTTCCAATAATTAATTACTTGGTAAATTTTTAAGGCTTGTTGGATAACACAAAATTAAGCTGGTACCATCTTTCGATGGGCATTATGAGGGTTTTATAACCTTCCTCACACGTAACCGAACTCCCAAACCTTGTTTTGGTTAGTAGACCTGAACCTATTCTTTTAGAGACCCTTAAGCTCAGGTGTTCTTTGAAAGGATAGATTCCTTATGTGGCCAATTGCACCTAGAAAAAAAAAGATTGGTGGTAACTCCTTCAATCCAATGTCTAGTGATAGATCCTAGATCTAAACGTTATGACAGTTTGGCGACTCCGCTGGAGACGTCTGAGAGTCAAGCTAGCAAACAAATTTGTGTTATCCGAAAGCCTAATAAAATTGAACCTCTTGTATAGATTCTTTTATTTACTTTATTAATTATGTCATTCATATGCATATGCATAACATGAGCTCTATACCCAAGCTCTATCCCTCTAGGAGGGAGTAAAGTACCTATTACTTTCGTGAGGTTTAATGCCTTCGTAATGGCTAGCGAAATACTCCCACTCAAATTGAACCTTTTTCGCTTGTAACTTGTAATGGGTGAGGATTAGGGTGCCTTACTAGTCTATGATGGACAATGATGTAAGGAGCAATTTGGGAACCTTTAGACTTTAACCTCAAACCATATATAGTGAACCTTAAGACTGCCTAACCTATAGATAGAACCATCATTCTTCATTTTTAGAATTGACCAAAAGCATAAGGTTTATTTCTCTTATTTTATGTGATGTTTTAATTTACTTAGTCATTTATTTTTTTTTTTTTGGGCATACTAACCTTTTCTCTCATTCTTTTGCATTGGTTCATGCTCATATCATAAAGTTGCATAAAAAACATTTACTTGAAAGATGATCTTCAACAAAAATTTTTCATAGACTCCACAAAATGACTAGTTTGTTCTTCATCTGTATTAGCACCTTATGAGTCACCCAATGAAGTAAGGGTCCAGTCAGAAAAGATTCAACTAAAGATGGGAGATTGCTTACCAATCGGACATGATTCTAACTTGTCTCAAGAAACATCTATCTTCTTCAAACAAAATAATCTGAAAGATTTGGTTGATATATGAAAGAAGATGAGTCCTTCAAGACAAGAGCAGTTTTGCCAAAGATACGGGCATATAGCACACCTTCTTGCAGTAGTTGTCGATGATCAACTAATCAAAGCTACAGCCCAATTCTGGGATCTTGCATACAAGTGTTTCATCTACAATGAAGCTGATATGACACCGACCATCGAAGAATATTCAACTTTGTTGGGTTTGCACCTCAAGGCTCCTGATAAGATATATGTCAAAAAACACAAGTTAGGATTTCGTAAGGGTTTGGCTCGACTCATGGGGATAGACAAAGAAGTTGTGGATTCTCATACAAAGAAGAAACAAGAGCAGGTTTGCCTACCTTGAAAGTTCTTTCATGAATTTTTAATGCAACATGTCAACGAAGAACTGGGATTAGATGTATTTACCTTAGCTGTATATGGAATGGTGATATTTTCAAAGGTTTTGGGTTATATTGAGATAGCGGTGGTTGACTTCTTCGAGAGCGTGATCAATGGCTGTAACCCTTCAATGGTAATATTAGCAGAGACTATCAGATCTTTGAGTTACTGTCATCGGAATGGAAGGCACTTTATAGGCTGCATACAGTTATTATACTTATGGATGAAAAGCCATTTCGAATGGAGAAAAAGTGTTTTCTCGAAGCTTTATATCCGTAATCGAGCTTCGATCAAGGAATTCTGTGAAAGTGGGTGGTCAGAATAAAAGTCTAAAAAGGAATGGATAACTTTCCTACAAAAATTGACCAGTGCCGAAGTAAGATGATTGGCCCCATGGATTAATCATGAACCTATGTTGTATCAGTGTAGGGATAATACAGTGGTCTCACTTTTGGGTTTATGAGAAGCGATAAATTATGCACCACTTCTAGTGAGAAGGCAGTTTGGGGCAAACAGTTCATTCCTATGATGCATGGGCTTCATTAGTTAGATTTCTCTTACAATGAGCCAAAAGCATTTCAGAGGATGAATGAGATTATTAAAGCATGGAAAAATCCCTGAAGAGTGAGTCTTGGACCATTTACTGATAAAGTCATTCTAGGGTATTTACCTTGGAGAGCAAAACAAAGACAAGAAATGGTATTCACTTATGAAAGCTTTCAACCACTAGCAGGAGGAAAGCTTGAAGAGACACCATCAGAATTAGAGCTTGCGACAAAAGAGTTTGAGTCTGAAAAGGATAAATTAGAGCAAGAAATCCAAAAACTTCAAAAAAAAAAGATCAGTGGAAAGATAGAGCTGAATGTCATGAAGCCAGAGTTTGCAAGATTGCTAGATAACGTGATACAGTTGTTGAAGACTTAGCAAAGCTACACCAAGAACACAAAAGGTTATGTGTGAGAAAAAAGGCCAAAGAGATAACCATTGTTGAGCTGACTGAAGAGAATGCAAGATTGAAGTAAGAATATACTGAATTGGAAGAAGAAAGTACCTAAGTACAGATAGAGAATAACATGCTGAATAGTTATCTAAGTAGGCTAAGATAAAAGTTGAATGAACAAGAAGACCATATTGTTACATTGGTTAGAGAGCATACAGAGTTATCATACCAAGTCTAGTGTGATAAAAGAGAGAACTTAGGAAGACAAAAATACATTGAGCACCTAACAACCCAAATTTATAAAGGGGTACGTAAGGCAAGAGAGATGGTAGAAGAGGCAGAGACATTGAAACAAGTGGTGGCCCCAGTAGGAAAGCATAGGCAGTGTCTATTAAACTTCATCAAAGAAGCTAAGGCCTAGTATGAGCAGATCAAATGATTTTATGGTTATAACTCTAGGATGATAAACTCAATGTAAATAAAAGTTTTTTGAAATAAATGAAATCTTTAGTTAAATATCGTCTTTAAGGCAAATGTTCTTTGCATACATGCATTTTCATTCATTGCATCCTTACTCATTACACTTAACAAAGTAACCAAGAGATAGTCATACAAATTTGCTAATTCTAAGATATGATATTCAAGGTTCAAAGATAGCTCCATCTAGCGAGAACCATGTCCATCGATATAACACAAGAGCTAGAGCCAGATAAATGGTGCAAGAAAATTCTCACAGATTTGAAAAGTTAGAAAAAGCACAGGAGAAGATTGAGAATGAGTTGAGCAAGATTCTAGATGCTTTCAATAAGCTGAACAAGAGAAAAAGAATAGAAGAAAACACAAGCCAACAAGGCCCCCCATCATAAGAAATGGCCGACCTTTTGTATCCTTTAGGTTTTGGTTCACCTCAAGCCCAGTCTACACAAGAGGTTCCACCACAACACTTCGCATATCCTACATATCTAGGAATGTCATCAGCCTCAAATCCAAGACATTACCATAGCTATGTAAATCCTGTCTTTACTGAAAAGGCAGTAGAATTGATTTCTAATCTAGATGACTTGAAAAAAAAAGAGCAGGAAAAATCAAAGGTGGCAGAATCTCAAGAAGATCCAAAGATTAGTATGCTTAAACAAAGGCTACAAGCTGTAAAAAAGATTGGATTTTATGGTTCTGTTGATGTTGCTGGGCTATGCTTAGTCCCGGATGTAGTCATTCCACCAAAATTTAAAGTACCAAAATTTGAAAAATATAACGGTATGAAATACCCAAAAACTCATATTATCATGTATTATCGAAAGATGGTAGCTCATGCCCATAATGAAAAACTATTAATTCATGTTTTTCAAGATAGCCTTATAAGCTCTACTACTAGGTAGTATGTCCAGCTGGATAGAATCCACATTCTTTCTTGGAGCGATATAGCTCATGACTTCATCAGTCAATATCGACATATTATCGATTTGGCTCCTGATCGTTTGTCTTTATAGAACCTGAAAAAAAAAACAAATGAGTCTTTTAAAGAATACGCCCAGAGATGAAGGGATGTAACTTCTTAGGTACAACCTCCTCTGACTAAGAAAAAGACTACAGTGCTGTTTGTCAACACCTTGAAATCTCTCTATTATGAGAAGATGATAGGGAATGCAATCAAAAATTTTACTGATATGGTAATTTCGAGAGAAATTATTGAGAGTGCCATCAAGAATGGTAAGTTGGAATGAGGTAAAGGATCCAACAAAAGAGTCCTAAAGAAGAAAGAGATTGAAGCTCAGGCTGTGAGCTTTGATAGACAGTAATTTGGGGGTTATCAACCCTACTCATCATAAGGATACCTTTCATAGTACCCTACTGTAAATAACACTTCTTTTTACCCATACCAACCATTCGTACAGTCATCTTATCTCCAAACATACTAATATCTTTTTAGGCCTCAGAATACCACATATAGTCTTAGCACTCAGCCTACCCCAAGACCCCAAACTCGTCCAGCTAGCCTAATTGGTGGTTCACGGGAGCAATAAACTATTCACGAAAAACTTGTATTTGACCCAATTCAATTACCTATATAGAATTATATCATGAGCTCTATAACAGTCATTTGATTTTTCCTAGTAAATTAAAGCCCCTCAAGCCATCGTACCCTAAGTGGTATGATCCAACAGCCCATTGTGACTATCACTATGAGATTGCTAGTCACTCCACTAAAAATTACACCGTTTTGAAACATAAAGTACAACGATTGATCAAGGATGGAATGATTAGCTTTGACACAGGAGGGGTGACTGCACCAAATGTTAGTGATAATCCTTTGCCTAATCATAATGTGAATGCTTTGAGTGAAGAACAGGAGTGCCATTTGAAGAAAAAAGTGGCAGATATTAAGACACCTTTCAATTAGTTGTTTGATGTTTTATGGAAAGCTGACATGATACAACCAATGAGTTCGCACAACTATCATGGAGTATATATAGCCGGCACTAGTTGTAAATATCATAGTGGGGCAATGGGTCACTCTATCGAAACTTATGAGCAATTTCACTAAGAGGTGCAAAAGCTTTTGGATTCATACCAGATGAGGTCTACAAAATACGAAAAGACTTAGGAAGTGTTGAAGTGTCCATGACTAATAAGCCTGCAAAGCTGTTTCCATAGCCGGTGACAATTCATTGTGGGAACAAGCCAAAGTCAATCATAATCAAACTTATTCCTAGGCCGATAACTTTTAAAGTTTCAACTTCCTTCCCACATAAGGATGATAAAGTGTGCTCTAGAAATATTACTGCGATACAGTAGTTTAGGGGCAAGAAAGGGATGTCTCTAAAGCTGACACTTCTAATATAACTGGTGTAAGAGGCATTACCCAAAGTAGAAGGTGCTACACTCCAGAAATATTAGAGAAATCTAGAAGAGAGAAAGCCGAGGAAAGAGAAGGATGAAATAACTCTGAAGTAAAACCTGAGAAAGATCGCCCAAAGTCAGTGTCAGAAAAAAAAGCTTGTGAATTTTTAAAGTTGGTAAAACATAATGAGTATTCAGTTGTTGAACAGTTGAACAAAATGCCAGCACGAATTTCATTACTATCAATGTTATTAAATTCAGAGCCACACTGAAATGCCTTGCTGAAAAAAGTATTGAACCAGGCATATGTGGCACATAATGTATTTGTTAAATATGTGAACAACCTGGCTGGAAATCTAGTTATGCCAAATTACATTTCATTCAACGATGATGAGATTTTCTCAGAGGGAAGGAGAAATGCCAAGGCTTTATATATCACAATCAAGTGCAAAAGCCATATCATAGCCAAAGTCCTTATTGATAATGGCTCTGCTATCAACGTGATGCCTATGTCAACTTTGGCAAGGTTACCCATTCACTACTCTCATATAAAAGACCTTCAGATGATTATGAGAGCTTTTGATGGGACTAGAAAAAAAGTCCTGAGGGATATCGAGATGCCTTTACAAATTGGGTTGTGCACTTTTAATGTGAAGTTTCAAGTGATGGATATCTCTCCATCTTACATCTATCTATTGGGAAGGTCATTGATTCACATGACAGGTGTTGTGCCCTTTACCTTACACCAAAAGATCAAGTTTAATGTAGAAGGTCAATTGGTAGTGGTAGTTGAGGAGAAAGACATGCTGTGACCTAACCATTGAATGCTTCGTATGTAGAAGCTATCGAAGAAGTAGTAGAATGCTCCTATCAATCTTTTGAGCTAGTTAATTCTATAGGTGAAGGACTTAAAAATTAGTCTTTTTCAAAGATAATGATGAGCCAAGTCATCAATAAGGGCTGGTATCCAGGATTAGGGCTGGGCAAAAACTTGTAGGGAATAAAGAAACCCCTGACAGTGGTAGACAATAGTTAAAGGTTAGGCCTAGGCTATGAAGTAACAGAATGGGAGATCAAAAGAAGGCCAGTAGGTAAAACAGCAAGATTAATGGTTATCCTATGTATGAGACTTTTAGACCTGAAAGATTTATGTACCCAGATATAGAAAAAAGCATGGAAAGAGCTTTTGCCTAGTTAACCATTCATGTTATTGAAGATGAAGTGGAGCTTAATCAAGAAGGGTGGTCTACCTTTGATCTCAGATTATGAGCTAAACAAATGGAGTGCCATTGAAGTGCCTTTGACCTTTGAAACTAATTCAATGTAATTGAAACATCCTAATAACTATTGCCCAAGGCATTAGGGTGATCTTTCTTATTTGGGCCATTTATCTTTTATTATTCTAATAAAGATTAGAAAGGATGCATTTTCATTCATTTATTCTTGTGTCTTCATTATTGCCATTTTTCCAAACACATCTTACCAACATATCTCATTTCATTCAATTTCAGGTCCTTAAATGAACATGAAGATAATTATAATAACAATCAAGAGGTTAGTTTTAAAAATTCAATTAACATTGATGAACTTGACAATGAGGAGAATTCTGAGGAATATGTTATGCCTCTGGACCTAATGAGATTGATTGAACAAGAAAATAAGCCAATTGAGCCTCATCAGGAGATAGTTGACTTAGAAAAACTGAGAGATGAAGAGAATAAGAAAAATGTCAGAATTGGTACTTTACTTTCATCAGGAGATAGGTAACGTTTGATAGATATACTTTAGGAATTCATAGATGTGTTTGCTTGGTCTTACTAGGATATGCCAAGGTTGAGCACGGAGATAGTCAAGCACAGATTGCCCCTAAAGCCAGAATGTAAGCCAGTCTAACAAAAACTAAGGCGAATGAAGCCTGAAATGCTACTAAAGATCAAAAAAGAGGTGAAGAAACAATTTGATGCAGGTTTTCTACAAGTGGCTAAGTATCCAGAATGGGTAGCCAATATAGTACTAGTTCCTAAGAAAGATGGAAAAGTATGAATATGTGTAGACTATCATGATTTGAATAGGGCTAGTCTAAAGAAAAACTTTCCTTTGCCTCATATCGACACACTGGTAGATAACATAGCTAGGCATTCAATTTTCTCCTTTATGGATGGTGTCTCAGGGTATAATTAGATAAAAATGGCTATAGATGATATGAAAAAGACCATTTTCATGACTATATGGGGAACATTTTGTTACAAAATCATACCTTTTGGGTTAAAGAATGCTAGGGCAACATATCAAAGGGCCATGGTAACACTCTTCCATGATATAATACACAAAAAGATTAAAGTGTATGTAGACAATATGATTGCAAAATCTTGTGAGAATGAAGATCATGTCACCAGCCTAAAAAAGTTATTTGAGAGATTGAGAAGGTTCCAGCTCAAGTTAAACCCAGCCAAGTGCACCTTTAGGGTAAAGTCAGAAAAGTTACTAGGCTTTATGGTCAGTGAAAGAGGAATTGAAGTCAATCCAGATAAGATACGGGCCATTCAAAATTTATCACCTTCGAGTACACCAAAAAAAGTTCAAGGTTTTCTGGGAAGATTGAATTACATTTCTCGGTTTATCTCTCAGCTTACCTACAAATGTGATCCCATATTTAAGCTTTTTCGTAAGAATAATCCTGAAAAATGGAATGAGAAATGTCAAGTGGCTTTTGATAAAATTAAGCAATACTTGTCAAACCCTCCAGTGTTGATGCCACCTATTCTAGGAAAACCTTTAATCCTATACTTGACAGTGTGTGAAAATTCAATGGGATGTGTACTGGGGCAATAAGATGAGTCTAGCCAAAATGAGAGAGCTATTTACTATCTGAGTAAAAAGTTCACAGAATATGAATCCAAGTATTCTTCATTGGAGAAAATGTGTTGTGTATTAGCGTGGACTGCCAAAAGACTCAGACAGTATATGCTCTATCATACCACATGGCTTATAGCAAAATTGGATCCAATTAAATATATTTTTAAAAAGCTTTTTTTGTCTAAAAAAATTGCTAGATGGTAAGTAATGCTCTCGAAATATGATATTATATACGTAAGCCAAAAGGTAATAAAATGGAATATTATAACGGAGTTCCTTGTAGATCGTGCTACTAAAAAATATGAACCAATGAGGTTAGAATTCCCTGATGAAGATCTAATGACCATTTCCCAACTGGAGAAAGGGAAGCATGAAGAAAAGTGTTGAAGAATGTATTTCGATGGAGCTGTAAATGCCTTGGGACATGGAATTGGAGCGATTTTGATTTCTCCTGAAGAACAATACTGCCCTATAACAGCAAGGTTAAATTTTAATTGCACAAATAACATTGCTGAATATGAGGCATGTGTCATGGGTTTACAAGCTGCTATAGATAGAAGAGTGAAAGCATTAAAAGTGTTTGGGGACTCAACTCTAGTTATATATCAGTTGAAAGAAGAATGGGAGACAAGAGATTCAAAACTCATTCTATATCATAAGTATATTTTAGAATTGATAAAGTAATTTAAAGATATCCAGTTTGATCATTTACCTCGAGAAGAGAATCTGATTGTCGATGCTTTGGCTACTCTGGCTGTAATGATTTGAATTAATGACAATATTGACATTCAGCCCATCAGGCTAAATGTTAAAGATATGCCAGCTCATTGCTCCAATGTAGAAGAAGAAGATGATGGGAAGCCCTAGTATTATGATATTTTACATTATATTAAGGATCAGCAATACCTAGTTCAAGCAACAAAAAATCATAAAAGGGTCATTCAAAGATTAGTTATGAGTTTTTTTCCTAGATGGTGATGTTCTGTATAAAAGAAGTCATGATCAAGTATTACTTAGATGCATAAGTAAGGCTGAAGCAAGAAAAATTATTGAAGAGGTACATGATGGAATATGTAGGGCACATGCCAGTGAAAATATGATGGTGAGACAGATCATGAGAGTAGGATATTACTGGTTGGCAATGAAGAGTGATTGCATTGACTATGCTCGTAAATGCCATAAATGCCAGATATATGCTGATAAGATCCATGCTCTGCCATCTACTTTACATGTTATGGCACCACCTTGGCCATTCTCAATGTGGGGCATGGATGTCATTGGTCCTATCACCCCAAAGGCTTCTAATAGGCATAGATTTATTTTTGTGATGATAGATTACTTCACAAAATGAGTGGAAGCAGCATCATATGCAAATGTAACACAATTTGTGGTTTGCAAGTTCATAAAGAAAGAGATCATTTGTAGATATAAACTTTCGAAGAGAATTATTTCAGACAATGTCAAGAATCTAAATAGTAAGATGATGTAGAAATATGTGCTCAATACAAGATCAAGCATCATAACTCAGCACTATACCATTCAAAAATGAATGGGGCAGTTGAGGCAGCCAACAAGAACATAAAAAGAATTCTTGAGAAGATGATCGAGACTTATAAAGATTAGCATGAGAAGTTACCATTTGCACTGCATGCATATCGAACGTCAGTTCGCACCTCTACTAGGGCCACCCCATTTTCTTTGGTTTATGAGATGGAAGCTGTACTACTAGTAGAAGTGGAGATTTTATCCTTGAGGATTCTAAAAGAAGTTGGATTGGAAAAAGCTAAATGGATTTGAGAATGCTATGAACAGTTAATTTCATAGAAAAAAAGAGACTGACTGCATTGTGCCATGGTTAGCTATATAAAAAAAGAATGATAAGGGCTCATGACAAAAAGATTTGACCCCGTTGCTTTCGAGAAAGAAAGTTGGTCTTGAAGAGAATCCTCCCAACCCAGCATGATAATAGAAGAAAATAGACTTCGAATTGGAAAGGGTCGTATGTGGTGAAACGAGCTTTATCGGGTAGAGCACTGATACTGACTGAGATGGATAGAAATGATTTACCCCACCCTATAAATTCTGATGCTATGAAAAAATACTATGCTTGAAAAAAAAAATGAAATGAAAAAAAATGAAAAGAAAAAAAAAGTGAATGAAAAAGGAGGACTCAAGGCGAAAACCCTAAATGGGCGGTTTGAGTCATAGGGGGTTTATCTAAGTTGAAAACCTAAAAAGGCAGCTTAGATAAGGAGATTACATCATCAAATTTGAAAATCCATTAGGATGGAGACTAGCAAAATTTGGAAGAGCTCTAAGTTGTTGAATGCATTAGATGGTTGGGATTTCAGAAAAATCTTGAAATGTGTTATCATGATTGTCCGATTGTTTATTTTTGGGCTTTGTCTCCCCATACTTATCCATGTAATTCCTTATTGGCTAAAGTTTGCCAACATTTTTTTCTAATAAAAGACATTCTATTTCACCCTTTATGTGCCTCTTCTGTTGACTGTTTCCTAACCATTCTTATTCTTTTCTTCTTAATACTCTACAATGGAAGAAGTGTGCAAATGCATTCTTACTTTTTGAGTTTGAAATAATGATTGATAAATGAATAATGGCATGAAAGATTTTTACATTACATTAAAAAAGTCAAGAGTGATAAAGGTAGAATCGAGATGTTCAGTTCCTAATAAAGACATTGAATTTGGAAAGAAATTTGTTATAGGAAGAATGTGAAAATTGAGTGGAAGAGATGATTGAGAGCTATGCTAGCTCGATCTTAGAAGAGCAACGTAATTTGGTCTTTGAAGAATCAAGGGTTTGGGGCCCAAGAAAAGAGCTTGAGAAACTTGAGTACCACAATTGAATAGGAATCAATTAGCCAATATTCGCATAGCATGCATTAAATTTCACATGCATTACATAGCATACACTACATTCAAGAAAATATAGTGCATAAATTCAAGAAGCAAGGGTATTCCAACATCCCACATAGAGAAGACAGATGTGAAGACATCTTCAAATTTGAGAAAAAGCTTGTCTGGTAAGTTTTTAATCCTTGAAATAGGATATCTCTCAATATCAGGGTTGATTTATAAGACCTTTGGGCATAATCTCCTGAAATTCCCTCAAACACGATTTTCAACTCCTTTGGACATGATTTTCAATGAGCAATTTATTTTTCAAAATTGTGATGCCTCTGTTTAGAGGAGCTTTGTTTATTTTCCAAAGTTATGGAGCCTCTGCTTAGAGGAGCTTTGTTTATTTTTCCAAAGTTATGGAGCCTCTGTTTAGATGAGCAATTTACTTTCAAAAGTTGTTGAGCCTCTGATTAAAGGAGCTTTGTTTATTTTTCAAAGTCGTAGAGCCTCTGATTAGAGGAGCGATTTACTTTCCAAAAGTCATTGAGCCTCTGATTAGAGGAGCCATTTATTTTCCAAAAGTCATTGAGCCTCTGATTAGAGGAGCCGTTTATTTTCAAAATTGTTGAGCCTCTGATTAGAGGAGCTTTGTTTATGTTTTTCAATGTCGTTGAACCTCTATTTAGAGGAGCCTTGATCAAAATTTTAACCAAAAAAAATGTGAAGTTGAGTCTTGAATGGCTGTCTATGTCTTTGCACAATTCTTGTCCCATAAAAAATGTGCAAAGAAGGGCAGCTATAGACACCCAATTTGGTCCAGGCTCAGATTAATTGAGCTTGGTCCAAATTGGTAGGCCTATTTTATTTTTATTTTGTATCTTATTTATTTACTATTTATTAATATATATTTTTTATTATTATTTATCTGTTGATATATATATATATACTTTATTATTATTTATCTATTATTATTATTATTTATCTATTAATATTTTTATCTATTAATATATTATCTTTATTTTATTTTTTTCTTTTCTTTCTTTTTTTTTTCTGCTTACCCGATTAGGATTAGGATTAGGAACAACTGAAATTCTGGAGTGAAATTGGGGCTGGTAGAGTTGGGATTAGATTCAAAGATTGAATCCAAATCCTAAAGGGAATTAGGATTGATCAAAAACTTTTCTGATCAATCCCTATAAATAGGTGCTAGAATAGAATAGAAAACACACTGAAAGAGAGAGAGAGAGAGAGAGAGCGAAAATAGAAAGAAAAAAGGCATTCAAAAAGGTCAGAAGCATTTTCATGATTTTTTTAGAGAATTTTAGGTGAATTTTTTTTGGAGATTTCTGGAAAATTTTTAGATTTGGATTAAATTTTTCGACAAAGTTTAAATTTTTCGGTGACTTTTTTGGCATCGGTTGAATTTTTCGGCCAGCTACCCAGTTTTTCGATAACTATTTGCAGAAATCGACCAACTTTCAGACAAACTTCCAACGAAAAACCCAAATTTCGATAACATTTTCCAAAATCTGATGAGATTCAACCGAAATTCTTCATTTGTTTAGAGAGAGGGAGGAGGAAAGAAAGGGAAGAGAGAGAAAGGGAATGAGCGGTCTACTGAAAAACAGAAGTTAGAGCCTTTTATACTCCTTTGAAACGACGTCGTTTTGCGTTTAAGAAAACCCCAGGATCTGCGCGTTCCCATTCAGATGACCTGACCCATAGCGCATCCAATCCAGCGACCCGTTTCTCTACTTAGGTTCGAGCCGAGCCGAAGTCGAGCCGAGTTGTGTACTCCCGAGCCACGAGTCGAGCCATTTTCTGCCTCAAGTCGAGCCGAGCCGCTAAGCCAAGCCGTTCCAATGTTTTTTTTCTTTTTTTTTCATTTATTTTTTATTTTTATTTATTTATTATTATTATTATTATTTATTAATTAGATTGGAATTATTTAGTACTTTTTATTTTATTTTATTCTTTATTTTTATTTTTATTTTTATTTTTTTAATTTTTTTTCTTTAAATAAAATTCAAAAAAAAAAATTTTTAAGAGAAAGTTGAAAATATCAATTTTTCTTGAAAATAAGTTTTCTAGAAAATATTTGAGGAAAAGTTGAAATTATCAATTTTCCTTGAAAATAAGTTTTCTAAAAAATATTTTTGAAGAAAAGTTGAAAATATCAATTTTCCTTGAAAATAAGTTTCTCTTGAAAATAAGTTTTTTAAAAATATTTTTGAGGAAAAGTTGAAAGTATCAATTTGTCTTGAAAATAAATTTTCAAAAAAAAATATTTTTTAGGAAAAGTTGAAAATATCAATTTTTCTTGAAAATAAGTTTTTTCTAAAAAATATTTTCAAGAAAAAGTTGAAGGTATCAATTTTCTTTAAAAATAATTTTTTAAAAAAGGTTTTTTTTTAGGAAAAGTTGAAAGTATCAATTTTCCTTATACAAAAGCAATGAATTTTTGAAAAGAAAAGGATTTATATCTAAAGCTGAATCATTATTCTTTTTTTTTTATTTGTTTTCCTTTTTGTTTCTTGAATTTTTTTTAATGTTAAATAATTCGACAATGGAGTCTCTGCAAGTGAAACAGTAGTTTCCTTGCATACTCTTGAGGTGAGAGAATTTTTCTTAATTTTCTACTAAAAGTATTAGAGTCAATTGAGAATAATTTTCAATAATTAATTACTTGGTAAATTTTTAAGGCTTATTGGATAACACAAAATTAAGTTGGTACTATCTTTCAATGGGCGTTGTGAGGGTGCTATAACCTTCCTCACACGTAACCGAACTCCTGAACCCTATTCTGGTTAGTAGACCTAAACCTATTCTTTTAAGGACCCTTAAGTTTAGGTGTTCCTTGAAAGGATAAATTCCTTGGGTGACCAATCGCACCTAGATAAAAAAAGATTGGTGGCGACTCCTTCTATCTAATGTCTAGCGATAGATACCCGGATCTAGACATTATGACATGGAAGATCATACTTTCCCTCAAAATCTATAATTCGACGAATCAAATTAAAGCTTCACCATGCTGATACATATTCATCTCATTGAATTGGCCTTTTAATTTCAATAATGAAATGTGATAGTTATGTATCATTTTCAATACTAAAAAATCCATTAAAATTAATTTAATTTTAGTATAAGTGATGTAGAGACCCCAATTTGTCTGGGGGTCTACTAGAATAATTTTGTTAATTAAAAAATAAAAAAATAATAATGAAAATGAAAATGAAAAAAATGAAAAAAGGTGGTTGAATCTAGGTAAAATTGGGTTGAAGAGTTTGAGATGGACTAGAAGAGGTTGAATGAAATTGGGATTTTTATTTGGATTTGGATTCTGTGCCTCTAAAGTCCTATAAATACAGACCCTAACTGAGGTTAAGAGAACACACAAAAAGGGGGAGAAAGAAAGCAAAATAGTAGAAAAAAGTTCGAAAAAGTTTTGGTTTTTTTTTTTTAATTTTGGAAAATTTTTGAAAAATTTTTAGATTCCAATTAATTTTTCCATGAAGTTTGAATTTTCTGATGATTTTTCAGTGACTTCCTAGATTCCTATGAAGATCATAGTTTTCGACATCCATTTTCCAAAAACTAGTGAACTTTCAACCAGATTTTGGCAATAATTTTAGAATCCGATTAAGGATTCAACTAGTGTTCTTGAATCATAGAGAGAGAGAAAAAGGGGAGAAGAGAGAAAGAAAAGAAGGGAGATCTATTGAAAAAAAGTCAAAATCAGGCTTTTATACCACCTCAAAATGATGTCATTTTGGGCATTAAGAAACCTCAAGATCCATGCATTTCTATTTGGACCAACCCGACCCAATCGTGACCTGCTCCGCTAACCCACATTTTAGCCGATCCATTCCAACAAAGCCGAGCTGAGTCGCGTCCCGAACCATGTTTTCAAGTCGTTGTGATTCATTATATCATTTCTTTGACTATTGTGATTCAGTACTTTAGAAACCAAATATATATATATATATATATGTATTTCATAATTGGAGGAGCAATAGGAGCAGAAAAATTATCTTCGCTAAAACCGCTCAACATCAACTCTACAAATTAATTCCATATATGTGTAGCAACTTCCAAAGCTTTTGCCACATGCATGCCCCTAACGCCTCAACTGTTATGCATATATCAGTAGCCATGCATTTTTTTCGTTGGACTTAAACCAAGTACATGTACAACTTATAATTATAGGCGTGAATGCATGGTTACGTATATAATATATAATAGTCTTTTGTAACCAAGTATATATAAAAATTTTAAAATTGTTTTATTTTGCTTGCAAGGGTTTTCCAATTTTTTTTGTTCTTAATTAGCATCAATTAAAATAAAATTTATCTTGTAAAAATAGACAGGCGGTGGTGCTGGTGGAGACCACTTGACATGCTCATACTTGTATGCCAAATTTGATTCTTGCTGTTTGTGTGTAAACCAATCGTTTTAAAGCAGATCAATAAAGATTTTATTGATATAAAATTAAACTTAAAAACATAACCCAGATAATTATAAATTAATCACTGCAATAGAAGTGGAAAATCACACATGTAAAGCAACATTCATTCCACTCGGGCTGGAAATTTGATTGTTGTCCCGCAATTGTCACGAACATTCTCTTTTCCTACACTGCATGATATCACCTTGATTCCTTGTTTGTCGACACAAACTATTATCTCTGACAATAGATAATTGCCATTTGGTTTCTTCACACATCAAAGGAGTGGAGTGACATGTCCAACTTTTCCTCTTACCGCATTGATGATATCACCTCTAGGAGTAAAACCTCCCATTGGAATTGCAGCTTTGATAGCCAAATCAAGGTCTACAGTACTCTTCACCAATTGAATGGCAGTGGAATAATAAGGCTTTGGCGGCTTGGTTTGGCAAGAACCGTGTTGCGTCCACTCATGCACCCAAAACTCTTTATTGCTAGCAAAGTTACCAATGGAAGGCCAGAGTCTGCTCATGTCATTCATTAATTGCGGGGGAAAATAATTAAACTACAAAATGACATTTTGTATGTTAATAAATATAGACAAATAATTAAGGTTAGAATAAAATGAAAATCGAAACAAATGGCATACCAAAGGTCGTGGATCAGCGACAATATTCGGGCACAATGTAGGAGTCAATCCAGAACTATTAGCTGGCCAAAGGCCATGCATCACTAATCTCTGTGGAAGCACTGTCAGACGATAAGGATTACCAGAACAGTACCCATTTGGCCAGGTTTGAAACCAACCAGTGGTGGTCGTAGTTGCTCTGTGCGAGAGCAACAAAGCAAAGAGCCAGGAGGGGAAGGAGGAAGAAAAGCTTGAACGCATTCATTTCTCTTTTGATTTTTGTTTTCTTTTCAAGTTATTTCAAGTTGTGATGACACTTTATCAGGCTAATGTATTTATAGTTCTTTGTTTTAGTGTTGGGGTCGCCAGCACACTGTTTTTTTCATGAAATCGAGGCAGGCAAAGGTTGGGTTGCTTTTGTTTGTAAAATTGTGGCTTAACTTCGATTAATATCTGCCTTTCTTCTTCTTGATTTTCTTTTTTCATTCAATGTCACTGAATTAAGTATCTTTCTTATTAATTTGAAAAGAAAGATCCGCAGACATCTTTTACATTTGGGGAATATTTCATTATCGTTGTATTACTTTCATTTACAAGGAACTGAGTTGGAATGGTTATCTATCTTAATCTAATTAAGTTTTGATAAAATTGATTGTAATAACTTGGTTTTTATTGCTTTTCTGATAGTCAATTAATAAGCTTCACAATCTGTTTTCTGTCAATTTTAAGTTTAGGATTTGTTAGCAGATTTAGATATAAAGAATCAGAGTTGGAATAGCGATGAGCAATGGGATTGGCCTGCATATATGTTAACTGAGATTCTCTGGAAATTACCTGTCAAATCTATCAAGTCTAGAAAAAAAAAATTTTTTTGTCATTGAGGGGCATACTGTTTTAGTCATTAGGCCGAGCAGCTAGAGATAAATCTAACAAAACTTGCTCAATAGAAGTTATAGATTTAATTGTTCAATGTAAAATATATATAATATGATGTACTAAAACTCAAATGATGCAAATATATATATATATGTAATTTTCCTTTTTTCAAGTATCTTAATACTATATTTTTAAATTTAATTAATTATATATATTTGTTGCTTTCTGTTTCAGTGTACTATATTTTAAAGACCAATCTCTTGAAATCCTGAATGGATGGTTTTGAGCTCAAAAGAAATTATATATATATATATAGCTCTTAATACCTTTCTTCTTCGGTGTGTACTCATCACCAGAAGCTGGCTCTGAAGTTTCTCATGATATGAAAGAAAAGGAATGCAGCTGCAAGAGATGTCCTTTCTGGAAAGTTTGAAAACTTTACACACCTAGTGGCAAGTATTCTGGTTTTGCATCCTCATTTTTGCTACCATGCTGTTATATTGTGACGTACATGGATTCTTGATATAATTTAAAACTTTCATCTTTCATTAAATTTTTAGATAAGATCATTTTAAATACAACACGAAATCGATAAAAAGATTTATATAAAAGCGATAAGGTACATAACAAAGTATCGATTATTTTGTAATTTAGAACATTCAACACTGCAATTGGACACTAAAATTTATCCCCCTGCATAGACTAATAGCACCTATGATCAAATTTGTTAATGCTTGTATTCAGAACAATCTACTTTCACCGAAACGTCAGAAAATAGTTTTTCCTTACAAAAATCTGTGCGTACCACCCATCATCCAAGAGATTCTGTAGCCCAAGCACATGAAAAATTTGAGACAAAAAATACATCCTGTTTCAACGGAATAATTGAAGAACCAAATGTAGTTTCAAAAGTAAAGGCTTATAAGTCAGAACGTGCTCTTTTACTAACCATGCATAAACACGTCCTTACAATAATTTGAGAAAATTGAAAATGTTGTATAAATCTAAACAAAGGAAGATGTAGATAGATGGCAAGGAAGGCTAGACCTTAAACCCTTCGGCAATGGAACAAATAACAATATTACAACAATAATTAATATAAATTTCAGTATTCATCTTAATAATTTTTTGTTTTTTAGTTTTAAAATATCAATTATTTTATGTTGTCTTTTTAATCTTAAAATTATTTTTTTAGTTATTTATTTTATATATTTTATAATTTTATTTGTATGATTTTTCATTCTAATCTTAGAAATTTATTAACATAAAACAAAAAAATTAAAGCCACCATTGTACCATTTAAATTATATGATTTTCTATAAGTACTTTGATTGCAAATTTCAATGTCTTTTTATAAAAAAAAAAAAAAAAAGAGCATATTTGAAATGACACTCGATTAAGATGTGATATTTTTATTATTATACAAATATTTTTATTACATAAAAATTAAAATTACTATACAAATATTTGCGTTAATAAATTTTAAAAACTAAAAATGATATAATGATAGCATTCAAATTTGAGAAAAATTTTATTGTTCCTCTTACTTGTTTATTTTAATAAATTTTTATTATTTATTTCTCATATTTTTATGTATTTATAAAAAATAATAATTAATTAAAGTTTTACGTTATTGACTTAATTATTTATATAATAATAATATTTTCTAGCAATTGTTTTTCTCTTCTAATACATTTAAAATTATCATAGTTTTTTCTTATTATGTTAAGAGACTTTTTAAACATTTTACACCAATGATATGGAATTTATGCTTTCTCTCGCATGTTTAAGTTACAAAAACTTTTTATTATTATTTATTAAATTTTTTTATATAGTTATACAAACAGTAATTAATTAAAATTTTATATTATCAACTTAATTATTTACGCTATAATAATATTTTCATATAATTATTTTTATATTCTAATAAGTTTAGAATTGTCATAATTTTTTTTTAATGTGTTATGACACTTCTTACCCATTTTTTGCTAAATGATACGAATTTTATACTTCTCACTTGTTCAAGTTACTTATTTGTTTTTTAAATTTTATCTATTTTTCTTATATATTTACAAAAATAATAATTAATTAAAATTTTATGTTACTTATTTACATCGTAATTATATCTTCTTACAATTATTCTTACATTCCATTATATTTAGAATTGTTATATCTATTTCTTAGTTTGTGTTATGATACTTTTTACTCATTTTATGTCAAATGGTATGAATTTTATGATTCTTCTTACTTGTTTATATTACTTTTTTGTTTTTCAATTTTTAGCTATTGTGCTTATATATTAACAAAACAATAATTAATTAAAATTTTACATTACCTACTTAATTATTTATGTTACAATAATATTTTCTTACAATTGTTCTTACTTTTCAATTACGTTTGGAGTTGGTATAACTTTTTCATAATATGTTACAACACATTTTACCCATTTTATGGCAAATTATATGAATTTTATGTTTTCATCACTTATTTATGTTATCTATTTGTTTTTTAATTATTAGTTATTTTCTTATATATTTATAAAATAATCAATTAAAAGCTTACATTATTTACTTAATTATTTATGTTATAATAATATTTTCTTACAATTGTTGTAACTTTCTATTATGTTTAGAATTGTCATAACTTTTTTCTTATTTTATGTCAAATGGTACAAATTTTATGTTTTTCTTATTTTTTTAGTTACCTATTTGTTTTAATTATTAGTTATTTTTCTTATATATTTTAAAAATAATAATTAATTAAAATTTTGCATTGTCTACTTAAATATTAAATTATAATAATATATTTTTATGATTGCTCTTATCATCCACTAGGTTTAGAATTATCATAATTTTTTCTTAGTGTGTTATGATACTTCTTATCCATTTTATAAATGGTTCTAATTTTACATTTTTTCTCACTTGTTTACATTACCAATTTTTTAAAATTTCTATCATTTTTCTTATATAAATACAATAATAATTAATTAAAATTTTACATTGTCATCATAATTATTTATGTTATAATAATATATTTTTACTATTATTCTTACTTTTATCAAATTTAGAATTGTTATAGCCTTTTTTTAGTGTTTTATGACACTTCTAATCCATTTTATTCCAAATTATATTAATTTTACATTACTTTTCATTTGTTTATTTATCAATTTGTTTTTTAATTTTAGCTCTTTTTCTTTTATATTTACAGGAATAATAAATAATTAAAACTTTACATTATCAACATAATTATTACCTTTGCAATAAATTTTTTTGTGATTATTTTTACTTTTCATTATGTTTACAATTGCCATAACTCTTTCTTAACGTATTACACTACAATTTACCCATTTTATGCTAAATGGTACTAATTTATGTTTGTTCTCACTTGTTTACATTATCAATTTATTTTTTTATTTCTAACTATTTTTCTTAAATATTTATAAAATAATAATTAATTAAAATTTTATGTTACTAATATAATTATTTATGTTACTAATATAATTATTTATGCCATAATAATATATTGTTATGGTTGTTCTTAATTTTCATTACGTTTTAAATTTTCAGAACTTTTTTAATGTATTACGACAATTCATACTCAATGATATTAATTTTACGCTAAATGATATTAATTTTACATTTATTTTCACTTGTTTACGTTTAATTTTTAGCTATTTTCTTATATATTTATCAAAAAATAAATAATTAAAATTTCACATTCGTAACTTAATTATTTATGTTACAATTTTTTTTTTATAATTGTTCTTGCCTTCAATTATGTTTAGAATTGTCATTGTTTTTTCTTAGTATGTTATGAAATATTTTATTCATTTTACATCAAATTATACTAGTTTTATATTTTTTTCATTGTTTTGCATTACTTATTTGTTTTTCAATTTCTAGTTATATTTCTTATATATTTAAAAAATAAAAATTAGTTAGAATTTTAAATTGCCAACATGTATACTTATATTACAATAATATATTCTTACAGTTTTTTTTAACTTTCATTATGTTTAAAATTGTTATAACTTGTTCTGAGTATATTACGATACTTCTTATCTATTTTATGGCAAATAGTACTAATTTTATATTTCTTCTCACTTGTTTAAATTACTATTTTATATTTTAATTTTTTGCTATTTTCCTTATATATATACAAAAATAATAGTTAATTAAAAATTTACATTGCATCATAATTATTTATATTATAATAATATATTTTTATGATTGTTCGTACTTTTCATTATATTTAAAATTGCCATAACTCTATTTTAATGTTTTACAATACTTCTTACTCATTTTATGCCAAATGATACTAATTTATTTTTTTAATATATTTATAGGAATAATAATTAATTAAAATATAAAGTTGTTAACATAATTATTTACTTTATAGTAATATTTTCTTACGGTAGTTTATTTTTCCATTACGTTTAAAATGATCATAACTCTTAATATATTCCTACATTTCTTACCTATTTTAGGCCAAATGATAATAATTTTACATTTGTTTTCACTGTTTACTTTATCAATTTATTTTTTAATTTCTATCTATTTTATTTAAATATATACATAATAATAATTAATTAAAGTTTATGTTATCAATATACTTATTTGTGTTATAATAATATATTATTATGGTTGTTTTCACTTTTCATTATATTTATAATTGTCATATCATTTTTTAGTATATTACAATAATTCATACCCATTTTACGCTATACATGTCTTCTTACTTGTTTATGTTACCAATATGTTTTTTAATTTTTAGCTATTTTTTTATGTGTTTAGAAAATAATTAATTGAAATTTTATGTTGATAACTTAATCATTTAAGTTAAAATAATATATTTTTATAATTGTTCTTACCTTTAATTATGTTTAGAATTGTAATAACTCTTTTTTAATGTGTTATGATACTTTTTTTAGTTTAACACCAAATGATACTCATTTTGTATAGTCTATTTGTTTTTCAATTTTTAGCTATTTTCTTTATATATTTTAAAAAATAATTATTAGTTAAAATTTTATATTGTCAAGATAATTATTTACATTATAACAATTTTTTTTTATTATTCTTACCTTCAATTTTATTTAGAATTACCATAATTCTTTATTAATATGTTACAATACTTTTTACTCATTTTACGCTAACTGACACTAATTTTACATTTTTCACACCTGTTTACATTATCAATTTATTTTTTAATTTATGGCTATTATATATATGTACAAAAATAATAATCAATTAAATTTTTATATTCCCATCATAATTATTTACATTATAATAATATATTTTATGTTTGTAATTACTTTCAATATGTTTAGAATTATCATAATTCTTTCTTAGTATATTATGACACTTCTTATCTATTTTATGCAAAATAACATGATTATTACATTTCTTCTTAGCTATTTACATTATCTATTTTTTTTTATTTATTAGATATTTTCCTTACATATTTATAGAAATAATAATTAACTAAAATTTTATGTTGCTATCTTAATTATTTATATTACAATAGTATTTTTTTATTGCTTTTACATTTCATTAAGTTTAGAATTATCAAAGTTATTTTTTTAGGTGTTATGACACTTCTAACATATTTTATGCAATGATACAAATTTTACAATTCCTCTAATATGCTTACATTAATAAATTTTTTATTCAATTTTTTAAAAATTATAATTTCTTTTATGTTAATTTTTATCCTCGAATGTATTTTTAACTATTTTTTAATATATTTATAAGAAAAATAATTAATTTAAATTTTACATTATTAACTTATTATTTACATTAAAATAATTCCCTTAACATTTTTTTCTTACATTTAATTATATTTAAAATTTTCGTAACTCATTTTTTAGTACATTTCAATACTTCTAACCTCATTTTAAATAAATTGATATAAATTTAATTATTTCTCTCATTTAATTATGTTAATAATTTTTTTTATTTAAAATATAAATTCTTTTAAGTTAATTTTTTCTTTGAAAGAATTTTTATGTTAAAAAATTTTAATTTCTTTATAATTAGTTTTATAATATTGTTTAGCTATTTTTGAAAATACCAATTACATTGAAATTTTTTAAAATGAATATTTTTAATAATAATTTTTTTATTTTAGTGTTTTTTTCACAAACATATAATAAAGGGAAAAATAAAAAACAATTACATAAAGTGAATATTATTTAAATCGTATATAAAATTTTATAAAGTTTGTTTTGCATTCACATTACTGGATAAGCAAATTTCATCTTTCTTTGCTTTAAAATTTATTCAATGATTAAGATTTAATTATATAAATTTAATAATTATTATTTGTCAACTTTATTGTAAAGTTGAAAACTTAACTTGCTATAGAAGATCCCATGTGTATATATATATTTATGTGTATGTATGTATGTATGTATGTATGTATGTATGTATGTAAATATATAAGTATGTATATTATAATTTTTTTGAGCTCAAAACCATCCATTCATGGTTTTAATAGATCAGTCTCGAAAATATAATATATCGAAATAGAAAACAAAAAATATTTATAATTAATTAAATTTTTTAAAAAATTAGTATTAAGGTACTTACCAAAAGCTATGGTTTTGTTAAGATTATTATATAAGATTAGTTTCAACAATTCTATTTTACCTTGAATCCTTAACAGCATTTTTTCTTACTTTATATAATACGAAAAAAGTTGATTATAAAAGACAAAAAAAATGAAAGAAATTAAATTAATATAAATGCTGGAAGCATTTAAATTTAAAATGACGATTACATGTATTTTTTACATAAAAATAAGTATGAATCTGTCATTTTTTTAGTTAAAGAACAGCTTTAATTTTACAAATTTAATTTCAATTGTTAAAACATAATTTTGATTCATGATATAATTACAACCTTAAAATCTTAAATCATAATATATAGTTGAATTTTACATTAAACATTTTAATTGAAGAAATTTATTTTTAATGTGCAAGTTTTACATTTTTTTATTTTTAAATCATAATGGTTGATATTAAAAATATTATTTTTATTTAAATTAATATAAATTAAACTTTGATCTAAAGTAAAAAAAATATACAAAACACACATAGATGTAATTATAATTTTCTTTACCAATCATTGTAATTATGAATGGAATACATTAAATTTCATAATAATTCTCATTAAAAATTATAGTAAAAATATTGAATCAAAAGAAGAAGGATAAGGAAATTAAAATCATTAGACATTTTATATTGGATTTATCGATGCTCATGGGGACTAATCCTGTAAGTATATCACATTAATTAAGATTTTGTCTAGTATTATTGTTGAAAGTAATTTTTGAATTAAAAACTGTTTTTATCCGAACATAATATTAAATAATAAAAATTTTTTGAGTGGAAAGGTTTTTAGGATGAAACTCATTATATTATCTTATATTTTAAATATTATTTTTATTTTATGCATATATTTTAAAATATTTTAATTATTCATAATAATTTTAAACAATAATTTTAATATTTAAAATTTTTAATCACATTTTTATCACACTTTTTAAATACATGTTTTCTAGTCCTAATTTTTTCAACTATAAAAACAATATTAAACTAACCGTAAATCTATAAGTTACTTGAAAATGAGAAATTTATATATATATATATATATATATGTTGCATCATTTGAGTTTTAGTACTGTATGTTAGATATATTCTCCATTGAACAATTAAATCTATAATTTATGTTTAACAAGTTTTTGCCCCACCCATACGAATGATAGATTTGACAGGCAATTTCAAGGGAATCTCAATCAAGATATCTGCAGACCAATTCCCAATATTGCTCATCACTATTCCAATTTTGATTCTCTCAGCTTAATCTGATATCAAATCCCAAACTGAAAATTGACAGAAAACAGATTGTCAAATTCATTAATTGACAATCAGAATAGCAATAAAAATCAAGCGATTACAATCATTTTGATCAAAAGTTAATTAGATTAGGACAGATAACTAATGCAACTCTGTTCCTTACAAATGAAAGTAATACAAGGGTAATTAAATATTCCCAAAAAAGAAAAGATGTCAGTGGATTTTTCTTTTCAAATTGATAAGAAAACTAATTAATTCAGTGAGATTGAAGGAAAAAAGAAAAATTAAGAAGAAGAAAAACAGATATTGATTGAGGTTAAGCCACAATTTTACAAACAAAAACAATGCAACCTTTCTCTGCCATGTTTGGAATTCACGAAAAAGAAAATGATGTGCTTAGTACCCAACAATAAAACCAAAAGACTATAATCGGATTAAATGAAACATTGATATAAGGATCATGTCATTTTTGGACTAATCCAACAAGCATATTGCATCAATTTATCTATTAGATACTTAAAATGGAGAAATCTATAATTTTTTTATATCATTTACTTATTATAATAATTAGATGTTCATTTATTAGTTTTGAATTCAATAAATTTTATTAGGAAAGATACAATACCATTTAAATTTATTTATTTTTATTATTATCAAAATGATATTTTCATTAAACTAGTTTTATTTTTGTGGTGGAACTGAAGAATGGTTAAAAAACTAGTTTTCTTTGATGATCTTATCTCAACGTATGCTTACTGTTATTATTTTGTGTAAGTCAGACATGATATGATTTTACACTTTTTTACTGTTTGACAGCAGTTTTGATCTTAATTTTACTAGCCTAAACTTAATGATTATATAATTTTACTTAGTACAGTAATTGGGTACAAATAATTAAGTGAAGGAAATGTTCCTAGCTTAGGTTTTCAACACTAATATATTGCAATTTGGGCAAAAAAGAAATTAAGATTTATTATAATTAATTATGTTTAGAAATCTGACTATTCCTAAAAGCCTTGCACATTCCTAAAAGAAATTAAAGTTTCATTATGCTGATGCATATTCATTTAATTGAATTGGCCTTTTAATTTTAATAATGAAATGTGATAGTTATATATTATTTTTAATACTAAAAACTCTATTAAAATTATGTTAATTTTAGTATAAGTGGATGAAAATTTTAATTAAATAAAAATTCTTCCATATAATTTATTTTATTATGTGATTGAACATTTCGAGTAAAAATAAAGACTATTTAATAGTAAAAAATAATCTAAATTTGATTTATTATAATTTTATTGTAGTTTTAACTGCGTTAGAATTGTAATAAACTTTTTGCTATGCTATTTTTTTCCATTGAATTAGTTTTATATTTTATGCAAGTAACACAAGTTATAGGCCTTCATATATTTATATATATATATAGAGAGAGAGAGAGAATAAAGTTCTTGAGCACAAAGCTTGACAACCTCAAATCTCCATATAAAGTTAATAAAGATTTTGCCTATATGTATAAATATTGTTTTAAATCACAATGCTAATCTATGTTATGTAATAAGCTATTGACATTCATAAATCGTACGATGCAAGGAACCCTTCTCTTGCAAATATTTTCATAACTCAAAATAAATTATTAACAGTAAATTTACTTAGATAATAATGAAATGGGCGTTTCTCCACCCCATTAAAAAGCATCATTCTAATTAAAATTAAAAAGATAAGCTATATTTGGTTAGTAATGGATAAGTCATTATACCATTTCTTTTGCTATTGTGATTCAGTACTTTACAAACCAAATATATATATGTATATATATATATATATATATTCATAATTGGAGGAGCAATAGGATCAGAAAAATTATCTTGGCAAAAACCACTCAACATTAACTCAACAAATTAATCTCATATCTGTGCAGCAACTTCAAGCTTTTGTTGCATGCATTACTCTACCGCCTCAACTGTTATGCATATATCAGTAGCCATGCATTTTTTTCGTTGGACTTAAACCAAGTACATGTACAACTTATAATTATAGGTGTGAATGCATGATTACGTATATAATATATAATAGCCTTTTGTAACCAAGTATATATAAACAATTTTAAAACTTGTGCAACAGAGCAAAGAACTAGGAGGGGAAGGAGGAAGAAAAGCTTGAAAGCATTCATTTCTTTTTTATTTTTGTTTTCTTTTCAAGTTATTTCAAGTTGTGATGAAACTCTATAAGGCAAATGTATTTATAGTCTTTTGGTTTTAGTGTTGGAATCACAAGCACACTGATTTCTTCGTGAAATCCAGACAAGGCAGATAAAGGTTGGGTTGTTTTTGTTTGTAAAATTATGGCTTAACCTCAATTAATATCTGCTTTTCTTCTTCTTGAATTTTTTTTCATTCAATGTCACTGAATTAAGTATCTCTCTTATTAATTTGGAAAGAAAAAGTCACAGACATCTTTTACATTTTGGGAATATTTCATTACCCTTGTATTGCTTTCATTTACAGGAAACTGAGTTGAAATGGTTATCTGTCTTAATCTAACTAAGTTTTGATAAAATTGATTATAATAACTTGGTTTTTATTGCTTTTCTGATAGTCAATTAATAAGCTTCACAATCTGTTTTCTATCAATTTTAAGTTTGGGATTTGTTAGCAGATTGAGATATAAAGAATCAGAGTTGGAAAGGTGATGAGCAATGGGATTGGCCTGCATAATGATTGGTTAGTACTAAGATCATAAATACTTAATTGGAGAACAAAATTTAGAAAATTTTTTTTAAGTGAGGCTTGTAAAGTTTTTTAAATAAATATGATTGAATTAAATTTTAATAAAAAACTGAAATATTAATAGAGTATTACAAAAAATTTAATAATATGTAAATAAATTATTAAATATATAATTTATAATTAAAATTTTTTAGTACTTGGTAAAATTTTGTTAAATTTTTTATCAAAAATTAATATCTAAAAAATATATTAAAATTTTTTTTAAAATTTTTAAAAAATTATACACTTGATTTATGTATCAAAAACTTTCAATTTATTGATTTTGATTTTGATTTTAATTTTGATTTAATTATTTTTAATATAAAATTTTATAAATTTCACTTAAAAAACGTTTTATAAGTCTTGTTCTTAATAAGAAGGAAATGTTAAGTTGTGTTAAAAGGAATTTGCTTTTACTTTGTTTTATCCTTAATGTGAGCCAATGGTTAGAGGTATTTCTGGGTATGACTTAATTGGGTTTGAGTTAAGCTTATAGTTGATATTAACAATTTATATGTTTGCTTAGATTTGGCTCAATTTGATATTTTGGGTTTAAATTTTTCTAAGCCTGATCCATGATAAAAAAAATAAAATTCAAGTCCATCAATTAAATTCAATTTATGTAATAAAAATACTTTTTTTTTAAATATAAAAATTAAGATAAAATTTACATATATATAATTATAATAATTTAATTATATATATAATTCGAGCCAGATCCAAGCGCTTCAAATTTTGTGTTCAAAGTCCAATTTAAAATTTAAATTCGTCTAAAATTTTTATCCAAATCCTTAAAATCTTTAAAATATGAACAAACTTTTGGACCTAAACTGATAGTCTGGCTTTTAAGTAGGCCTACTAATGATCAAAAGGTGTAAAAATAAAGCTAAGTGAAAGAGTTGTCTTGCATTCCTTTTTTTTTTCTCTCTTACCATTTTTCATCTTTTCTATTGATTTATTTTTTGTCAATTTTTTAATATAAATAATCTCCAATACTTCAGTAAAATTAAAAATATTTTTATTTTTATCAAATATCATTGGTTATGGTATGCTTACTTTTTAATTTGATTTTGATAAAAATTTTGAAAACTAAATAATCTAATTCTCTTACATAAATCAAACGTTAAAACAACCAACGATTTTAAAATTTTTTCTAACCCGAATCATCCAAGATCCCATTCAAATTTTATATATTTAATACTTTTGTCTTTATTGTCCATCAACATATATAAGTATATGATTAAAGAAAACAATAATTTTACATAATCTTTATATATTGAGAAAAATTTTATGCTTTGCACAACTGTCTTACGTATAAAATCTCATATTACATTTTAGCATAAAATCAAGAATCCGATTTTGGTGAGTTAAGAGACATATATATCAAGATTGTACATATGATTTTACTACTATATAAAAAAACACATTATTAATAGCAAAGAAAGAACATTTTAAAGTTTGTCATACCAAAAATGGAAGAAAAGAACATTATTGAAGTTGCCAAAGCAGGGAACATGATTGAAATTGACATGAAAACTATGTATTTTTCCGTAAATGTCAATATCAAATTCGACATCCACACTCAATCTAATCTACTTGAGAACAAAGTCTACCAAATTTAATTTAAGTACCTAAAGTATTGAAATGAAAAAAACCATTCTTTACTTAACTATTAATTGTGCATTAAAAAAATAGTGATTCGTCCAATTTTTAATTATTTTTCAATTACATATTATTTTTAAGATAATTTTAAAATATCACCTATCATAACATTTTCTACTAATTATTATTTTTTTTTGTATTCACTAATTTGTTTTAAATAAAAATTTAAAACAAAAACAAAAAATATATGATACATAACTAATTATAAGTGCTTTCTTTGTAATTTTTCATTCATAATAATTTCTAATTTTCATTGATAATCATTATTAGCGATAGCATTCTTGCATAGCATAGGAGTCAATCCAGAACTATTAGTTGATCAAAGACCACGCATTAGGAGTCAATCTAGAACTATTAGATGATCAAAGACCACGTATTACTAATCTCCATGGAAGCATTGTCTACCCATAAGGATTACCAGAACAATACCCATTTTGCCAGGTTTGAAAAAAAATAAAAAAACTAGTCTTTTATCTCTTTCTTTAAATAATTTGCTATTGTAACTAAGTGATTGTATTTAAAATGATGAATGACAATCTTTTTCTATCCTTCGCATAAAGAAAAATTATTCACTTATTGCCCATTTGAGTCTATTAAATTTCTTGTTCCAAAATGAACACTGGCCAAGAATCATCTTTTACACTAGGAGGCAAAATAAGGATATCTTCAAGAGCCAAACTTCAAGAAAAGAGTTTGATATTAAAAGCATCTAACATGCACCTTGGAGATGAGAGCTTGAGGTAAAAAATGAATGAGGTTTAAGTTAAAATTCCAAAAACTCAAAAAAGTAGTTTGCTAACGCTAAAGTTAAATGTTAAAAAAGAGTAAAAAAAAAGAAAGAAAAACATGTACTTCGAAGATGAGAATTTGGGGCAAAAAGTTAATGAAGTTTCAATTAGAATCCAAAAAAAAAAAAAAATGGAGCAAAGAAAGAAATACATGTATCTTAGATATGAGAATTCGAGGCAAAAATTGAATAAAGTTTCAGTCAAAATCATAAGTAAAGCTTCAAGAAAATAGAATGCTAAAGTTGAAGTTAGATGTTTCAAAAAAAATTAAAAAAAAAAAAGAAGAAAAAAAGCAAAGAAAGGAAGACAAGCTCTTTGAAGATGAAAGCATAGGGTAAAAATTGAATAAAGCATTAATTAGATTGTCAAGTTAAAAGAAGACAGAATTAAAGGAAAAAGAATGCTAAAGCTAAAATTAGATGTTTTTGAAGGAGTAAAGAAAGAAAGACACATGGCTTTTTATCTAAAGAATGCTCCATAAGATCTTTGGCCTAATTACCTTGAATAACATATTTTTGGGCCTATTTAACCATTCTTTTAGAAACTTAAACTTTGGCCTATATTACATATCTTGAAAAATCCATTCTAATTAAATGCAAACACTTGAATTGAAGAGCTATAGCCTAGAAAATTTGTATCTACCCATTAGTATTTGGTAAGATTTTGTCAAGTTCTTCATTGCTAGAAAATATAGCTCTAAGGTAAAAACCTAAAAATGGCAATTTAGAGCTAGAACCATTCTTGAGGCCCCAAAAGAATTTTTGAGTTTCAATGTTCTATCCAAAATAAAAGTCTCAATGCAAAACCTTTTGAAGGATTAGTACCCATTAAAAACTTTATATTTCACTAAAGAGTGAAAATAAAAAAAAACTAGCCTTTTTCTCTTCCCAAATCTTTTTCAAAAAATAATGGTTAGTTTTAACAAATTGAAATATCATGTTTTTAATAAAAGAAAAGCATTTTAGAAAAATGATCTTTTTTGTGAGACCAAGAGTAATCCTTGCAATCATTATCGAACCTTTCTTGAGATATGTCTACCAATAAAAAAATTGAATTGTCAATTACTCTCATCCCTAAGCATTCCAAATAGTAATCACCAATTTTCAAGAGATTCAAAAGTCATTAGTTTTCAACTTTTCTCATTAATTATGAAGATACTTTATGTAGGGTAATTTTGTGATCTCTTTTAAAAAGTTCAGAGATTATTTGAGTATTTTGTATAGAATACTAAGATCATCGTTGGTGAAGAGTAAACATTAAAAATTTAAACAAAGATCATTTGAAAGAAAAAAACAAAATGGGTATTTACATTTGCATTACTTGCAAAAGACATTTGACCTACATGCTGAAAAAAAAATTGCATTTGCATCAACTACATGTGCATCATCAGAAAGACATTTGATCTATATGTTACAAAAACAAAAAGAGTCCTCACATTCGCATCACATGGGTTCAAATTTGTATAATGAGAAAGACATTTGATCTACATGCTACAAAAAAAAAAAAAAAAAAAAAAAGATATTCGCATTTGTGTCACTTACATTGGCACTAACATTTACATCATGAGAAAGACATTTGACCTGCATGCTGTAAAAACAAAAAAAGACATTCGTATTTACATCATTTGCATCATAACCAAGGCATATACATTATAATAAAGACATTTGATCTACATGCTACAAAAATAAAAAAAAAAACATTCACATTTACATCACTTGCATTCGCACTTGGATGTGCATCATGAGAAAGATATTTTCATTCATATTTACATCATGAAAAGGACATTTACATTTGCATCACTTACATGTGCATTATGAAAAAGACATTTGATCTATATGCTGTAAAAACAAAAAAAACATTTGCATTTGCATCATTACATCTATATCATAGAAAAAGTATTTGTAGGGGCATTTACATGTAAAGAACATTGACATTTGCTTTATGAAAAAAGTCACCTGTATTTGCATCAAGCATTCTCATTCTTGAATTTGTATAGACATTTGCATTTACATCATTTTATGAAAATAGACACTTGTATCATGAGTGTGTTTGTCAATTTTGTAAATATTAGAAAGAAAAGAAAAAAAAAAAGAAAACAACCAAAAAAGGGGGGCAAAAAGAGAAAAAGAAGTCTATCATGAAAAAATGAGAAAAAAAATAGTTTGACAAAAAATCAAAATGTCATAAAAGTTTGAAGAATGGAATAAAAAATGATCTGCAAAAAGTGGAGGGGTTGTTGAAAAATGAATAAGAAAGATGAGATATGATATAAGATAAGACTTAAGCTCAATCTAACTGACCGTCCAAATCAAACTTTAAGCCTAGAGTAGCTGGCACTTTAAGCCCAAGTTAGCTCTAAGCCTAAATTAGCTAGCACCCAAGTACCTGAAATTGACTAACGAAGGACTATCGAAGGAGAGGCAAAAGGCACTTTTGCACGTTCTATCTGATCCAGTTTTCTTTTGACTATCACAGGCAGCTGGCAAAGCCGTCTTTGAACGTCACGTGTTTCAAGTTGGAATGATAAGAAGAGCTTGACCGATCCATTCTGAAGGGAAGAAGCACATTGGGTTAATTAATTAAAATTAAAACTTTTCTTTTCTTTGTCACCTCCCTCTGCATTTACAGCCTCCTTCTTTTGATTTTCTAATTCTTTTTACTTGATTTTAATTCTCTTATCTTTGTTTCACCAGATTCTGCTTTGCTATTTTTGGATTTATAGAAAGATCAATGGCACATCCCATATCTTTATTAATATTTATTTTTAAAGGCTTGAAATTTTAAATTTTATTCATTAATGAGGTGTCTTTTTATTATTCACTGATAGTGTATAGAAATGATACGCTGTCAGTGCATGAAATATTAATCCTTAAATTTTTTTATAAAAAAAAAAGTTTGAATTGCTAATTTTAAAATAAAGCATATGAATACATACATACACATATACATTGGGAACTTAGGTGCTAATTTTAATATAAATGATTATTTATTAATATATATAATTCCCATATAGTCATTCAATTAAAATTACAATAGAAAAATACTGTAATGTATTTAAACTTATAAAGAAATTAAAATGTTCACAAAATTATTTTAAAAGAAATAATTTGCTTTCAAAATCATCGGTTCAAGTAAAAAGCCATATTTCCTTTTATTCTAAATTTATCGTTTTGTCAATGATTCTAATGCTTTACTCTGTAGTTGTCAATCTGGTAAATTTTCAATTTGTTAAAAACTAATCTTTTTCAGTCTTTTCTGTTTGGATTGTTGAAATTTGGCTTTAACATACTTGATATTGGGATAGGACTAAATCAGTTTTTCAATTCTTCAAGATTGATATATTGTTTCTTCTTACTCTAAGGTCATTGGTTTCATTGTGAATTACCTTCTTCTTCTTCTTCTTTATTTATTTATTTGTACATTTCCCTTTTGATTGCAGTTGCAAAATTTTTCTCAAGTTGCAATTGCCATGGAATGTCATAATCCCTGTTGACAGCTTGGATGCCAAGGCTTGATGCTCCAAAAGGCTATAGTGGTCCGCCTTTTGGACGAATTTGCTTGCAAGAAGGCCACCAAGGATCTTGGATATTTCATGGCTGTAACAACTATGGAGAGCAATGGGGAGGGCAGAGTTAGACAGAACACAGGGGATGTGCTTTTCCCTGTTGTCTTCATGGAATCACATTCAGGATGTTCAGAGAAGAGATTTTGGAAGGAGTTGTACACAAGGCGCTAAAACATGGAGTTTTCTTGAAGTGTGGACGAATTCCAAACATCTATCTGTCTCACGTAAAAATGCCCGACTATCATTATGTGCCTGGAGAGAACGCTATCTTCATGAATGACAAGTACTCGAAGATTGAGAAGGATGTTGTCATACGATTTATTGTGATCGGAACAAAGTGGATGGAAGCAGAGAGCGAATTTCAGGCATTGGTAAGTTTGGAAGGTGACTACTTAGGACCAGTTTCCTGAATATAACTTTTGTTTCATCTTTGTATGATTCGGATGTACTTGTTACTGCTTTCTTAGGAAGAAGTTGACAGTAAGAGTGTTGGATGTTGAACTATTCTAGCTGTTGTAAATTCGATTGGACAAAGATGTTGAATTCTAGAGCTTACTTATGATGTTAGCATCGTATAACTTGGTTCAGTTAAGTCGGTTTTTGGTTTTTTAAGTTTTTTAAAACAGAATTGAATCGACTAACTGAACAATTGCTCACCCCTAGTCAAGTCTAGCTTTCCATTTCAGAAGGGTTTTTGTTTCAATGGATGGAGCAGTAGCTAAAGAAGTAGTTTGAAAGGATACCAATTACTAAGGCAATGACTAGTGTAGATTGAAGCAATGCAAGGATGAGAAAGAAGAAAAGTCGGGATACCATTATTAGATTGATCGATAAAGCTTTGTTGCATAAAATTACCTTTGGCTTGCACACACAGTGTCGTAACGGTTTTGTGTCCGCCCGACGAATTTGAAAACGAAATAAAAAATAACGGAGTCGCCACCAATCTTTTTTGACTAGGTGTGATTGGCCACCTATTAAAACATATCATTTTAATAAAATTTTAAAATTAATTAAAATTTATTAAAAAAGATAATTTTACGGTCTGCGAAACAGTCTGGGTTCGGGAGTCGGTTACGTGTGGGGAAGGATTAGCACCCTCACAGCGCCCGTTAAAAATGGTACCAATTAACTACATGTTATCCTTTGATTTTGATGAAAATAGTCCAATTTTCAGTGTTCGAAAAAATAATTTCCTTGATTTTTTATTTATTAAAAAAATTATTCTCGAGAAAAATAAATTAAAACCTTTTTATTGAAATAATTCTTAAAATGTTTCAGTACGTTGGTAACATTAGAAGAACTTTTTCTCATCTAGAGATTTCTTAAGCATCGCTTCTCGGAATACCTTAGAATTTCATCATCGGAGGCTCAAATTTATTTTTCGTAAGAAAATACCATGCATGCAATGCTAAATGTTACCATGTTTATGCACACATTTTATTCTCCTTTATTAAAAATTTTATTAATTGTTTTATTAATTTTTTTAATTTTAATTAAAATTTTGAAGAAAAAAGAATTTAATTATATTGAAGATTTTCTATAAATATTCCAATACGGTGGTAATATTTTATAAAAAATATTCTCACCTAAAGATTTCTTAAAGCATCTCTACTCGGAATACTTTTAGAATCCCATCATTGGATTAAATTTCTTTTCTTCCTATTTTTATTACTTATTTTAATTTATTAATCAATTTTTATTTATTACTCTTAAAAAAAAATTTATTATATTAAAAATTTTTTATAAATACTCCAATACACTGGTAGTATTTAAAAAAAATCTTCTCACTTAGAGATTTTGTAGGCATCACTACTCGGAATACCTTTGAATCTCATCGTCGGATAAAATTTTCCTTTTCTTTCATTTTTTATTAATTTAGTATTATTATTGAATTTATTTTTGTATTGTTATTTTTAAAGTTTATTCTAAAAATTAACATAATTATATAAAAAATATTTAACCACAATTTCATCAATTAGTCTAATAAATATATATATTTTAATATGCATAAATATTAATAAAATAATATATAAAAAAATTCAAAAAAAAAACCCGAATCGGCCCGGTCAACGGTCCGGTTCGGCGGTTCGGTTCAGTCTGAGCGGTTCAGCGGTTCGGTATCGATTTAGTTCGGTTTAGGCGGTTCGGTCCCGGTCCAGGCGGTTCGGTACCGGTCCATTCAGACCGGTCAGAGGCGGATGAAGGAGGGATCAACGGGTCGGGTGCGCGGACTCCGGGTCGGGTCTCGGGTCAACGCGCGGATCCTCAAGGGTTAAAACGACGTCGTTTTGGGGCTTTAATGAAACGACGTCGTTTTGATTTTGGGTGTTTATATAAAAGGGTCAGAAATTTTTTTTTGGTCAGATTGGTTTGGTTTTAGAAAAAAAAAAGGAGAGAGGGAGAGAGAGAGAGTAGGGGAGAGGGACGCCGGCCGGTTTCCGGCCAGTTGCGGTTCAGTTGCCGGCCTTTGGCCGGCCGCCGTGGAACTCAAATCCTCAAGTCTTCTCTTCTTTTTCAAGGAAAAAAACCATCTTCATCGTCATCTCCAAATTTCATTCTTTTCAAAGCTTTAATAAAAGACTTGCCAGCAGGCTTGAAATTCTACGTCGTCAATGACTCATCAATCACATGATCAAACTTATCAGCTGCTTGAACAATTACTAATTCCAGGACCAACTTTTTGATTTTATGCCCAAGATTAATAGGGTCTCTATCAACCACTCATGCAAAAGACAAGATACCCGGAATAAAGACAGATTGAAGGAATTTTGGAGATACACCTGTGTTGGCAAACAAAAAAAGTAAACTATTTGGACCATCATCTTCAAATAAAATCATGTGATGAGGATATAAGGCCGATTGATGGAATGTTTCTACAGTTGTTTTGAACCTCTAGCTCTATGTTGAAAAAATCGTTTGGTATGTAACAATAGAGATCTTCTAAACGACTATCTATTGGATGGCTAATTTCGAGATAGTAATTGGAAGCCATGCTAATATTTAGGAAACAGATTTTTAGGTTTTTGTTGTTTTTATTTTGAGAATATGGAATTTGTTGGTAAATGAAAAAAAAAAGGTAAATTGGAGGCTTACAAAGATTTTCATGAAAGTTTCGAATTGTGGAGTTAAAAAAATCGACTTATGCACATATATAGAAGATTAAAACCTAATTAATTTGTTTTTCGTCAATCCCTTCCTTCGAATTTACATTGTGAATTGAACTCTAATTAGGAGTATGTCTCTAATAGGGCTTAGGAATTTGCAATATGTGGCAATTAGTTAATTACTTTTGTTTCTTAAATAAAATATTCATTTTATTTTCATATACAAAGCATTCTTTTTATACATTCAAGTAATTCTAATAAATTTTATTAATAGAGAAGTATTATAATGTCAGTTTCTCTTAGCAATAAGTAGGAATGAAATATTCATATATAATAATTTATATATATTATTATTACATATAAAATAATTTTTATAAATGCAAAGTTTTAATTTTTTATAAAATAAAGTTTGAGTTGCTAATTTTAAAACAAAGCAAAGGAATATATTTATACACATATACATAGGCAACTTAGGTGCTAATTTTAATATAGATGGTTATTTATTAATATATATAATTCCTATTGTCATAACATATAGATTCGTAAATCTATAGTTAGACTTAACAAATGAATGGAGTCATCACCAATCTTTTTTATCTAGGTGTGATTGGCCACTTAAGGAATCTATCATCTTAAGGAGCTCCTAAGCTTGACTAAAGGTCCCTAAAAGAATAGTTTTGGTCTACTAACTAGAACATGATTCAAGAGTTCGGTTACATGTAGAGAAAGTTATAGCACCCCCATCTATCCATCTAAAGGATGGTACCATATTATTTTGAATTCGTTCTATGGTCCTGAGTCTAATAGTTTCAAATTTTATATTAAATATTGGAAATAATCTTTAAGATTCTCCATTAATTTAGTAGAACTCTTAAAAAAATATTTTTTCACTTCAAGAGTATTCAAAAATCCCATTTGATATCTTAAAGAGGCTCCGTCGTCAGAAAAAAATTATTTAATATTTTTTAGTCGAAAATATATCTAATTATTGCACCATTTGGGCCAAATTAGAAATATTCTTTTTTTTTTAATTTCTAAAATTTTCACCATTTGGGCCTATTTAGAAATTCTTTTTATTTCTTTTTTCTTTTTGGAAAGAAAATAATATGACAATTATTCTTATTGAAATTTCATCTAAATTATTCCACCATTTGGGTCAAATTTAGATAAAATTTCTCACCTAGAGATTTCTTAAAAATTTAACATTTGAAATTTCTAAGGATCTCATCCTTGAATAATTATCAAATATTTTCAAACCAAATTTTTATTTGGAAAAGAATACAATTACTTTTATTGAAATTTTATCTAAATTATTCTACAATTTGGGTTAAATTTAGACAAAATTTCTCACCTAAAGATTTCTTAGAAACTTACCCTTTGAAATTTCTAAGAATCTCATCATTGGGTAATTTGTATTTAATTCCAAAAATTAATTATTTTTATGTTTTTTTTTTATTTTTTTGTTTGAAAATAAATATTAATTATTGTTATTGAAACTTTATCTAAATTATTCCATCATTTGGGACAATTTTAGACAATTTATCACCTAAGAATTTTATAAAAATTTACCATTTGAAATTTGTATAAATTCCATTACTGGATAATTAATATTTATTCTCAAAATTTTTATTATTTTTACTTTTTTTATTTAATTTAATAAAAAAATACTAAGGAAAAAAAAACAAATACATAAATAAAATACTTAAATAAAATAAATAAGAAAATACAAAAAAAAACTGAAAACGGATTGGCTTAGGGCTGGGAAATGGCTCGACTTAAGATAGAAGAAATGACTCGGAAGCATGGCTCGAAGACTTGGCTCAACTCGGCTGGGCTCCAGGGATCAGTTGGCACACGAGTTAGCGAATCGGGTTATGATCGGGTCGGTTGGCTCAAGCAAAAACACGCGGATCTTCTGGGATCTTTAATGCCAAAATAATGTCATTTTTACACTGGTATATAAGCTGAAATTCAATTTTTTTTAGTAGATGCCTTTTCCTTCTTCTCTCTCTTCCCATCTTTTCTCTTCCTTTCTCTTTAACAAAACCTAATTTTCGATTAAATATTTAACCGAAAACATGAAAATTATGCCAAAAACTGAAAAATCTACTTGAAAAACTTAAGTTTCGTTGGAAAGTTTGCTGGAATCTGGATTTTTTCCAGAAAATTCCTAGAAAAAAACCAAAAATTCAAAAAAAATTCCTAAAAATTATAGGATTGTTACTAACACCTTATAAACACTTTTTTTTTGCCTATGTTTTCTTTATATTTCATGTTCTGTTTCGTTTTATTTCATCCCTTCAGATCTGTGTACTCAAGCTTATATTTATAGGTATTTATCAGAAAAATTTCTAATCAATGTTGATTCCTCCTTTGACTAAGATTCAAGATTATCAATATTTGAATCCCAGTCCAACCCTACCAACTCGTAATTCATTGTAACTTTTTTCTTTTTTTTTTTATCACCTAAAAAACTAATAATAAATCTAATAAAATAAAAATACAAAAAAAAACAAAATTAATAATTAGCCTAATAAAATAAAAATAATAATAATAAAATAAATAGAAGAATGGCCAATTGGGCTTGATAACTTAGGCCCTATTGAGCTGGGCCCATTGGCCTTAGGCACAAACCCTATTGGACCAAGCCTAATGGGCTTGGGCCTGGACTAATTATGGTGTCTATAGCTGCCTCTCTTTGTACATTTTCTATGAAACATGAATTGTGCAAAGACGTAGACACCCAATCAAGACTCAACTCAAAACTTTTATTTTTTATTTTTTAAAATAAATTGCTCCTCTAAATAGAGGTACCACAACTTTGGAAAAAATAAATGGCTCATCTGAATAGAGGCAACAGAACTTTGGAAAAATAAATGGCTCCTCTGAATAGAGGCAACAAAACTTTAGAAAAATAAATAGCTCCTTTGAATAAAAGCAACAGAACTTTGGAAAAATAAATTGCTTATTGACTTTCATGACTGAATGAGTCATAGATCATGTCTGATGGAATTTGCAATGGAAACTCAAAGATTCATATTTGAGTTCTACATTCAAAGGTTCAGATTCGCAAGAACCTTTCAGCTTCGCAAGAATTCACTAAAATTTGATTCTCAAAATTTCAGTTTTGCAAGAATCCAAATTTGCAAGATCTCAAGATTTGTCTTTACAAATTACAAGACTTGTATCCAACATTTAAAGAATCTCATTTGAATTTTGGAGATTCACATCTAAAAGTTCAAAGCTTCTCATTTGAGTTCAAAGTTCACATGCAATAAAACTTAGAGTTTTACGTCTAACCTTAAAGGTTCTCACTCAAAAATTTAGAAATTCGCATCCAAAAGTTGAGTTCGAAGCTTTTCATTTCAATTTTGGAGATTCACATCCAAAAGTTCAAAACTTTTCATTTTGGTTCAAAGATTCACATTCAACAAACTTTAGGGTTTCACACCTCAAAGATTTTCATTTTGAAACTAAAAAATTCTCATTTGAGTTCAAAGACTCCCATTTGAGAACTAAAAAATTCTCATCAAAAAATTCATAATTTGTTTTTTTAAGTGACTCAAAATTGTGCATGCAATGAATGTCATGACTAATGATGCTAATATTTTCTCAATGATGCAAATGCAACAACCTAGATTATCATAATGCCACATTCTAAGTCATAATTCAAATGCTTCTGGCTAATGCAAATACATATCCAAACCGAAGTTTCAAATAATCTCCAAACAATAATGCAAACGTAATGCATGTAATGTGGATGTCAATGTCATGAAATTCTAATCAAAATGTGGTAATATGGTACTCAAGACCCCACCATCTCACATTTTCTCCTTGTTTAGCTTTTCAACACTTTGGAACAAGCTCCATCAACTGATCATCATTATTTTCATCACTTGATCACCATTCGCAGGCTTCTCAACTCCAACAATGTCAAAACAAGTTTTGTCCATTGCCCCACATGACAAGCTTCTCAGCACTAGCCATTAGAGCATAAATTTCATCTATTGACCCACATTATTCTCATCACAATTCACAAGCTTCTCAGCACTAGCCATTTTAGAATGAATTTTGTCCTTTGATTCACATTATGTTCATCACTTGATCACCATTGACAAGCTATGTCAACCAATTCATCCCCATATTCATCATTTGGTCACACCATGTGCCTTTTCAAATCATCCCTTTTTAGGTTTCTACCATTTCTTTCTTTTTCTCTTATCACCTTGGATTTCTCTTCAAAAAAATGCAAGACTTTTTTATACACATTGTCATTCATTCATCACCATTTCAATTCTTAACAAATATAATGCATTCATACATTTCCTTGATTTATTCTGAGGATGTAACAATAAGAGAACACAAGGTGAATTACTAGAAAGGTAATCAATGATGAATGAGTTTGGTACAAAAACAAATAGAATGGAAACAAATTAGATGTATGTCATTGGGATGAATGGTATATCCAAACAATGAATATTCAAACAATTCTGAATATTAATCCAGGATTTTTTTTTCAAAAACTCATTCCATTAACTTTCAAAATCATATTGAGCTCATTGAACTTTACCTCTAGCTCTGAGGGATCTTCAAATATCTTTGATCTTTCATACATGCATCCAACTCTCAACTTAGAGATTTTTCTACCCAAATCGCCCTTTTGAGTTTTCAATTTAAGTTTCCTTTTTCTCTTTTTTTCTTTCTTTTTTTTCTCTCTTTTTCTCTCTTTTTTTCCTTTTTTTCTTTTTTTTTTTCATTTTTTCTTTTTCATCCTTCTTATCCATTAGTGGTATCTCCACACTTCAATCTCTAAAGAATGTAACATGATTCTATTATTCCATCACGAGCATGCCTTAGCCCAACATATGATCATTCAATTCAAGCACTCACATTTGATCAAAATAAACTTTTTAAAGGTTGTAATGTAGGCCATGCTGATGGGTCATGAAAGCAATGGGTAAACAGGCTCAAAACATGTGTTTAAAGGGTTCAAAACCAAATGATCATTTCTCATCATTTGAAACAACTTGGCATTTTACCCCATTCCACATCATTTCACCACTTTTTCTTTCTTTTCATCTCATTCCTCACAAAAGGACTCTCATTACTTTGCCCCAACTTATTTGTGGTAATTTTCTTTTCTCTTTTTCTTTCATTTTGCTTTTTTTTCCTCTTTGAGACCTTTTACAATCTTTTATCTTTTTTTTTTTCAAAAAAAGTCCCCTAGTGTGAAGTGTGATCCTTGGTTAGGGTTCTTTAGAAAAAAAAATTATAATAGGCTCAAAGGGATAGCAATGAATGGTTTTTCAAATGGTAAAAGAAAGATAGTCATTTTTCATCTCAAATGTGAATGCTTTCCTTGAAGATCATTTATTGAACAAAAACAAGCTCATATATATTTATAACAGACTGCACATTTTTATGACACATGTATTTCACATTTGCTATTAGCTAGCTTCTTTTTACCCAAATAATCTCCTTAGAACAATATGAATAAGTTTTCAAAATTAAATCTTAGAATTTTGTTATCATTGTCTAAACATTCATCATTGAGAATTCAAGAATGAGAATAAAAAAATGGAATAGTTGCTGAGATGAAAGAGAAAATGTAACAAAATGCGTTATCCTTGCCTTTTATTAAAATGATAACAAATGAAGTCCTATTGCATAAAAAAAATCCTAACATTACTTTAAAAGAAATCCTAGAATGATAAGTAGCATTCAACCAGCCTTAACATCCTTTTCAAAATTATGCCTCTATGCAATCATGTATAGAATTTTTATTAATATCTTACTCCCATGATTCATTAAAGCTCACTAAGCCTTTTTGGATCAAACTTTGCACTTTATGTTTGAAAGTAGGGCAAGTTTCAATAGAATGACTCATGTTCCCATTATGATAATCGCACGTTGCATTAGCGTCATACCACTTTGGATAAGGTGGCTTCAATAGTTCTAGAATAACCGAAGATACCAAGTTGTTCTTGACTAGTTCTGGGAATAACTTAGTATAGGTCATGAGGATCGGGTCGATGCTCACTCTTTCTTAGTTATCCCAAGATCTCTTTTAATCACTTGCTTGGTTGTTAGGCTTTGAAGTTGATGTAGGTACTTGAAAGGCTAATTGGTAAGTTGATGGGTAAACTGGTTGTAGATATGGTTGATATGGGTAGGGTGAGGTATTATTCATAGCAGGATAGTATGAGGAGTAACCTTGTGGTGGATAAGGTTGATAACCCCTGTACTATCTATCATAACTCATGGCTTAAGTTTCGACCTCTTTCCTCTTGGGCACCTGGTTTCCCCTCCTTTCAACTTACCATTTTTAATGGCATTTTCAATGATTTTTCACCTAAGATCATCATATCAGTGAAATTATTTGTTGCATTCCCTATCATCTTTTCATAATGAGAAGATTTCATGGTGCTTACGAACAATACTGTGGTCTCCTTCTTAGTCAAAGAAAGCTGCACTTGATAAGCAATATCCCTTCACCTCTACGCATATTCTTTAAATGACTTAATCGTTTTCTTTTTCATATTCTGCAAAGCAAGACGATCGAGGCTAAGTCCATGATATGTCGATATTGATTGATAAAGTCATGGGCCATATCACTCCAAGAGTAAATGCTAGTCCTATCCAGTTAGATATACCACCTAGCAGCAAAACTCGTAAGGCTATCTTGGAATGCATGCATCAATAGTTTTTCATTATTAGCATGAGTTGCCATCTTTCTATAGTACATGGTAATGTGGGTCTTCGAATACTTTGTACCATCATACTTCTCAAACTCTGACATCTTGAACTTTAAAGGAATAACCATATCTAGGACTAAATAGAGCCCAACAGCATCCATAGAACCATAAAAACCAACTCTTCCCATGCTCGTAGCCTCTCTTTCAGCATACTAATCTTTTGATCAGCTTTCGAGTTCTCTAGTGACTTACCTCTTTTTGATTTTAACTTTTTGTTCTTCTTTAGACCATCCAAATCAAGGACTTGAACTGGTTTTACTATTTTTTTGTAAAGACAGGATTTACATAACTTCGATATTGGCTAGGGTTTGAAGCTGATGGCATTCTGAGATATGTGTGCCCTACAAGATAAGTAAACTACTGGGGTAATGGACCTTGTGTGGACTAGGCTTAAGGTGGCCTAAAACCAAAAAGGTACAGTGGGTCATCCATATCTTGTGGTAGATGGTCCTGTTGACTGGTATTCTCTTCTACTCCTTTCCTCTTATTTAACTTATTCAAAGCTTTCAAAATCCTATTCAACTCCCCTTCTAGCTTCTTTTAAGCTTTCGTTATCCTCTCGAGATGATTAAAATTTTCTTGTTCCATTTGTCTAGCTCGAGCTCTTGTGTTGTACTGGTGAATTGATTGTATGGAATTCTTGGTTGATGGAGCTATCCTTGAACCTTGATACCATAGTTATGATAAAAAATGATATGTTTTACGCATGGTATGTTTGTGTATGAATGAAATGTACATTTTTATGGATTAAATAAAGATGATGTAGATGCATAATGTTACATATGATAATGAAAATGATGCATGACATGATAATGCAAATGTACGAAGTCAAACAAAATGGTTAATTTCATGGATGAAATAAAAGTGATACAGATGCAAGATGTTACTTATGACAATGAAAATGATGTATGCAAATACACAAAGTCAAACAAAATGGTTAATTTCATGGATAAAATGAAAGTGATGTAGATGCAAGATGTTACTTATGACAATGATGTATGCAAATACACAAAGTCAAACAAACAAAATAGTTAGATCACAAATTATTCCTTCTTGTGTCCTAATTTTGGGCTATATCTATTGATGGGTAGGAAATGCTCTAACTTAGGTTGATCTCTTAAGGGTGAACTATATGCAAGGTTAGAAGATTTTGACCACTAAAAGGTTTTCAAATTATTCCTTATATCATCGTCCATCACAGACGAGTAAGATAGTCCAATCATCACCTATCACATGCTACCACTGAAAAGGATTCAATTTGAGTGGGAGTATTTAACTAGCCATTACGAAGATTATCATCTCATAAGGGCATAGGTACTTTACTCCCTCTTAAAAGGGACGAAGCCCGGGTATAGAGCTCATGTAATGTAAATGCATGTGATAGTGTGTGTGAATGAACATATGGGTTTCATGCCCCAAAAATAAAAAACAAGACAAAACAAAAAAATGTTAGTAAATAGATAACACAAATCATTAAAACCATTAGACCAAAGGATAGGATAAATTCAAAAATTATGGCTTGACTCTCTAGCATCCCCAGTGGAATCGCCAAACTGTCATAACATATAGATTCGTAAATCTATTGCTAGACTTAACAAATGAATGGAGTCACCACCAATCTTTTTTATCTTGGTGTGATTGGCTACCTAAGGAATTTATCATCTTAAGGAGCTCCTAAGCTTGACTAAGTATCCTTAAAAGAATAGGTTCGAGTCTACTAACTAGAACAGGGTTCGAAAATTTGATTACACGTGAGGAAGGTTATAGCAACCCCACATGCCTATCCAAATGATGGTACCATATTATTTTCAATTCATCCTATGGTCCTGAGTCTAATGGTTTCAAATTTTATATTAAATATTGGAAATAATCTTTAAGATTCTCCATCAATCTGGTAAAACTCTTAAAAAAATACTTTCTCACCTCAAGAGTATTCAAGAATCCCATTTGATATCTTGAAAAGGCTCCGCCATCGAAAAAAATTTATTTAATATTTTTTGTCAAAAATATATCTAATTATTCCACCATTTGGGCTAAATTAGAAATATTTTCTCTTTTTTTTAATTTCTAAAATTTTCACCATTTGGGACTATTTAGAAGTTCTTTTTATTTTTTTTTTCAGAAAGAAAATAATAGGACAATTATTTTTATTGAAATTTCATCTAAATTATTCTATCATTTGGCCAAATTTAGACAAAATTTCTCACCTAGAGATTTCTTATAAACTTATCATTTGAAATTTCTAAGAATCTCATCCTTGGGTAATTTGTATTTAATTCCAAAAATTTTATTATTTTTATATTTTATATTTTTTTGTTTGAAAATAAATATTAATTATTATTATTAAAACTTTATCTAAATTATTCCACCATTTGGGACAAATTTTGACAAAATTTCTCACTTAGGAATTTTATAGAAATTTATCATTTGAAATTTTTATAAATTCCATCATTGGATAATTAATATTTATTTTCAAAATTTTTATTATTTTTACTTTTTTTTATTTAATTAATAAAAAATAGTAAAGGAAAAAAATAAATACATAAATAACATACTTAAATAAAATAAATAAGAAAATACAAAAAAAAATTTGAAAATGGCTCGGCTTAGGGCTCAAAAATGGCTCGGAAGCATGACTTAAAGACTCAGCTCAGCTCGACTTGGCTCTGGGGATCAATTGGCATGCAAGTTAGGGAATCGGGTCGAGTTGGCCCAAGCAAAAATGTGCAGATCCTCTGGGATTTTTAATGCCAAAACTATGTCATTTTTACACTAATATATAAAGCTGAAATTTGATTTTTTTTTTAGCAGATGCCTCTTCCTTTTTCTCTCTCTTCCCTTCTTTTCTTTTCCTCTCTAACAGAACCCAATTTTTGGTTAAATATTTAACCAAAAACTAGAAAATTACACTGAAAACTAGAAAATTTGGTCGAAAAATTTAAGTTTTGCTGAAAAGTTCACCAGAATTTGGATTTTTTCCAAACGATTCTTAGAAAAAAAACCAAAATTCGAAAAAAATTTTCTAAAAATTCTAGGATTACTGCTAACACCTTCTAAACACTCTTTTTTTCTTTTTACCTTTGTTTTCTTCGTATTTCGTGTTTTGTTTTCTTCTATTTCGTCCCTTCTGATCTGTGTACTCAAGCTTATATTTATAGGCATTGATCAGAAGAATTTCTTATCAATGCTGATTCCTCCTTTGATTGGGATTCAAAATTATCAATCTTTGAATCTTAGTCCAACCCTATCACCACATAATTCAAGGCAACTTTTCTTTTATCACCTAAAAAACTAATAATAAATCTAATAAAATAAAAATACAAAAAAAAACAAAATAATAATAACAATAATAAAATAAATAGAAGAATGGCCAATTGGGCCTGATAACTTGGGCCCTATTGAGTTGGGCCCATTGGCCTTAGGTACAAACCCTATTGGACCAAGCCTAATGGACTTGGGCCTGGACTAATAATGGTGTCTACACCCATTAAATCATTCAATTAAAATTACAATAGAAAAATGCACTAATGTATATAAACCGGTAAAGAAATTAAAAAGTTCATAAAATTATTTCAAAAGAAATAAATTTTCATCAATCAATCATCATTAATATTATCTCTTTATAAATCTACTAACAATAAATTATTGTTTAAACTTTTAATTACTTTTATTTGTTGAATACTCTAATATCTATTTTATTTTAATATCCCAAACATGTTTTTATTTGGTCAAGGAAATTATAGTCATTTACTACGCAGGTATTAAGTTACAATATCTATGTAGATTGTACACGTATATTCGTGATTAAACCAATATTCAATTATATATTCATTAACTAATTTACTATACAAACATATATTTATTGAAAATAAACCAATTCTTCAAGTTATAGTTTGGAACGACTTTATCTAAAAGTGCATATCAACTTATTGATTATTTAATTACTTTATATTGCAGGCTATATGGGTTATTGGACTGGAACTCGGGCTTAAATGAATAAATGTGGGCCATGTTGGTAGGCTATATGTGTTACAAGCCTATTTAATTTTTTTCCGTTTCTATTATTAAATATGTTATTATCGTTATACTAGACGAGGAAAGAGAAAATTATGACCTGCAGTATCCGATATTCACCGATTGCAGTTATGTTGAGTACTCTACTAAGAATTACAAATGATGAAAAGGGGCATTTTATATGGTTTTGTCAAGAAATATCAGCAGTTATTCTCCTAGAATTCTTTCTTCTTTTCTCTTTCTCTTTCTTTCTCTTTGTTTTTTTCTTCTGCGATCTATCTGTTTTCGTTATTTTGGAAATTTAAGCTGTCATTTTGATATCAAAGCATCGACCAGGCAATCATGGTGGATGGAGTCTCTACTAGGATGCAAAGGAAATCCAACAAAATGAACAGGAAATCTCTAAGCTTTAGATGAAATCCAGTAGATCGATGCAAAGATGGAGAGGTAATTTGAGGAGATAGATGTAACATAGGTTTGGAGTGATACAGAATAAGCTACAAGAACATTTGAAAAAGTTCTTAGTAGCTCGATGTCTAACAAGCAAGAGGGAGACTTTGTCTCCGTTAGCAAAACACAAAGGAAGCGGGGAATAGAGCCTGTTTCTGATTGCGATACAGACAAATTTTCCTCGAGTGGAATGATGCTCAATAGTTCTTCACATTCAGATCAACCCAAGTACTTGTTTTCTAATTCATGTAAGCTGTTTAATGGTTATGATTTCAAGGATTGAGTTTTGAAACTAGAATATCACTTCAAGGTTGACAGAATACCTGCGATTATGTTGATTAACAAAGTTTTTTAAAAAATTAACACTTGTCTTATTAGAGTATATTTATAAAAAAATTAACAATTTGATTAATTATTTAAATAGATATAATGAGTTTTTAAAAAACCCACTTCTTACCCATTTTATGATAAATGATACAAATTTTACACTTATTCTCACTTGTTCAAGTTACTTATTTGTTTTTTAAATTTTATCTATTTTTCTTATATATTTACAAAAAAAATAATTAATTAAAATTTTATGTTACTTATTTATGTTGTAATTATATCTTCATACAATTATTCTTACATTCCATTACGTTTAGAATTGTTATACCTATTTTGTAGTTTGTGTTACGACACTTTTTACTCATTTTATGTCAAATGATATGAATTTTATGATTTTTCTTACTTGTTTATGTTACTTATTTGTTTTTTAATTTTTAGCTATTGTGCTTATATATTAACAAAACAATAATTAATTAAAATTTTACATTACGTACTTAATTAATTACGTAACAATAATATTTTCTTACAATTGTTCTTACTTTCAATTACGTTTAGAATTGTTATAACTTTTTCATATTATGCTACAACACATTTTACGCATTTTAAGGCAAATGATATGAATTTTACGTTTTCATCATTTATTTACATTATCTATTTGTTTTTTAATTTTTATTTATTTTCTTATATATTTATAATAATAATAATCAACTAAAAGTTTACGTTATCTACTTAATTATTTATGTTACAATAATATTTTTTATAGTTGTTCAAACTTTCCTTTACATTTAGAATTGTCATAACTCTTTTTTTATTTTATGTCAAATGATGCAAATTTTATGTTTTTCTTTTTCTTTTAATTACCTATTTGCTGTAATTATTAGATATTTTTCTTATATATTTTAAAAATAATAATTAATTAAAATTTTATGTTGGCTACTTAAATATTTACATTATAATAATATATTTTTATGGTTGTTCTTATCATCCATTACATTTAGAATTATCATAACTTTTTCTTAGTGTGTTATGATACTTCTTACTCATTTTACATTAAATGGTATCAATTTTATATTTTTTCTCACTTGTTTACATTAACAATTTTTTAAAATTTCTACCATTTTCCTTATATATATAAAATAATAATTAATTAAAAATTTACATTGTCATCATAATTACTTATGTTTCAATAATATATTTTTACTGTTATTCTTACTTTTAGCAAATTTAGAATTGTTATAGCTTTTTTTTAGTGTGTTATGACATTTCTAGCGCATTTTATTTCAAATGATATTAATTTTATATTACTTCTCATTTGTTTATTTATCTATTTGTTTTTTAATTTTAGATATTTTTCTTTTATATTTACAAGAATAATAAATAATTAAAATTTTATGCTATCAACATAATTATTACCTTTGCAATATTATTTTTTTACGATTATTTTTACTTTTCTTTATGTTTACAATTGCTATAACTCTTTCTTAACGTGTTACAATACTATATATCCATTTTACACTAAACGATCCTAATTTACGTTTGTTCTCACTTGTTTACATTATTAATTTATCTTCTAATTTCTAACTAATTTTCTTAAATATTTATAAAATAATAATTAATTAAAATTTTATGTTACCAATACAATTATTTATGTTATAATAATATATTATTATGGTTGTTCTTAATTTTTATCATGTTCAAAATTTTCATAACTTTTTTAATGTGTTACGACAATTCATACTCATTTTACACTAAATGATATTAATTTTACATTTATTCTCACTTATTTACGTTACCAATTATTTTTTTAATTTTTAACTATTTTTCTTATACATTTACAAAAAAAATAAATAGTTAAAATTTTACATTCGCAACTTAATTATTTATGTTACAACAATTTTTTTTTTTTCGTAATTGTTCTTAACTCTAATTATGTTTAGAATTGTCATTATTTTTTTTCTTAGTATGCAATGAAATTTTTTACTTATTTTACTTCAAATTATATTAATTTTACATTTTTTCACTACTTTACGTTACCTATTTGTTTTTCAATTTTTAGTTATATTTCTTATATATTTAAAAAATAATAATTAGTTAGAATTTTAAATTGCCAAATAATTACTTATATTACTGTTATAACGTATAGATCGTAGACCTACTACTAGACATAGATTAAAGGAGTTGCCACCAATCTTTTTTGTTTGGGTGTGATTAATCACCTGATATAAATTATGATCTACAAAACCAGATTTTAGGTTTAGAGTACAGTTATGCGTAGGGAAAGTTATAATACCCTCACAATGCCCATTCATAGGATGGTACCAGTTTAATTACAAATTATTCAAGCCTAAAAAATTTTTATGTTTTACCAAAATATTTAGTATTGAAAATTAATCTTAAAATTGTCCTAATAGTTTAGTAGCAATTTAAGATAATTTTCTCACCTCAAAAGTAATCATGAAGACTAGTGTCCCGCTCCGAAAAGGCTCCATCATTGGATTTATTATAATATTTAATTTAGAAAAATCAATAAAGTCTCCCAATAGTTTTGTGTGATTTACTTTGAAGCATATCTCCCAATAATTTGGTGAGATTTTATTACCAAAAGATTTGTAAAAATTTTAAACAATTTCATTAAGTCTCCCAATAGTTTGGTAGGACTTAATTTATGAAGCAATCCTTCAATAGTTTAGAGGATAAAAATTATTTTTTATTTTTTACTTTTTTTTTGGAAAACTGATTTATAAAATTTCCCAATAGTTTGGTGGATTTCATTTTAAAAATTAAATCCATGAAAATTCTTCAATAGTTTGGTAGAATTCATAAATTTATTTTGTAAAGATTTTTATTTTAAAAAAAGATTTTTTAATTTATTCTTTTAAACTTATTTGAAAAAGGTTTTTTATTTATTTCATATATAAGTACAAAAAAATCATAATAATAAGTAATGTATTTTTTTAATTTAAAATAAGAAATAATAAAAGTAAATAAAAATAATCAAAATAAGAAAAATAGAATCAAAACAGAAAATGGAAAGGAAAAGAGAAAGAGATTATCTGCAATCGGGTAGGGTTGTGCATGGTAAAACACATAGATTTAGATGCCTCAAATTTTAAGCTTTTCTTCAGAAGTGTTTTGAGTATGTCTCCCTTTCTAAAATGATTATTTTTCTATCTTCTTTTTAATTGATTTTCAGAAACTGACGATTATATCTCAAAAGCTAATAGAGAATTTTCAAAAACCTAACAAATTATCTAGAAAGCTAAACCCAGGAATCCCTAGAATGCAAAACCCTTATAGAAATTGAAATCCAAAAACACCAAATCCCAATTTTCAAAAATCTAAACAAACCAAACTCAAAACTTAAAACCTCTCGGTTACTAAACAAATTTCTCTCTTTTTCTCTCAAGAGTTTCTACATAATCCTTTTTTTTTATCCCCATTTGCTTTGATCATAGATTTATATAGGAATTCATGCTAAATTAATTCCCCTTAAATCTATGATTTATTTGATTTTTCGATTTAATGAGAATTGATTCTGAAATCAAATCCCAAAATCTCTTCCTATCAATTTAATGTGAATAGATTATGGAATTAAATCCCGACAATCTCTCCACATCATTTTTAATGCCAATTAATTCTAGAATTAAATTCAAAAAATCTCTCAATGACGATAGAAGCCTAATTCCAAAAATTATTCTAGGACAAAATACGGTGTTTACAATTACAATAATATTTTCTTACAGTTGTTATTAACTTTTCTTATGTTTAGAATTATTATAACTCTTTCTGAATGTATTACGACACTTTCTATCTATTTTATGCCAAATAATACTAATTTTATATTTCTTCCCACTTGTTTAAATTATTATTTTATTTTTTAATTTTTAGCTATTTTCCTTATATATATACAAAAATAATAATTAATTAAAATTTTACATTACCATCATAAGTATTTATATTATAATAATATATTTTTATGATTGTCCTTACTTTTCATTACATTTAAAATCGCCATAACTCTATCTTAGTGTTTTATAATACTTCCTGCCCATTTCATGCCAAATGATACTAATTTTACGTTTCTTACGTGTTTATGTTATCAATTTATTTTTTAATTTTTAGTTCTTTTTGTCATATATTTATAGAAATAACAATTAATTAAAATTTAAAGTTGTTAACATAATTATTTACTTTACAATAATATCTTCTTAGGGTCATTTTTTTTTTCATTATGTTTAAAATTATCATGACTCTTAATGTGTTCCTACACTTCTTACATTTTTTAGGCCGAATGATATTAATTTTACATTTGTTCTCACTTGTTTACTTTATCAATTTATTTTTTAATTTCTATCTATTTTATTTAAATATTTACATAACAATAATTAATTAAAGATTATTTTGTCAATATAATTATTCATGTTATAATAATATATTATTATGGTTGTTCTTACTTTCCATTATGTTTATAATTGCCATACCATTTTTTAGTGAATTACAACAATTCATACCTATTTTACGCTATACGTTTCTTCTCATTTGTTTATATTACCAATACGTTTTTTAATTTTTAGTTTTTTTTTATGTGTTTAAAAAATAATTAACTAAAATTTTATGTTGGTAACTTAATTATTTATGTTAAAATAATATAATTTTATAATTGTTCTTAATTTAATTATGTTTAAAATTGTAATAACTTTTTTTAGTGTATTACGATACTTTTTTTAGTTTAACACCATATTATACTCATTTTACATAATCTATTTATTTTTTAATTTTTAGCTATTTTCTTTATATATTTTAAAAAATAATAATTAGCTAAAATTTTACGTTGTTAATATAATTATTTGCATTACAATAATATTTTCTTATGATTGGCCTTACTTTCTATTATGTTTAAAATTATCATAACTCATTTTTAGTATTTACGATACTTTTTACCCATTTTATGTTAAGTGACACTAATTTTACGTTTTTCACACTTATTTACATTATCAATTTATTTTTTAATTTATAGCTATTATATATATATATATATATATATATATACACACACACACAAAAACAATAATCAATTAAATTTTTATTTTTCCATCATAACTATTTACGTTATAATAATATGTTTTACATTGGTAATAACTTTTAATATGTTTAGAACTGTCATAATTCTTTCTTAGTATGTTATGACACTTTTTACTTATTTTATGTAAAATAGTACGATTATTACATTTCTTCTTAGCTATTTACATTATCTATATTTTTTTTATTTATTAGATATTTTCCTTATATATTTATAGAAGTAATAGTTAATTAAAATTTTATGTTGCTATCTTAGTTATTTATATTACAATAATATTTTTTATGGTGTTCTTACATTTCATTAAATTTAAAATTATCATAGTTATTTTTTAGGTGTTACGACACTTCTAACATATTTTATGCAATGATATAAATTTTACAATTCCTCTAACATGCTCACATTAATAATTTTTTTATTACTTTTTTAAAAAGTATAATTTCTTTTATGTTAATTTTTATCATTGAATGTATTTTTAACTATTTTCTTATGTATTTATAAGAAAATAATTACTTTAAATTTTACGTCATTAACTTAATTATTTACATTAAAATAATTCTATTAACATTTTTTTCGTTACATTTAATTATGTTAAAATTTTCATAACTCGTTTTTTAGTTTGTTACTATACTTCTATATTAATATAAATTTTATTATTTCTCTCATTTGATTATGTTAATAATTTTTTTATTTTTATTTAAAATATAAATTATTTTACCTTAATTTTTTTCTTTGAAAAATTTTTTATATTAATATTTTTTAATTTCTTTATAATTATTTTTATAATATTTTTAGCTATATTTGAAAATACCAAGTACATTAAAATTTTTTTTTAAATGAACTTTTTAATAATTATTTTTTATTTTAGGGTATTTTTCATAAACATATAATAAAGTGAAAAAAAAGCTATTACATAAAGTGAATGTTGTTTAAATTATATATAAAATTTGATAAATTTTGTTTTGCAGTCTCATTACTTGATAAACAGGTTTTATCTTTCTTCACCTTTAAAATTTAATCAACGATTGAGATTTAATTATATAAATCTAATAATTATTATTGGCTGACCATATATATATATATGTATGTATATTGTAATTTCTTTGAGTTCAAAAAAAATCCATTCGTGGTTTTAAGAAATTGGTCTCGAAAATATAGTACATTGAAATAGAAAACAACAAATATATAATTAATTAATTAAATTTTTTAAAAAATTAATATTAAGGTACTTACCAAAAGCTCTGGTTTTGTTAAGATTATTATATAAGATTAGTTTCAACAAAGCTCTGGTTTTTTATTTTATTTTTATTTTTTTTTGTATTTTACATTTTTATTTTATTATTATTATTATTGTTTTTTTATATATATATATATTTCTTTTATTTTTTATCTTAGGTATTTACTTATTTATTAATATGTATATATCTTTATTATTATTATTTTTTTTCTGTTAATATTTATGTATATCAGATTATGTATTATCTGTTATTTAATTTTAATCTATGTATTAATTTTTTTGATTTATCTAATTTATTTTCATTTGATTTTTTTATTTTTTTATTTATCCGGCTGGAAATTGGATTGGGATTCAATCAGAAGAGTCCAGGTTGGATTCAATGATTGAATCTCGATCCAAAGAGAAATTGAGATTGATCAGAAACTCTTCTAATCAATGCCTATAAAAAGGATCCTCAGAAACACAGAAGATAGAGAAAATAGTGAAAAAAACAGCTACTGGTTGAGATTAAAAGGCATATAGAAGAGATTTGAAGGCTAAGAAAGGTTTAGAAGCGTTAAAACAGCTTTAGGAATCGGGAAAAAATTTTTGAAGATTTTTCGGTGAAATTTTTTTTTTGGAAATTTCTAGAAAATTTCCAGATTTCGATGAATTTTCCAGCGGACGTTGAATTTTCCGGCAAAGATTCTGACCAAGTTTGAAGTTTCTGGCCAACTTCTCAATTTTCGATGACATTTCCAGAAACCGATCAGTTTTTCGATGAACTTCCGGCGAAAAATCTAGATTCCGATGAAAAATTCCAGAATCCGATGAATATTCAATCGGAGTTCTTCAGGCATTTTAGAGAGTAGGGAGAGAAAAGGAAGGAAGAGAGAGAGGGAAGAGGTTCGGTCTGCTGAAAAAAATGAAAGAACCAGCCTTATATATCCTCCCAAAACGACGCCGTTTTTGCGTTAAATAACCCAAAAGATCCACGCGTTTTGCCAAGATCTGACTCAACCCGAGCGTCGACTCACTTTTTGACCCGTGCATGATCTGCCTCCCCGAGCCAAGCTGAGCCGAGCCAACCTTTCGAGCCGCATCCTTCGAGCCGTTTTTATTCCATTAGTCGAGTCGAGCCGTGAGTCGAGCCGCTCCAGTTTTTTTTTTAATTTTAATTTTATTTATTTATTTTTAATTATTAGATTAGGTTTATTTAATATTCTTTTATCTTTATTTTATTTTTATTTTTTGTTTTACTTTTCTTTATTTTATTTTTATTTTTTATTTTATTTTCACTTTTATTTTGTTTTATTATTTTATTTTCTTTAAATAAAATAAAAAAAAATATATTTTTGGGGAAAAGTTGAAAGTATTAATTTTCCTTAAAAATAAATTTTCAAAAAAGGTTTTTTTGATGGAAAGTTGAAAGTATTTAAAAATAAATTTTTAAAACGGTTTTTGAGGAAAAGTTGAAAGTATCAATTTTCCTTAAAATTAAAGTTTTCAAAAAATATTTTTGGAGAAAAGTTGAAAGTATCAATTTTCCTTAAAAATAAATTTTCAAAAAAGATTTTTGAGGAAAACTTGAAAGATTTTTGAGGAAAAGTTGAAAGTATCAATTTTCCTCGAAATTAAAGTTTCCAAAAATATTTTGGGGAAAAGTTGAAAGTATCAATTTTTCTTAAAAATAAATTTTCAAAAAAGGTTTTTGAGGAAAAGTTGAAAGTATCAATTTTCTTCGAAATTAAAGTTTTCCAAAAATATTTTGGGGAAAAGTTGAAAGTATCAATTTTCTTCGAAATTAAAATTTCTAAAAAATATTTTGGAAAAAAGTTGAAAGTATCAATTTTTCCTGCACAAAAACAATCATTCTTTTCTTCCTTTTTATTTTTTTTTAAATGTTACATAATCCGACGATGGAGCCTCTGCAAGTGAAACAGTAGTTTTTCTTGCATACTCTTGAGGTGAGGGAATTTTTTCAATTTTCTGCTAAAAGTATTAGAGTCAATTGATAATAATTTCTAATAATTAATTACTTGGTAAAATTCTAAGGTTCATTGGATAACACAAATTTAAGCTGGCACCATCTTTTGATGGGCGTTGTGAGGGTGCTATAACCTTCCTCACACGTAACCGAACTCCCGAACCCTGTTCTGGTTAGTAGACCTGAACCTATTCTTTTAGGGACCCTTAAACTTAGGTGTTCCCTGAAAGGACAAATTCTTTAGGTGGCCAATCGCACTTAGATAAAAAAGATTGGTGGCGACTCCTTAAGTCAATATCTAGCGATAGATCCCCGGATCTAAACGTTATGACAAAAGTCAATAAAGATTTTATCTATATATATATAGTTTTAAATCACAATGCTAATCTATATTAGGTAATAAGCTATTGACATCCATAAATCATATGATGAAAGGAACCTTTCTCTTATATATACTTTTATAATTCAAAATAAATTATTAGCAGTAGATTTAATTAGGTAATAACGAAATGGGCGTTTCTCCACCCCATTAAAAATCATCATTCTAATTAGAATTAAAAAGAGAAGCTATACTAGGTTAGCAATCGATAAATCATTATACCATTTCTTTGGCTATTGTGATTCAATACTTTACAAACTAAATATATATGTGTGTATATATATATATATATATATATTCATAATTGGAGGAGCAATAGGAGCAGAAAAATTATCTTGGCTAAAACCACTCAAAATCAACTCTACAAATTAATCCCTTATATGTGCAGCAACTTCCAAAGCTTTTGTCACATGCATGCCCCTAAAGCCTCAACTGTTATGCATATATCAGTAGCCATGCATTTTTTTCGTTGGACTTAAACCAAGTACATGTACAACTTATAATTATAGGCGTGAATGCATGGTAACTTATATAATATATAATATCTTCTTGTAATCAAGTATATATAAATATTTTTAAAACTGTTATATTTTGCTTACAAGGGTTTTCCATTTTTTTTTTTTTGTTCTTAATTAGCATCAATTAAAATAAAATTTATCTTGTAAAAATAGGCAGGCGGTGGTGCTGGTGGAGACCACCGTACATGCTCATACTTGTATGCCAAATTTGATTGTTGCTGTTTGTGTGTAAACCAATCGTTTTAAAGCAAATCAATAAAGATCTTATTCATATAAAATTAAACTTAAAAACATAACACAGATAATTATAAATTGATTACTGCAATAGAAGTGGCAAATTACACATGTAAATCAGCATTCATTCCACTCGGGCTGGAAATTTGATTGTTGTCCCACAATTGTCACGAACATTCTCCTTTCCGACGTTGTATGATATCACCTTGATTCCTTGTTTGTCGACGCAAACTGTGATCTCTGACAATAGATAATTACCATTTCGTTTCTTCACACATCGAAGGAGTGGAGTGACATTTCCTACTTTTCCTCTGACCGCATTGATGATATCACCTCTAGGAGCAAAACCTCCCACTGGAATTGCAGCTTTGATAGCCAAATCAAGGTCTACAGTACTCTTCATCAATTGAATGGCAGTGGAATAATAAGGCTGTGGCGGCTTGGCTTGGCAAGAACCGTGTTGCTGCCACTCATGCACCCAAAATTTCTCATTGTTAGCCCACTTACCAATGGAAGGCCAAAGTCTGCTCATGTCATTCTGTAATTGCGGGGGAAAATATTGGAACTACAAAATGACATTTTGTATGTTAATAACCACAATTGCAAATACATCCAAATAATTAAGGTTAGAATAAAATGAAAATCGAAACAAATCGCATACCAAAGGTGTTGGATCACCGACTATATTTGGGCACAAAGTAGGAGTCAATCCAGAACTATTAGCTGGCCAAAGGCCATGAATCACTAATCTCTGTGGAAACACGGTCAAGCCACAAGGATTACCAAAACAGTACCCATTTGGCCAGGTTTGAACCAGCCAGTGGTGGTCGTAGTTGCTCTGTGCAAGAGCAACAGAGCAAAGAGCTAGGAGGGGAAGGAGGAAGAAAAGCTTGAAAACATTCATTTCTCTTTTGATTTTTGTTTTCTTTTCAAGTTATTTCAAGTTGTGATGAAACTATATCAGGCTAATGTATTTATAGTCTTTTGGTTTTAGTGTTGGGGTCACAAGCACACTGTTTTCTTCGTGAAATCCAGATGAGGCAAGCAAAGGTTGGGTTGTTTTTGTTTGCAAAATTGTGCCTTAACCTCAATTAATATCTGCTTTTCTTCTTTTTGATTTTTCTTTTTTCATTCAATGTCACGGAATTAAGTATCTTTCTTATAATTTGGAAATAAAAATCCACAGACATCTTTTACATTTTGGGAATATTTCATTATCTTGTATTACTTTCATTTACAAGGAACTGAGTTGGAATGGTTATCTGTCTTAATCTAATTGAGTTTTGATAAAATTGATTGTAATAACTTGGTTTTTATAGCTTTTTTGATAGTCAATTAATAAGCTTCACATTCTGTTTTCTGTCAATTTTAAGTTTGGGATTTGTTAGCAGATTGAGATATAAAGAATCAGAGTTGGAATGGAAATGAGCATTGGAATTGGCCTGCATATATATTGACTGAGATTCTCTTGAAATTACTTATCAAATCTATCAAGCCTGGCTTCAATAGAAATTATAGATTTAATTGTTCACTGTAAAATATATATATAATATGCAGTGCTAAAACTCAAATGATGCAAATATATATAATTTTCCCCTTTTCAAGTATCTTAATACTATTTTTTTATTTTTAAAAATTTAATTAATTAATTATATATATATTTGTTGCTTTTTGTTTCAGTGTGCTATATTCCAGAAACCAGTCTTTTGAAATCACGAATGGATGGTTTTGAGCTAAAAAATATTATATATATATTTATATAGCTCTATCTCAGGACAGTTTTCTCTTTATTATTGGTGGTGGATCATACAATACACGACTTGGTCAAGCAAAACGGAGTTATCTTTTCAATCAATGAGTAGCTTAATACCTTCTTCAGTGTGTACTCACCACCAGAAGCTGGCTCTGAAGTTTCTCATGCTATGAAAAGAAAAAGAATGCAGCTGCAAGAGATGTCATTTCTGGAAAGCTTGAAAACCTTTCACACCTAGTGGCAAGTATTCTGGTTTTGCATTCTCATTTTTGCTACCGTGCTGTTATATTGTTATTGTGATGTACATGGATTCGTGATATAACTTAATACTTTCATCCTTCATTAAATTTCTAGATATCATCATTTTAAATATGACACGAAAATAATAAAAAAAATTGTATAAAAGCGATAAGGTACAAATAAAAGGATAGATTATTTTGCAATTTAGAACTTTCAGCACTTGAACACTAAAATTTATCCCTCTGCATGGACAAATAGCATCGATGATCGAATTTGTTAATGCTTCTATTCAGAACAATCTACCAGCACCAAAACGTCAGAAAAAAGTTTTTCCTTCCAAAAATCTGTGCGTACCACCCATGATCCAAGAGGTTCTATAGCCCAAGCACATGAAAATTTGAGACAAAAATACACCCTCTTTCAACGAAATAGCTGAAGAGCCAAATGTAGTTTCAAAAGTAAAGGCTTGTAAGTCAGAACATGCTTTTTTCCTAACCGTGCATAAACATGTCCTTAAACAATTTGAGAAAATTGAAAATGTTGTATAAATCGAAACAAAGGAAGATGTAGATAGATGGCAAGGAAGGCTAGAGCTTAAACCCTTTGGCAATGGAACAAATAACAATATTACAACAATAATTAACATAAATTTCAGTACTCATCTTAATAATTTTTTTTTTTAGTTTTAAAATATCAATTATTTTATGTTGCCTTTTTAATCTTAAAATTATTTTTTTGGTTATTGATTTTATATATTTTCCAATTTTATTTGTATGATTTTTTATATCTTAGAAATTTATTAACATAATACAAAAAAAAAAAATAAAGCTACCGTTGTACCATTTAATTTATATGATTTTTTATAGGTATTTTGATTGCAAATTTCAATGTCCTTTTATAAAAAAAAAATCAATATATTTCAAATGCCACTGGATTAAGATGTGACATTTTTTTTACTATTACACAAATATTTTTACTACTTAAAAAATAAAATTACTTTACAAATATTTACGTTAACAAATTTTTAAGACCAAAAATGATATAATGATAGCATATTCAAATATGGGAGAAATTTTATTGTTCCTCTCACTAGTTTATTTTAATAAATTTTTATTATTTATTACTCATATTTTTATGTATTTATAAAAATAATAATTAATTAACATTTTATGTTATTGACTTAATTATTTATATAATAATAATATTTTCTAACAGTTGTTTTTCCCTTCTATTACATTTAAAATTATCATTTTTTTTTCTTATTATGTTAAGAGACTTTTTAAACATTTTACACCAATGATATGAAATTTATGTTTTCTCTAGCATGTTTAAGTTACAAAAATTTTTATTATTATTTGTTAAAATTTTTTATATCGTTATAAGAACAGTAATTAATTAAAATTTTATGTCACCAACTTATTTATTTACGTTATATTAATATTTTTGTACAATTATTCTTATATTACAATAAGTTTAGAATTGTCATAATTTTTTTTAATGTGTTATGACACTTCTTACCCATTTTATGACAAATGATATGAATTTTACACTTATTCTCACTTATTCAAGTTACTTATTTGTTTTTTAAAATTTATCTATTTTTCTTATATATTTACAAAAAAAATAATTAATTAAATTTTATGTTACTTACTTATTTACGTTGTAATTATATCTTCTTACAATTATTCTTACATTCCATCACGCTTAGAATTGTTATACCTATTTCGTAGTTTGTGGTATGACACTTTTTACTCATTTTATGTCAAATTATACGAATTTTACGATTTTTCTTACTTGTTTACATTATTTAATTGTTTTTTAATTTTTAGCTATTGTGCGTATATATTAACAAAACAATAATTAATTAAAATTTTACATTACCTACTTAATTAATTACGTAACAATAATATTTTCTTACAATTGTTCTTACTTTCGATTACATTTAGAATTGTTATAACTTTTTTATGAAATGCTACAACACATTTTACACAGTTTAAGGCAAATGATATGAATTTTACGTTTTCATCACTTATTTATGTTATCTATTTGTTTTTTTAATTTTTAGTTATTTTCTTATATATTTATAAAAATAATAATCAATTAAAATTTTATGTTATCTACTTAATTATTTATGTTACAATAATATTTTTTATATTTGTTCTAACTTTCCTTTACATTTAGAATTGTCATAACTCTTTTTTTTATTTTATGTCAAATGATACAAATTTTATATTTTTCTTTTTCTTTTGGTTACCTATTTGCTGTAATTATTAGATATTTTTCTTATATATTTTAAAAATAATAATTAATTAAAATTTTACGTTGTCTACTTAAATATTTACGTTATAATAATATATTTTTATGGTTGTTCTTATCATCCACTACATTTAGAATTATCATAACTTTTTCTTAGTGTATTATGATATTTCTTACTTATTTTACGTTAAATGGTACCAATTTTACATTTTTTCTCACTTGTTTACATTAACAATCTTTTAAAATTTCTATTATTTTCCTTATATATATACAATAATAATAATTAATTAAAATTTTACATTGTCATCATAATTATTTATGTTTCAATAATATATTTTTACTGTTATTCTGACTTTTATCAAATTTAGAATTGTTATAGCTTTTTTTTAGTGTGTTATAACATTTCTAACCCATTTTATTCCAAATGATATTAATTTTACATTACTTCTCATTTGTTTATTTATCTATTTATTTTAGATATTTTTCTTTTATATTTACAAGAATAATAAATAATTAAAATTTTACGTTATCAACATAATTATTACCTTTGCAATTTTTTTTTACGATTATTTTTACTTTTCTTTATGTTTACAATTGCCATAACTCTTTCTTAATGTATTACAATACTATTTATCCATTTTACGCTAAATGGTCCTAATTTACGTTTGTTCTCACTTGTTTACATTATTAATTTTTCTTCTAATTTCTAACTATTTTTCTTAAATATTTATAACGTAATAATTAATTAAAATTTTATGTTAACAATACAATTATTTATGTTATAATAATATATTATTATGGCTGTTCTTAATTTTCATTTCGTTTAAAATTTTCATAACTTTTTTAATGTGTTATGACAATTCATACTCATTTTACGCTAAATGATATTAATTTTACATTTATTCTCACTTGTTTATGTTACCAATTGTTTTTTAATTTTTAACTATTTTTCTTATACATTTACAAAAAAATAAATAGCTAAAATTTTACATTCGCAACTTAATATTTATGTTACAATAATTTCTTTTTTTTATAATTGTTCTTATCTTTAATTATGTTTAGAATTGTCATTATTTTTTCTTAGTATGCAATGAAATTTTTTAGTTATTTTACTTCAAATTATATTAATTTTACATTTTTTCACTACTTTACATAACTATTTGTTTTTCAATTTTTAGTTATATTTCTTATATATTTAAAAAATAATAATTAGTTAGAATTTTAAATTGCCAAATAATTACTTATATTACTGTTATAATGTATAGATCCATAGACCTACTACTAGACAAGGATTAAAGGAGTTGCCACCAATCTTTTTCGTTTGGGTGTGATTGGTCACCTGATATAAATTTTGATATGCAAAATCAGATTTTAGGTTTAAAGTACAGTTATGCGTAAGGAAGATTATAGTACCCCTACAATGCCCATTCATAGGATGGTACCGGTTTGATTTCAAATTATTTAAGCCTAAAAAATGTTTATGTTTTACCAAAATATTTAATATTGAAAATTAATCTTAAAATTGTCCCAATAGTTTAGTAGCAATTTAAGATAATTTTCTCACCTCAGGAGTATTCATGGAGACTAGTGTCCCACTTTGAAAAGGCTCTGTCATCAAATTTATTATAATATTTTATTTAGAAAAATCAGTAAAGTCTCTGAATAGTTTGGTAAGACTTACTTTGAAGCAGATCTCCTAATAATTTGGTGAGATTTTATTACCAAAAGATTTGTAAAATTTTTTAAGAATTTCATTAAGTCTCCCAACAGTTTGGCTTAACTTAATTTATGAAGCAATCCTCCAATAGTTTAAAGGATAAAAATTATTTTTTTATTTTTATTTTTTTGAAAATTGATTTATAGAATTTTCCAATAGTTTGGTGGATTCAATTTTAAAAATTAAATCCATGAAAATTCTTCAATAGTTTGGTAGAATTCATGAATTTATTTTGTAAGGATTTTTATTTTAAAAAAAGATTTTTTAATTTATTCTTTTAAACTTATTTGAAAAAGGTTTTTTATTTATTTCATATATAAGTACAAAAAAATCATAATAATAAGTAATGTATTTTTTAATTTAAAATAAGAAATAATAAAAGTAAATAAAAATAAATAAAATAAGAAAAATAGAATCAAAACAGAAAATGGAAAGGAAAAGAGAAAGAGAATACCTGTGATCGGGTCAGGTTATGCATGGTAAAACACATACATTTAGATGCCTCAAATTTCAGGCTTTTCTTCAAAAGTGTTTTGACTATGTCTATCTTTCTAAAATGATTATTCTTATGTCTTCTTTCTAATTGATTTTCAGAAACTGACGATTAAATCTCAAAAGCTGATAGAGAATTTTCAAAAACCCTACAAATTATCTAGAAAGCTAAACCCAGGAATCCCTAGAATGCAAAACCTTTACAAAAATTCAAATCCAAAAACACCAAATCCCAATTTTGAAAAATCTAAACTAACCAAACTCAAAACTTATAACCTCTTGGTTGCTAAACAAATTTCTCTCTTTTTCTCTTAAGAGTTTTTGCATAATCTTTTTTCTTTTTTATCCCCATTTGCTTTGATCGCAGATTTGTATAGGAATTCATGCTTAATTAATTCCCCTTGAATCTATGATTTTATTTGATTTCCCTTTTAATGAGAATTGATTTTGAAATCAAATCCCAAAATCTCTTCATATCAATTTAATGTGAATAGATTATGGAATTAAATCCCGACGATCTCTCCACATCATTTTTAATACCAATTGATTCTAGAATTAAATCCCAAAAATCTCTCAATGACGGTAGAAGCCTAATTCTGAAAAATATTCTCGGACAAAATGGGATGTTTACAATTACAATAATATTTTCTTACAGTTGTTATTAACTTTCATTATGTTTAGAATTATTATAACTCTTTCTTAATGTATTACGACACTTTTTATCTATTTTATGCCAAATAATACTAATTTTATATTTCTTCCCACTTGTTTAAATTATTATTTTATTTTTTAATTTTTAGCTAATTTTCTTATATATATACAAAAAAAATAATTAATTAAAATTTTACATTGCCATCATAAGTATTTATACTATAATAATATTTTTTATGATTGTCCTTACTTTTCATTACATTTAAAATCGCCATAACTCTATCTTAGTGTTTTACAATATTTCTTACCCATTTCATGCCAAATGATACTAATTTTACGTTTCCTACTTGTTTACATTATCAATTTATTTTTTAATTTTTAGTTCTTTTTGTCATATATTTATAGAAATAACAATTAATTAAAATTTAAAGTTGTTAACATAATTATTTATTTTACAATAATATCTTCTTAGGGTCATTTATTTTTTCATTATGTTTAAAATTATCATAACTCTTAATGTGTTCCTACACTTCTTACATATTTTAGGCCAAATGATATTTGTAGACACCCCATTTTGTCTAGGATTCTTTTAAAGCTCAGTTGTAGGGATTTTTATTCATTTTTATTTTAAATTTTTTAATTTCATATTTATCATTTTTATTTTTATTTTTATTTTTATGATTTATTTTCTTTTTCTTTCTTTTGATTATCTGATTAATTAAAAAAAAAAGGAAAAAAGCTGAAAGATTGAGATTAAGCTTGGTGATTGTGATGATTGTTATCTAGATGCTAATCTTTAGCATTGGATGACTAATTGGAATTGAATTGAAACTCTATCAGTATGGGTCCATACATCAACAATGAATATACAAGCTGAAAAAGGGGAAAAACAGAAAAAAGATAGAGGAGGAATCCGGATAGGAGGAGAAAAGATAGAAGAGGAATCCGAATAGGAGAGGGGGTAAAAAAAAAAGGAGATAACAGTCATTTCCGCAATCGAATGTGACGAATCGAGCCTTGCTGTGGAACTCAATCCAGCTGTCTTTCTTTATGCTTTATGAAGGCAGCTTTCTTCATTCGCCCCAGTTGGAGATTGTGGATCGGAAGCAGCAACCTTTTGGTTCAGATTTTCCTACAGATTAAGCTGGATGCCTTCCTTCCTTGTTGAGAGACAGAATTCAAGACCGATGAGAAGATGGAGTTAGATCCGGACATAGCCATTAGATCTACGATTGGCGGCATAGTTTTTTTAAGCTAGGTTGAGTTTTTGGCTTTTATCGATTCGTAGATGGGAGACTCATCCACTTCTTCCAAACTATTAGCGTGGCTTTATCTTTCCCGGGGATGGTGCTTCTACCTATACAGTAGAGTTCAGACTGATCGTGTTTCATCCATGTGTTGATGGATATGGGACTTTGGAGAAGCAGATGCACAGTCCGAAGAACCATGATTTATTATTGATGGAACTGATCAGCAACAAGGCAACAAACACAGTCGACCACAAGCTAAACTTTTGAAGGGGGTAGGAAGAGCGAACAGGCCGGTGCATCAGAACCTTTCTGTTGAACTTGCTTATCTGAATGGCTTTAGAATGGCCCCTAGCAACCAAGCCGATGAGGAAGGAGAGCAGATGGTGCACTTGATAGAAGCCTCGGTAGAAGCTATTTTCTGGGACAGCATCGCATTCTTCAAAGCAACTCCAGCAAATGGCTTTCCATTCTGATAATAGTTCTCAAGGTCAAGTTTCCACAGTGTGTTCTGGTCATACACTGTCAGCTGTGCATCAAACCGTGTTGCCAACAGCTATTTGTTCAAACCACCAGCATTTGCAGCTATAATCACAACCACACCAAAAGCATGTTAATCAAAACCAACCTACCGTTCAAAGGATGTTTCAGCAGAATCAACAAGTGAATTCTGATCCTTCCAGTAAATCCCAAGCTGAGCCATCTCAAGGTGACCGACAGCCTATGAACAATGCTTCATAGATGGGTACAATCACAACCATGGCAATGCCTCAGGCTGGTATTGATTCAGTTAACGATATAGTGCCGACCACCCTCACAACCGGAGAAACACATAAAAATCAGAGAAAGAAACAGAAATAAAAAAAAAGCACACAAAATCAGTTAGAGAATTTTAGATGAAGTCTTGAGACTCTGCAGCTATACTTGTCCAATAAAGACCAGCGGAGCATAATACTGGACCCAGAAGCTTGTTCGTCTACCTCGCAGGACGACATGAAGAAATTCACTTCCCTTTGACATATCCAAGCAGCGCATTGTCGAGTTGGTTATTATTATTTATTTATTTATTTATTTTGTAGGTTGCTCTGGCATAATATTATTTGAGGTGGATAGCACTACACTACGATTTCTTCTTATTTGCAATAAAGCAACAATAACAGTATGGGAAGGTTGCCAGAAGATCGCCTATGCTACGCCTCACCTAGTGGTTGAAGTGACCAGGTTTGCTGTTGAGAAGGAGATGGGTGACTCTGTTGGAACATTATATATGTATTCTGATCCTGTTGCCGGCTAGTTTGATTAGGATAGCTTTCCTGCCTTTGTTACTATCGTCGTCTTTTTTTTCTTGCCTCGGACAAGGGAGGATATTTTTTAACTTCTCGATTAGATGTTTCTCGGTCTTGGTGTTTGCGTAACCAGTCTTCTATCAAGTACCGGTAGAAGCTGTGTGGCAAAACGCTAGCTAGAAAGTGAAAGAAAGAAAACCAAGCAATGTAACAAGCCAAAAGGAAGCAAAAGGCCAAGAATCGATGCACCTAAATCCATCACCATCTCGTAAGCAAATGTGATGTAGGAAGCTATTCATTTGTTCTCGTGTTGGACACCAAGTAAGTTTAAACTGTTTCACAGGTAATTTTGATTTGTCAGGCATCTTTTAAATGACCCTTGAAGATAAAAAAAATTTTAAAAAAATTTTTGAGGAAAAGTTGAAAGTATTAATTTTTCTTAAAAATAAATTTTCAAAAGAAGTTTTTTTTAAGAAAAAGTTGAAAGTATCAATTTTTCTCGAAATTAAGGTTTCAAAAAAAAAACTTTTTTGAGGAAAAGTTGAAAGTATCAATTTTCCTTAAAAATAAATTTTCAAAAAAAAGATTTTTGAGGAAAAGTTGAAAGTATCAATTTTCTTCGAAATTAAAGTTTCAAAAGATATTTTGGGAAAAAGTTGAAAGTATTAATTTTTCTTAAAAATAAATTTTCAAAAATAAATTTTTGAGGAAAGTTGAAAGTATCAATTTTCCTTGAGATTAAAATTTCTAAAAAATATTTTGAGGAAAAGTTGAAAGTATCAATTTTTCCTGCACATAAAAAATCATTCTTTTCTTCTTTTTTATTTTTTTTAATGTTAAATAATCCGATGATGGAGCCTCTGCAAGTGAAACAGTAGTTTTCTTGCATACTCTTGAGGTGAGAGAATTTTCTCAATTTTTTGCTAAAAGTATTAGAGTCAATTGAGAATAATTTTTGATAATTAATTACTTAGTAAAATTTTAAGGCTCATTGGATAATACAAATTTAAGCTGGTACCATCTTTTGATGGGCGTTATGAGGGTGCTATAACCTTCCTCACACGTAACCAAACTCTCGAACCCTGTTCTGGTTAGTAGACCTGAACCTATTCTTTTAGGGACTCTTAAACTTAGGTGTTCCCTGAAAGGACAGATTCCTTAGGTGGCCAATCGCACTTAGATAAAAAAGATTGGTGGCGACTCCCTAAAAGTCAATGTCTAGTGATAGATCTCCGGATCTAGACGTTATGACAGTTTGGCGACTCCACTGGGGACTTTGAGAGTCAGGCCAACAAATAATTTGTGTTATCCAAAAGCCTAATAAAATTGAACCTTTTTGTATATATGTGTTATTATTCATTCATGTTTATTTACTTTGTTAATTATGTCATTCATGTGCATGTGCATAACATGAGCTCTATTCTCGAGCTCCGTCCCTCTAGGAGGGAGTCAAGTACCTATTGCTTTCGTGAGGTCTAATGCCTCCGCAGTGGCTAGCAAAATACTCCCACTCAAATTGAACCTTTTTCGCTTATAGCCTGTAATGGGTGAGGATTAGGGTGCCTTACTAGTCTGTGATGGACAAGGATGTCAGAAGCAATTTGGGAACCTTTAGACTTTGACTTTAAATCACATATAGTGAACCTTAAGAGTGCCTAAACCTAGGATAGAGCCCTTTCTACCCAATGATAGATATACCCTAAAATTAATATGCAAAAAGGGTGTTTATCTAATCATTTTGATTGTTTAACTTTGTGCATCATTTTCATTATCATATGTAACATTATGCATCAGCATCACTTTCATTTCATCCATGGAACTAACTATGTTATTTGTCTGATTGTATGCATCTGCATTAATTTCATGATCATGTTTTAACACAATCATTTGCATCCATTTCATATTAGATTTCATTCAGAAAAATGTACATTTCATTCGTGCATCAAAGCATCATACATAAAGCATAGCATGCATTTTTAATCATAATTGTGGTGCTAAAGGTTCAAGGATAGCTCCACCAAACAACCCCACTCACCAATGCAATACAAGAGCTCAAGCCAGACTAATGGAACAAGAAAATTTCAGTCGTCTCGAGAGAATAGAGAAAGCTCAAGAGAAGTTAGAAGGGGAGTTGAATAAGATTTTAAAGGATTTGAACAAGTTAAACAAGGGAACATGAGTACAGAGATTAGGGAAAGATCATAGAAAAAAAGAAAAAAGCTTCTTAGACACTGGTTTGAGGATGAAAGTGAAATAAAAAAAGAGGGGCAAACTGATTTAATATGGTGGTCCAAATTTTGAGTCGAATGTTACTCATCGACAGCAAGAGGAGAGAGCCTGTTCTCAAGAAGTGAATTTCAATTATCTATCCTACAATTGAACAGAACATCGATCATATCCCAGTAGCTACAGCTAAAGATGTGAAGCTTACGGTGGCTACTGCTCAGAGAGCTCTTCCTAGAAACAAAGGCAAAGATTAGGCTTCAGCTTCTGGCGCTGTTCATGCCAAGTATTTACAGGCCATTATTTCCAAAATAACAAAGAGAAAATTTGAATGAGTAAAGCTTGAGCAATTGATTATGGAAAACCACTTGATGAAGCAACTTGGGACATTGATGATGTTGCTGGATGTTTTGAGTACTATACGTACCTTGCTGAAGGTTTAGATGCGAAGTAAAAGATTGTGCTACAATACTGAAACCTTTCAAGTTGGTATCTATCACTTGTTTGAAACTGGCTGATGTATATAGGAAGGTTGATTTTTCTCCAAGAACATTTTGACCGGATCGGGCCTGGAAGTTATGATTTCTTTGGCATCTCATCTCAATGTTGACAAGATTACCTTTACCAGAAGCACTACAATAGGGAGCATGATAATGGAAGCAGCCGCTCAAATGGTCAAGCCTGTATCTTTAGAACTCGACAGAAAAAGCCCAATCATTTTGTTTGAGGATCAAGAATATAAAGAGTCGCAATGAATCAATGGGGCGAGATAAAAATCCTTCACCTGGTTGCCTAGAGGCATGATTTTAAAGAGGATGTTAAAACTAGTTGAATGCTACTCGTCATTCTAAGAGTTATTTTAAAGTAATGTTAGGATTTCTTTTCTGCAATATGATTTTACTTGTTATCATCTTAATAAGGGCAAGTTAATGCATTTCATTACATTTTCTCTTTCACTCGACCATTATTCCATGCCCTGTTACCTTTCATAACTTTACATTCCCATTTTTAAATTTTAGATGATGAATATTTAGACAATGATAACAATAATTCTGGAATTTAATTTTGAGAACTCATCCGCATTAATATGAGGAGATGATTTGAGCAAAAAGTAAGCTGTTATCGAAGGTGAAATAGATATATTTTGAAGATGTGCAATCTTTTATACAGGTTCATGAGCTTTGTTCAATAGATGATGTTCAAGAAAAGTATTCACAATTGATATGAAAAATGACCATCTTTCTTTTACCATTCGAAAAACCATTTATTGCTACCCCTTTGAGCTTATCATGATTTTTTTTTTTGAAGAACCCCAACCAAGGATCACCCTCTACACTAGAGGGCAATTTTTGAAAAAAAAAAACCACAAAAGGTCTCAAAGATGGAAAGAGAAAGAAAAGCAAAAGAAAAATAAATGTCACACATGATTTGGGGCAAAGTAATAAGAATCCTTTGTGTGAAGAAAGAAAAAAATAGTGAAACGTTGTGGGGGCAAAATGCCAAGTTGTATCAAATGATCCTTTGGTTTTGAACATTTTTAATACATGTTTTGAGCCTATTATATCCATTTTTTATGACCCTTCACTTTGGCCTACGTTATAACCTTGAAAAGTCCATTTGGACACGTGTGAATGCTCAAATTGAATGATCATATATTGGGCAAAGACATGCTCATGATGAAACAATGGAATCATGCTACATTGCTCTAAAGTTTGATGTATATAAGATATCAACAATGGATGAAAAATGAGAAAAAAAGAAAAGAAGATGATGAAAAAAATTAAAAAAAATGAAAAAAAATGAAAAAAAAGACTCAAATTGAAAACCTGAAAGGATGATTTTGGTAGAAAAAGATCCAGGTCAAATGGTTCACATGAATGAAAGATCAAAGACATCTAAAGATCCCTCAAAGACTAGGGCAAAGTTCACCAAGCTCAAGATGACTTCAACAGTAAATGGAATGAGTTTTTGAAAAAGAATCCTAGATTAATGTTGAGAATTGTCTGAATATTCATCATTTGGACATACCATTCATCCCAATGACATGTATCCAATTTATTTCCTTTCCCATTTGTTTTGTACCAAAATAGATCTTCATTGATTATCTTTACCATAATTCACCTTGTGTTCTCTTATTGTTACACCCCTAGAATGAATTGAGAAAATGCTTGATTGCATTGTATTTGTCAAGATTTGAAATGATAATGAATGAATAAATATGTGTTTAAAAGAATCTTGCATTCATTTGAAAAAAAATCTAAGATGATGGTGGTAACAAAATGAAGAAATGGTAGAAACCTAAAAAAGATGATTTGAAAAGATATATGATGTTATCAAAAAGAGAATATGATGGGGCAAATCTTGAAAAGTGGTATAACCAAGTGATGAGTACAATGATGAATTGGTCGATATGACTTGCAAGTTATGATTGGATGATGAGAACAATCAGTGGACAAAGTTTGTTTTGGAATGGTTAATGCTAAGACACCTATGAGTAATGACCCAGTGATGGTGGATGAAACTTGTTTTAAAATTTGTTAGTGCTGAGAAGTTCATTGAATGATGGTCAACTAATGAGCGATTGATGAAGCTTATTCCAAAGTATTGAGAAACTGAACAAGGGAGAATGTGAGATGGTAGGGTCTTGAGGACCATATTTCATAATTATTTAGAATTTTGTTACATAGACATCTGCATTACATGCATCATGGTGACATCATTGTTTGAATAGTACATACACATAATTTGATGAATTAAACTTTGTTTAAACATGCATGGCACTATGAGAATATAGGTTGCCGCATTTGCATCATTAAGAAGGCATGTGCATATTTGGTCATGACATTCATTCATGCAAATTTTTGAGTCACTTGAAAAATAAATTGTGAATATTTTGATGAGAATTTTTAAGAACTCAAATGAGAGTCTTTGAGGAGTGAAGCCCTGAAGTTTGTCGAATGTGAATCTTCGAACAAATGAAAAGTTTTGAACTTTTGGATGTGAATCTCCAAAATACAAAGCTTCAACCTTTTGGATATGAATTTCTAATGTTTTAAATGAGAACCTTTGAACTTAGATGTGAAACTCTAAGTTTATTGCATGTGAGTCTTTGAACTCAAATGAGAAGCTTTGAATTTTTGGATGTGAATCTCCAAAATTCAAATGAAAAGCTTTAGATTTTTGGATATGAATTCCAAGTTTGCCAAATGAAAATCTTTGAAAAAAAAAAAACCTTGAACTTTTGGATGTGAATCTCCAAAATTTAAATGAGGAACTTTAATGTGAGTCTTGCAAGTTGCAAATGCAAATCTTGAGATCTTGCAAATTTGAATGAAACTAAAATTTTGAGAATCAAATTTCAGTAAATTTTTACGAAGTTGAAAGGTTCTTGCGAATCTGAACCTATGAATGTGAACTCAAATTGTGAATCTTTCAGTTCCCATTACAAAATTTCTTCAATCACGATCTATAACTCCTTTGGACATGATTGTCAATGAGCCATTTACTTTCCAAAGTTTCGTTGCCTCTGTTTAGAGGAGCAATTTATTTTTCAAAGTCGTGGTGCCTCTGTTTAGAGGAGCAATTTATTTTTCAAAGTTTTGTTGCCTCTGTTTAGATGAGCAATTTAAGTTTTGTTGCCTCTGTTTAGATGAGAAATTTACTTTTCAAAGTCGTGGTGCCTCTGTTTAGAGGAGCAATTTACTTTTCAAAAGTTACGGTGGCTCTATTTAGAGGAGCAATTTACTTTTCAAAAGTTGCGGTGCCTCTGTTTAGAGGAGCAATTTACTTTCCAAAAGTTGTGGTGCCTCAGTTTAGATGAGCAATTTATTTTTCAAAGTCGCGGTGCCTCTATTTAGAGGAGTAATTTACTTTTCAAAGTCGTTGAGCCTCTGTTTAGAGGAGCTTTGAAAAAAAAAATAATACAAAAAAACAAAAAAAATAAAAAAACAAAACGAAAAAACAAAAAAAAATTAAAAAAAAGCAAGAAAACAAAAAAAAAAGTTGCCTTTATTTAGAACTTTATTTATGTTTCTCAAAGTCATTGAGCCTCTGCTTAGAGGAGCTTTGATCAAAATTTAAAAAAATAAAAAAAAATAAGCAAAAAAAAAATCCAGTTGAGTCTTGATTAAGTGTCTACGTCTTTGCACAATTTTTGTTTTACAAAAAATGTGCAAAAAGGAGCAACTGTAGACATCCCGTTTTGTCTGGGATTCTTTTAAAGCTCAGTTGTAGGGATTTTTATTCATTTTTATTATAAATTTTTTTTATTTCATATTTATCATTTTTATTTTTATTTTTATGATTTATTTTCTTTTTCTTTCTTTTGATTTTCTGATTAATTAAAAAAAAAAAGGGAAAAAAGTTGAAAGATTGAGATTAAGCTTGGTGATTGTGATGATTATTATCTAGATGCTAATCTTTAGCATTGGATGACTAATTGGAATTGAATTGAAACTCTATCAACATGTCCATATATCAACAATGAATATACAAGCTGGAAAAGGGGAAAAAACAGAAAAAAGATAGAGGAGGAATTCGGATAGGAGGAGAAAAGATAGAAGAGGAATCCGAATAAGAGAGGGGGCAAAAAAAAAAAGGAGATCACAGTCATTTCGGCAATCGAATGTGACGAATCAAGCCTTGCTGTGGAACTCAATCCAGCTGTCTTTCTTTATGCTTTATGAAGGCAGCTTTCTTCATTCGCCCCAGTTGGAGATTGTGGATCGGAAGCAGCAACCTTTTGGTTCAGATTTTCTTACAGATTAAGCTGGATGCCTTCCTTCCTTGTTGAGAGACAGAATTCAAGACCGATGAGAAGATGGAGTTAGATCCGGACATAGCCGTTAGATCTGCGATTGGCGGCATAGTTTTTTTAAGCTAAGTTGAGTTTCTAGCTTTTATCGATTCGTAGATCGGAGACTCATCCACTTCTTCCAAACTATTAGCGTGGCTTTATCTTTCCCGGGGATGGTGCTTCTACCTATACAGTAGAGTTCAGACTGATCGTGTTTCGTCCATGTGTTGATGGATATGGGACTTTGGAGAAGCAGATGCACAGTCCGAAGAACCACGATTTATTATTGATGGAACCGATCAGCAACAAGGCAACAAACACAGTTGACAACAAGCTAAACTTTTGAAGGGGGTGGGAAGAGCGAACAGGCCAGTGCATCAGAACCTTTCTGTTGAACTTTCTCATCTGAATGGCTTTAGAATGGCCCCAGCAACCAAGCCGATGAGAAAGGAGAGCAGATGGTGCACTTGATAGAAGCCTTGGTAGAAGCTATTTTTTGGGACAGCATCGCATTCTTCAAAGCAACCCAGCAGATGGCTTTCCATTCTGATAATAGTTCTCAAGGTCAAGTTTCCACAGTGCCTCCGGTCATACACTGTCAGCTGTGCATCAAACCGTGCTGCCAGCAGCTATTTGTTCAAACCACCAGCATTTGCAGCTATAATCACAACCACACCAAAAGCAGGTTAATCAAAACCAACCTGCCGTTCAAAGGATGTTTCAGCAGAATCAACAAGTGAATTCTGATCCTCCCAGTAAATCCCAAGCTGAGCCATCTCAAGGTGACCGACAGCCTATGAACAATGCTTCATAGATGGGTACAATCACAACCATGGCAATGCCTCAAGCTGGTATTAATTCAGTTAACGATATAGTGCCGACCACCCTCATAACCGGAGAAACACATAAAAATCAGAAAAAGAAACAGAAATAAAAAAAAAAAAGCACACAAAATCAATTAGAGAATTTTAGATGAAGTCTTGAGACTCTGCAGCTATACTTGTCCAAAAGAGACCAGCGGAGCATAATACTGGACCCAGAAGCTTGTTCGTCTACCTCGCAAGGACGACATGAAGAAATTCACTTCCCTTTGACGTATCCAAGCAGCGCATTGTCGAGTTGGTTATTATTATTTATTTATTTATTTTTTTTGCAGGTTGCTCTGGCATAATATTATTTGAGGTGGATAGCACTACACTACGATTTCTTCTTATTTGCAATAAAGCAACAATAACAGTATGGGAAGGTTGCCAGAAGATCGCCTATCCTACGCCTCGCCTAGTGGTTGAAGTGACCAGGTTTGCTGTTGAAAAGGAGATGGGTGACTCTGTTGGAACATTATATATGTATTCTGATCCTGTTGCTGGCTAGTTTGATTAGGACAGCTTTCCTGCCTTTGTTACTATCGTCGTCTTTTTTTTCTTGCCTCGGGAAAGGGAAGATATTTTTTAACTTCCCGATTAGATGTTCCTCGGTCTTGGTGTTTGCGTAACCAGTCCTCTATCAAGTACTGGTAGAAGCTGTGTGGCAAAGCGCTAGCTAGAAAGTGAAAGAAGGAAAACCAAGCAATGTAACAAGCCAAAAGGAAGCAAAGGGCCAAGAATCGATGCACCTAAATCCATCACCATCTCGTAAGTAAATGTGATGCATGAAGCTGTTTATTTGTTTTTGTGTTGGACACTAAGTAAGTTTAAACTGTTTCACACGTAATTTTGATTTGTCAAGCATCTTTTAAATGACCTTTGAAGATAAAAAAAATTTAAAAAAGATTTTTGAGAAAAAGTTGAAAGTATCAATTTTCCTTAAAAATAAATTTTCAAAAGAAGTTTTTTTTGAGAAAAAATTGAAAGTATCAATTTTCCTCAAAATTAAGGTTTCCAAAAAAAAATATTTTTGAGAAAAAGTTGAAAGTATCAATTTTCTTCGAAATTAAAGTTTCAAAAGATATTTTGGAAAAAAGTTGAAAGTATCATTTTTCCTCAAAAATAAATTTTTAAAAAAAGGATTTTTGAAGAAAAGTTGAAAGTATCAATTTTCCTTAAAAATAAATTTTCAAAAATAAATTTTTGAGTAAAAATTGAAAGTATCAATTTTCCTCGAGATTAAAATTTCTAAAAAATATTTTGGGAAAAAGTTGAAAGTATCAATTTTCTCTGCACATAAACAATCATTCTTTTCTTCCTTTTTATTTTTTTTTAATGTTAAATAATCCGACGATGGAGCCTCTGCAAGTGAAACAGTAGTTTTCTTGCATACTCCTGAGGTGAGAGAATTTTCTTAATTTTCTGCTAAAAGTATTAGAGTCAATTGAGAATAATTTTCGATAATTAATTACTTGGTAAAATTTTAAGGCTCATTGGATAACACAAATTTAAGCTGACACCATCTTTTGTTGGGCGTTGTGAAGGTGCTATAACCTTCCTCACACGTAACCAAACTCCCGAACCCTGTTCTGGTTAGTAGACCTGAACCTATTCTTTTAGGGACTCTTAAACTTAGGCGTTCCTTGAAAGGACAGATTCTTTAGGTGACCAATCGCACCTAGATAAAAAAGATTGGTGACGACTCCCTAAAAGTCAATGTCTAGTGATAGATCTCCGGATCTAGACATTATGACAATATTAATTTTACATTTGTTCTCACTTGTTTACTTTATCAATTTATTTTTTAATTTCTATCTATTTTATTTAAATATTTACATAACAATAATTAATTAAAGATTATTTTGTCAATATAATTATTCATGTTATAATAATATATTATTATGGTTGTTCTTACTTTCCATTATGTTTATAATTGCCATACCATTTTTTAGTGAATTACAACAATTCATACCTATTTTACATTATACGTTTCTTCTCATTTGTTTATATTACCAATACGTTTTTTTATTTTTAGTTATTTTTCTTATATGTTTAAAAAATAATTAATTAAAATTTTATGTTGGTAACTTAATTATTTATGTTAAAATAATATAATTTTATAATTGTTCTTACATTTAATTATGTTTAAAATTGTAATAACTTTTTTTAGTGTATTACGATACTTTTTTTAGTTTAACATCATATTATACTCATTTTACATAATCTATTTATTTTTCAATTTTTAGCTATTTTCTTTATATATTTTAAAAAATAATAATTAGCTAAAATTTTACGTTGCTAATATAATTATTTGCATTACAATAATATTTTCTTAGGATTGGTCTTACTTTCTATTATGTTTAAAATTATCATAACTCATTTTTAGTATTTACGATACTTTTTACCCATTTTATATTAAGTGACACTAATTTTACGTTTTTCACACTTATTTACATTATCAATTTATTTTTTAATTTATAGCTATTATATATATATATATATGCACACACACAAAAACAATAATCAATTAAATTTTTATTTTTCCATCATAACTATTTACGTTATAATAATATATTTTACATTGGTAATAACTTTTAATATGTTTAGAATTGTCATAATTCTTTCTTAGTATGTTATGACACTTTTTACTTATTTTATGTAAAATAGTAAGATTATTACATTTCTTCTTAGCTATGTACATTATCTATATTTTTTTATTTATTAGATATTTTCCTTATATATTTATAGAAGTAATAGTTAATTAAAATTTTATGTTGCTATCTTAGTTATTTATATTACACTAATATTTTTTATGGTGTTTTTACATTTCATTAAATTTAAAATTATCATAGTTATTTTTTAGGTGTTGCGACACTTCTAACATATTTTATGCAATGATATAAATTTTACAATTCCTCTAACATGCTTACATTAATAAATTTTTTATTACTTTTTTAAAAAGTATAATTTCTTTTATGTTAATTTTTATCATTGAATGTATTTTTAACTATTTTCTTATGTATTTATAAGAAAATAATTACTTTAAATTTTACATCATTAACTTAATTATTTACATTAAAATAATTCTATTAACATTTTTTTCGTTACATTTAATTATGTTAAAATTTTCATAACTCGTTTTTTAGTTTGTTACATACTTCTATATCATTTTACATAAATTAATATAAATTTTATTATTTCTCTCATTTGATTATGTTAATAATTTTTTTATTTTTATTTAAAATATAAATTATTTTAACTTAATTTTTTTCTTTGAAAAAATTTTTATATTAATATTTTTTAATTTCTTTATAATTATTTTTATAATATTTTTAGCTATATTTGAAAATACCAAGTACATTAAATTTTTTTTAAAATGAACTTTTTAATAATTATTTTTTATTTTAGGGTATTTTTCATAAACATATAATAAAGTGAAAAAAAAAAAACTATTACATAAAGTGAATGTTGTTTAAATTATATATAAAATTTGATAAATTTTGTTTTGCATTCTCATTACTTGATAAGCAGGTTTTATCTTTCTTCACTTTTAAAATTTAATCAACGATTGAGATTTAATTATATAAATCTAATAATTATTATTGGTTGACCATATATATGTATATGTATATATATGTATGTATACTGTAATTTCTTTGAGTTCAAAAAAATCCATTCGTGGTTTTAAGAGATTGGTCTGGAAAATATAGTACACTGAAATAGAAAACAACAAATATATAATTAATTAATTAAAATTTTAAAAAAATTAGTATTAAGGTACTTACCAAAAGCTCTGGTTTTGTTAAGATTATTATATAAGATTAGTTTCAACAATAGTATTTTGCCTTGAATCCTTGACAGTATATTTTCTTAGTTTATGCAATACGAAAAAAGTTAATAATAAAAGATAAAAAAATTTGAAAGAAATTATATTAGTGTAAATGCTCGAAGCATTTGATTTAAAAATGATGATTACATGTATTTTCTACTTAAAAAATAAGTATGAATCTATCGTTTTTCTAGTTAAAAAAGAGCTTTAATTTTGCAAATTTAATTTCAAGAGTTAAAACTTAATTTTGATTCGTGATTTAATTACAACCTCAAAATCTTAATTCATAATATATAGTTGAATTTTATATTAAATATTTTAATTGAATACATTTATTTTTAATTAAAAATTGATCTCTATAGAAATTTGAAGAGAGATTGACATATATTTGTGTAAGTTTTACATTTTTTTAGTCTTAAATCAAAATAGTTGAAATTAAAAATATTATTTTTATTTAAATTATTTATAAATTAAATTTTGATATAAAGTAAAAATATATATATATAAAACATACACAGATGTAATTATAATTTTCTTTACCAATCATTGTAATTATGAATGGAATACATGAAACTTTCGTAATAATTCTCATAATATAGTACATTGAAATAAAAAACAACAAATATATACAGAATTAATTAAATTAAAAAAATATATATTAGTGTTAAGGTAATTACCAAAAGCTCGGGTTTTGTTAAGATTATTATATAAGATTAGTTTCAACAATTCTATTTTACCTTGAATCCTTGATAACATATTTTCTTACTTTATGTAATAAGAAAAAAGTTAATTATAAAAGATAAAAAGATTGAAAGAAATTAAATTATTGTAAATATTCGAAGCATTTGATTTAAAATGATTATTACACCTATTGTCTACTTAAAAAATAAGTATGAATCTGTCGTTTCTAGTTAAAAAAGAGCTTTAATTTTACAAATTTAATTTCAAGGGTTAAAATATAATTTTGATTCGTGATTTATTTACAACTTCAAAATCTTAATTCATAATATATAGTTGAATTTTATATTAAATATTTTAATTGAATAATTTATTTTTAATGTGTAAGTTTTATATTTTTTATTCTTAAATCAAAATGGTTGTAAGTTTTATATTTTTTATTCTTAAATCAAAATGGTTGAAATTAAAAATATTATTTTTATTTAAATTAATTATAAATTAAAACTTTGATCTAAAGTAAAAAAATATGTATATGCAAAACATACGTAGATGTGATTATAATTTTCTTTACCAATCATTGTAATTATGAATGGAATACATTGAAATTTCATAATAATTCTCATAATAAAAATGATAGTAAAAATATTGAATCAAAAGAAGAAGGATAAGGAAATTAAAATCAATAGACATTTTATATCGAATTCATCGAAGCGCATGGGGACTAATTCGGTAAGTATATTACATTAATTAAGATTTTTTTTAATATTATAGTTGAAAGTAATTTTTAAATTAAAATTTGTTTTTATCCGAACATAATGTTAAATAATAAAAAAATTTTGAGTGGAAAGGTTTTCAGGATGAAATTCATTATATTATCTTATATTTTAAATATTATTTATTTTATGTTTATCTTTTAAAATATTTTAATTACTTATAATAACTTTTAACAATAATATTAATATTTAAATTTTTAATCACATTTTTGTCGCACTTTTTAAATACATGTTTTCTAATCCTAATTTTTCAACAATAAAAACAATATTAAACTAGCCGTAAATCTATAAGTTACTTGAAAATGAGAAATTTATAAATTTTTTTTTTTTGCATCATTTGAGTTTTAGTTCTGTATGTTATATATATATATTTTCCATTGAACATTTAAATCTAAATTTCTGTTTAACAAGTTTTTCCCACACACGTACGAATGATAGATTTGACAGGCAATTTCAAGGGAATCTGAATCAAGATATCTGCAGACCAATTCCCAATATTGCTCATCACTATTCCAATTTTGATTCTTTCTCCATAGCTCAATCTGCTATCAAATCCCAAATTGAAAATTGACAGAAAACAGATTGTCAAGTTCATTAATTGACGATCGGAATAGCAATAAAAATCAAGCGATTACAATCATTTTTGTCAAAGGTTAATTAGATTAAGACTGACAGCTAATGCAACTCTGTTCCTTACAAATGAAAGAAATACAAGGGTAATTAAATATTCCCAAAAAGTAAAAGATGTTAGTGGACTTTTCTTTCCAAATTGATAAGAAAACTACTTAATTCAGTGAGATCGAAGGAAAAAAGAAAAATTAAGAAGAGGAAAAACAGATATTGATTGAGGTTAAGCCACAATTTTACAAACAAAAACAATCCAATCTTTCTCAGCCATGTTTGGATTTCACGAAGAAGAAAACAGTGTGCTTAGAACCCCAACAATAAAACCAAAAGATTATAATCGGGTTAAATGAAACATTGGTCTAAGGATCACATGTCATTTTTGGACTAATCCAACAAGCATATTGCATCAATTTATCTACAAGATACTTAAAATTGAGAAATCTATAATTTTTTTGTATCATTTACCTATTATAATAATTAGATGTTCATTTATTAGTTTCGAATTCAATAAATTTTATTAGGAAAGATACAAATCCATTTAAATCTATTTATTTTTATTATTATCAAAATGATATTTTCATTAAACTAGTTTTATTTTTATGGTGGAACTGAAGAATGGTTAAAAAACTAGTTTTCTTTGATGATTTTATCTCAACTTAAGCTTACTGTTATAATTTTTTGTATGCCAGACATGATATGATTTTACACATTTTCACTGTTTGGCAGCAGTTTTTATCTCAATTTTACTAGCCTAACTTAATGATTATATAATTTTACTTAGTGCACTAGTTGCGTACGAATAATTAAGTGAAGGAAATGTTCCTGCATGAAGCTTAGGTTTTCAACAGTAATATATTGTAGTTTGGAAAAGAAAGAAATTAAAGATTTATTATAATTAACTATGTTTAGTAATCTGACTATTCCGAAAAGCCTTGCACATTCCTAAAAGAAATTAAAGTTTAACCATTCTGATGCATATTCATTTCATTGTTAGCCTTTTAATTTCAATAATGAAATGTGATAATTATGTATCATTTTCAATACTAAAAAATCCATTAAAATTAAGTTAATTTGAGTATAAGTGGGTGAAAATTTTAATTAAATCAAGATTCTTCCATATAATATATTTTGTTACGTGGCTGAACATTTTGAGTAAAAAAAAAGATTATTTGATAGTAAAAAATAATCTAAATTTGATTTACTATAGTTTTATTGTTGTTTAATTGCGTTAGAATTGTAATAAACTTTTTGCTACGCTATTTTTTCCATTGAACTAGTTTTATATTTTATACAAGTAACACGAGCTATAGGCCTTGACATATATATTTATATATAAAGTTCTTGAGCACAAAGCTTGACAACATCAAATATCCATATAAAGTCAATAAAGATTTTACCTATATGTATATATATATAGTTTTAAATCACAATGCTAATCTATATTAGGTAATAAGCTATGGACATCCATAAATCATATGATGCAAGGAACCCTTCTCTTATATATACTTTTATAATTCAAAATAAATTATTAGCAGTAGATTTAATTAGGTAATAATGAAATGGGCGTTTCTCCACCCCATTAAAAATCATCATTCTAATTAGAATTAAAAAGAGAAGCTATACTTGGTTAGCAATCGATAAATCATTATACCATTTCTTTGGCTATTGTGATTCAATACTTTACAAACTAAATATATATGTGTGTATATATATATATATATATATTCATAATTGGAGGAGCAATAGGAGCAGAAAAATTATCTTGGCTAAAACCACTCAAAATCAACTCTACAAATTAATCCCTTATATGTGCAGCAACTTCCAAAGCTTTTGTCACATGCATGCCCCTAAAGCCTCAACTGTTATGCATATATCAGTAGCCATGCATTTTTTTCGTTGGACTTAAACCAAGTACATGTACAACTTATAATTATAGGCGTGAATGCATGGTAACTTATATAATATATAATAGCTTTTTGTAATCAAGTATATATAAAAATTTTTAAAACTGTTGTATTTTGCTTACAAGGGTTTTCCATTTTTTTTTTGTTCTTAATTAGCATCAATTAAAATAAAATTTATCTTGTAAAAATAGACAGGCGGTGGTGCTGGTGGAGACCACCTTACATGCTCATACTTGTATGCCAAATTTGATTGTTGCTGTTTGTGTGTAAACCAATCGTTTTAAAGCAAATCAATAAAGATCTTATTCATATAAAATTAAACTTAAAAACATAGCACAGATAATTATAAATTGATTACTGCAATAGAAGTGGCAAATTACACATGTAAATCAGCATTCATTCCACTCGGGCTGGAAATTTGATTGTTGTCCCACAATTGTCACGAACATTCTCCTTTCCGACGTTGCATGATATCACCTTGATTCCTTGTTTGTCGACGCAAACTGTGATCTCTGACAATAGATAATTACCATTCGGTTTCTTCACACATCGAAGGAGTGGAGTAACATTTCCTACTTTTCCTCTGACCGCATTGATGATATCACCTCTAGGAGCAAAACCTCCCACTGGAATTGCAGCTTTGATAGCCAAATCAAGGTCTACAGTACTCTTCATCAATTGAATGGCAGTGGAATAATAAGGCTGTGGCGGCTTGGCTTGGCAAGAACCGTGTTGCTGCCACTCATGCACCCAAAATATCTCATTGTTAGCCCACTTACCAATGGAAGGCCAAAGTCTGCTCATGTCATTCTGTAATTGCGGGGGAAAATATTGGAACTACAAAATGACATTTTGTATGTTAATAACCACAATTGCAAATACATCCAAATAATTAAGGTTAGAATAAAATGAAAATCGAAACAAATCGCATACCAAAGGTTTTGGATCAGCGACTATATTTGGGCACAAAGTAGGAGTCAATCCAGAACTATTAGCTGGCCAAAGGCCATGAATCACTAATCTCTGTGGAAGCACGGTCAAGCCACAAGGATTACCAGAACAGTACCCATTTGGCCAGGTTTGAACCAGCCAGTGGTGGTCGTAGTTGCTCTGTGCAAGAGCAACAGAGCAAAGAGCTAGCAGGGGAAGGAGGAAGAAAAGCTTGAAAACATTCATTTCTCTTTTGATTTTTGTTTTCTTTTCAAGTTATTTCAAGTTGTGATGAAACTATATCAGGCTAATGTATTTATAGTCTTTTGGTTTTAGTGTTGGGGTCGCAAGCACACTGTTTTCTTCGTGAAATCCAGACGAAGCAAGCAAAGGTTGGGTTGTTTTTGTTTGCAAAATTGTGCCTTAACCTCAATTAATATCTGCTTTTCTTCTTTTTGATTTTTCTTTTTTCATTCAATGTCACGGAATTAAGTATCTTTCTTATAATTTGGAAAAAATAATCCACAGACATCTTTTACATTTTGGGAATATTTCATTATCTTGTATTACTTTCATTTACAAGGAACTGAGTTGGAATGGTTATCTGTCTTAATCTAATTGAGATTTGATAAAATTGATTGTAATAACTTGGTTTTTATAGCTTTTTTGATAGTCAATTAATAAGCTTCACAATCTGTTTTCTGTCAATTTTAAGTTTGGGATTTGTTAGCAGATTGAGATATAAAGAATCAGAGTTGGAATGGAAATGAGCATTGGAATTGGCCTGCATATATATTGACTGAGATTCTCTTGAAATTACTTATCCAATCTATCAAGCCTGGCTTCAATAGAAATTATAGATTTAATTGTTCACTGTAAAATATATATATAATATGCAGTGCTAAAACTCAAATGATGCAAATATATATAATTTTCCCCTTTTCAAGTATCTTAATACTATTTTTTTATTTTTAAAAATTTAATTAATTAATTATATATATATATTTGTTGCTTTTTGTTTCAGTGTGCTATATTCCAGAAACCAGTCTTTTGAAATCACGAATGGATGGTTTTGAGCTAAAAAATATTATATATATATTTATATAGCTCTATCTCAGGACAGTTTTCTCTTTATTATTGGTGGTGGATCATACAATACACGACTTGGTCAAGCAAAACGGAGTTATCTTTTCAATCAATGAGTAGCTTAATACCTTCTTCAGTGTGTACTCACCACCAGAAGCTGGCTCTGAAGTTTCTCATGCTATGAAAAGAAAAAGAATGCAGCTGCAAGAGATGTCATTTCTGGAAAGCTTGAAAACCTTTCACACCTAGTGGCAAGTATTCTGGTTTTGCATTCTCATTTTTGCTACCGTGCTGTTATATTGTTATTGTGATGTACATGGATTCGTGATATAACTTAATACTTTCATCCTTCATTAAATTTCTAGATATCATCATTTTAAATATGACACGAAAATAATAAAAAAAATTGTATAAAAGCGATAAGGTACAAATAAAAGGATAGATTATTTTGCAATTTAGAACTTTCAGCACTTGAACACTAAAATTTATCCCTCTGCATGGACAAATAGCACCGATGATCGAATTTGTTAATGCTTCTATTCAGAACGATCTACCAGCACCGAAACGTCAGAAAAAAGTTTTTCCTTACAAAAATCTGTGCGTACCACCCATGATCCAAGAGGTTCTATAGCCCAAGCACATGAAAATTTGAGACAAAAATACACCCTCTTTCAACGAAATAGCTGAAGAGCCAAATGTAGTTTCAAAAGTAAAGGCTTGTAAGTCAGAACATGCTCTTTTACTAACCGTGCATAAACATGTCCTTAAACAATTTGAGAAAATTGAAAATGTTGTATAAATCGAAACAAAGGAAGATGTAGATAGATGGCAAGGAAGGCTAGAGCTTAAACCCTTTGGCAATGGAACAAATAACAATATTACAACAATAATTAACATAAATTTCAGTATTCATCTTAATAATTTTTTTTTTATTTTTAAAATATCAATTATTTTATGTTGCCTTTTTAATCTTAAAATTATTTTTTTGTTTATTTATTTTATATATTTTCCAATTTTATTTGTATGATTTTTTATATCTTAGAAATTTATTAACATAATACAAAAAAAAAAAAAATAAAGCTACCGTTGTACCATTTAATTTATATGATTTTTTATAGGTATTTTGATTGCAAATTTCAATGTCCTTTTATAAAAAAAAAATCAATATATTTCAAATGCCACTCGATTAAGATGTGACATTTTTTTGACTATTACACAAATATTTTTACTACTTAAAAAATAAAATTACTTTACAAATATTTACGTTAACAAATTTTTAAGACAAAAAATGATATAATGATAGCATTCAAATATGAGAGAAATTTTGTTGTTCCTCTCACTAGTTTATTTTAATAAATTTTTATTATTTATTACTCATATTTTTATGTATTTATAAAAATAATAATTAATTAACATTTTATGTTATTGACTTAATTATTTATATAATAATAATATTTTCTAACAGTTGTTTTTCCCTTCTATTACTTTTAAAATTATCATATTTTTTTTCTTATTATGTTAAGAGACTTTTTAAACATTTTACACCAATGATATGGAATTTATGTTTTCTCTAGCATGTTTAAGTTACAAAAATTTTTATTATTATTTGTTAAAAATTTTTATATCATTATAAGAACAGTAATTAATTAAACTTTTATGTCACCAACTTATTTATTTACGTTATATTAATATTTTTGTACAATTATTCTTATATTACAATAAGTTTAGAATTGTCATAATTTTTTTTAATGTGTTATGACACTTCTTACCCATTTTATGACAAATGATATGAATTTTACACTTATTCTCACTTATTCAAGTTACTTATTTGCTTTTTAAAATTTATCTATTTTTCTTATATATTTACAAAAAAAATAATTAATTAAAATTTTATGTTACTTACTTATTTACCTTGTAATTATATCTTCTTACAATTCTTCTTACATTCCATCACGTTTAGAATTGTTATACCTATTTCGCAGTTTGTGTTATGACACTTTTTACTCATTTTATGTCAAATTATACAAATTTTACGATTTTTCTTACTTGTTTACGTTATTTATTTGTTTTTTAATTTTTAGCTATTGTGTTTATATATTAACTAAACAATAATTAATTAAAATTTTACATTACCTACTTAATTAATTACGTAACAATAATATTTTCTTACAATTGTTCTTACTTTCGATTACATTTAGAATTGTTATAACTTTTTTATAAAATGCTACAACACATTTTACACATTTTAAGGCAAATGATATGAATTTTACGTTTTCATCACTTATTTATGTTATCTATTTATTTTTTAATTTTTAGTTATTTTCTTATATATTTATAAAAATAATAATCAATTAAAATTTTATGTTATCTACTTAATTATTTATGTCACAATAATATTTTTTATATTTGTTCTAACTTTCCTTTACATTTAGAATTGTCATAACTCTTTTTTTTATTTTATGTCAAATGATACAAATTTTATATTTTTCTTTTTCTTTTAGTTACCTATTTGCTGTAATTATTTGATATTTTTCTTATATATTTTAAAAATAATAATTAATTAAAATTTTACGTTGTCTACTTAAATATTTACGTTATAATAATATATTTTTATGGTTGTTCTTATCATCCACTACATTTAGAATTATTATAACTTTTTCTTAGTGTGTTATGATATTTCTTACTTATTTTACGTTAAATGGTACCAATTTTACATTTTTTCTCACTTGTTTACATTAACAATCTTTTAAAATTTCTATTATTTTCCTTATATATATACAATAATAATAATTAATTAAAATTTTATATTGTCATCATAATTATTTATGTTTCAATAATATATTTTTACTGTTATTCTTACTTTTATCAAATTTAGAATTGTTATAGCTTTTTTTTAGTGTGTTATAATATTTCTAACCCATTTTATTCCAAATGATATTAATTTTACATTACTTCTCATTTGTTTATTTATCTATTTGTTTTTTAATTTTAGATATTTTTCTTTTATATTTACAAGAATAATAAATAATTAAAATTTTACGTTATCAACATAATTATTACCTTTGCAATATTTTTTTTTACGATTATTTTTACTTTTCTTTGTGTTTACAATTGCCATAACTCTTTCTTAAGATGTTACAATACTATTTATCCATTTTATGCTAAATGGTCCTAATTTACGTTTGTTCTCACTTGTTTACATTATTAATTTTTCTTCTAATTTCTAACTATTTTTCTTAAATATTTATAACATAATAATTAATTAAAATTTTATGTTAGCAATACAATTATTTATGTTATAATAATATATTATTATGGCTGTTCTTAATTTTCATTACGTTTAAAATTTTCATAACTTTTTTAATGTGTTATGACAATTCATACTCATTTTACACTAAATGATATTAATTTTACATTTATTCTCACTTGTTTATGTTACCAATTATTTTTTAATTTTTCACTATTTTTCTTATACATTTACAAAAAAATAAATAGCTAAAATTTTACATTCGCAACTTAATATTTATGTTACAATAATTTCTTTTTTTATAATTGTTCTTATCTTTAATTATGTTAAGAATTGTCATTATTTTTTCTTAGTATGCAATGAAATTTTTTAGTTATTTTACTTCAAATTATATTAATTTTACATTTTTTCACTACTTTACATAACTATTTGTTTTTCAATTTTTAGTTATATTTCTTATATATTTAAAAAATAATAATTAGTTAGAATTTTAAATTGCCAAATAATTACTTATATTACTGTTATAATGTATAAATCCATAGACTTACTACTAGACAATGATTATAGGAGTTGCCATCAATCTTTTTCGTTTGGGTGTGATTGGTCACCTAATATAAATTTTGATATGCAAAATCAGATTTTAGGTTTAAAGTACAGTTATGCGTAAGGAAGGTTATAGTACCCCTACAATGCCCATTCATAGGATGGTACCGGTTTGATTTCAAATTATTTAAGCCTAAAAAATGTTTATGTTTTACCAAAATATTTAATATTGAAAATTAATCTTAAAATTGTCCCAATAGTTTAGTAGCAATTTAAGATAATTTTCTCACCTCAGGAGTATTCATGGAGACTAGTATCCCACTTTGAAAAGGCTCTGTCATCAGTTTTATTATAATATTTTATTTAGAAAAATCAGTAAAGTCTCTGAATAGTTTGGTACGACTTACTTTGAAGCAGATCTCTTAATAATTTGGTGAGATTTTATTACCAAAAGATTTGTAAAAAATTTTAAGAATTTCATTAAGTCTCCTAACAGTTTGGCATAACTTAATTTATGAAGCAATCCTCCAATAGTTTAAAGGATAAAAATTATTTTTTTATTTTTATTTTTTTGAAAATTGATTTATAGAATTTTCCAATAGTTTGGTGGATTCAATTTTAAAAATTAAATCCATGAAAATTCTTCAATAGTTTGGTAGAATTCATGAATTTATTTTGTAAGGATTTTTATTTTAAAAAAAGATTTTTTAATTTATTCTTTTAAACTTATTTGAAAAAGGTTTTTTATTTATTTCATATATAAGTACAAAAAAATCATAATAATAAGTAATGTATTTTTTAATTTAAAATAAGAAATAATAAAAGAAAATAAAAATAAATAAAATAAGAAAAATAGAATCAAAATAGAAAATGGAAAGGAAAAGGGAAAGAGAATACCTGTGATCGGGTCAGGTTATGCATGGTAAAACACATAGATTTAGATGCCTCAAATTTCAGGCTTTTCTTCAGAAGTGTTTTGACTATGTCTATCTTTCTAAAATGATTATTCTTATGTCTTCTTTCTAATTGATTTTCAGAAACTGACGATTAAATCTCAAAAGCTGATAGAGAATTTTCAAAAACCCTACAAATTATCTAGAATGCTAAACCCAGGAATCCCTAGAATGCAAAACCCTTACAAAAATTCAAATCCAAAAACACCAAATCCCAATTTTGAAAAATCTAAACTAACCAAACTCAAAACTTATAACCTCTTGGTTGCTAAACAAATTTCTCTCTTTTTCTCTTAAGAGTTTTTGCATAATCTTTTTTCTTTTTTATCCCCATTTGCTTTGATCGCAGATTTGTATAGGAATTCATGCTTAATTAATTCCCCTTGAATTTATGATTTTATTTGATTTCCCTTTTAATGAGAATTGATTCTAAAATCAAATCCCAAAATCTCTTCATATCAATTTAATGTGAATAGATTATGGAATTAAATCCCGACGATCTCTCCACATCATTTTTAATACCAATTGATTCTAGAATTAAATCCCAAAAATCTCTCAATGACGGTAGAAGCCTAATTCTGAAAAATATTCTCGGACAAAATGGGGTGTTTACAATTACAATAATATTTTCTTATAGTTGTTATTAACTTTCATTATGTTTAGAATTATTATAACTCTTTCTTAATGTATTACGACACTTTTTATCTATTTTATGCCAAATAATACTAATTTTATATTTCTTCCCACTTGTTTAAATTATTATTTTATTTTTTAATTTTTAGCTATTTTCCTTATATATATACAAAAAAAATAATTAATTAAAATTTTACGTTGCCATCATAAGTATTTATACTATAATAATATATTTTTATGATTGTGCTTACTTTTCATTACATTTAAAATCGCCATAACTCTATCTTAGTGTTTTACAATATTTCTTACCCATTTCATGCCAGATGATACTAATTTTACGTTTCCTACTTGTTTACATTGTAGACACCCAATTTGGTCCAGGCCCGGATCAATTGGTCCTGGTCCAAATGGGTATGTCCAATTTTATCTTTGTCATTTTTGTTTTTATTTTTATTTTATTTTATATTTTATCCTATGTATTTATTATTTATTTATTATTACTAATATATATATTTTTATATTTTTATTTTATTTATTTTTGTATTTTTATTTATCTAATTATATATTATTATTATTATTTTTTTATCCTATAATATTTTTTTATTTATCTTTTCTAATTATCTATTATTTTTTTTATTTATTTGATTTTTATTTTGGAGGGCTGAGATTGAAGGCTAAAGAATCCTACTGGGAATGGGAATTCAATCAAAAGAGTCCAGATTGAATTCAAAGATTGAATTCCCGTCCAAGGAGGAATTAGGATTGATCAGGAACTCCTGATCAACCCCTATAAAAGGGACCTCCTAGAACAGATGCTGGACACACAGAACAAACAGTGAGCAAAGCTACTGATTTGAGAGAAAAGGAGGCGTATAGGAAGCTGAAAAAAGTTTAGGAATGTTCGGGGAGTTAGCAAAAATTTTTTGAGAATTTTTGGTGATTTTTTTCTGGGAATTTCTGGAAAATTCCAGATTCCGGTGAATTTTCCGACGAAGTTTGAATTTTTCGACGAAAATTCCGGCTAACCTTGAAGTTTTCGGTGAACTGCCCAATTTTCGGCAAAGAATTCCAGAAACCGGTGACCTTCGACGAACTTCTGACGAAAAAACCCAGATTTCGGTGGCAAAACCCAGAATCCGGTGAATCTCCAATCGGAGTTCTTCGGCCTTTTAGAGAGAAGAGAGAGGAAAAAAGAAAAAAAAAAGAGAGAGAGGTGGAGCGTTCTGTCGAAAAACAGAGGGAAGTGCCTTTTATACCCTTTCAAAACGACGTTGTTTTGGCCTTAAGTAACCCAGAGGATCCGCGTGTTTTACCGAGATCCGACCCGACCTGAGCATCAACCTGCGTCCTGACCCGCGCGTGCTTGCCCCCTTCGAGCCAAACCGAGCCGACCCGAGCTTCCCAAGCCGCCCTCCGAGCCGTATTCTCTTCCTTAAGTCGAGCCGAGCCGAGCCGCACTCCGAGCCGCTCTAGGTTTTTTTTTTTTGATTTTTTTATTCATTTGTTTATTTATTTGTTTATTTATTTGTTTTTATATTTATTAGATTAGGTTTTATTTAATATTTTTTATCTTTATCTTATTTTTATTTTTTTTTTACTCTTCTTTATTTTTTATCTTTATTTATTTTCACTTTTATTTTGTTTTATTTTCTTTAAATAAAAATAAAAAAAATATTTTTAGGGAAAAGTTGAAAGTATCAATTTTTCTTAAAAATAAAATTAAAAAAAAAGATTTTTGAGGAAAAGTTGAAAGTATCAATTTTCCTTAAAAATAAATTTTCAAAAAAAGATTTTTGAGGAAAAGTTGAAAGTATCAATTTTCCTTAAAAATCAAAATTTCCAAAAAAAATATTTTTGAGGAAAAGTTGAAAGTATCTATTTTCTTTAAAAATAAATTTTCAAAAAAAGGTTTTTGAGGAAAAGTTGAAAGTATCAATTTTCCTTAAAAATCAAAATTTCCAAAAAATATTTTTTGGGGAAAAGTTGAAAGTATCAATTTTCCTTAAAAATCAAAATTTCCAAAAAAAAATATTTTTAGAAAAAGTTGAAAGTATCAATTTTCCTTAAAAATGAAATTTCAAAAAAAGCGTTTTTGAGGAAAAGTTGAAAGTATCAATTTTCCTTAAAAATAAATTTCCAAAAAATATTTTTGGGGAAAAGTTGAAAGTATCAATTTTCCTTACACAAGAACAATCATCCTTTCCTTCCCTTCTATTTTGATTTTGATTTTGATTTTGATTTTTCTTTAATTAATCTGACGACAGAGCCTCTGCAAGTGAAACAGTAGTCTTCTTGCATACTCTTGAGGTGAGGAAATTTTCTCAATTTTCTGCTAAAAGTATTAGAGTCAATTCAGAATAATTTCCAACAATTAATTACTTGGTAAAATTTTAAGGCTTTTTGGATAACACAAATTTAAGCTGGTACCATCTTTTGATGGGTGTTGTAAGGGTGCTATAACCTTCCTTACACGTAACCGAACTCCCGAACTCTATTCTGGTTAGTAGACCTGAACCTATTCTTTTAGGGACCCTTAAACTTAGGTGTTCCCTGAAATGACAGATTCTTTAGGTGGCCAATCGCACCTAGATAAAAAAGATTGGTGGCGACTCTCTTAAATCAATGTCTAGCGATAGATCCCCGGATCTAGACGTTATGACAGCTTGACGACTCCACTGGGGACTTTGAGAGTCAGGCCAGCAAATAATTTGTGTTATCCAAAAGCCTAATAAAATTGAACCATTTTTTTTGTATATATGTGTTACTATTCATGTTTTATTTACCTTGTTAATTATGTCATTCATGTGCATGTGCATAACATGAGCTCTACACCCGAGCTCCGTCCCTCTAGGAGGGAGTAAAGTACCTATTGCTTTCGTGAGATCTAATGCCTCCGTAGTGGCTAGTGAAATACTCCCACTCAAATTGAACCTTTTTCGCTTGTAGCTTGTAATAGGTGAGGATTAGGATGCCTTACTAGTCTGTGATGGACAAGGATGTAAGGAACAATTTGAGGACCTTTAGACTTTGACCTTAAAATCGCATATAGTGAACCTTAAGAGTGCCTAAGCCTAGGATAGAGCCTTTCCTACCCAATGATAGATATACCCTGAAATTAGGACACAAAAAAAGGTGTTTATCTAATTATTTTGATTGTCTGACTTTATGCATCATTTTCATTATCATATGTAATGTTATGCATCAGCATCATTTTCATTTCATCCATGAAAGTAACTGTATTGTTTGTCTGATTTTATGCATCTGCATTATTTTCATGACAATGTTTTAACACAATCATTTGCACCCATTTCATACCAGATTTCATTCAGAAAAATGTGCATTTCATTTGAGCGCCATACATAAAGCATAGCATAACATTTCTAATCATAAGTATGGTACTCAAGGTTCCAAGATAGCTCCATCTAGCAAAAATCCTGCCCATTGATACAATACAAGATCCAAAGCAAGGCAAATGGAGGAGGAAAGTTCCCATAGATTTGAAAAGATAGAAAAAACACAAGAGAAGATTGAAAGTGAGCTAAGCAAGATTCTGGAGGCTCTTAATAATATGAATAAAGGAAAAGGAGTTGCAAAAAATACAAGCCAACAAGTTCCCCCATTACAAGAAGTGGCTGACCCTTTGTACCCTCCAGGTTTTGGCCCACCTCAGGCTCAGTCTACCCAAGAGGTCCCGTCACAACACTTCGCATATCCAACATATCTTGGAATGCCATCAGCTTTCAATCTGAGGCAGTATAATAGCTATATAAATCCTGTCTTCACTGAAAAGGCAGCAGAACCAATTTTTGATCTAGATGATTTAAAAGAGAAAGAGAAAGAAAAGATAAGAGTGGAAGTTCAGGAAAGTTTTAAGATTAGTATGCTAGAGCAAAGGCTACGGGCTGTGGAAGGATTTAGCTTTTATGGGTCAGTAGATGCTGCTAGACTCTGCCTAGTCCCTGATGTGGTTATTCCCTATAAGTTCAAAGTACCAAAATTTAAAAAATATGATGGTACAAAGTGCCCTAAAACCCACATCACCATGTATTGCAGGAAGATGGCAGCTCATGCTCATGATGAAAAACTCTTGATGCATATTTTTTAAGATAGACTTACTGGCTCTGCTGTCAGGTGGTATGTTCAGTTGGATAGGACCCACATTCGCTCTTGAAGCGATATGGCTCATGACTTCATCAGTCAGTATCGACACATTATCGATTTGGCCCCTGATCATTTGTCTTTACAGAATCTAGAGAAAAAGGCAAACGAGTCTTTTAAAGAGTATGCCCAGAGGTGGAAGGATGTTGCTTCTCAAGTACAACCTCCTTTGACTGAGAAAAAAACTACAGTGTTATTTGTCAGCACTTTGAAGTCTTCCTATTATGAAAAGATGATAGGGAATGCAACAAAGAATTTTACCGACATGGTGATCTCTGGAGAAATTATTGAAAGTGCCATAAAAAATGGTAAGTTGAAAGGAGGAGAAACCAAGAAGGCATTAGAAAAAAAAGAAGCTGAAGCTCAAGCTGTGAGCTTTGATAAACAACAATTCAGGGGTTATCAACCCTATCCATCCCAAGGTTACTCTTCATACTATCCTGCTATGAATAATGCCTCATCCTACCCATACCAGCTAGCTCTACAACCACCTTATTTTAGCCCTCAAGATCTTACATATAGCTTTAACATTCAAGCTCCTGTAAGAACCCAAATTCGCCCTATTAACCCAGCAAATGGTTCACGAGAACAACGGACTACTCGAGAAAAACTTGTATTTGATCCAATCCCTATGACTTATACAGAGTTATATCGAGAACTCTATAATAGCCATTTGATTGCCCCCAGCCATGTGGAATCGCTTAAACCACCCTATCCAAAGTGGTATGATCCTACAGCCCGCTGCGACTACCATTATGGAATAACTGGCCATTCTACTGAAAATTGCACTGCTTTAAAGCATAAGGTGCAACGATTGATCAATGATGGAATGGTAAGTTTTGATCAGGAAAAAGCAACAACACCTAATGTTAGCATACTGAGTGAAAGTCAAGAACATAAAGGATCTAGAGAGTCATAATGAACTGAGGGACAGGATGTTAATGGAGATTTTTCACCTGATCATATAGAGGGCTAATTTTTAATGGAGATAAGGCTGGTTGAAGGTTTTTTTTGTCATTTTAAGATTTCTTTTCAAGTAATGTTAGATCTCTTTTTTACAATATGACTTCACTTGTTATCATCTTAATAAAGGCAAGTTAATGCATTTCATTACATTTTTCTCTTTCACTTGACCATTACTCCATGCTCTGTTACCTTTCCTAACTTTATACTCCTATTCTTAAATTTCAGATGATGAATATTTAGACAATGATAACAATAATTCTGGGATTTAATTTTGAGAACTCATCCACATTAATATGAGGAGATGATTTGAGCAAAAAGTAAGCTGTTACCGGAGGTGAAATAGATATGTCTTGAAGATGTACAATCTTTTATACAGGTTCATGAGCTTTGTTCAATAGATGATGTTCAAGAAAGGTATTCACAATTGAGATGAAAAATGGCCATATTTCTTTTACCATTCAAAAAACCATTTATTGCTACCCCTTTGAGCCTATAATGATTTCTTTTTCAGAGGAACCCTAACCAAGGATCACCCTCTAAACTGGAGGGTAATTTTTGAAAAAAAAAAAAAACACCACAAAAGGTTTCAAAGATGAAAAGAGAAAGAAAAATAAAAGAAAAATAAATGCCACACATGATTTGGGGCAAAGTAATGAGAATCTTTTGTGTGAGGAAAGAAAAAGTAGTGAAATGATGTGGGGCAAAATGCCAAGTTATATCAAATGATCATTTGGTTTTGAACCTTTTTAATACATATTTTGAGCCTATTATATCCATTTTTTTTATGACCCTTCACTTTGGCCTACATTACAACCTTGAAAAATCCATTTGGATCAAGTGTGAATACTCAACTTGAATGATCATATGTTGAGCGAAGGTATGCTCATGAGGAAGCAATGGAATCGGGCTCTAAAGTTTGATGTATGAAAGATATCAACAATGGATGAAAAATGAGAAAAAGAAAAAAGATGCTGAAAAAAAAAGAAAGAAAAAAGAAAAAAAATGAAAAAAAGATATTCAAATTGAAAACCTGAAAGGGTGGTCTTGGTAAAAAAAAAAAAAAAGATCCAGGGCAAATGGCTCACATGAATGAAAGATCAAAGACATCTGAAGATCCCTCAAAGACTGGGGCAAAGTTCGCCAAGCTCAAGTTGACTTCAACAGTAAATGGAATGAGTTTTTGAAAAAAAATCCTAGATTAATGTTGAAACTTGTCTGAATATTCATCATTTGGACATACCATTCATCCCAATGACATTTCCTCTCCCATTTGTTTTGTACCAAAATAGATCTTCATTGATTATCTTTACCATAGTTCACCTTCTGTCCTCTTATGGTTTATACCCCTAGAATGAATTGAGAAAATGCTTGATTGCATTGTATTTGTCAAGATTTAAAATGATATTGAGTGAATGAATATGTGCTTAAAAGAGTCTTGCATTCATTTGAAAAGAAATCTAAGATGATGGTGGTAACAAAATGGTAGAAACCTAAAAGAGATGGTTGTGAAGGATATATGATGTGATCAAATGAAGAATATAATGGAGCAAATCTTGAAAAGTGATATAACCAAGTAATGAGTACAAGGATGAATTGGTCGATATGACTTGCAAATTATGATTGAATGATGAAGACAATCAGTAGACAGAGTTTGTTTTGGAATGGTTAATGCTGAGACATCTATGAGTAATGACCCAGTGATGGTGGATGAAACTTGTTTTGAAATTTGCTGAGAAATTCATTGAATGATGGTCAAGTGATGATCGATTGATGAAGCTTATTCCAAAGTATTGAGAAACTGAACAAGGTAAAATGTGAGTGGAAAAGATAATTGAGAGCTACACTGGTTTGATCTTAGAAGAGCAGTGTAATTAGATCCTTGATGAATCAAAGGGTTTGACACCCAAGAAAGAAAAAGAGCTTGAGAAACTTGAGTACCATACATTAAACAAGAATTAATTGGCCAACATTTGCATAGCATGCATTGAAATTCATTTGCATAGCATACACTACTTTCAGGAAAGTATAGTGTATAAATTCAAGATGCAGGGGTGTTCCAACATCCCACATAGAGAAGACAGATATGAAGATATTTTGCAAAATTGAAAAAGAAAAAACTTGTCAGGTAAGTTCCTAATCCTTGAAATAGGATGTCTTTTGGTATCAGGATTGATTTAGAATACCTTTGGGCATAATCTCCTGAAATTCCTTCAAACGCAATTTTCAACTCCTTTGGACATGATTGTTAGAGGAGCAATTTACTTTTCCAAAGTCGTGGTGCCTCTGTTTAGAGGAGCAATTTACTTTCCCAAAGTCGTGGTGCCTCTGTTTAGAAGAGCAATTTATTTTTCAAAGTCATGGTGCTTCTGTTTAGAGGAGCAATTTACTTTCTCAAAGTCGTGGTGCCTCTATTTAGAGGAGCAATTTACTTTTCAAAGTCCTTGAGCCTCTGTTTAGAGGAGTTTTGAAAAAAAAATAAAAAAAAACAAAAAAAAAAACAAAAAAAGAACAAAAAAAAAGTTGCCTCTATTTAGAGGAGCTTCGTTTATGTTTCTCAAAGTCATTGAACCTCTGCTTAGAGGAGCTTTGATCATTTAAAAAAAAAAAGAGCAAAAAAAGCAAAAAAAAAAAAAGTTACCTCTATTTAAAGGAGCTTTATTTATGTTTCTCAAAGTCGTTGAGCCTCTGTTTAAATGAGCTTTGGTAAAAAAAAAAAACACAAAAGAAAAACAAAAAAAAAATGAAAATGTTAAGTTGAGTCTTGATTGGGTGTCTTTGCGCAATTTCTGTTTCACAGAAAATGTGCAAAGAGGGGCAGCTGTAGACACCCAATTTGGTCCAGGCCCGGATCAATTGGGCCTGGTCCAAATGGGTAGGTCCAATTTTATCTTTGTCATTTTTGTTTTTATTTTTATTTTATTTTATATTTTATCCTATGTATTTATTATTTATTTATTATTACTAATATATATATTTTTATATTTTTATTTTATTTATTTTTGTATTTTTATTTATCTAATTATATATTATTATTATTATTTTTTTATCCTATAATATTTTTTTTATTTATCTTTTCTAATTATCTATTTTTTTTTTATTTGATTTTTATTTTGGAGGGCTGAGATTGAAGGTTGAAGAATCCTACTGGGAATGGAAATTCAATCAGAAGAGTCCAGATTGGATTCAAAGATTGAATTCCCATCCAAGGAGGAATTGGGATTGATCAGGAACTCCTGATCAACCCCTATAAAAGGGACCTCCTAGAACAGATGCTGGACACACAGAACAAACAGTGAGCAAAGCTACTGATTTGAGAGAAAATGAGGCGTATAGGAAGCTGAGAAAAGGTTTAGGAGTGTTCGGGGAGTTAGCAAAAATTTTTTGAGAATTTTTGGCGATTTTTTTTGGGAATTTCTGGAAAATTTCAAATTTCGGTGAATTTTCCAGCGAAGTTTGAATTTTTCGATGAAAATTCCGGCCAACCTTCAATATAATTATTCATGTTATAATAATATATTATTATGGTTGTTCTTACTTTCCATTATGTTTATAATTGCCATACCATTTTTTAGTGAATTACAACAATTCATACCTATTTTACACTATACGTTTCTTCTCATTTGTTTATATTACCAATACGTTTTTTAATTTTTAGTTATTTTCTTATATGTTTAAAAAATAATTAATTAAAATTTTATGTTGGTAACTTAATTATTTATGTTAAAATAATATAATTTTATAATTGTTCTTACATTTAATTATGTTTAAAATTGTAATAACTTTTTTTAGTGTATTACGATACTTTTTTTAGTTTAACACCATATTATACTCATTTTACATAATTAATTAATTAAATTTTTTAAAAAATTAGTATTAAGGTACTTACCAAAAGCTGTGGTTTTGTTAAGATTATTATATAAGATTAGTTTCAACAATACTATTTTGCCTTGAATCCTTGACAGTATATTTTCTTAGTTTATGCAATACGAAAAAAGTTAATAATAAAAGATAAAAAAATTTGAAAGAAATTATATTAGTGTAAATGCTCGAAGCATTTGATTTAAAAATGATGATTACATGTATTTTCTACTTAAAAAATAAGTATGAATCTATCGTTTTTCTAGTTAAAAAAGAGCTTTAATTTTGCAAATTTAATTTCAAGAGTTAAAACTTAATTTTGATTCGTGATTTAATTACAACCTCAAAATCTTAATTCATAATATATAGTTGAATTTTATATTAAATATTTTAATTGAATACATTTATTTTTAATTAAAAATTGATCTCTATAGAAATTTGAAGAGAGATTGACATATATTTGTGTAAGTTTTACATTTTTTTAGGCTTAAATCAAAATGGTTGAAATTAAAAATATTATTTTTATTTAAATTATTTATAAATTAAATTTTGATATAAAGTAAAAATATATATATATAAAACATACACAGATGTAATTATAATTTTCTTTACCAATCATTGTAATTATGAATGGAATACATGAAACTTTCGTAATAATTCTCATAATATAGTACATTGAAATAAAAAACAACAAATATATACAGAATTAATTAAATTAAAAAAATATATATTAGTGTTAAGGTAATTACCAAAAGCTCGGGTTTTGTTAAGATTATTATATAAGATTAGTTTCAACAATTCTATTTTACCTTGAATCCTTGATAACATATTTTCTTACTTTATGTAATAAGAAAAAAGTTAATTATAAAAGATAAAAAGATTGAAAGAAATTAAATTATTGTAAATATTCGAAGCATTTGATTTAAAATGATTATTACACCTATTGTCTACTTAAAAAATAAGTATGAATCTGTCGTTTCTAGTTAAAAAAGAGCTTTAATTTTACAAATTTAATTTCAAGGGTTAAAATATAATTTTGATTCGTGATTTATTTACAACTTCAAAATCTTAATTCATAATATATAGTTGAATTTTATATTAAATATTTTAATTGAATAATTTATTTTTAATGTGTAAGTTTTATATTTTTTATTCTTAAATCAAAATGGTTGTAAGTTTTATATTTTTTATTCTTAAATCAAAATGGTTGAAATTAAAAATATTATTTTTATTTAAATTAATTATAAATTAAAACTTTGATCTAAAGTAAAAAAATATGTATATGCAAAACATACGTAGATGTGATTATAATTTTCTTTACCAATCATTGTAATTATGAATGGAATACATTGAAATTTCATAATAATTCTCATAATAAAAATGATAGTAAAAATATTGAATCAAAAGAAGAAGGATAAGGAAATTAAAATCAATAGACATTTTATATCGAATTCATCGAAGCGCATGGGGACTAATTCGGTAAGTATATTACATTAATTAAGATTTTTTTTAATATTATAGTTGAAAGTAATTTTTAAATTAAAATTTGTTTTTATCCGAACATAATGTTAAATAATAAAAAAATTTTGAGTGGAAAGGTTTTCAGGATGAAATTCATTATATTATCTTATATTTTAAATATTATTTATTTTATGTTTATCTTTTAAAATATTTTAATTACTTATAATAACTTTTAACAATAATATTAATATTTAAATTTTTAATCACATTTTTGTCGCACTTTTTAAATACATGTTTTCTAATCCTAATTTTTCAACAATAAAAACAATATTAAACTAGCCGTAAATCTATAAGTTACTTGAAAATGAGAAATTTATAAATTTTTTTTTTTTGCATCATTTGAGTTTTAGTTCTGTATGTTATATATATATATTTTCCATTGAACATTTAAATCTAAATTTCTGTTTAACAAGTTTTTCCCACACACGTACGAATGATAGATTTTGTCATAACGTCTAGATCCGGGGATCTATCGCTAGACATTGACTTTAGGGAGTCGCCACCAATCTTTTTTATCTAGGTGCGATTGGCCACCTAAAGAAATCTGTCCTTTCAGGGAACACCTAAGCTTGAGGGTCCCTAAAAGAATAGGTTCAGGTCTGCTAACCAGAACAAAGTTCGGGAGTTCGGTTACGTGTGAGGAAGGTTGTAGCACCCTCACAACGCCCATCAAAAGATGGTACCAGCTTAAATTTGTGTTATCCAAAAGCCTTAAAATTTTACCAAGTAATTAGTTGTTGGAAATTATTCTCAATTGACTCTAATACTTTTAGCAGAAAATTGAGAAAATTCCCTCACCTCAGGAGTATGCAAGAAAAACTACTGTTTCACTTGCAGGGGCTCCGTCGTCGGATTTATTAAAGAAAAAACAAAATCATCCAATTAATTATTGGAAATTATTCTCAATTAACTCTAATACTTTTAGCAGAAAATTGAGAAAATTCCCTCACCTCAAGAGTATGCAAGAAAAACTACTGTTTCACTTGCAGAGGCTCCGTCGTCGGATTTATTAAAAAAAATACAAAATCATCCAATTAATTATTGGAAATTATTCTCAATTGACTCTAATACTTTTAGCAGAAAATTGAGAAAATTCCCTCACCTCAAGAGTATGCAAGAAAAACTACTGTTTCACTTGTAGAGGCTCCGTCGTCGGATTAATTAAAGAAAAAAGAAAAAAAAAATCAAGATCAAAATCAAAGTCAAATAAAAAAAAATTCAAAAAAAAAAAAAAAAAAAAAAAAAAAAACCTGGAGCGGCTCGGGTTGCGGCTCGGCTCGGCTCGGCTCAAGGAAGAGAAAACGGCTCGGAGAAGCGGCTCGGGAAGAACGGCTCGGCTCGGCTCGGCTCGGAGGGGGGCTGGGCACGCGCGGGTCAGAATCGGGTCGACGCTCGGGTCGGGTCGGGTTCGGCAAAACGCGCGGATCCTCTGATTAACTTAAAGCCAAAACGACGTCGTTTTGGGAGGGTATAAAAGGGCACCTTCCTCCGTTTTTCGGCAGAACGCTCCTCTCCCCTCTCTCTCTTCCTTCCCTTTTCTCTCCCTTCTCTCTAAAAAACCGAAGAACTCCGGTGGAAGATTCACCGGATTCTGGAAATTTTCGCCGGAATCTGGGTTTTTTCGCCGGAAGTTGGCCGGAAATTCACCGGTTTCTGGGATTCTTTGCCGGTTTCTGGGATTCTTCGCCGGAAACTGGGCAGTTCACCGGAAACTTCAATGTTGGCCAGAATTTTAGCCGGAAACTTCAAGGTTGGCCGGAAAATTCAACCGGAAACTGGAATTTTCCAGAAACTCCCAGAAAAAAAAAATTTCGAAAAATCCCCAAAAAAATTTCTGATAATTTCTGGAACTCTCCTAAACCTTTTCCTAGCCTTCTATACTCTTCCCTACGCCTTTGCTTCTCAAATCAGTAGCTCTAGCTGACTGTTTTCTGTCTGTTCTTGAACTGTTCCAAAGGGTCCTTTATATAGGGGTTGATCAGGAGTTTCTGATCAATCCCAATTCCTCATTGGACGGGGATTCAGTCTTTGAATCCAATTGGACTCTTTAGATTGAATCCCCACTCCCAGTAGGATTCTTCAGCTTCAATCTCAACCTTCCAAAAAAAAAAAAAATCAAATAAATATAAAAAATAATAGATAATTAGAACAGATAAATAAAAAGATATTATAGTAAAAAAAAATCTGATAATCAGGAAAAAATCAGAACAGATAATTTAAAAAAAATAATAATAAAATAAGATAAATCCAAAAATATCTTACAAAAATAATAATAATAATAATAATAATAAATATATAACTATATAAATAATATACATATAAATCTAATCTGAATAAAAATAAATAAATGAATAAAGATATACATAATAATAATAATAATAGAATACATAAAATACAAAAGAAAAAAATATACAGGATTGAAATGGGCCTTACCCATTTGGGCCAGGCCCAATTGATCTGGGCCCGGACCCAATTGGGTGTCTACAGCTGCCCCTCTTTGCACATTTTCTGTGAAACAGAAATTGCGCAAAGACGTAGACACCCAATCAAGACTCAACTCAACATTTTTATTTTTTTGATTTTTTTTTATTTTTGTTTTTTATTTTTTTGATTTTTTTTTGATTTTTTTGATTTTTTTTTTGTTTTTTTTTGTTTTTTTTTTTTTTTTTGCCGAAGCTCCTCTAAACAGAGACTCAACGACTTTTGAAAGTAAATTGCTCCTCTCAACAGAGGTACCACGACTTTGAAAAGTAAATTGCTCCTCTCAACAGAGGCACCACGACTTTGAAAAGTAAATTGCTCATCTTCAACAGAGGCACCACGACTTTGAAAAGTAAATTGCTCCTCTCAACAGAGGTACCATGACTTTGGAAAAATAAATTGCTCCTCTCAACAGAGGCACCACGACTTTGGAAAAATAAATTGCTCCTCTAAACAGAGGCAACGGAATTTGGAAATTAAATTGCTCCTCTCAACAGAGGCACCACGACTTTGAAAAGTAAATTGCTCCTCTAAACAGAGGCAACGGAACTTTGGAAATTAAATTGCTCCTCTCAACAGAGGCACCACGACTTTGGAAAGTAAATTGCTCCTCTCAACAGAGGCACCACGACTTTGAAAAAATAAATTGCTCCTCTCAACAGAGGCACCACGACTTTGAAAAGTAAATTGCTCCTCTCAACAGAGGCACCACGACTTTGAAAAGTAAATTGCTCCTCTAAACAGAGGCACCACGACTTTGAAAAGTAAATTGCTCCTCTCAACAGAGGTACCACGACTTTGAAAAGTAAATTGCTCCTCTCAACAGAGGCACCACGACTTTGAAAAGATAAATTGCTCCTCTAAACAGAGGCAACGGAACTTTGGAAATTAATAGGCTCCTTGACAATCATGTCCAAAGGAGTTGAAAGCTGTGTTTGAAGGGATTTCAGGAGATTATGCCCAAAGGTCTTATAAATCAACCCTGATACCAAAAGACATCCTATTTCAAGGATTAGGAACTTACCTGACAAGTTTCTTCTCAAACTTGCAAAGTCTTTTCATATCTGTCTCCTCCATGTGGGATGTTGGAACACCCCTGCTTCTTGAATTTATACACTATATTCTCCTGAAAGTAGTGTATGCTGTGCAAATGCATATGAATTTCAATGCATGCTATGCAAATGTTGACCAATTAATTCATGTTCAATGTATGGTACTCAAGTTTCTCAAGCTCTTTTTTTATTTCTTGGGTGTCAAGCCCTTTGATTTTTCAGGATCCAATTGCACTGCTCTTCTAAGATTGAACCAGTGTAGCTCTCAATTGTCTTTTCCACTCACATTCTTCCTTGTTCAGTTTCTCAATACTCCGGAATAAGCTTCATCAATCGATCATCCCTTGACCATCATCCATGAATTTCTCAGCACTAGCAAATTTCAAAACAAATTTCATCCACCATCACTGGGTCCTTGTCTCAGCATCAATCATTCCAAAACAAATTCTGTCCACTGATTGTTCCCACCATTCGACCAATTCATCCTTGTACTCATCACTTGGTTGTATCGTTTTTCAAGATTTGCCCCATCATATTCTCTATTTGGTCACATCATACATCCTTCTAAATCATCTCTTTTAGGTTTCTACCATTTCTTCATCATCTTAGATTTCTTTTCAAATGAATGCAAGACTCTTTTAAGCGCATATTCATTCATTCATTATCATTTCAATTCTTGACAAATACCATGCAATCAAGCATTTTCTCAATTCATTCTAGGGGTGAAACAATGAGAGAACGCAAGGTGAATTATGGTAAAGATAATCAATGAAGATCTGTTTTGGTACAAAACAAATGGGAAAGGAAATAAATTGGATGTCATTGAGATGGATGGTATGTCCAAATGATGAATATTCAGACAATTCTCAACATTAATCTAGGATTCTTTTTCAAAAACTCATTCCATTTACAGTTGAAGTCATCTTGAGCTTGTCGAACTTTGCCCCAGTCTTTGAGGGATCTTCAGATGTCTTTGACCTTTCATTCATGTGAGCCATTTGCCCTGGATCTTTTTTTCTACCAAGATCACCCTTTCAGGTTTTCAATTTGAATCTCTTTTTTTCATTTTCTCATTTTTTCCTTTTTTTTCTATTTTTTTCTTTTTTTTCATCATCTTCTTTTTTTCTCATTTTTCATCCATTGTTGATATCTTTCATACATCCAACTTTAGAGCAATGTAGCATGATTTCATTGCTTCATCATGAGCATACATTCGCTCAACATATGATCATTCAAGTTGAGTATTCACACTTGATCCAAATGGACTTTTCAAGGTTGTAACGTAGGCCAAGGGGAAGGGTCATAAAAGAAATGGATCTAATAGGCTTAAAACATGTATTAAAAAGGTTCAAAACCAAAGGATCATTTGATGCAGCTTGGCATTTTGCCCCCACATCATTTCACTACTTTTTTCTTTCATCACACAAAGGATTCTCATTACTTTGCCCCAAGTCATGTGTGGCATTTGTTTTTTCTTTTTTTTTTTCATTTTTGAGACCTTTTGTGGTGTTTTTTTTTTTTTTTTTTTTTTTTCAAAAATTACCCTCCAGTGTAGAGGGTGATCCTTGGTTGGGGTTCTTCAAGAAAAAAAATCATGATTGGCTCAAAGGGGTAGCAATAAATGGTTTTTCCAATGGTAAAAGAAAGGTGGCCATTTTTCATCTCAATTGTGAATACCTTTCTTGAACATCATCTATTGAACAAAGCTCATGAATCTGTATAAAAGATTACACATCTTCAAGACATATCTGTTTCTCCTCCAGTAATAGCTTACTTCTGTTCAAATCATCTTCTCATATTAATGTGGATGAGTTCTCAAAATTAAATCCCAGAATTATTGTTATCATTGTCTAAATATTCATCATCTGAAATTTAAGAATGGGAATGTGAAGTTATGAAGGGTAGCAGGGTATGGAATAATGGTCAAATGAAAGAGAAAAATGTAATGAAATGCATTGACTTGCCTTTATTAAAATGATAACAAGTAAAGTCATATTGCAAAAAGAAATCCAACATTACTTGAAAAGAAATCTTAAAGTGACAAAAAAACTTTCAACCCGCCTTATCTCCATTAAAAATTAGCCCCCTATATGATCAGGTGAAGAAATCCCCATTGACGTCTTGCCCCTCAATTCATTGTGACTCTCCAGATCCTTTCTGTTCTTGACTTTCACTTAGGGTGTTAACATTGAATGTTGTTGCTTTTCCTTGATCAAAACTTACCATTCCATCATTGATCAACCGTTGCACCTTATACTTTAAAGCAGTGCAATTTTCAGTAGAATGGCCAGTAATTCCATAGTGATAGTCGCAGTGGGCTGTAGGATCATACCACTTTGGGTAGGGTGGTTTAAGAGGTTCCACATGGCTGGGGGCAATCAAGTGGCTATTATAAAGCTTTCGATATAACTCTGTATAAGTCATAGGGATTGGATCAAATACAGGTTTTTCTCGAGCAGTCCGTTGTTCTCGCGAGCCACTTGCTGGGTTAGTAGGGCGAACTTGAGTTCTTACAGGAGCTTGAATGTTAAGGCGGTAAGTGGATGAATGAGATGGTTGTGAAGCTAACTGGTATGGGTAGGATGAGGCATTATTCACAGCGGGATAGTATGGAGAGTAGCCTTGGGATGGATAGGGTTGATAACCCCTGAATTGTTGTCTATCAAAGCTCACAGCTTGAGCTTCAGCTTCTTTCTTTTCTGATGTCTTCTTGGTTTCTCCTCCTTTCAACTTGCCATTTTTTATGGCACTTTCAATAATTTCTCCAGAGATCACCATGTCAGCAAAATTCTTTGTTGCATTTCCTATCATCTTTTCATAATAGGGAGGTTTCAAAGTGCTAACAAACAGCACTGTGGTCTCTTTTTCTGTCAGTGGAGGTTGCACCTGTGAAGCTATATCTCTCCATCTCTGGGCATATTCTTTAAAAGACTCGTTTGCCTTTTTCTCCAGGTTCTGCAAAGACAAACGATCAGGAGCCAAATCGATAATGTGTCGATATTGACTGATGAAGTCGTGTGCCATATCACTCCAAGAGCGAATACGAGTCCTATCCAACTGAACATACCATCTGGCGGCAGAGCTAGTAAGACTGTCCTGGAAAACATGCATCAGAAGTTTTTCATCATGAGCATGAGCTGCCATCTTCCTGCAATACATGGTGATGTGGGTTTTGGGGCACTTGGTACCGTCATATTTTTCAAATTTTGGTACTTTGAACTTATAGGGAATAACCACATCAGGGACTAGGCAGAGCCCAGCAGCATCTACTGACCCATAAAAGCTAAATCCTTCCACAGCCCGTAGCCTCTGCTCTAGCATGCTAATCTTGGAACTCTCCTCAGCTTCCACTTTCATCTTTTCTTTTTCCTTCTCCTTTAAGGCATCTAGGTCAGGAATTGGTTCTGCTACTTTTTCAGTGAAGACAGGATTTATATAGCTATTATACTGCCCTGGGTTGAAAGCTGATGGTATTCCAGGATATGGCGGGACCTCTTGAGCAGGCTGGACCTGAGATGGGCCAAAACCTGGAGGGTACAAAGGGTCAGCCACTTCTTGCTGGCTTGTACTTCCTTCAACTCCTTTCCCCTTATTCATGTTATTTAGAGCTTCCAGAATCTTGCTTAGTTCACTTTCAATCTTTTCCTGGGCTTTCTCTAGCTTTTCAAATCTATGAGAATTTTCCTCCTCCATTTGTCTTGCTCTGGATCTTGTGTTGTATGGATGAGCAGGGTTCTCGCTAGATGGAGCTATCCTCGGACCTTGAGTACCATACTCATGATTAGAAATGTTATGCTTTATGTATGATGCTTTGATGCATGAATAAAATGTACATTTTCCTGAATGAAATCTAATATGAAATGGATACAAATGATTGTGTTAAAACATGACCATGCAAGTAATGTAGATGCATAAAATTAGACAAACAACATAGTTAGTTTCATGAATGAAATGAAAGTAATGCTGATGCATAACATTACAAAAAATAATACACAAAGTTAAGCAATCAAAATGATTAGATAAACACCTTTTTTGTGTCCTAATTTCAGGGTATATCTATCATTGGGTAGAAAGGGCTCTATCCTAGGTGTAAGCACTCTTAAGGTTCACTACATGCGGTTTTAAAGTCAGAGTCTAAAGGCCCTCAAATTGTTCCTTACATCCTTGTCCATCACAGACTAGTAAGGCACCCTAATTCTCACCCATTACAGGCTACGAGCGGAAAAGGTTCAATTTGAGTGGGAGTATTTCGCTAGCCACTGCGGAGGTATTAGACCTCACGAAAGCAATAGGTACTTTACTCCCTCCTAGAGGGATGGAGCTCGGGTATAGAGCTCATGTTATGCACATGCATATGAATGACATAATTAACAAGGTAAATAAACATGACTAAAAAAAAAATAAAAATTACACATATATACAACAAGGTTCAATTTTATTAGGCTTTTGGATAACACAAATTATTTGCTGGCCTGACTCTCAAAATCCCCAGTGGAGTCGCCAAGCTGTCATAACGTCTAGATCCGGGGATCTATCGCTAGACATTGACTTTAGGGAGTCGCCACCAATCTTTTTTATCTAGGTGCGATTGGCCACCTAAAGAAATCTGTCCTTTCAGGGAACACCTAAGCTTGAGGGTCCCTAAAAGAATAGGTTCAGGTCTGCTAACCAGAACAAAGTTCGGGAGTTCGGTTACGTGTGAGGAAGGTTGTAGCACCCTCACAACGCCCATCAAAAGATGGTACCAGCTTAAATTTGTGTTATCCAAAAGCCTTAAAATTTTACCAAGTAATTAGTTGTTGGAAATTATTCTCAATTGACTCTAATACTTTTAGCAGAAAATTGAGAAAATTCCCTCACCTCAGGAGTATGCAAGAAAAACTACTGTTTCACTTGCAGGGGCTCCGTCGTCGGATTTATTAAAGAAAAAACAAAATCATCCAATTAATTATTGGAAATTATTCTCAATTAACTCTAATACTTTTAGCAGAAAATTGAGAAAATTCCCTCACCTCAAGAGTATGCAAGAAAAACTACTGTTTCACTTGCAGAGGCTCCGTCGTCGGATTTATTAAAAAAAATACAAAATCATCCAATTAATTATTGGAAATTATTCTCAATTGACTCTAATACTTTTAGCAGAAAATTGAGAAAATTCCCTCACCTCAAGAGTATGCAAGAAAAACTACTGTTTCACTTGTAGAGGCTCCGTCGTCGGATTAATTAAAGAAAAAAGAAAAAAAAAATCAAGATCAAAATCAAAGTCAAATAAAAAAAAATTCAAAAAAAAAAAAAAAAAAAAAAAAAAAAAAACCTGGAGCGGCTCGGGTTGCGGCTCGGCTCGGCTCGGCTCAAGGAAGAGAAAACGGCTCGGAGAAGCGGCTCGGGAAGAACGGCTCGGCTCGGCTCGGCTCGGAGGGGGGCTGGGCACGCGCGGGTCAGAATCGGGTCGACGCTCGGGTCGGGTCGGGTTCGGCAAAACGCGCGGATCCTCTGATTAACTTAAAGCCAAAACGACGTCGTTTTGGGAGGGTATAAAAGGGCACCTTCCTCCGTTTTTCGGCAGAACGCTCCTCTCCCCTCTCTCTCTTCCTTCCCTTTTCTCTCCCTTCTCTCTAAAAAACCGAAGAACTCCGGTGGAAGATTCACCGGATTCTGGAAATTTTCGCCGGAATCTGGGTTTTTTCGCCGGAAGTTGGCCGGAAATTCACCGGTTTCTGGGATTCTTTGCCGGTTTCTGGGATTCTTCGCCGGAAACTGGGCAGTTCACCGGAAACTTCAATGTTGGCCGGAATTTTAGCCGGAAACTTCAAGTTTGGCCGGAAAATTCAACCGGAAACTGGAATTTTCCAGAAACTCCCAGAAAAAAAAAATTTCGAAAAATCCCCAAAAAAATTTCTGATAATTTCTGGAACTCTCCTAAACCTTTTCCTAGCCTTCTATACTCTTCCCTACGCCTTTGCTTCTCAAATCAGTAGCTCTAGCTGACTGTTTTCTGTCTGTTCTTGAACTGTTCCAAAGGGTCCTTTATATAGGGGTTGATCAGGAGTTTCTGATCAATCCCAATTCCTCCTTGGACGGGGATTCAGTCTTTGAATCCATTTGGACTCTTTAGATTGAATCCCCACTCCCAGTAGGATTCTTCAGCTTCAATCTCAACCTTCCAAAAAAAAAAAAAAATCAAATAAATATAAAAAATAATAGATAATTAGAACAGATAAATAAAAAGATATTATAGTAAAAAAAATATCTGATAATCAGGAAAAAATCAGAACAGATAATTTAAAAAAAATAATAATAAAATAAGATAAATCCAAAAATATCTTACAAAAATAATAATAATAATAATAATAATAAATATATAACTATATAAATAATATACATATAAATCTAATCTGAATAAAAATAAATAAATGAATAAAGATATACATAATAATAATAATAATAGAATACATAAAATACAAAAGAAAAAAATATACAGGATTGAAATGGGCCTTACCCATTTGGGCCAGGCCCAATTGATCTGGGCCCGGACCCAATTGGGTGTCTACAGATTTGACTGGCAATTTCAAGGGAATCTGAATCAAGATATCTGCAGACCAATTCCCAATATTGCTCATCACTATTCCAATTTTGATTCTTTCTCCATAGCTCAATCTGCTATCAAATCCCAAATTGAAAATTGACAGAAAACAGATTGTCAAGTTCATTAATTGACGATCGGAATAGCAATAAAAATCAAGCGATTACAATCATTTTTGTCAAAGGTTAATTAGATTAAGACTGACAGCTAATGCAACTCTGTTCCTTACAAATGAAAGAAATACAAGGGTAATTAAATATTCCCAAAAAGTAAAAGATGTTAGTGGACTTTTCTTTCCAAATTGATAAGAAAACTACTTAATTCAGTGAGATCGAAGGAAAAAAGAAAAATTAAGAAGAGGAAAAACAGATATTGATTGAGGTTAAGCCACAATTTTACAAACAAAAACAATCCAATCTTTCTCAGCCATGTTTGGATTTCACGAAGAAGAAAACAGTGTGCTTAGAACCCCAACAATAAAACCAAAAGATTATAATCGGGTTAAATGAAACATTGGTCTAAGGATCACATGTCATTTTTGGACTAATCCAACAAGCATATTGCATCAATTTATCTACAAGATACTTAAAATTGAGAAATCTATAATTTTTTTGTATCATTTACCTATTATAATAATTAGATGTTCATTTATTAGTTTCGAATTCAATAAATTTTATTAGGAAAGATACAAATCCATTTAAATCTATTTATTTTTATTATTATCAAAATGATATTTTCATTAAACTAGTTTTATTTTTATGGTGGAACTGAAGAATGGTTAAAAAACTAGTTTTCTTTGATGATTTTATCTCAACTTAAGCTTACTGTTATAATTTTTTGTATGCCAGACATGATATGATTTTACACATTTTCACTGTTTGGCAGCAGTTTTTATCTCAATTTTACTAGCCTAACTTAATGATTATATAATTTTACTTAGTGCACTAGTTGCGTACGAATAATTAAGTGAAGGAAATGTTCCTGCATGAAGCTTAGGTTTTCAACAGTAATATATTGTAGTTTGGAAAAGAAAGAAATTAAAGATTTATTATAATTAACTATGTTTAGTAATCTGACTATTCCGAAAAGCCTTGCACATTCCTAAAAGAAATTAAAGTTTAACCATTCTGATGCATATTCATTTCATTGTTAGCCTTTTAATTTCAATAATGAAATGTGATAATTATGTATCATTTTCAATACTAAAAAATCCATTAAAATTAAGTTAATTTGAGTATAAGTGGGTGAAAATTTTAATTAAATCAAGATTCTTCCATATAATATATTTTGTTACGTGGCTGAACATTTTGAGTAAAAAAAAAGATTATTTGATAGTAAAAAATAATCTAAATTTGATTTACTATAGTTTTATTGTTGTTTAATTGCGTTAGAATTGTAATAAACTTTTTGCTACGCTATTTTTTCCATTGAACTAGTTTTATATTTTATACAAGTAACACGAGCTATAGGCCTTGACATATATATTTATATATAAAGTTCTTGAGCACAAAGCTTGACAACATCAAATATCCATATAAAGTCAATAAAGATTTTATCTATATATATATATAGTTTTAAATCACAATGCTAATCTATATTAGGTAATAAGCTATGGACATCCATAAATCATATGATGCAAGGAACCCTTCTCTTATATATACTTTTATAATTCAAAATAAATTATTAGCAGTAGATTTAATTAGGTAATAATGAAATGGGCGTTTCTCCACCCCATTAAAAATCATCATTCTAATTAGAATTAAAAAGAGAAGCTATACTTGGTTAGCAATCGATAAATCATTATACCATTTCTTTGGCTATTGTGATTCAATACTTTACAAACTAAATATATATGTGTGTATATATATATATATATATATTCATAATTGGAGGAGCAATAGGAGCAGAAAAATTATCTTGGCTAAAACCACTCAAAATCAACTCTACAAATTAATCCCTTATATGTGCAGCAACTTCCAAAGCTTTTGTCACATGCATGCCCCTAAAGCCTCAACTGTTATGCATATATCAGTAGCCATGCATTTTTTTCGTTGGACTTAAACCAAGTACATGTACAACTTATAATTATAGGCGTGAATGCATGGTAACTTATATAATATATAATAGCTTTTTGTAATCAAGTATATATAAAAATTTTTAAAACTGTTGTATTTTGCTTACAAGGGTTTTCCATTTTTTTTTTGTTCTTAATTAGCATCAATTAAAATAAAATTTATCTTGTAAAAATAGACAGGCGGTGGTGCTGGTGGAGACCACCGTACATGCTCATACTTGTATGCCAAATTTGATTGTTGCTGTTTGTGTGTAAACCAATCGTTTTAAAGCAAATCAATAAAGATCTTATTCATATAAAATTAAACTTAAAAACATAGCACAGATAATTATAAATTGATTACTGCAATAGAAGTGGCAAATTACACATGTAAATCAGCATTCATTCCACTCGGGCTGGAAATTTGATTGTTGTCCCACAATTGTCACGAACATTCTCCTTTCCGACGTTGCATGATATCACCTTGATTCCTTGTTTGTCGACGCAAACTGTGATCTCTGACAATAGATAATTACCATTCGGTTTCTTCACACATCGAAGGAGTGGAGTAACATTTCCTACTTTTCCTCTGACCGCATTGATGATATCACCTCTAGGAGCAAAACCTCCCACTGGAATTGCAGCTTTGATAGCCAAATCAAGGTCTACAGTACTCTTCATCAATTGAATGGCAGTGGAATAATAAGGCTGTGGCGGCTTGGCTTGGCAAGAACCGTGTTGCTGCCACTCATGCACCCAAAATATCTCATTGTTAGCCCACTTACCAATGGAAGGCCAAAGTCTGCTCATGTCATTCTGTAATTGCGGGGGAAAATATTGGAACTACAAAATGACATTTTGTATGTTAATAACCACAATTGCAAATACATCCAAATAATTAAGGTTAGAATAAAATGAAAATCGAAACAAATCGCATACCAAAGGTTTTGGATTAGCGACTATATTTGGGCACAAAGTAGGAGTCAATCCAGAACTATTAGCTGGCCAAAGGCCATGAATCACTAATCTCTGTGGAAGCACGGTCAAGCCACAAGGATTACCAGAACAGTACCCATTTGGCCAGGTTTGAACCAGCCAGTGGTGGTCGTAGTTGCTCTGTGCAAGAGCAACAGAGCAAAGAGCTAGGAGGGGAAGGAGGAAGAAAAGCTTGAAAACATTCATTTCTCTTTTGATTTTTGTTTTCTTTTCAAGTTATTTCAAGTTGTGATGAAACTATATCAGGCTAATGTATTTATAGTTTTTTGGTTTTAGTGTTGGGGTCACAAGCACACTGTTTTCTTCGTGAAATCCAGACGAGGCAAGCAAAGGTTGGGTTGTTTTTGTTTGCAAAATTGTGCCTTAACCTCAATTAATATCTGCTTTTCTTCTTTTTGATTTTTCTTTTTTCATTCAATGTCACGGAATTAAGTATCTTTCTTATAATTTGGAAAAAAAAATCCACAGACATCTTTTACATTTTGGGAATATTTCATTATCTTGTATTACTTTCATTTACAAGGAACTGAGTTGGAATGGTTATCTGTCTTAATCTAATTGAATTTTGATAAAATTGATTGTAATAACTTGGTTTTTATAGCTTTTTTGATAGCGAATTAATAAGCTTCACAATCTGTTTTCTGTCAATTTTAAGTTTGGGATTTGTTAGCAGATTGAGATATAAAGAATCAGAGTTGGAATGGAAATGAGCATTGGAATTGGCCTGCATATATATTGACTGAGATTCTCTTGAAATTACTTATCAAATCTATCAAGCCTGGCTTCAATAGAAATTATAGATTTAATTGTTCACTGTAAAATATATATATAATATGTAGTGCTAAAACTCAAATGATGCAAATATATATAATTTTCCCCTTTTCAAGTATCTTAATACTATTTTTTTATTTTTAAAAATTTAATTAATTAATTATATATATATTTTTGTTGCTTTTTGTTTCAGTGTGCTATATTCCAGAAACCAGTCTTTTGAAATCACGAATGGATGGTTTTGAGCTAAAAAATATTATATATATATATATATATTTATATAGCTCTATCTCAGGACAGTTTTCTCTTTATTATTGGTGGTGGATCATACAATACACGACTTGGTCAAGCAAAACGGAGTTATCTTTTCAATCAATGAGTAGCTTAATACCTTCTTCAGTGTATACTCACCACCAGAAGCTGGCTCTGAAGTTTCTCATGCTATGAAAAGAAAAAGAATGCAGCTGCAAGAGATGTCATTTCTGGAAAGCTTGAAAACCTTTCACACCTAGTGGCAAGTATTCTGGTTTTGCATTCTCATTTTTGCTACCGTGCTGTTATATTGTTATTGTGATGTACATGGATTCGTGATATAACTTAATACTTTCATCCTTCATTAAATTTCTAGATATCATCATTTTAAATATGACACGAAAATAATAAAAAAAATTGTATAAAAGCGATAAGGTACAAATAAAAGGATAGATTATTTTGCAATTTAGAACTTTCAGCACTGGAACACTAAAATTTATCCCTCTGCATGGACAAATAGCACCGATGATCGAATTTGTTAATGCTTCTATTCAGAACAATCTACCAGCACCGAAACGTCAGAAAAAAGTTTTTCCTTACAAAAATCTGTGCGTACCACCCATGATCCAAGAGGTTCTATAGCCCAAGCACATGAAAATTTGAGACAAAAATACACCCTCTTTCAACGAAATAGCTGAAGAGCCAAATGTAGTTTCAAAAGTAAAGGCTTGTAAGTCAGAACATGCTTTTTTCCTAACCGTGCATAAACATGTCCTTAAACAATTTGAGAAAATTGAAAATGTTGTATAAATCGAAACAAAGGAAGATGTAGATAGATGGCAAGGAAGGCTAGAGCTTAAACCCTTTGGCAATGGAACAAATAACAATATTACAACAATAATTAACATAAATTTCAGTATTCATCTTAATAATTTTTTTTTTTATTTTTAAAATATCAATTATTTTATGTTGCCTTTTTAATCTTAAAATTATTTTTTTGTTTATTTATTTTATATATTTTCCAATTTTATTTGTATGATTTTTTATATCTTAGAAATTTATTAACATAATACAAAAAAAAAAAAAATAAAGCTACCGTTGTACCATTTAATTTATATGATTTTTTATAGGTATTTTGATTGCAAATTTCAATGTCCTTTTATAAAAAAAAAATCAATATATTTCAAATGCCACTCGATTAAGATGTGACATTTTTTTTACTATTACACAAATATTTTTACTACTTAAAAAATAAAATTACTTTACAAATATTTACGTTAACAAATTTTTAAGACCAAAAATGATATAATGATAGCATTCAAATATGAGAGAAATTTTATTGTTCCTCTCACTAGTTTATTTTAATAAATTTTTATTATTACTCATATTTTTATGTATTTATAAAAATAATAATTAATTAACATTTTATGTTATTGACTTAATTATTTATATAATAACAATATTTTCTAACAGTTGTTTTTCCCTTCTATTACATTTAAAATTATCATATTTTTTTTCTTATTATGTTAAGAGACTTTTTAAACATTTTACACCAATGATATGGAATTTATGTTTTCTCTAGCATGTTTAAGTTACAAAAATTTTTATTATTATTTGTTAAAATTTTTTATATCGTTAATAGAACAGTAATTAATTAAACTTTTATGTCACCAACTTATTTATTTACGTTATATTAATATTTTTGTACAATTATTCTTATATTACAATAAGTTTAGAATTGTCATAATTTTTTTTAATGTGTTATGACACTTCTTACCCATTTTATGACAAATGATATGAATTTTACACTTATTCTCACTTATTCAAGTTACTTATTTGTTTTTTAAAATTTATCTATTTTTCTTATATATTTACAAAAAAAATAATTAATTAAAATTTTATGTTACTTATTTACATTGTAATTATATCTTCTTACAATTATTCTTACATTCCATCATGTTTAGAATTGTTATACCTATTTCGCAGTTTGTGTTATGACACCTTTTACTCATTTTATGTCAAATTATACGAATTTTACGATTTTTCTTAATTGTTTACGTTATTTATTTGTTTTTTAATTTTTAGCTATTGTGTTTGTCATAACGTCTAGATCCGGGGATCTATCGCTAGACATTGACTTAAGGGAGTCGCCACCAATCTTTTTTTTATCTAGGTGTGATTGGCCACCTAAAGAATCTGTCCTTTTAGGGAACACCTAAGTTTAAGGGTCCCTAAAAGAATCGGTTCAGGTCTATTAACCATAACAGAGTTCAAGAGTTCGGTTACGTGTGAGGAAGGTTATAGCACCCTCACAACGCCCATCAAAAGATGGTACCAGCTTAAATTTGTGTTATCCAAAAAGCCTTAAAATTTTACCAAGTAGTTAATTGCTGGAAATTATTCTCAATTGACTCTAATACTTTTAGCAAAAAATTGAGAAAATTCTCTCACCTCAAGAGTATGCAAAAAGAACTACTGTTTCACTTGCAGAAGCTCCGTCGTCGGATTAGTTAAAGAAAAACCAAAATAAAAATCAAAATAGAAAGGAAGGAGAGGATGATTGTTCTTGTGTAGGGAAAATTGATACTTTCAACTTTTCCCCAAAAATATTTTTTGGAAATTTATTTTTAAGGAAAATTGATACTTTCAACTTTTCCTCAAAAATTCCTTTTTGAAAATTTATTTCTAAGGAAAATTAATACTTTCAACTTTTCCCAAAAAATATTTTTCGGAAATTTTGATTTTCAAGGAAAATTGATACTTTCAACTTTTCCCCAAAAATATTTTTTTGAAAATTTATTTTTAAGGAAAATTGATACTTTCAACTTTTCCTCAAAAATATATTTTTTTGAAACCTTGATTTCCAAGGAAAATTGATACTTTCAACTTTTCCTCAAAAACTCTTTTTTTGAAATTTATTTTTAAGAAAAATTGATACTTTCAACTTTTCCCTAAAAATATTTTTTTTTGAAAATTTTGATTTTCATTTAAAGAAAATAGAATAATAAAAAAATTTAAAAAAATAAAAAAAATAAAGAAAAGTAAAACAAAAATAAAAATAAAATAAAGATAAAAAGAATATTAAATAAACCTAATCTAATAAATAAAAAAAATAAAAAAAAATAAACAAAGAAATGAAAATAAAAAAAAAATTAAAAAAAATAAAACCTGGAGCGGCTCGAATCGCGGCTCGGCTTGGCTCGGCTCAAGGAAGAAAAAAACGGCTGGGAGAAGCGGCTTTGGAGCTCGGCTCGGCTCGGCTCGGCTTGGAGGGGGCAGACACGCGCGGGTCAGGAAGCGGGTCGATGCTCGGGTCAGGTCGGATCTCGACAAAACGCGCGGATCCTCTGGGTTACTTAAGGCCAAAACGACGTTGTTTTCAGAGGGTATAAAAGGCACTTCCTTCTGTTTTTCGACAGAACGCTCCTCTCCTCTCTCTCTCTTCTTTCTTTTTCCTTTCCCTTCTCTCTAAAAAGCCGAAGAACTCCGGTTGAAGATTCACCGGATTCTGGGTTTTACCGTCAGAATCTGAGTTTTTTTGTCGAAAGTTCACCGAAAGTTTGCTGGAAGTCACCGATTTCTGAAATTCTTCGTCGAAAACTGGGCAAGTCACCAGAAACTTCAAGGTTGGCCAGAATTTTTGTCGAAAAATTCAAACTTCGCAGGAAAATTCATCGGAATCTGGAATTTTCCAAAAATTCACAGAAAAAAAATCGCCAAAAATTCTCAAAAAATTTCTGCTAACTCCCCGAACACTCCAAAACCTTTTCTCAGCTTCCTATACACCTCCTTTTCTCTCAAATCAGTAGCTTTGCTCATTGTTTGTTCTCTGTCTCTTGCATCTGTTCCAGGAGGTCCCTTTTTTTATAGGGATTGATCAGGAGTTCCTGATTAATCCCAATTCCTCCTTGGACGAGAATTCAATCTTTTAATCCAATCTAGACTCTTCTGATTGAATTCCCATTCACAATGGGATTCTTCAACTTTCAATCACAGCCATCAAAAAAGAAAACAAAAAATAATAATACTAATCAGATAATCAAGAAAAAATCAGATAAAATTAACAGATAATTTAAAAAAATAATAAAAAATAAAATAAGATAAACCCAAAAATATATTACAAAACAAAAAATAATAATAATAATAAATATAATAATAAATATATAACTATATAAATAAAATACATATAAATCTAATCTAAATAATGAAAATAAATAAATAAATAAAGATATACATATATTAATACATAATAATAATAATAAATAATAAAATACATAAAATACAAAAGAAAAGAAAAAAATAATACAGGATAAAAATTGAATTGGGCCTTACCCATTTGGGTCAGGCCCAATTGATCTGGGCCTGGACCTAATTGGGTGTCTACAGCTGCCCCTCTTTGCACATTTTCTGTGAAACAGAAATTGCGCAAAGACGTAGACACCCAATCAAGACTCAACTCAACATTGTCATTTTTTGTTTTTTATTTTTTTTGTTTTTTTTTTGTTTTTTTGTTTATTTTTTTTGGACCAAAGCTCCTCTAAACTGAGGCTCAACGACTTTGAGAAACATAAATTGCTCCTCTAAACAGAGGCAACGGAACTTTGAAAAGTAAATTGCTCCTCCAACCAGAGGCACCACGACTTTGAGAAAAGTAAATTGCTCCTCTAAACAGAGGCACCATGACTTTGGGAATGTAAATTGCTCGTCTAAACAGAGGCAACGAAACTTTGAAAAGTAAATTGCTCCTCTAAACAGAGGTACCACGACTTTGAAAAAGTAAATTATTGCTCCTCTAAACAGAGGCACCACGACTTTGAAAGTAAATTGCTCCTTGACAATCATGTCCAAAGGAGTTGAAAGTTGTATTTGAAGGAATTTCAGGAGATTATGCCCCAAAGGTCTTATAAATCAACCCTGATACCAGAAGACATCCTATTTCAAGGATCAAGAACTTACCTGACAAGCTTTTTCTTTTTCAATTTTGCAAAATATCTTCATATCTGTCTTCTCTATGTGGGATGTTGGAACACCCCTGCTTCTTGAATTTATACACTATACTTTCCTGAAAGTAGTGTATGCTATGCAAATGCATATGAATTTCAATGCATGCTATGCAAATGTTGGCCAATTAATTCCTGTTCAATGTATGGTACTCAAGTTTCTCAAGCTCTTTTCTTAGGCATCAAGCCCTTTGATTCTTCAGAGATCTAATTACACTGCTCTTCTAAGATCAAACCAGTGTAGCTCTCAATTGTCTTTTTCACTCACATTTTACCTTGTTCAGTTTCTCAATACTTTGGAATAAGCTTCATCAATCGATCATCACTTGACCATCATTCAATGAATTTCTCAGCAAATTTCGAAACAAGTTACATCCACCATCACTAGGTCATTACTCATAGATGTCTCAGCATTAACCATTCCAAAACAAACTCTGTCTACTGATTGTCTTCATCATTCAATCATAACTTGCAAGTCATATCGATCAATTCATCACTTTTCAAGATTTGCCCCATTATATCATATACCTTTTCAGATCATCTCTTTTAGGTTTCTACCATTTCTTCATTTTGTTACCACCATCATCTTAGATTTCTTTTCAAATGAATGTAAGATTCTTTTAAGCACATATTCATTCATTCATTATCATTTCAAATTTTGACAAATATAATGCAATCAAGCATTTTCTCAATTCATTCTAAGGGTGTAACAATAAGAGGACAGAAGGTGAACTATGGTAAATATAATCAACGAAGATCTATTTTGGTACAGAACAAATGGGAAAAGAAATGTCATCGGGATGAATGGTATGTCCAAATGATGAATATTCAGACAATTCTCAACATTAATCTAGGATTCTTTTTCAAAAACTCATTCCAAAAACTCATTTCATTTACTGTTGAAGTCAACTTGAGCTTGGCGAACTTTGCCCCAGTCTTTGAGGGATCTTCAGATGTCTTTGATCTTCCATTCATGTGAGCCATTTGCCTGGATCTTTTTTTTTTTTTACCAAGATCACCCTTTCAGGTTTTTAATTTGAATCTTTTTTTTTTTCTCATTTCTTTCTTTTTTCTTTCTTTTTTTTTTTTCTTTTCTTTTTTTCATCATCTTTTTTTCTTTTTGCTCATTTTTCATCCATTGTTGATATCTTCTATAGCATGATTCCATTGCTTCATCATGAGCATACCTTTGCTTAACATATGACCATTCAAGTTGAGTATTCACACTTGATCCAAATGGACTTTTCAAGGTTGTAACGTAGGCCAAGGTGAAGGGTCATAAAAAAATAGACATAATAGGCTCAAAAAATGTAATAAAAAGGTTCAAAACCAAAGGATCATTTGATACAACTTGGCATTTTGCCCCCACATCGTTTCACTATTTTTTTCCTTCGTCACACAAAGGATTCTCAGTACTTTACCCTAAATCATGTGTGACATTTATTTTTTCTTTTCCTTTTCTTTTTTTGAGACCTTTTGTGATTTTTTTTCAAAAATTATCCTCCAGTGTAGAGGGTGATCCTTGATTGGGGTTCCTCCGAAAAAGAAATCCTAATAGGCTCAAAGGGGTAGCAATAAATGGTTTTTCAAATGGTAAAAGAAAGATGGCCATTTTTTATTTCAATTGTGAATACCTTTCTTGAACATCATCTATTAAACAAAGCTCATGAACCTGTATAAAAGATTGCACATCTTCAAGACATATCTATTTCACCTCCAGTAACAGCTTACTTTTTGCTCAAATTACCTTCTCATATTAATGTGGATGAGTTCTCAAAATTAAATCCCAGAATTATTGTTATCATTGTCTAAATATTCATAATCTGAAATTTAAGAATGGGAATGAAAGGTAACAGGGCATGGAATAATGGTCGAGTGAAAGAGAAAAATGTAATGAAATGCATTAACCTGCCTTTATTAAGATGATAACAAGTGAAGTCATATTGCAAAAAAAAAAATCTAACATTACTCGAAAAGAAATCTTAAAATGAAAAAAAAAAACCTTCAACCAGCTTTATCTCCATTCTTAAAAATTATCCCCCTATATAATCAAGTGAAGGATCTCTATTGACATCTTGCCCCTCAATTCATTGTGACTCTCCGGCCCCTTTCTGTTCTTGACCTTCACTCAGAACACTAAATTAGGTGTTGCTGCTTTCCCTTGATCAAAACTTACCATTCCATCATTGATCAGTCGTTGCACCTTATGCTTTAAAGCAGTGCAATTTTCAGTAGAATGGCCAGTAATTTCATAGTGGTAGTCGCAGTGGGCTGTAGGATCATACCACTTTGGATAGGGTGGTTTAAGCGGCTCCACATGGCTGGGGGCAATCAAATGGCTGTTATAAAGCTCTCAATATAACTCTGTATAAGTCATAGGGATTGGATCAAATACAGGTTTTTCTCGAGTAGTTCGTTGTTCTCGTGAACCACTTGCTGGGTTAATAGGGCGAATTTGAGTTCTTGCAGGAGCTTGAATGTTAAGGCTATATGTAAGATCTTGAGGGCTAAAATAAGATGGTTGTGGAGCTAGCTGGTATGGGTAAGATGAGGCATTATTCACAGCAGGATAGTATGGAGAGTAACCTTGGGATGGATAGGGTTGATAACCCCTGAATTATTGTCTATCAAAACTCACCGCTTAAGCTTCAGCTTCTTTCTTTTCTGATACCTTTTTGGTTTCTCCTCTTTTCAACTTACCATTTTTTATGGCACTTTCAATGATTTCTCCAGAGATCACCATGTCGATAAAATTCTTTGTTGCATTCCCTATCATCTTTTCACAATAGGGAGACTTCAAAGTGCTGACAAATAACACTGTAGTTTCTTTCTCAGTCAGAGGAGGTTGTACTTGAGAAGTAACATCCCTCCACCTCTGCGCATACGCTTTAAAAGACTCATTTGACTTTTTCTCCAGATTCTGCAAAGACAAACGATTTGGGGCCAAATCGATGATATGTCGATATTGACTGATAAAGTCATGTGCCATATCGCTCCAAGAGCGAATACGAGTCCTGTCCAACTGAACGTACCATTTGGCCGCAGAGCCAGTAAGATTGTCCTGAAAAACATGCATCAAGGATTTTTCATCATGAGCATGAGCCGCCATCTTCCTGCAATACATGGTGATGTGGGTTTTGGGGCACTTTGTACCGTCATATTTTTCAAATTTCGGTACTTTGAACTTATAGGGGATAACCACATCAGGAACTAGGCAGAGCCCAGCAGCATCAACTGACCCATAAAAGCTAAATCTTTCCACAACCCTTAGCCTTTGCTCTATCATGCTAATCTTGGAACTTTCCTCAGCTTCCACCCTCATCTTTTCCTTCTCCTTCTCTTTTAAATCGTCTAGATCAGAAATTGATTCTGCTGCCTTTTCAGTGAAGACAGGATTTATATAGCTATTATACTGCCCTGGGTTGAAAGCTGATGGCATTCCAGGATATGTTGGATATGCGAAGTGTTGTGGTAGGACCTCTTAGGAAGACTGGGCTTGAGGTGGATCAAAACCTGGAGGGTACAAAGGGTCAGCCACTTCTTGTAATGAGGGAACTTGCTGGCTTGTATTTTCTGTAACTCTTTTTCCTTTATTCATATTATTAAGAGCCTCCAGAATCTTGCTTAGCTTACTTTCAATCTTCTCTTATGCTTTTTCTAGCTTTTCAAATCTATGGGAACTTTTCTCCTCAATTTGCCTTGCTTTGGATCTTGTGTTGTATGGATGAGCAGGGTTTTCGCTAGATGGAGCTATCCTGGAACCTTGAATACCATGCTTATGATTAGAAATGTTATGCTATGCTTTATGTATGATGCTTTGATGCATGAATGAAATGTACATTTTCCTGAATGAAACCTAATATGACATGGATGCAAATGATTGTGTCAAAATATGATCATGAAAGTAATGCAGATGCATACAATCAGACAAACAACATAGTTAGTTTCATGGATGAAATGAAAGTGATGCTGATGCATAATATTACATATGATAATGAAAATGATACATAAAGTCAGACAATCAAAATAATTAGATAAACACCTTTTTTGTGTCCTAATTTAAGGGTATATCTATCATTGGATAGAAAGGGCTCTATCCTAGGTTTAGGCACTCTTAAGGTTCATTATATGTGGTTTCAGGGTCAAAGTCTAAAGGTCCTCAAACTATTCCTTACATCCTTGTCCATCACAGTCTAGTAAGGCACCCTAATCCTCACCCATTATAGGCTACAAGCGAAAAAAGGTTCAATTTGAGTGGGAATATTTCGCTAGCCACTACGGAGGTATTAGACCTCACGAAAGCAATAGGTACTTTACTCCCTCCTAGAGGGATGGAGCTCAGGTATAGAGCTCATGTTATGCATATGCATATGAATGACATAAATAACAAGGTAAATAAACATGAATAGTAACACATATATAAAAAAAAATGGTTTAATTTTATTAGGCTTTTGGATAACACCAATTATTTGCTGGCCTGACTCTCAAAATCCCCAGTGGAGTCACCAAGCTGTCATAACGTCTAGATCCGGGGATCTATCGCTAGACATTGACTTAAGGGAGTCGCCACCAATCTTTTTTTTATCTAGGTGCGATTGGCCACCTAAGGAATCTGTCCTTTTAGGGAACACCTAAGTTTAAGGGTCCCTAAAAGAATAGGTTCAGATCTATTAACCAGAACAGAGTTCGGGAGTTCGGTTACGTGTGAGGAAGGTTATAGCACCCTCACAACGCCCATTAAAAGATGGTACCAACTTAAATTTGTGTTATCCAAAAAGCTTTAAAATTTTACCAAGTAGTTAATTGCTGGAAATTATTCTCAATTGACTCTAATACTTTTAGCAAAAAATTGAGAAAATTCCCTCACCTCAAGAGTATGCAAGAAGACCTACTGTTTTACTTGCTGAGGCCCCATCGTCGTATTAGTTAAAGAAAAACCAAAATAAAAATCAAAATAGAAAGGAAGGAGAGGATGATTGTTCTTGTGTAGGAAAAATTGATACTTTCAACTTTTCCCAAAAAATATTTTTTGAAAATTTATTTTTAAGGAAAATTGATACTTTCAACTTTTCCCCAAAAATATTTTTTGAAAATTTTAATTTCTAAGGAAAATTGATACTTTCAACTTTTCCTCAAAAATCCCTTTTTGAAAATTTATTTCTAAGGAAAATTGATACTTTCAACTTTTCCCCAAAAATATTTTTTTGAAAATTTATTTTTAAGGAAAATTGATACTTTCAACTTTTCCCTAAAAATATTTTTTTTTGAAAATTTTGATTTTCATTTAAAGAAAATAGAATAATAAAAAAAAATAAAGAAAAGTAAAACAAAAATAAAAATAAAATAAAGATAAAAAGAATATTAAATAAACCTAATCTAATAAATAAAAAAATAAAAAATAAACAAATAAATAAAGAAATGAAAATAAAAAAAATTCAAAAAAAAAAACCTGGAGCGGCTCGGATCGCGGCTTGGCTCGGCTCGGCTCGGCTTGGAGGGGGCAGACATGCGTGGGTCAGGAAGCGGGTCGACGCTCGGGTCGAGTCGGATCTCGGCAAAACGCGCGGATCCTCTAGGTTACTTAAGGCCAAAACGACGTTGTTTTGAGAGGGTATAAAAGGCACTTCCCTCTGTTTTTTGACAGAACGCTCCTCCCCTCTCTCTCTCTTCTTCCTTTTTCCTCTCCCTTCTCTCTAAAAGGCCGAAGAACTCCGGTTGAAGATTCATCGGATTTTGGGTTTTACCGTCGGAATCTGGGTTTTTTCGTCAGAAGTTTACCGGAAGTTTGCCGGAAGTCATCGGTTTCTGGAATTCTTCGTCGAAAACTGGGCAGGTAGTCGGAAACTTCAAGGTTGGCTGAAATTTTCGTCGAAAAATTCAAACTTCACCGGAAAATTCACCGGCATCTGGAATTTTCCAGAAATTCCCAGAAAAAAAATTGCCAAAAATTCTCAAAAAATTTCTGCTAACTCCCCGAACACTCCTAAACCTTTTCTCAGCTTCCTATACACCTCCTTTTCTCTCAAATCAATAGCTTTGCTCACTATTTGTTCTCTGTGTCTTGCATCTGTTCTAGGAGGTCCCTTTTATAGGGATTGATCAGGAGTTCTTGATCAATCCCAATTCCTCCTTGGACGGGAATTCAATCTTTGAATCCAATTTGGACTCTTTTAATTGAATTCCCATTCACAATGGGATTCTTCAACTTTCAATCACAGCCATCAAAAAAGAAAACAAAAAATAATAATACTAATAAGATAATCGGGAAAAAAATCAGATAAAATTAACAGATAATTTTAAAAAATAATAAAAAATAAAATAAGATAAACCCAAAAATATATTACAAAAAAAATAAAAATAATAATAATAATAAATATATAACTATATAAATAAAATACATATAAATCTAATCTAAATAATGAAAATAAATAAATAAATAAAGATATACATATATTAATACATAATAATAATAATAAATAATAAAATACATAAAATACAAAAGAAAAGAAAAAAATAATACAGGATAAAAATTGAATTGGGCCTTACCCATTTGGGTCAAGCCCAATTGATCTGGGCCTGGACCTAATTGGGTGTCTACAGCTGCCCCTCCTTGCACATTTTCTGTGAAACAGAAATTGCGCAAAGACGTAGACACCCAATCAAGACTCAACTCAACATTGTCATTTTTTGTTTTTTGTTTTTTTTTATTTTTTTATTTTTTTTTGGACCAAAGCTCCTCTAAACAGAGGCTCAACGACTTTGAGAAACATAAATTGCTCCTCTAAACAGAGGCAACGGAACTTTGAAAAGTAAATTGCTCCTCTAACCAGAGGCACCACGACTTTGGGAAAAGTAAATTGCTCCTCTAACCAGAGGCACCATGACTTTGAGAAAAGTAAATTGCTCCTCTAAACAGAGGCACCATGACTTTGGGAATGTAAATTGCTCCTCTAAACAGAGGCAACGAAACTTTGAAAAGTAAATTGCTCCTCTAAACAGAGGTACCACGACTTTGGAAAAGTAAATTGCTCCTCTAAACAGAGGCACCACGACTTTGAAAGTAAATTGCTCCTTGACAATCATGTCCAAAGGAGTTGAAAGTTGTATTTGAAGGAATTTCAGGAGATTATGCCCCAAAGGTCTTATAAATCAACCCTGATACCAGAAGACATCCTATTTCAAGGATCAAGAACTTACCTGACAAGCTTTTTCTTTTTCAATTTTGCAAAATATCTTCATATCTGTCTTCTCTATGTGGGATGTTGGAACACCCTTGCTTCTTGAATTTATACACTATACTTTCCTGAAAGTAGTGTATGCTATGCAAATGCATATGAATTTCAATGCATGCTATGCAAATGTTGGCCAATTAATTCCTGTTCAATGTATGGTACTCAAGTTTCTCAAGCTCTTTTCTTAGGCATCAAGCCCTTTGATTCTTCAGAGATCCAATTACACTGCTCTTCTAAGATCAAACCAGTGTAGCTCTCAATTGTCTTTTTCACTCACATTTTACCTTGTTCAGTTTCTCAATACTTTGGAATAAGCTTTATCAATCGATCATCACTTGACCATCATTCAATGAATTTTTCAGCAAATTTCGAAACAAGTTCCATCCACCATCACTAGGTCATTACTCATAGATGTCTCAGCATTAACCATTCCAAAACAAACTCTGTCTACTGATTGTCTTCATCATTCAATCATAACTTGCAAGTCATATCGATCAATTCATCACTTTTCAAGATTTGCCCCATTATATCATATACCTTTTCAGATCATCTCTTTTAGGTTTCTACCATTTCTTCATTTTGTTACCACCATCATCTTAGATTTCTTTTCAAATGAATGTAAGATTCTTTTAAGCACATATTTATTCATTCATTATCATTTCAAATTTTGACAAATATAATGCAATCAAGCATTTTCTCAATTCATTCTAAGGGTGTAACAATAAGAGGACAGAAGGTGAACTATGGTAAATATAATCAATGAAGATCTATTTTGGTACAGAACAAATGGGAAAAGAAATGTCATTGGGATGAATGGTATGTCCAAATGATGAATATTCAGACAATTCTCAACATTAATCTAGGATTCTTTTTCAAAAACTCATTCCAAAAAACTCATTCCATTTACTGTTGAAGTCAACTTGAGCTTGGCGAACTTTACCCCAGTCTTTGAGGGATCTTCAGATGTCTTTGATCTTCTATTCATGTGAGCCATTTGCCCTGGATCTTTTTTTTTTTTTACCAAGATCACCCTTTCAGGTTTTCAATTTGAATCTCTTTTTTTTTTCTCATTTCTTTCTTTTTTCTTTCTTTTTTTTTTCTTTTCTTTTTTTCATCATCTTTTTTTTTTTTTGCTCATTTTTCATCCATTGTTGATATCTTCTATAGCATGATTCCATTGCTTCATCATGAGCATACCTTTGCTAACATATGACCATTCAAGTTGAGTATTCACACTTGATCCAAATGAACTTTTCAAGGTTGTAACGTAGGTCAAGGTGAAGGGTCATAAAAAAATAGACATAATAGGCTCAAAACATGTATTAAAAAGGTTCAAAACCAAAGGATCATTTGATACAACTTGGCATTTTGCCCCCACATCGTTTCACTATTTTTTTCCTTCGTCACACAAAGGATTCTCAGTACTTTACCCCAAATCATGTGTGACATTTATTTTTTCTTTTCTTTTTCTTTTTTTTGAGACCTTTTGTGATTTTTTTTCAAAAATTATCCTCCAGTGTAGAGGGTGATCCTTGATTGGGGTTCCTCCGAAAAAAAAATCCTAATAGGCTCAAAGGGGTAGCAATAAATGGTTTTTCAAATGGTAAAAAAAAGATGGCCATTTTTCATTTCAATTGTGAATACCTTTCTTGAACATCATCTATTAAACAAAGCTCATGAACCTGTATAAAAGATTGCACATCTTCAAGACATATCTATTTCACCTCCAGTAACAGCTTACTTTTTGCTCAAATTATCTTCTCATATTAATGTGGATGAGTTCTCAAAATTAAATCCCAGAATTATTGTTATCATTGTCTAAATATTCATCATCTGAAATTTAAGAATGGGAATGAAAGGTAACAGGGCATGGAATAATGGTCGAGTGAAAGAGAAAAATGTAATGAAATGCATTAACTTGCCTTTATTAAGATGATAACAAGTGAAGTCATATTGCAAAAAAAAAAAATCTAACATTACTCGAAAAGAAATCTTAAAATGAAAAAAAAAAACCTTCAACCAGCCTTATCTCCATTCTTAAAAATTATCCCCCTATATAATCAGGTGAAGGATCTCTATTGACATCTTGCCCCTCAATTCATTGTGACTCTCCGGCCCCTTTCTGTTCTTAACCTTCACTCAGAACGCTAACATTAGGTGTTGCTGCTTTTCCTTGATCAAAACTTACCATTCCATCATTGATCAGTCGTTGCACCTTATGCTTTAAAGCAGTGCAATTTTCAGTAGAATGGCCAGTAATTCCATAGTGGTAGTCGCAGTGGGCTGTAGGATCATACCACTTTGGATAGGGTGGTTTAAGCGGCTCCACATGACTGGGGGCAATCAAATGGCTGTTATAAAGCTCTCAATATAACTCTGTATAAGTCATAGGGATTGGATCAAATACAGGTTTTTCTCAAGTAGTTCGTTGTTCTCGTGAACCACTTGCTGGGTTAATAGGGCGAATTTGGGTTCTTGCAGGAGCTTGAATGTTAAGGCTATATGTAAGATCTTGAGGGCTAAAATAAGATGGTTGTGGAGCTAGCTGGTATGGGTAGGATGAGGCATTATTCACAGCAGGATAGTATGGAGAGTAACCTTGGGATGGATAGGGTTGATAACCCCTGAATTATTATCTATCAAAACTCACCGCTTAAGCTTCAGCTTCTTTCTTTTCTGATGCCTTTTTGGTTTCTCCTCTTTTCAACTTACCATTTTTTATGGCACTTTCAATGATTTCTCCAGAGATCACCATGTCGATAAAATTCTTTGTTGCATTCTCTATCATCTTTTCACAATAGGGAGACTTCAAAGTGCTGACAAATAACACTGTAGTTTCTTTCTCAGTCAGAGGAGGTTGTACTTGAGAAGTAACATCCCTCCACCTCTGCGCATACTCTTTAAAAGACTCATTTGACTTTTTCTCCAGATTCTGCAAAGACAAACGATTTGGGGCCAAATCGATGATATGTCGATATTGACTGATAAAGTCATGTGCCATATCGCTCCAAGAGCGAATGCGAGTCCTGTCCAGCTGAACGTACCATTTGGCCGCAGAGCCAGTAAGATTATCCTGAAAAACATGCATCAAGGATTTTTCATCATGAGCATGAGCCGCCATCTTCTTGCAATACATGGTGATGTGAGTTTTGGGGCACTTTGTACCGTCATATTTTTCAAATTTCGATACTTTGAACTTATGGGGGATAACCACATCAGGAACTAGGCAGAGCCCAGCAGCATCAACTGACCCATAAAAGCTAAATCTTTCCACAACCCTTAGCCTTTGCTCTATCATGCTAATCTTGGAACTTTCCTCAGCTTCCACCCTCATCTTTTCCTTTTCCTTCTCTTTTAAATCATCTAGATCAGAAATTGATTCTGCTGCCTTTTCAGTGAAGACAGGATTTATATAGCTATTATACTGCTCTGGGTTGAAAGCTGATGGCATTCCAGGATATGTTGGATATGCGAAGTGTTGTGGTGGGACCTCTTACGAAGACTGGGCTTGAGGTGGACCAAAACTTAGAGGGTACAAAGGGTCAGCCACTTCTTGTAATGAGGGAACTTGCTGGCTTGTATTTTCTGTAACTCTTTTTCCTTTATTCATATTATTAAGAGCCTCCAGAATCTTGCTTTGCTTACTTTTAATCTTCTCTTGTGCTTTTTCTAGCTTTTCAAATCTATGGGAACTTTTCTCCTCCATTTGCCTTGCTCTGGATCTTGTGTTGTATGGATGAGCAGGGTTTTCGCTAGATGGAGCTATCCTGGAACCTTGAGTACCATGCTTATGATTAGAAATGTTATGCTATGCTTTATGTATGATGCTTTGATGCATGAATGAAATGTACATTTTCCTGAATGAAACCTAATATGACATAGATGCAAATGATTGTGTCAAAATATGATCATGAAAGTAATGCAGATGCATACAATCAGACAAACAACATAGTTAGTTTCATGGATGAAATGAAAGTGATGCTGATGCATAATATTACATATGATAATGAAAATGATACATAAAGTCAGACAATCAAAATAATTAGATAAACATATTTTTTGTGTCCTAATTTAAGGGTATATCTATCATTGGATAGAAAGGGCTCTATCCTAGGTTTAGGCACTCTTAAGGTTCACTATATGTGATTTTAGGGTCAAAGTCTAAAGGTCCTCAAACTATTCCTTACATCCTTGTCCATCATAGTCTAGTAAGGCACCCTAATCCTCACCCATTATAGGCTACAAGCGGAAAAGGTTCAATTTGAGTGGGAATATTTTGCTAGCTACTGCAGAGGTATTAGACCTCACGAAAGCAATAGGTACTTTACTCCCTCCTAGAGGGATGGAGCTCGGGTATAGAGCTCATGTTATGCACATGCATATGAATGACATAAATAACAAGGTAAATAAACATGAATAGTAACACATATATAAAAAAAAATGGTTTAATTTTATTAGGCTTTTGGATAACACCAATTATTTGCTGGCCTGACTCTCAAAATCCCCAGTGGAGTCACCAAGCTGTCATAACGTTTAGATCCGGGGATCTATCGCTAGACATTGACTTAAGGGAGTCGCCACCAATCTTTTTTTTATCTAGGTGCGATTGGCCACCTAAGGAATCTGTCCTTTTAGGGAAAACCTAAGTTTAAAGGTCCCTAAAAGAATAGGTTCAGGTCTATTAACCAGAACAGAGTTCGGGAGTTCGGTTGCATGTGAGGAAGGTTATAGCACCCTCACAACGCCCATTAAAAGATGGTACCAACTTAAATTTGTGTTATCCAAAAAGCTTTAAAATTTTACCAAGTAGTTAATTGCTGGAAATTATTCTCAATTGACTCTAATACTTTTAGCAGAAAATTGAGAAAATTCCCTCACCTCAAGAGTATGCAAGAAGACCTACTGTTTTACTTGCTGAGGCCCCATCGTCGTATTAGTTAAAGAAAAACCAAAATAAAAATCAAAATAGAAAGAAAGGAGAGGATGATTGTTCTTGTGTAGGAAAAATTGATACTTTCAACTTTTCCCAAAAAATATTTTTTGGAAATTTTAATTTCTAAGGAAAATTGATACTTTCAACTTTTCTCAAAAATCCCTTTTTGAAAATTTATTTCTAAGGAAAATTGATACTTTCAACTTTTCCCCAAAAATATTTTTTTGAAAATTTATTTTTAAGGAAAATTGATACTTTCAACTTTTCCCTAAAAATATTTTTTTTTGAAAATTTTGATTTTCATTTAAAGAAAATAGAATAATAAAAAAAATAAAAAAATAAAGAAAAGTAAAAATAAAATAAAAATAAAATAAAGATAAAAAGAATATTAAATAAACCTAATCTAATAAATAAAAAAATAAAAAAAAACAAATAAACAAAGAAATGAAAATAAAAACAATTTAAAAAAAAAAAAAACCTGGAGCGGCTCGGATCGCGGCTTGGCTCGGCTCGACTCGGCTTGGAGGGGGCAGACATGCGTGGGTCAGGAAGCGGGTCGACGCTCGGGTCGGGTCGGATCTCGGCAAAACGCGCGGATCCTTTAGGTTACTTAAGGCCAAAACGACGTTGTTTTGAGAGGGTATAAAAGGCACTTCCCTCTATTTTTTGACAGAACGCTCCTCCCCTCTCTCTCTCTTCTTCCTTTTTCCTCTCCCTTCTCTCTAAAAGGCCGAAGAACTCCGGTTGAAGATTCATCGAATTTTGGGTTTTACCGTCAGAATCTAGGTTTTTTCGTCGGAAGTTCACCGGAAGTTTGCCGGAAGTCATCGGTTTCTGGAATTCTTCGTCGGAAACTGGGCAAGTAGTCGGAAACTTCAAGGTTGGCTGAAATTTTCGTCGAAAAATTCAAACTTCACCGGAAAATTCACCGGCATCTGGAATTTTCCAGAAATTCCCAGAAAAAAAAATCGCCAAAAATTCTCAAAAAATTTCTACTAACTCCCCGAACACTCCTAAACCTTTTCTCAGCTTCCTATACGCCTCCTTTTCTCTCAAATCAATAGCTTTGCTCACTATTTGTTCTCTGTGTCTTGCATCTGTTCCAGGAGGTCCCTTTTATAGGGATTGATCAGGAGTTCTTGATCAATCCCAATTCCTCCTTGGACGGGAATTCAATCTTTGAATCCAATTTGGACTCTTCTGATTGAATTCCCATTCACAATGGGATTCTTCAACTTTCAATCACAGCCATCAAAAAAGAAAACAAAAAATAATAATACTAATAAGATAATCGGGAAAAAAATCAGATAAAATTAACAGATAATTTTATAAAAAAAATAAAAAATAAAATAAGATAAACCCAAAAATATATTACAAAACAAAAAATAATAATAATAATAATAAATATATAACTATATAAATAAAAAACATATAAATCTAATCTAAATAATAAATAAATAAATAAATAAATAAAGATAGACATATATTAATACATAATAATAATAATAAATAATAAACTACATAAAATACAAAAGAAAAGAAAAAAAAATAATACAGGATAAAAATTAAATTGGGCCTTACCCATTTGGGTCAGGCCCAATTGATCTGGGCCTGGACCCAATTGGGTGTCTACAGTGTTTATATATTAACTAAACAATAATTAATTAAAATTTTACATTACCTACTTAATTAATTACGTAACAATAATATTTTCCTACAATTGTTCTTACTTTCGATTACATTTAGAATTGTTATAATTTTTTTATAAAATGCTACAACACATTTTACACATTTTAAGGCAAATGATATGAATTTTACGTTTTCATCACTTATTTATGTTATCTATTTGTTTTTTAATTTTTAGTTATTTTCTTATATATTTATAAAAATAATAATCAATTAAAATTTTATGTTATCTACTTAATTATTTATGTCACAATAATATTTTTTATATTTGTTCTAACTTTCCTTTACATTTAGAATTGTCATAACTCTTTTTTTTTATTTTATGTCAAATGATACAAATTTTATATTTTTCTTTTTCTTTTAGTTACCTATTTGCTGTAATTATTTGATATTTTTCTTATATATTTTAAAAATAATAATTAATTAAAATTTTACGTTGTCTACTTAAATATTTACATTATAATAATATATTTTTATGGTTCTTATCATCCACTACATTTAGAATTATCATAACTTTTTCTTAGTGTGTTATGATATTTCTTACTTATTTTACGTTAAATGGTACCAATTTTACATTTTTTCTCACTTGTTTACATTAACAATCTTTTAAAATTTCTATTATTTTCCTTATATATATACAATAATAATAATTAATTAAAATTTTACATTGTCATCATAATTATTTATGTTTCAATAATATATTTTTACTGTTATTCTTACTTTTATCAAATTTAGAATTGTTATAGCTTTTTTTTAGTGTGTTATAATATTTCTAACCCTTTTTATTCCAAATGATATTAATTTTACATTACTTCTCATTTGTTTATTTATCTATTTGTTTTTTAATTTTAGATATTTTTCTTTTATATTTACAAGAATAATAAATAATTAAAATTTTACGTTATCAACATAATTATTACCTTTGCAATATTTTTTTTACGATTATTTTTACTTTTCTTTGTGTTTACAATTGCCATAACTCTTTCTTAACATGTTACAATACTATTTATCCATTTTACGCTAAATGGTCCTAATTTACGTTCGTTCTCACTTGTTTACATTATTAATTTTTCTTCTAATTTCTAAGTATTTTTCTTAAATATTTATAACATAATAATTAATTAAAATTTTATGTTAGCAATACAATTATTTATGTTATAATAATATATTATTATGGCTGTTCTTAATTTTCATTACGTTTAAAATTTTCATAACTTTTTTAATGTGTTATGACAATTCATACTCATTTTACGCTAAATGATATTAATTTTACATTTATTCTCACTTGTTTATGTTACCAATTGTTTTTTAATTTTTCACTATTTTTCTTATACATTTACAAAAAAATAAATAGCTAAAATTTTACATTCGCAACTTAATATTTATGTTACAATAATTTCTTTTTTTATAATTGTTCTTATCTTTAATTATGTTTAGAATTGTCATTATTTTTTCTTAGTATGCAATGAAATTTTTTAGTTATTTTACTTCAAATTATATTAATTTTACATTTTTTCACTACTTTACATAACTATTTGTTTTTCAATTTTTAGTTATATTTCTTATATATTTAAAAATAATAATTAGTTAGAATATTAAATTGCCAAATAATTACTTATATTACTGTTATAATGTATAGATCCATAAACTTACTACTAGACAATGATTAAAGGAGTTGCCACTAATCTTTTTTGTTTGGGTGTGATTGGTTACCTGATATAAATTTTGATATGCAAAATCAGATTTTAGGTTTAAAGTACAGTTATGCGTAAGGAAGGTTATAGTACCCCTACAATGCCCATTCATAGGATGGTACCGGTTTGATTTCAAATTATTTAAGCCTAAAAAATGTTTATGTTTTACCAAAATATTTAATATTGAAAATTAATCTTAAAATTGTCTCAATAGTTTAGTAGCAATTTAAGATAATTTTCTCACCTCAGGAGTATTCATGGAGACTAGTGTCCCACTTTGAAAAGGCTCTGTCATCAGTTTTATTATAATATTTTATTTAGAAAAATCAGTAAAGTCTCTTAATAGTTTGGTACGACTTACTTTGAAGCAGATCTTTTAATAATTTGGTGAGATTTTATTACCAAAAGATTTGTAAAAATTTTTAAGAATTTCATTAAGTCTCCCAACAGTTTGGCATAACTTAATTTATGAAGCAATCCTCCAATAGTTTAAAGGATAAAAATTATTTTTTTATTTTTATTTTTATTTATTTGAAAATTGATTTATAGAATTTTCCAATAGTTTGGCGGATTCAATTTTAAAAATTAAATCCATGAAAATTCTTCAATAGTTTGGTAGAATTCATGAATTTATTTTGTAAGGATTTTTATTTTAAAAAAAGATTTTTTAATTTATTCTTTTAAACTTATTTGAAAAAGGTTTTTTATTTATTTCATATATAAGTACAAAAAAATCATAATAATAAGTAATGTATTTTTTAATTTAAAATAAGAAATAATAAAAATAAATAAAATAAGAAAAATAGAATCAAAACAGAAAATGGAAAGGAAAAGGGAAAGAGAATACCTGTGATCGGGTCAGGTTATGCATGGTAAAACACATAGATTTAGATGCCTCAAATTTCAGGCTTTTCTTCAGAAGTGTTTTGACTATGTCTATCTTTCTAAAATGATTATTCTTATGTCTTCTTTCTAATTGATTTTCAGAAACTGACGATTAAATCTCAAAAGCTGATAGAGAATTTTTAAAAACCCTACAAATTATCTAGAAAGCTAAACCCAGGAATCCCTAGAATGCAAAACCCTTACAAAAATTCAAATCCAAAAACACCAAATCCCAATTTTGAAAAATCTAAACTAACCAAACTCAAAACTTATAACCTCTTGGTTGCTAAACAAATTTCTCTCTTTTTCTCTTAAGAGTTTTTGCATAATCTTTTTTCTTTTTTATCCCCATTTGCTTTGATCGCAGATTTGTATAGGAATTCATGCTTAATTAATTTCCCTTGAATCTATGATTTTATTTGATTTCCCTTTTAATGAGAATTGATTCTGAAATCAAATCCCAAAATCTCTTCATATCAATTTAATGTGAATAGATTATGGAATTAAATCTCGACGATCTCTCCACATCATTTTTAATACCAGTTGATTCTAGAATTAAATCCCAAAAATCTCTCAATGATGGTAGAAGCCTAATTTTGAAAAATATTCTCGGACAAAATGGGTGTTTACAATTACAATAATATTTTCTTACAGTTGTTATTAACTTTCATTATGTTTAGAATTATTATAACTCTTTCTTAATGTATTACGACACTTTTTATCTATTTTATGCCAAATAATACTAATTTTATTTTTCTTCCCACTTGTTTAAATTATTATTTTATTTTTTAATTTTTAGCTATTTTCCTTATATATATACAAAAATAATAATTAATTAAAATTTTACATTGCCATCATAAGTATTTATACTATAATAATATATTTTTATGATTGTCCTTACTTTTCATTACATTTAAAATCGCCATAACTCTATCTTAGTGTTTTACAATATTTCTTACCCATTTCGTGCCAGATGATACTAATTTTACGTTTCCTACTTGTTTACATTATCAATTTATTTTTTAATTTTTAGTTCTTTTTGTCATATATTTATAGAAATAACAATTAATTAAAATTTAAAGTTGTTAACATAATTATTTACTTTACAATAATATCTTCTTAGGGTCATTTATTTTTTCATTATGTTTAAAATTATCATAACTCTTAATGTGTTCCTATACTTCTTGCATATTTTAGGCCAAATGATATTAATTTTACATTTGTTCTCACTTGTTTACTTTATCAATTTATTTTTTAATTTCTATCTATTTTATTTAAATATTTACATAACAATAATTAATTAAAGATTATTTTGTCAATATAATTATTCATGTTATAATAATATATTATTATGGTTGTTCTTACTTTCCATTATGTTTATAATTGCCATACCATTTTTTAGTGAATTACAACAATTCATACCTATTTTACACTATACGTTTCTTCTCATTTGTTTATATTACCGATACATTTTTTAATTTTTAGTTATTTTTCTTATATGTTTAAAAAATAATTAATTAAAAATTTATGTTGGTAACTTAATTATTTATGTTAAAATAATATAATTTTATAATTGTTCTTACATTTAATTATGTTTAAAATTGTAATAACTTTTTTTAGTGTATTACGATACTTTTTTTAGTTTAACACCATATTATACTCATTTTACATAATCTATTTATTTTTTAATTTTTAGCTATTTTCTTTATATATTTTAAAAAATAATAATTAGCTAAAATTTTACGTTGTTAATATAATTATTTGCATTACAATAATATTTTCTTACGATTGGTCTTACTTTCTATTATGTTTAAAATTATCATAACTCATTTTTAGTATTTACGATACTTTTTACCCATTTTATTTTAAGTGACACTAATTTTACGTTTTTCACACTTATTTACATTATCAATTTATTTTTTAATTTATAGCTATTATATATATATATATATACACACACAAAAACAATAATCAATTAAATTTTTATTTTTCCATCATAACTATTTACGTTATAATAATATATTTTACATTGGTAATAACTTTTAATATGTTTAGAATTGTCATAATTCTTTCTTAGTATGTTATGACACTTTTTACTTATTTTATGTAAAATAGTACGATTATTACATTTCTTCTTAGCTATGTACATTATCTATATTTTTTTATTTATTAGATATTTTCCTTATATATTTATAGAAGTAATAGTTAATTAAAATTTTATGTTGCTATCTTAGTTATTTATATCACAACAATATTTTTTATGGTGTTCTTACATTTCATTAAATTTAAAATTATCATAGTTATTTTTTAGGTGTTGCGACACTTCTAACATATTTTATGCAATGATATAAATTTTACAATTCCTCTAACATGCTTACATTAATAAATTTTTTATTACTTTTTTAAAAAGTATAATTTCTTTTATGTTAATTTTTATCATTGAATGTATTTTTAACTATTTTCTTATGTATTTATAAGAAAATAATTACTTTAAATTTTACGTCATTAACTTAATTATTTACATTAAAATAATTCTATTAGCATTTTTTTCGTTACATTTAATTATGTTAAAATTTTCATAACTCGTTTTTTAGTTTGTTACGATACTTCTATATCATTTTACATAAATTAATATAAATTTTATTATTTCTCTCATTTGATTATGTTAATAATTTTTTTTATTTTTATTTAAAATATAAATTATTTTAACTTAATTTTTTTCTTTGAAAAAATTTTTATATTAATATTTTTTAATTTCTTTATAATTATTTTTATAATATTTTTAGCTATATTTGAAAATACCAAGTACATTAAATTTTTTTTTAAAAAATGAACTTTTTAATAATTATTTTTTATTTTAGGGTATTTTTCATAAACATAAAATAAAGTGAAAAAAAAAACTATTACATCAAGTGAATGTTGTTTAAATTATATATAAAATTTGATAAATTTTGTTTTGCATTCTCATTACTTGATAAGCAGGTTTTATCTTTCTTCACTTTTAAAATTTAATCAAGGATTGAGATTTAATTATATAAATCTAATAATTATTATTGGTTGACCATATATATATATATATGTATATATATGTATGTATACTGTAATTTCTTTAAGTTCAAAAAAATCCATTCGTGGTTTTAAGAGATTGGTGTCGAAAATATAGTACATTGAAATAGAAAACAACAAATATATAATTAATTAATCAAATTTTTAAAAAAATTAGTATTAAGGTACTTACCAAAAGCTCTGGTTTTGTTAAGATTATTATATAAGATTAGTTTCAACAATAGTATTTTGCCTTGAATCCTTGACAGTATATTTTCTTAGTTTATGCAATGCGAAAAAAGTTAATAATAAAAGATAAAAAAATTTGAAAGAAATTATATTAGTGTAAATGCTCGAAGCATTTGATTTAAAAATGATGATTACATGTATTTTCTACTTAAAAAATAAGTATGAATCTATCGTTTTTCTAGTTAAAAAAGAGCTTTAATTTTACAAATTTAATTTCAAGAGTTAAAACTTAATTTTGATTCGTGATTTAATTACAACCTCAAAATCTTAATTCATAATATATAGTTGAATTTTATATTAAATATTTTAATTGAATACATTTATTTTTAATTAAAAATTGATCTCTATAGAAATTTGAAGAGAGATTGACATATATTTGTGTAAGTTTTACATTTTTTTAGTCTTAAATCAAAATGGTTGAAATTAAAAATATTATTTTTATTTAAATTATTTATAAATTAAATTTTGATATAAAGTAAAAAAAAAATATATATATATATATATATAAAACATACACAGATGTAATTATAATTTTCTTTACCAATCATTGTAATTATGAATGGAATACATGAAACTTTCGTAATAATTCTCATAATATAGTACATTGAAATAAAAAACAACAAATATATACAGAATTAATTAAATTAAAAAAATATATATTAGTGTTAAGGTAATTACCAAAAGCTCGGGTTTTGTTAAGATTATTATATAAGATTAGTTTCAACAATTCTATTTTACCTTGAATCCTTGATAACATATTTTCTTACTTTATGTAATAAGAAAAAAGTTAATTATAAAAGATAAAAAGATTGAAAGAAATTAAATTATTGTAAATATTCGAAGCATTTGATTTAAAATGATTATTACACCTATTGTCTACTTAAAAAATAAGTATGAATCTGTCGTTTCTAGTTAAAAAAGAGCTTTAATTTTACAAATTTAATTTCAAGGGTTAAAATATAATTTTGATTCGTGATTTATTTACAACTTCAAAATCTTAATTCATAATATATAGTTGAATTTTATATTAAATATTTTAATTGAATAATTTATATTTAATGTGTAAGTTTTATATTTTTTATTCTTAAATCAAAATGGTTGTAAGTTTTATATTTTTTATTCTTAAATCAAAATGGTTGAAATTAAAAATATTATTTTTATTTAAATTAATTATAAATTAAAACTTTGATCTAAAGTAAAAAAATATGTATATGCAAAACATACGTAGATGTGATTATAATTTTCTTTACCAATCATTGTAATTATGAATGGAATACATTGAAATTTCATAATAATTCTCATAATAAAAATGATAGTAAAAATATTGAATCAAAAGAAGAAGGATAAGGAAATTAAAATCAATAGACATTTTATATCGAATTCATCGAAGCGCATGGGGACTAATTCGGTAAGTATATTACATTAATTAAGATTTTTTTTAATATTATAGTTGAAAGTAATTTTTAAATTAAAATTTGTTTTTATCCGAACATAATGTTAAATAATAAAAAAAATTTGAGTGGAAAGGTTTTCAGGATGAAATTCATTATATTATCTTATATTTTAAATATTATTTATTTTATGTTTATCTTTTAAAATATTTTAATTACTTATAATAACTTTTAACAATAATATTAATATTTAAATTTTTAATCACATTTTTGTCGCACTTTTTAAATACATGTTTTCTAATCCTAATTTTTCAACAATAAAAACAATATTAAACTAGCCGTAAATCTATAAGTTACTTGAAAATGAGAAATTTATAATTTTTTTTTTTTTGCATCATTTGAGTTTTAGTTCTGTATGTTAATAATCTAATTGAGTTTTGATAAAATTGATTGTAATAACTTGGTTTTTATAGCTTTTTTGATAGTCAATTAATAAGCTTCACAATCTGTTTTCTGTCAATTTTAAGTTTGGGATTTGTTAGCAGATTGAGATATAAAGAATCAGAGTTGGAATGGAAATAAGCATTGGAATTGGCCTGCATATATATTGACTGAGATTCTCTTGAAATTACTTATCAAATCTATCAAGCCTGGCTTCAATAGAAATTATAGATTTAATTGTTCACTGTAAAATATATATATAATATGCAGTGCTAAAACTCAAATGATGCAAATATATATAATTTTCCCCTTTTCAAGTATCTTAATACTATTTTTTTATTTTTAAAAATTTAATTAATTAATTAATTATATATATATATATATTTGTTGCTTTTTGTTTCAGTGTCTGCTATATTCCAGAAACCAGTCTTTTGAAATCACGAATGGATGGTTTTGAGCTAAAAAATATTATATATATATATATATATATATTTATATAGCTCTATCTCAGGACAGTTTTCTCTTTATTATTGGTGGTGGATCATACAATACACGACTTGGTCAAGCAAAACGGAGTTATCTTTTCAATCAATGAGTAGCTTAATACCTTCTTCAGTGTGTACTCACCACCAGAAGCTGGCTCTGAAGTTTCTCATGCTATGAAAAGAAAAAGAATGCAGCTGCAAGAGATGTCATTTCTGGAAAGCTTGAAAACCTTTCACACCTAGTGGCAAGTATTCTGGTTTTGCATTCTCATTTTTGCTACCGTGCTGTTATATTGTTATTGTGATGTACATGGATTCGTGATATAACTTAATACTTTCATCCTTCATTAAATTTCTAGATATCATCATTTTAAATATGACACGAAAATAATAAAAAAATTTGTATAAAAGCGATAAGGTCAAATAAAAGGATAGATTATTTTGCAATTTAGAACTTTCAGCACTTGAACACTAAAATTTATCCCTCTGCATGGACAAATAGCACCGATGATCGAATTTGTTAATGCTTGTATTCAGAACAATCTACCAGCACCGAAACGTCAGAAAAAGTTTTTCCTTACAAAAATCTGTGCGTACCACCCATGATCCAAGAGGTTCTATAGCCCAAGCACATGAAAAATTTGAGACAAAAATACACCCTCTTTCAACGAAATAGCTGAAGAGCCAAATGTAGTTTCAAAAGTAAAGGCTTGTAAGTCAGAACATGCTCTTTTACTAACCGTGCATAAACATGTCCTTAAACAATTTGAGAAAATTGAAAATGTTGTATAAATCGAAACAAAGGAAGATGTAGATTGATGGCAAGGAAGGCTAGAGCTTAAACCCTTTGGCAATGGAACAAATAACAATATTACAACAATAATTAACATAAATTTCAGTATTCATCTTAATAATTTTTTTTTTAGTTTTAAAATATCAATTATTTTATGTTGCCTTTTTAATCTTAAAATTATTTTTTTGGTTATTTATTTTATATATTTTCCAATTTTATTTGTATGATTTTTTATATCTTAGAAATTTATTAACATAATACAAAAAAATAAAATAAAGCTACCGTTGTACCATTTAATTTATATGATTTTTTATAGGTATTTTGATTGCAAATTTCAATGTCCTTTTATAAAAAAAAAATCAATATATTTCAAATGCCACTCGATTAAGATGTGACAATTTTTTTACTATTACACGAATATTTTTACTACTTAAAAAATAAAATTACTTTACAAATATTTACGTTAACAAATTTTTAAGACCAAAAATGATATAATGATAGCATTCAAATATGAGAGAAATTTTATTGTTCCTCTCACTAGTTTATTTTAATAAATTTTTATTATTTATTACTCATATTTTTATGTATTTATAAAAAAATAATTAATTAACATTTTATGTTATTGACTTAATTATTTATATAATAATAATATTTTCTAACAGTTGTTTTTCCTTTCTATTACATTTAAAATTATCATATTTTTTTTCTTATTATGTTAAGAGACTTTTTAAACATTTTACACCAATGATATGGAATTTATATTTTCTCTAGCATGTTTAAGTTACAAAAATTTTTATTATTATTTGTTATAATTTTTTATATCGTTATAAGAACAGTAATTAATTAAAATTTTATGTCACCAACTTATTTATTTACGTTATATTAATATTTTTGTACAATTATTCTTATATTACAATAAGTTTAGAATTGTCATAATTTTTTTTAATGTGTTATGACACTTCTTACCCATTTTATGACAAATGATATGAATTTTACACTTATTCTCACTTATTCAAGTTACTTATTTGTTTTTTAAAATTTATCTATTTTTCTTATATATTTACAAAAAAAATAATTAATTAAAATTTTATGTTACTTACTTATTTACGTTGTAATTATATCTTCTTACAATTATTCTTACATTCCATCACGTTTGGAATTGTTATACCTATTTCGTAGTTTGTGTTATGACACTTTTTACTCATTTTATGTCAAATTACACGAATTTTACGATTTTTCTTACTTGTTTACGTTATTTATTTGTTTTTTAATTTTTAGCTATTGTGCTTATATATTAACAAAACAATAATTAATTAAAATTTTACATTACCTACTTAATTAATTACGTAACAATAATATTTTCTTACAATTGTTCTTACTTTCGATTAAATTGTTATAACTTTTTTATAAAATGCTACAACACATTTTACACATTTTAAGGCAAATGATATGAATTTTACATTTTCATCACTTATTTATGTTATCTATTTGTTTTTAATTTATAGTTATTTTCTTATATATTTATAAAAATAATAATCAATTAAAATTTTATGTTATCTACTTAATTATTTATGTTACAATAATATTTTTTATATTTGTTCTAACTTCCCTTTACATTTAGAATTGTCATAACTCTTTTTTTTATTTTACGTCAAATGATGCAAATTTTATATTTTTCTTTTTCTTTTAGTTACCTATTTGCTGTAATTATTAGATATTTTTCTTATATATTTTAAAAATAATAATTAATTAAAATTTTACGTTGTCTACTTAAATATTTACGTTATAATAATATATTTTTATGGTTGTTCTTATCATCCACTACATTTAGAATTATCATAACTTTTTCTTAGTGTGTTATGATATTTCTTACTTATTTTACGTTAAATGGTACCAATTTTACATTTTTTCTCACTTGTTTACATTAACAATCTTTTAAAATTTCTATTATTTTCCTTATATATATACAATAATAATAATTAATTAAAATTTTATATTGTCATCATAATTATTTATGTTTCAATAATATATTTTTACTGTTATTCTTACTTTTATCAAATTTAGAATTGTTATAGCTTTTTTTTAGTGTGTTATAACATTTCTAACCCATTTTATTCCAAATGATATTAATTTTACATTACTTCTCATTTGTTTATTTATCTATTTATTTTTTAATTTTAGATATTTTTCTTTTATATTTACAAGAATAATAAATAATTAAAATTTTATGTTGTCAACATAATTATTACCTTTGCAATTTTTTTTTACGATTATTTTTACTTTTCTTTATGTTTACAATTGCCATAACTCTTTCTTAACGTGTTACAATACTATTTATCCATTTTAGGCTAAATGGTCCTAATTTACGTTTGTTCTCACTTGTTTACAGTATTAATTTTTCTTCTAATTTCTAACTATTTTTCTTAAATATTTATAACATAATAATTAATTAAAATTTTATGTTACCAATACAATTATTTATGTTATAATATTATATTATTATGGTTGTTCTTAATTTTCATTATGTTTAAAATTTTCATAACTTTTTTAATGTGTTACGACAATTCATACTCATTTTACGCTAAATGATATTAATTTTACATTTATTCTCACTTGTTTATGTTACCAATTTTTTTTTAATTTTTAACTATTTTTCTTATACATTTACAAAAATATAAATAGCTAAAATTTTACATTCGCAACTTAATATTTATGTTACAATAATTTCTTTTTTTTATAATTGTTCTTATCTTTAATTATGTTTAGAATTGTCATTATTTTTTCTTAGTATGCAATGAAATTTTTTAGTTATTTTACTTCAAATTATATTAATTTTACATTTTTTTCACTACTTTACATAACTATTTGTTTTTCAATTTTTAGTTATATTTCTTATATATTTAAAAAATAATAATTAGTTAGAATTTTAAATTGCAAATAATTACTTATATTACTGTTATAATGTATAGATCTATAGACCTACTACTAGACAAGGATTAAAAGAGTTGCCACCAATCTTTTTCGTTTGGGTGTGATTGGTCACCTGATATAAATTTTGATATGCAAAATCAGATTTTAGGTTTAAAGTACAGTTATGCGTAAGGAAGGTTATAGTACCCCTACAATGCTCATTCATAGGATGGTACCGGTTTGATTTCAAATTATTTAAGCCTAAAAAATGTTTATGTTTTACCAAAATATTTAATATTGAAAATTAATCTTAAAATTGTCTAAATAGTTTAGTAGCAATTTAAAATAATTTTCTCACCTCAGGAGTATTCATGGAGACTAGTGTCCCACTTTGAAAAGGCTCGGTCATCAGATTTATTATAATATTTTATTTAGAAAAATCAGTAAAGTTTCTGAATAGTTTGGTATGACTTACTTTGAAGCAGATCTTTTAATAATTTGGTGAGATTTTATTACCAAAAGATTTGTAAAAATTTTTAAGAATTTCATTAAGTCTCCCAACAATTTGGCATAACTTAATTTATGAAGCAATCCTCCAATAGTTTAAAGGATAAAAATTATTTTTTTATTTTTATTTTTTTGAAAATTGATTTATAGAATTTTCTAATAGTTTGGTGGATTCAATTTTAAAAATTAAATCCATGAAAATTCTTTAATAATTTGGTAGAATTCATCAATTTATTTTGTAAGGATTTTTATTTTAAAAAAAAAGATTTTTTAATTTATTCTTATAAACTTATTTGAAAAAGGTTTTTTATTTATTTCATATATAAGTACAAAAAATCATAATAATAAGTAATGTATTTTTTAATTTAAAATAAGAAATACTAAAAGTAAATAAAAATAAATAAAATAAAACAAAAAGAATCAAAAGAGAAAATGGAAAGAAAAAGGGAAAGAGAATACATGTGATCGGGTCAGGTTATGCATGGTAAAACACATAGATTTAGATGCCTCAAATTTCAGGCTTTTCTTCAGAAGTGTTTTGACTATGTCTATCTTTCTAAAATGATTATTCTTATGTCTTCTTTCTAATTGATTTTCAGAAACTGACGATTAAATCTCAAAAGCTGATAGAGAATTTTCAAAAACCCTACAAATTATCTAGAAAGCTAAACCCAGGAATCCCTAGAATGCAAAACCCTTACAAAAATTCAAATCCAAAAACACCAAATCCCAATTTTGAAAAATCTAAACTAACTAAACTCAAAACTTATAACCTTTTGGTTGCTAAACAAATTTCTCTCTTTTTTTTTTAAGAGTTTTTGCATAATCTTTTTTCTTTTTTATCCCCATTTGCTTTGATCGCAGATTTGTATAGGAATTCATGCTTAATTAATTCCCCTTGAATCTATGATTTTATTTGATTTCCCTTTTAATGAGAATTGATTCTGAAATCAAATCCCAAAATCTCTTCATATCAATTTAATGTGAATAGATTATGGAATTAAATCCCGATGATCTCTCCACAACATTTTTAATACCAATTGATTCTAGAATTAAATCCCAAAAATCTCTCAATGACGGTAGAAGCCTAAATCTGAAAAATATTCTCGGACAAAATGGAGTGTTTACAATTACAATAATATTTTCTTACAGTTGTTATTAACTTTCATTATGTTTAGAATTATTATAACTCTTTCTTAATGTATTACGACACTTTTTTATCTATTTTATGCCAAATAATACGAATTTTATATTTCTTCCCACTTGTTTAAATTATTATTTTATTTTTTAATTTTTAGCTATTTTCCTTATATATATGCAAAAAAATAATTAATTAAAATTTTACATTGCCATCATAAGTATTTATACTATAATAATATATTTTTATGATTGTCCTTACTTTTCATTATATTTAAAATCGCCATAACTCTATCTTAGTGTTTTACAATATTTCTTACCTATTTCATGCCAAATGATACTAATTTTACGTTTCCTACTTGTTTACATTATCAATTTATTTTTTAATTTTTAGTTCTTTTTGTCATATATTTATAGAAATAACAATTAATTAAAATTTAAAGTTGTTAACATAATTATTTACTTTACAATAATATCTTCTTAGGGTCATTTATTTTTTCATTATGTTTAAAATTATCATAACTCTTAATGTGTTCCTACACTTCTTACATATTTTAGGCCAAATATATACAAGATTAATTGAATTTTTTGGTCCGTCACCCAGTTTTCGGCATACCATTTTCAAAAACTGATCAACTTTTCGATAAACTTTTGACAAACAACCCAAATTCCGACGAGAATTTTCAAAATCCAATTAAATTTCAACCGATGTTCTTGAGGGGGATAGAGAGAGAGAAAAAGGGAGTAGAGAGGGAGCAAAGGAATTTTGGCAAAAACGACTAAAAACAACCTTATATACTGTCCTCAAAATGATGTTGTTTTTGCGTTAGTAAACCCAAAGGATCCGCGCATTTCTGTTTGGGCTGACCAGACCCATGTCGCAACCCGAATCACCCAGACACTATTGAGCTACAGAGCCGAGCTGAGCCATACCTCGAGCCTCGCTATTCTAGCCCCTATTGTACCCTGAGTCGAGCCGCATCTCAGTCGCTGAGCCAAGCCGCTTTAAGGTTTTTTTTTCATTTATTTATTTATTTATTATTATTGTTTATTATTATTATTTATTGATTAGACTAGAATTAATTGGTATTTCTTATTTTATTTTTATTTTTGTTTTTACTTTTATTTTATTTCATTTTATTTTTAATGATTTTTCTAAAATAAAATTCCAAAAAAAAAACATTTTAGGGAAAGTTGAAAGTATCAATTTTCCTTGAAAATAAAAAGCAAAAAAAATATATTTTTAGAAAAAAGTTGAAAGTATTAATTTTCCTTAAAAATAAAATTTTTAAAATAAAATTTTGAAAAAATATTTTTAGGGAAAAGTTGAAAGTATCAATTTTCCTTAAAAACAAAATTTCTAAAATAAATTTTTAAAAAGTATTTTTAGGAAAAGTTGAAAGTATTAATTTTCTTCGAAATTAAAATTTCAGAAAAACATTTTGGGAAAAAGTTGAAAGTATCAATTTTCCTCAAAAATAAATTTTCAAGAAAAAAAATATTTTAAGAAAAAGTTGAAAGTATCAATTTTCCTTAATTTAGAAACTCCTAAATCTTTTAAGGAAAAGTTGAAAGTATCAATTTTTCTTGTACAAAAGCAATGAGGTTTTGAAAAGAAAAGGATATATATCAAAGATTGAATCATTATTCTTTTTTTTTATTTATTTTTTTTCTTGAATTCTTTTTTTTATGTTAAATAATCCGACGATAGAGCCTCTACAAGTAAAACAGTAGTTTCCTTGCATACTCTTGAAATGAGAGAATTTTTTTTAATTTTTTACTAAAAGTATTAGAGTCAATTGAGAATAATTTTCAATAATTAATTGCTTGGTAAAATTTTTAAAGCTTATTGGATAACAAAAAATTAAGCTGGTACCATCTTTCGATGGGCGTTGTAAGGGTGCTATAACCTTTCTCACATGTACCATACTCCCAAACCCTGTTCTAGTCAACAGACCTGAACTTATTCTTTTAGGGACCCTCAAGTCAAGCTTGGGTGTTCCTTGAAATGATAGATTCCTTAGGTGGCCAATCGTACCTAAACAAAAAAGATTGGTGGCGACTCCTAAAGTCAATGTCTAGCGATAGATCTTTAAATCTAGACGTGATGATAGTTTGGCAACTCCACTGGGGACATCCGAGAGTCAAGCCAGCAGATAAATTTGTGTTATCTAAAAGCCTAATAAAATTGAATCTTTTTTACATATTTTTTTATTCATTCATATTTATTTACTTTGTTAACTCTGTCATTCATATGCATGTGCATAACATGAGCTCTATACCCGAGCTCTGTCCCTTTAGGAGGGAGTAAAGTACCTATTGCTTTCATAAGGTTTTAATGTCTTCGTAGTGGCTAGCGAAATACTCCGACTCAATTTGAACTTTTTTCGCTTGTAGCTTGTAATTGGTGAGGATTGGGATTCCTTACTAATCTATAATGGATAATGATGAAAAGAATAATTTAAGAACCTTTAGTGAGCAAAGTCACCCAACTCTGCATATTCTGTACACCTAAGAGGACCAACTTTAGGATAGGGCCTTCCTTACCTCATGATAGATGTAACCCAAAGTTAAGATATAAAAGGGACAACTTATGATCTAACTATTTTGATTGTTTGACTTTATGCATTTGCATTATCATATCATACATCATTGTCATATGTAACATTCTGCATCTGCATCATTTTTATCTCATCCATAAAAATGTACATTTCATTCATGCATTGACATATCGTTGCATTTTTTATCAAAATTGTGGTGGTTAAGGTTCAAGGATAGCTCCACCAAGCAACCTCATTCACCAATACAATACAAGAGCTTGAGTTAGATAAATGAAATAAGAAAATTTCAATTGTCTCAAGAGATTAGTGAAAGCTCAAGAGAAGTTAGAAGGAGAGTTGAATAAGATTTTAGAGGCTTTAAATAAGTTAAACAAAGGGAAGGCAATAGAGGAGAATGCTAGCCAACAAGATCATCCCCCACAAGAGAAGAATGACCCACTGCACCCTCCTAGTTTCAAGCCACATCAAGTCTAACCTGCACAAGGTCTGCCACCACAACAGTTCACCTATCCTGTAGGGTACACATATCTCAAAATGCCATCAGCTTCAAATTAAGGATAGTACCAAAGTTATGTAAATCCTATCTTTACTGAAAAGGCAGTAGAACCAATATCAGTCCCTAATTTGGATGATCCAAAAAAATGTTGAGGCCTAAAGAGAATAAGACTGTAGAAGCCTCAAAAGCTGAACAAAAGATAAATTTGTTAGAGGAAAGGTTATGAGTAGTGGAGGGAGTTAGTTTTTATGGCTCAGTTGATGCTGTTGGACTCTATTTTAATGCCAGATGTGGTTATTCCTTCAAAATTCAAGGTGTCAAAGTTTGAAAAGTATGATGGTACAAAATGTTTGAAAACTCGCATTACCATGTACTGTCGAAAAATGGTTACCTATGCTAATAATGAAAAGCTATAATGCATGTATTCCAAGACAGCCTCACAGGCTCTACTGCTAGGTGGTATGTCTAGTTGGATAGGACCCGTATTTATTCTTGGAGTGATATGGCTCATGCTTTCATTAGTTAGTACCGACATATTATAGACTTGACCTCTGATCGCCTTTCTTTACAGAAAATGAAGAAGAAAGTAATTGAATCATTCAAAGAATATGCCCAATGATGGAAGGATATTGCTTCTTAAGTGTAACCTTCTCTAACTGAAAAGGAAACCACAGTACTATTTGTCAGCATTTTGAAATCTCTTTATTATGAAAAAATGATAGGGAATGCAATACAAAATTTCGCTGACATGGTGATCTCAGAAGAAATTATTGAGAATGCCATTAAATAGCATGTTGAAAGGAGGAGAAACCAAGAAGGCATCAGAGAAGAAAAAGAATGAAGCTCAAGCTATAAAACTTTGATAAACAATTCAGGGGATATTAACCCTATCCATCCCAAAGATACTCTTCATACTATCCTGTTGTGAACAATGCCTTATCCTACCCATATCAACTAGCTCTACAACCTCCTTATTCATCTACATACCAGCCCATTTTTAGCCCCCAAGCTCTCACATATAGCCTTAACATTTAAACTCTTGCAAGACCTTAAATTCATCCTGTTTGCCTGGTAAGTGGTTCACGAGAGCAATGAATTACTGGAGAAAAACTTGTATTTGATCAAATCCCTATGACTTATATGAAGTTATATCGAGAGCTCTATAATAGTTACTTGATTGCCCCCAGCCATGTAGAGCCGCTCAAACCACCTTATCCTAAGTGGTATGATCCTATAGTTCACTATGACTACCACTATAGAATTGCTGGCCATTCCACTAAAAATTACACTACTCTAAAGCATAAAGTGCAACGATTAATCAAAGATGGAATGGTAACTTTTGATCGAGGAAGAGCAACAACATCTAATGTTAGTGGCAATCCATTGCTTAATCACAATGTCAATGCTCTAAATGACAATCAAGACCATGTTAATTCAAAAAGGCCTGAAGAGCTACAATGAATCAAGGGGTAAGATGTCAATAAAGATCTTTCACTTGATTGCATAGGGGCATGATTTTAGAGAATGATATTAAGGTGGGTTGGAAACTACTTGTCATTCTATGATTTCTTTTATGCAATAAGATTTCATTTGTTATCATTTTAATAAAAGGCAAGTTAATGCATTCCATTTCATTTTCTCTTTCATTCGACCATGGTTCCATACTTTGTTACCTTTCATACTTTTCATTCCCACTCTTAAATTTTAGATGATGAATGTTTTGACAATAATAATAATAATTCTGAGATTTAATTTTAAGAACTCATTCACCTTGATCTGAAGAGATCATTTAAGCAAAAGAAGCTAGCTACTAGCAGATATAGAATAAACATGTCTTAAAAATGTGCAAAAATCTACAAGCTTATTTTTGTTTAATAGATGAAATTCAAGGAAAGCATTCATATTTGAGATGAAAAATGACCATCTTTCTTTTACCATTCGAAAAACCATTCTTTGCTACCCCTTTGAGCCTATTATGATTTTTTTTCTAAAGAATCCCAACCAAGGATCACCCTCTACACTAGGGGATAATTTTTTTAAAAAAAAAGAGGTAAAAAAATCAAAAGAGGTCTCAAAGATGAAAAGAGAAAGAAAAGTAAAAGAAAAAATGAATGCCACACGTAATTTGGGGCAAAGCAATGAGAATCCTTTGTGTGAGCAATGAGAAGAAAAAAAAAGAAAAAGAGTAGTGAAATAATGTGGAATGGGGTAAAATGCCAAGTTGCATCAAATAATAAATTATCCTTTGGTTTTGAAACCCTTAAACATATGTTTTGAGCCTATTTATCCATTTCTTTCATGATCCCTCACCATGGCTTACATTACAACCTTTAAAAGTTTATTCGGATCAAATGTGAGTGCTTGAATTGAATGATCATATGTTGAGCTAAGGCATGCTCATGACGGAATAATAAAATCATGTTGCATTGCTTTAGAGATTGAAGTGTGGAGATATCACTAATGGATGGGAAAGATGAAAGAGAAAAAAATAAAAAAAATAAAAAATGAAAAATGAAAAAAGAGAAAGAAGGAAAAAATGAAAAAATGAAAAAATGAAAAAATGAAAAAAATGAAAAACTCAAATTAAAAACCCAAAAAGGTGATTTAGGTAGAAAAAGATCTAGGTTAAATGGTTCACAGGGATAGAAGATCAATGACGTATGAAAATCCCTCAAAGATTAGGGTAAAGTTCGCCGAGCTCAAAATGATTTTAAAAGTCAAGGGAATGAATTTTTGAAAAAAAAATCTTGGATTAATGTTCAAAATTGTCTGAATATTCATTGTTTGGATATACCATTCATCCAATCTATTTCCTTCCCTATTTGTCTTGTACTAAACTAGTTTTTCATTGATTACTTTTCCTGTAAATCACCCTGTGTTCTCTTATTGTTCACCTCCAAAATAAATCAAAAAAATGTATGAGTGCATTATATTTGTCAAGAATTGAAACAATAATGAATGAGTGACAATGTGCATAAAAAAAAAGTCTTGTATTCTTTTGAAGAGAAATCCAAGATGATAGGGGTAATAAAATGAAGAAGTGGTAGAAACCTAAAAGAGATTATTTGAAAGGATACATGATATGACCAAGTGGGGAATATGATGATGGGTTGGTCAACAAAATAAAGATGGGGCAAATCTTGAAAAGTGTTATAATCAAGTAATGAATATGGGGATGTATTGGTCCACTTAACTTATAAGTTATGATTGAGTGATGAAAATGATATGGGGCAAAGGATAAAAATGGTACTGAAAAGTTTATGAACGATGACCAAGTGATAGAAGATGAAATTTGTTTCGAAATGGCTAGTATTGAGAAGTTTATGAATGATGACCAAGTGACAGATGATGAAATTTATTCTGAAAGTGCTGAAAAACCTGTCATGTGGGGTAATAGACAAAGCTTGTGGGTGTTAAAAAACTTCCAGATGGTGATCAAGTAATGGAAACAATGATGATTAGTTGATGAAGCTTGTTCCAAAATGTTGAAAAGCTAAATAAGGAGAAAATGTGAGATTGTAGGGTCTTAAGGACCATATTACCACAATTATTTAGGATTTCATGACATTATTGACATCCGCATTACATGCAACATGTTGGCATCATTGCTTAAATAGTACATGCATATAATTTGATGTTTAGACATGAATGGCATTATAATAATCTAAGTTGTTGCATTTGCATCATTAAGAGGGCAATTGCATCTTTGGTCATGACATTCATTCATACAAATTTTGGGTCATTTAGAAAGAAATTATGAACCTTTTGAAGAAAATCTTTGAATTTCAAAGAAAAATCTTGGAGTTTTAAGTTTCAAATGAGAATATTTGAGATATGAAACTTTAAAGTTTATTGAATAAGAACTTTTAAGCTTGAATGAGAAGATTTGAATTTTTGGATGTGAATATCCAAAATTCAAATAAGAATCTTTAGAATGTAGATGTGAGTCTTATAATTTGTGACTGCGAATCTTATGATCTTGCAAATTTGAATTCTTATGAAAATGAAATTTTGAGAATCAAATTTCAGTGAATTCTTGTGAAGTTGAAAGGTTCTTACGAATCTAAACCTTTGATTTGCAAACTCAAATTGTGAATCTTTAAGTTTTCATCAGACACGATCAATGATTCCTTCGAACATGATTGTCAAGGAGCAATTTATTTTTTCAAAGTCGTGGTTCTCTTTATTTAGAGGAGCAATTTATTTTTTCAAAGTCGTGGTTCCCTTTGTTTAGAGGAGCAATTTATTTTTTTTAAAGTTGTGATGCTTCTGTTTAGAGGAGCAATTTACCTTTAAAAGTTGTGATGCCTTTGTTTAGAGGAGCAATTTACCTTCCAAAGTTGTGATGCTTCTGTTTAAATGAGCAATGTACTTTCAAAAGTTATGGTGCCTCTATTTAGAGGAGCAATTTATTTTTTCAAAGTCGTGGTTGCCTCTGTTTAGAGGAGCAATTTATTTTTTTCAAAGTTGTGATGCCTCTATTTAGAGGAGCAATTTACTTTCAAAAGTTGTGATGCCTCTAATTAGAGGAGCTTTATTTATTTTTTCCAAAGTCATGGTTACCTCTGTTTAGAGGAGCAATTTATTTTTTCAAAGTCGTTGAGCCTCTGTTTAGAGGAGCTTTATTTATTTTTCCAAAGTTGTTGAGCCTCTATATAGAGGAGCTTTGTTTATTCAAAGTTGTTGAGCCTATACTTAAATGAGCTTTGATCAAAATTTTAACCAAAAAAAACAAAGAGAGAAAAAAAGCAAAAAAAAAAATATCAAGTTGAGTCTTGAATAGGTGTCTACGTCTTTGCACAATTCCTGTTTCACAAAAAATGTGCAAACAAGGGCAGCTGTAGACACCCTATTTGGTCCGAGCCTAAGGCTATTAGGCCTGGTCCAATAGGGTTTGGGCCTAAGCCCATTGGGCCTAGTTTAGGATCCAATTAGCAAGCCCAATTGGCTTTCATTTTTATTTTTATTATTTGTCTATTTATTAATATATTTATTTATTTATTTATTTATCTATTAATATTTATTTATTTATATATTTTTTTCTTTATTTATCTATTAATATATATTTTCTTATATATTATTATTACTATTATTTATTTAATTATTATTATTTTTTTATTTTTTTTGACTTTATCTCTTTTTTTGGCTGGGATTAGAGGATATGGATCAGAAAATTAGAATTTTACTGTGAATTTGAGGTTCAATTAGAGTCTAGATTGGATTCAAAGATTCAATCCCAATCCAAGATGGAATTGGGATTGATTGAGGGGGATAGAGAGAGAGAAAAAAATAGAGGAATTCTGGCAAAAACGACTGAAAACAACCTTATATACCGTCTCCAAACGACGTCATTTTTGCATCAGTAAACCCAAAAGATCCTCACATTTTTGTTTAGGCTGACCCGACCTGTGTCGCAACCCGAGTTTGACCCATATCACCCAAACACTGTTGAGCCACAGAGTCGAGCCGAGCCATACCTCGAGCCGCGTTGTTCCAGCCCTTTTTATGCCCTGAGCTGAGCCACATCCCAACCGCTGAGCCAAGCCGCCTTAAGGTTTTTTTTTTCATTTATTTATTATTATTATTATTTGTTATTATTTATTAATTACACTAGAATTATTTGGTATTCCTTATTTTATTTTTATTTTTATTTTTACTTTTATTTTATTTCATTTTATTTTTAATGATTTTTTTAAAATAAAATTCCAAAGAAAAACATTTTAGGGAAAGTTGAAAGTATCAATTTTCCTTGAAAATAAAAAGGAAAAAAAATATTTTAAGGAAAAGTTAAAAGTATCAATTTTCTTCGAAATTAAAATTTTAGAAAAACATTTTGGGGAAAAGTTGGAAGTACCAATTTCTTCAAAAATAAATGTTAAAAAAAAACATTTTAAGGAAAAGTTAAAAGTATCAATTTTCCTTGTACAAAAGCAATGAATTTTTGAAAAGAAAAGGATTTATATCAAAGATTGAATCATTATTCTTATTTATTTATTTATTTTTTTTCTTGAATTCTTTTTTTTATGTTAAATAATTTGACAATAGAGCCTCTGCAAGTGAAACAGTAGTTTCCTTGCATACTCTTGAGGTAAGAGAATTTTTTTTTAATTTTTTACTAAAAATATTAGAGTCAATTTAGAATAATTTCCAATAATTAATTGCTTGGTAAACTTTTTAAGGCTTATTGGATAACACAAAATTAAGCTGGTACCATCTTTCGATGGGCGTTGTAAAGGTGCTATAACCTTCCTCACACGTAACCATACTCCCAAACCCTATTCTAGTCAACAGACTTGAACCTATTCTTTTAAGGACACTCAAGTCAAGCTTGGGTGTTCCTTGAAAGGATAGATTTCTTAGGTGGCCAATCGCACCTAAACAAAAAAGATTGGTAGCTACTTCTAAAGTTAATGTCTAGCGATAGATTTCCAGATCTAGACGTGATGGCAAAGATTATAATCGAGTTAAATGAAACATTGGTCTACGGATCACATGTCATTTTTGGACTAATCCAACAAGCATATTGCATCAATTTATCTACAAGATACTTAAAATGGAGAAATCTATAATTTTTTTGTATCATTTACCTATTATAATAATTAGATGTTCATTTATTAGTTTCGAATTCAATAAATTTTATTAGGAAAGATACAAATCCATTTAAATCTATTTATTTTTATTATTATCAAAATGATATTTTCATTAAACTAGTTTTATTTTTATGGTGGAACTGAAGAATGGTTAAAAAACTAGTTTTCTTTGATGATTTTATCTCAACTGAAGCTTACTGTGATTATTTTTTATAAGTAAGACATGACATGATTTTACACTTTTTCACTGTTTGACAGTAGTTTTGATCTCAATTTTACTAGCCTAACTTAATGATTATATAATTTTACTTACTGCAGTAGTTGCTTACGAATAATTAAGTGAAGGAAATGTTCCTGCATGTAGCTTAGGTTTTCAATAGTAATATTTGTAGTTTGGGAAAGAACGAAATTAAAGATTTATTATAATTAACAATGTTTAGGAATCTGACTATTCCAAAAAGCCTTGCACATTCCTAAAAGAAATTAAAGTTTCACCATGCTGATGCATATTCATTTCATTGTTAGCCTTTTTATTTCAATAATGAAATGTGATAGTTACGTATCATTTTCAATACTAAAAAGTCCATTAAAATTAAGTTAATTTTAGTATAAGTGGTGTAGATACCATTTTAATTAATTAATTAATTAATTATTATTATTTTTTCTTTTTCTTTCTTTTTTTGGTAGCTTTTTTGCGAGTCATCGGTAGTCGTATTGCCAATGACTCTGATAGCTGCCTGCAGCTGATAGTAGCTCTGACAGCCATCGGTAGCCATTCTGACAGCCACCGACAGTCATTTTGACAGCTAGTGGCCGTCTTAACCATAAGCATTTTCTGGGATTTTGATCTTTCTTTTGCTTTATAAATAGAGCTGTAAAAAACACCAACAGAAGCAAGAGACGAAGCCTAGAAGCTTTACCAAAAAACAAAAAAAAAAAGATAAAAAGGTACTCATTGCCAGATTCAAAAAAAAAGTTTCTTGTGGAAAAAAGAAGAAGAATCAAACACCAAAAAGAAAAAAAAATAGGCCTCCAAAATGGCACCGTTTAGGCATAACTCTTTCTTAACGTGTTACAATACTATTTATCCATTTTACACTAAATGGTCCTAATTTACATTTTTTTCTCACTTGTTTACATTATTAATTTATCTTCTAATTTCTAACTATTTTTCTTAAATATTTATAAAATAATAATTAATTAAAATTTTATATTACCAATACAATTATTTACGTTATAATAATATATTATTATGGCTGTTCTTAATTTTTATTACGTTTAAAATTTTCGTAACTTTTTTAATGTGTTACGACAATTCATACTCATTTTACACTAAATGATATTAATTTTACATTTATTCTCACTTGTTTACGTTACCAATTGTTTTTTCAATTTTTAACTATTTTTTATACATTTACAAAAAAATAAATAGTTAAAATTTTACATTCTCAACTTAATTATTTATGTTACAATAATTTTTTTTTATAATTGTTCTTATCTTTAATTATGTTTAGAATTGTCATTATTTTTTCTTAGTATGCAATGAAATTTTTTACTTATTTTACTTTAAATTATATTAATTTTACATTTTTTCACTACTTTACATTACCTATTTGTTTTTCAAATTTTAGTTATATTTCTTATATATTTAAAAAATAATAATTAGTTAGAATTTTAAATTGCCAAATAATTACTTACATTACTGTTATAATGTATAGATCCGTAGGCCTACTACTAGACATGGATTAAAAGAGTTGCCACCAATCTTTTTTCTTTGGGTGTGATTGGTCACCTAATATAAATTCTGATATGCAAAACTAGATTTTAGGTTCAGAATACGGTTACGCATAGGGAAGGTTATAGTACCCCCAAAATGCCCATTCATATGATGGTACCAGTTTGATTTCAAATTATTCAAACCTAAAAAATGTTTATGTTTTACCAAAATATTTAATATTGAAAATTAATCTTAAAATTCTCCCAATAGTTTGGTAGCAATTTAAGATAATTTTTCACCTCAAGAATATTCATGAAGACTAGTGTCCCACTTCGAAAAGGCTTTGTCGTCAGATTTATTATAATATTTCATTTATATAGGAATTCATGCTCAATTAATTCCCCTTAAATTTATGATTTTATTTGATTTTCGTTTTAATGAGAATTGATTCTGAAATCAAATCCCAAAATCTCTTCCTATCAATTTAATGTGAATTGATAATGGAATTAAATCCTGACAATCTCTCCACATCATTTTTAATGCCAATTAATTCTACAATTAAATCCAAAAAATCTCTCAATGACAGTAGAAGCCTAATTCCGAAAAATATTCTAGGACAAAATGGGGTGTTTACAATTACAATAATATTTTCTTACAAGTGTTTTAACTTTCATTATGTTTAGAATTATTATAACTCTTTCTTAATGTATTATGATACTTTTTATCTATTTTACGCCAAATAATACTAATTTTATGTTTCTTCTCACTTGTTTAAATTATTATTTTATTTTTTAATTTTTAGCTATTTTCCTTATATATATATACAAAAATAATAATTAATTAAAATTTTATATTGCCATCATAAGTATTTATATTATAATAATATATTTTTATGATTGTTCTTACTATTCATTACATTTAAAATTGCCATAACTCTATCTTAGTGTTTTACAATACTTCTTACCCATTTCATGCCAAATGGTACTAATTTTACATTTCTTACTTGTTTACGTTATCAATTTATTTTTTAATTTTTAGTTATTTTTGTATATATTGATAGAAATAATAATTAATTAAAATTTAAAGTTGTTAACATAATTATTTACTTTACAATAATATCTTTTTAGGGTCGTTTATTTTTTTTTATTATGTTTAAAATTATCATAACTCTTAATGTGTTCCTACACTTCTTACATATTTTAGGCCAAATGATATTAATTTTAGATTTGTTGTCACTTGTTTACTTTATCAATTTATTTTTTAATTTCTATCTATTTTATTTAAATATTTACATAACAATAATTAATTAAAGTTTATGTTGTCAATATAATTATTCATGTTATAATAATATATTATTATGGTTGTTCTTACTTTCCATTATGTTTATAATTGCCATACCATTTTTTAGTGAATTACAACAATTCATACCTATTTTACGCTATACGTTTCTTCTCACTTGTTTATATTACCAATATGTTTTTTAATTTTTAGTTATTTTTCTTATATGTTTAAAAAATAATTAATTAAAATTTTATGTTGGTAACTTAATTATTTACATTAAAATAATATATTTTTATAATTATTCTTACATTTAATTATGTTTAAAATTGTAATAACTTTTTTTAGTGCGTTACGATACTTTTTTTTAGTTTAACACCAAATTATACTCATTTTACATAATCTATTTATTTTTCAATTTTTAGCTATTTTCTTTATATATTTTAAAAATAATAATTAGCTAAAATTTTTCGTTGTTAATATAATTATTTACATTGCAATAATAATTTCTTATGGTTGGTCTTACTTTCTATTATGTTTAAATTTATCATAATTCATTTTTAGTATGTTACGATACTTTGTACCTATTTTATGTTAAGTGACACTAATTATACATTTTTCACACTTATTTACGTTATCAATTTATTTTTTAATTTATAGCTATTATATATATATATATATACACACACAAAAACAATAATCAATTAAATTTTTATTTTTCCATCATAACTATTTACGTTATAATAATATATTTTACATTGGTAATAACTTTTAATATGTTTAGAATTGTCATAATTCTTTCTTAGTATGTTATGACACTTTTTATCTATTTTATGTAAAATAATACGATTATTACATTTCTTCTTAGCTATTTACATTATCTATTTTTTTATTTATTAGATATTTTCCTTATATATTTATGAAATAATAATTAATTAAAATTTTATGTTGCTATGCTAGTTATTTATATTACAATAATATTTTTTATGGTGTTCTTACATTTCATTAAGTTTAAAATTATAATAGTTATTTTTTAGGTGTTACGACACTTTTAACATATTTTACGCAATGATATAAATTTTACAATTCCTCTGACATGCTTACATTAATAAATTTTTGATTAATTTTTTAAAAAGCATAATTTCTTTTATGTTAATTTTTATCATTGAATGCATTTTTAACTATTTTCTTATGTATTTATGAGAAAATAATTATTTTAAATTTTACGTTATTAACTTAATTATTTACATTAAAATAATTCTCTTAACATTTTTTTCGTTACATTTAATTATATTAAAATTTTCATAACTCCTTTTTTAGTTTGTTATGATACTTCTATATCATTTTACATAAATTAATATAAATTTTATTGTTTATCCCATTTGATTATGTTAATAATTTTTTATTTTTATTTAAAATATAAATTATTTTAAGTTAATTTTTATATTAATATTTTTTAATTTCTTTATAATTATTTTTATAATAGTTTTAGCTATTTTTGAAAATACCAAGTACATTAAATTTTTTTAAAAAATGAATTTTTAATAATTATTTTTTATTTTGGAGTATTTTTCATAAACATATAATAAAGTGAAAAAAAAAACTATTACATAAAGTGAATGTTGTTTAAATTATATATAAAATTTTATAAATTTTGTTTTGCATTCTTATTACTTGATAAGCAGGTTTTATCTTTTTTTCACTTTTAAAATTTAATCAATGATTGAGATTTAATTATATAAATCTAATAATTATTATTGGCTGACCATATATATATGTATATATATATGTATATATATATGTATACTGTAATTTCTTTGAGTTCAAAAACATCCATTCGTGGTTTTAAGAGATTGGTCACGAAAATATAGTACACTGAAATAGAAAACAACATATATATATATATAATTAATTAAATTTTTTAAAAAATTAGTATTAAGGTACTTACCAAAAGCTCTGGTTTTGTTAAGATTATTATATAAGATTAGTTTCAACAATACTATTTTGCCTTGAATCCTTGACAGCATATTTTCTTACTTTATGTAATATGAAAAAAGTTAATTATAAAAGATAAAAAAAAAAAACTGAAAGAAATTATATTAGTGTAAATGCTCGAAGCATTTGATTTAAAATGATGATTACATGTATTTTTTACTTAAAAAATAAGTATGAATCTATCATTTTTCTAGTTAAAAAAGAGCTTTAATTTTACAAATTTAATTTCAAGAGGTAATAATTTAAATTGATAAGTTAATAGAGTTAATAATTTAATTTTTTATTTATATATATTTATATAATTATATATTTAAAAAAATTATATTTAAAAAATAATATTTTATTAATTTTGGGTCGGATAGGGTCGAGTACGATTTATACAATATCAGGTTAGGTCGGGTCGGGTTCGGGTATAAAAAAAAGTTTAGGTCAAGTTGAGTTTGGATTTGATGAATATAAAATCGAATCAGGTTCGGGGATGAGCAAAAATCCACCTCGATCTGACCCATTGACAACTCTAATTTTAATCAAAAGTACAAGTTATAAAGAAAATTTTCATGATAAATATTTTAAATGAAAATTATCTTTTACGGTAATTAAAATTTTAAATTTGATAAATGAGTTTGTAAGATTACTACATATCATTAGGTAATAATTAAAAAATTAAGTACATAGAAAAATTAATGAATTAAAAATTATATAATATAAATCTTATAAATTTTATAAAAAATTAACATGTATTTTGTAATAATATATTATAAAAATTAGTAAATTTTCAAAAAACTCTATTGTCTATATATGTATATATATAAAATAATTTCATTATTAAATGAAGATACAACTCTATAGACCATAAATCGACAGTCGAGTAAATATATAAAATAACAATTCTAAAATACGTATAAATTTTTATTTAGTTCAAGCCTATCTTTTATCCAATATGGAGTCATCCATTCCTTTTGGCCTCTTATTTCTAATGTATTCATGGTGCTAATAAAATTATTGGTCAAAGGATACGCAATGGTTGTATCAATTTTTTTTGACCTCTCATTTTTAACATGTTCATGGTGCTAATTAAATTATTAGCTGAAGGATATGCAATAATTGTCAACATTACACTGCAATAGGAAAGACTTAAATGAATTAAACAAAATTATGTAAGTAAAGTTTATTAAATTTTTTATTAAAAATAATTAAATAAGATTAAAATTTCAAATTGATAAATTAAAAGATTTTTTTGATAAATGAATCAATTTATTCATCTAAAGAAAAACAAATCAAGTCTACTTCAAAAAAACAAGATCAATCAGTTTAGAGATTACAATAGTTTAATCAAATACCACAATGAATTTAATGATTTCAAACCCCAAAAATTACACACAGCCTGATCTTTAGAAGAAATACGAACCAAAAGTTAGTTTCCAAGTTTTAATTGAATTGTTTCCTTAATGGAACCACAAATGGCATAAATTGGAAGATTTTATTATAATGTGCAAAATTTTAAAAATTTTAAAATAAAATTGACATATCTTTTAGATAGGTGAATTCTATCAATCTATTAATTTGATTTTTTAAAAAATATTTTTATTAAAAACTTTATGAATTTCACTTAAAAAAACTTTATTTATGTTTTACATACGATGCAATATTCTTCTTCCTTTAGCAGACAACAATGCAAAATGGTAAAAATTTTAGGATTATCATTTTATACGTCAGCAATAATTTTATATATTGATAATGATATTTTTAAATTTTAAAAAAGAGATTAAGGAGTTGACTCAAATTTATTTAATTTTAATAATTAATTTTTTCAATTTAATAAATATATTTTAGTAGAACACTTGTCAATACTCTAATTCTACTAGTAGTATGTAGAATAATTTTTTATTTTAAGTATCTGCATCACAAAAAGAATTTAGTTCATCAATAATTATGTAGTCTGTCGGTGGAACTAGATTCTTAATTCAAGTGGTCATGGATCGATTATCGACAATCTCATGTTCAAAAATTTATTTTTAATTAAGTACAAACCTTAGAATAAATATTAATTCAATATTTCGTATTTTCTTAAATAGACTCAAGTACGAGAAAAATTGATGGTTAAATTAGATTACTTCAAATTTAAATTTTAAAAATTAAATAGTTTAAAATTTAAGTCATTTTATATATTCAATTTTTGTCTAGAAGAGTTAAAATTCTACAAGGATTTACATAAAAACATAGTTTTACATCTTCTAATTAAAGATACCATATTACTTTTTTTTTTCATTTTTATAATAGATTACTTTTCTCTCAATTATTCTTTTTAAAATTTTTAATATTATTCAATCACTTTCAATATTATTAATAATATTTAAGACTATTAAATTAATATTTAATATTATTAATTTAATATTAATTTTTTATATTAAATTGTTAATTAATTAATTAATTAATTTTCTTAATTGATAATTTCTATAATAAATTATAAGGGTAAAATGATCTTTTGAACTTATTCTATCAATTTCTTTGAACTAATCAAACATATTAATACTAATTCCTCCTCTATTCTATTATAATAACCAAATTTCATAATACATATTATAATCTATTCCTTCTATTTTTTATTCTTACAAAATACCAATTTCATTTTTCTTTTATTTCATTTGGCAAACCGAACGTACCGTGAGTTCTTAGATTTTTAACAATCCATAACTTGAGATACGAACTAGACTCATATTTGAAATTATATGCATACCAATTGTGATGTTCACAATAAATACATTTATTTTTGCATTCGTTTTTTATGTTTAAATTTTTGCTACTTATCATGTTTGTACATGTTAATATTTGTGTGACAAATATTGTCAAATTGCTACAATTTAAATGATTAATTTAAGCTAATTAAATGAACACATGCACAATTATTGATCAATTTTATAAAATTACCCTTTAAAAGCATCACAAATCTTTAAAAAAAATTCTAAATTCACCAATAATATACATTTTTAGGTTTTGAATAAGTTTTAAATGATTAACTTAATTAGATGAGTATCTAAACAATAATTTTTGATAATGTACGGCTTTTCTTTAAGGCGCCACATGACATCCACCCCTTTTTATTTTTTATTTAATAATTTTTTATATTTAATAAATATTTTTATTTATTTATTTTTTGTGTGTGGACCCATAATCTAGAATGCTTGATTGGCGATGCTTCCAGTCTTATCGCAGGTAATGGCTGTCTCCAACCCACGAAGTTTGGGTGTTGCCGTCAACTCTAGCTTTCCACTTTAGATCATTTCACTTTCTATGAAACATCGACATCAAATAAAAAAAATATAACTTTAATATCTGTGGATTTTTTAGGTTTAAATTAATTTTATTGAATTTTTTTATAAAAAATTGTATTATAAAAAACTTTTAAATACCGATATTTAAATTAAGTGAATTAAATTTTAAATTCTCTCATAAATATTGATTTTTTATTTTTTATTTTTTATCATAAAAAAATTTATAGTTAAGTTCATGCTTATTTAAAAAAAAATGTGAGTTATAAAAATTTCATGATAATTTTTCTAAATGAAAATTATATGATACATCAATCAAAATTTTGACATCGATAAATGAGTTTATAAGATTTCTATATGTCATTAGGTCATATTAAAATAATTAAGTACATAGATAAATTAATGAATTAAAATTTATCTAATATAAATTTTTTAAATTCTATAAACAAAATTAAAAAGTTGGCATGTATTTAATAATAATATATTTATAAAAATTAATAAAGTTTTAAAAATTCTGTCATCTATATATAAAATAATAATTTAATTATTAAATAAAGATATTAACCCATAAATCATAAATCAATAGTCAAGTTAATTTATAAAAAAACAATTCTAAAATATATATAAATTTTTATTCATTTAATTTGGTTCAAGCCTAATTTGGTTCAAGCCTATATTTTTATTCAATATGGACTCTTATTCAATTCTTTCGGCCTCTTATTTCTAACATATTCTTGGTGCTAATTAAATTATATGTCGAAGGATACATAAGAGTCAATTAACATTGAATGGAAAAGACTTAAATGAAAATTTGTAAGTAAAGTTTTAAATCATATACTTTTTCATTTTCATCTTTAAATTTTAAAATTATTTAATTTCATTCCAATAAAAAATTGAATTTTTATCAAATTTGGATAAGATTGATATCTCTAATGTAATGGAAACGTTTTATGATTCACTTGAATGGGTGATAATATTAACTTTGGTGAGATTAAAAATAGTGATTAGAATGGTTACTGCATCAAAAAGATTTAAAATTAATTGTCAAGATATGTGATTCCATACAAACAAGCAGCAAAAATAAGGTAAATTATAATTAGAAGAGAAATCAACATTAAATTTGTATGTAATTAAAATTTTAAATTATTTAACATTTATACAATTAATAACTAATTTAAAAATCAATAAATTATTTCTATGTCCAATAATAATTTTTTGATAAATAATTAAAAACTAATAAAAAATAATAATATCTCAAATGATAATTTTTTCTTTAATTTTTTATTGATGATGTAGTTATCTATTTCTAATTAAAATAATAATATAATATAATACTAAAATTTATTTTGAGTTAATTAATTTTTATATAATAATCAAATTTATAAAATAATAATATTTAGTTCATAATATAATTATAATCTTATTTATTTATAAGTTTATTATATAATAAAATTTTTCATTATATTAAATTAAAAAATTATTTCATAATTAATTAATTAAAAATAAAAAAAGCTGGGCAAAAATGTTAAAAGTGTCCAAAAGTATGGTGTGGTGGAGCTACTGAAACATAATCATACCGTGCCTTCATTGTCCAACAACAAACACATTGCAATTGCAACAAAAAGATACCTAAATTGCATTGAATAGTAGCATCAATTCAGTCTAAATGAGGGTTTAGATAAAATTTTATAAATGAAATTTGTAAAGTTTTTAATTAAAAAATTAAATTGAAATTAAAATTAAAATTAAAAATCTAAATTAATAACTTTAAAAAAAATCTTGTTATATCAATCAAATTAAAGCATCTAAAATAAAATCATAAAATAAAAGAATTTTTTAAAAGGCATCCCATTTGAAAACAATTGACCTTAAATGGAAAGTTTTTCATAATAAAATAAATTGTTGTGTTATTTGGTATTAATAAAAGTAACAATAGCTACTAAATACAAAGATATATAGTATGAATTGTATGACTTATAATTTTATAATAATATTGGTTAGAAACTTATAAATTATAACAATAATATGATTTATAATTGATTTTATGACGTAAAATTATTATCAATTTCAACAAATGCAAAATGATACATAAAATTGCTGCTAATGGAAAACCAGATAAAAGTGCAACATTATCATTACAATTTATTGAGTGCTAAGCTAACAAAATTTTAGGTAATTAATCCTAATGCTATTCAATGTAAATCCAATATAAAAAATCTTTAACATCTATGACTTGTTAGGACTTTGAATGAAAAACATCATTTCATCATAGATTTTTTGTTAAAAAAAAAATTGATGTTGATTTAATCAATGGATTAAAAATTTAAGGGGAGAAAAGTGAAAACATTACAAATATGTTATTTTTAATGTGTGTTTGAGAAGAAAATCTGAAAAATAGTTAAAATATTTTTTTTTTCATTTATTATTTGATAAATTTAATATGTAAGCTAAATAGAGATAACATGAAGTGAAAAAGTTAAAAGTTGAATTTATTTCAAATAAGATTTGAAGCTTTGATACTTATAATATTTTATTTAATATGCTTGAACCAAGTTAATTGATAACTAAATTGAAATTATAACTTTAAAATCCATATCGAATTTTAAAATATAAATAAATGGATTGATAATTTTTAATCAAACTATTAATTTTAACACTGAAATGAATGTTATGTTTGAAATTTACACCACTCGCAACCTAGTTGCCCTACCTTACCGTCTTTCTCCTTTACAACATATAAACAAAATGAAAGAAAGGAAACAAAAAGAAAAAGTAGAAACATTTCAATAGACGCTAATGTCAATTGTAGGAAGACTTTAGAAATCATTATTCATCCAAAATGGAAGTAGATCAAGCATACTTCAAAAAACAACATCAATCAGTTTAAAGATTACAATAGTTTAACCAAAAACACTTAACCACAATAAATTTAATTCACGATTTCAAGACTTCCAGGAATTGCACACAGCTCGATGTTTAGAAGAAATACGAGCCCAAACTGAGTTGCTAATTTTTAATTTAATTGTCTTCTTGATGGAGCTAAAAATGGCATAAATTGAAAGATTTTATTATATATTAATGTGCAAAATTTAAAAATTTTTTAAGCAAAAGTGATATTTTTTAAATATATATTTTTACATTTAATATAATTTTTATCATTGAATAAATATTAATCAAATTTAAATTATAAATAATATTTTTAATAATTATTATATATACTAGAATGCATGCCTGCATTACGTTATATTTTAAAAAATATGTAATATATTCAAAATAAACAAAATAATAAATATTCATTTACTTTTTTTATCTAATATATGTGACTTAAAATAAATACAACCTTCAATGGTTTTTTGTCTAAACAATATAAGATAAACAATGTCCATGCATCTAAGAGAAGTTTAGCATGCAAATATCAATAATAAAGATTTAACAACAGCCAATATCATCATCAACCAATGTAAGATATTAACTTGCAAAACAATTAAAAAGGAAATCAAAGTCAAAATTTTCAAAATACCTTTAAGGTGAACTCTTTCATCCTTGCTTGGAAAACATTTGCAGCAGATTGAGCAATGAATGCTACTACCAAAGATAACCTACCAATCTCTTACATCATATACAAATTCATACTTTGAGAAATTCCATTTGATGAATTCTAATACATTGACAATCTATTGAAAAAAATTATGTTGATAGATATTATAGACACCCAATTTGATCCAGGCCTAGACCAATTGGGCCTAGACCAATTGAGCCTGGTCCAAATGGGTAAAATAGGCCCATTTTTGCTTTCATTTTTATTAGTATTAGTATTATTATTTTATTTTATTTTTTATTTTTTAAATATAGTTATTATTTATCTACTAATATATTTATTTTTATCTATTAACTTTTTTATTTATTTATCTGCTAATATATATATTTTTTATTATTATTTAGCTATTCATATATTACTATTTATCTATTAATGTATATATTTTATTTTATTTTATTTTATTTTTTCTTCTTGATTGATGCCCGATTGGGATTAGGATAAAAAAAACTGAAATTCTGGCGTGAATTTGGGGCTGGCATAGTTGAGATTGGATTCAAAGATTGAATCCAAATCCCAGAGGGAATTCTGATCAATCCTTATAAATTCTTCTGATCAATTCTTATAAATAGGTGCTGGAATAGAACAGAAAAAAAACACACAGAGAGAGGGAGTGAAGAGAGAAAGAAAAAGGGGCATTCAGAAGGATCAGAAGCAATTTTAGGAGTTTTCTAGAGATTTTGGAGGATTTTTAGGTGAATTTTTTTGGAAATTTCTGAAAATTTTTCAAATTTCGATGAATTTTTTGGTGAAGTTTAAAATTTTCGGTGGCTTTTTTGACACCGGTTAATTTTTCGACTAGCTACCTAGTTTTCGACGTACTATTTCTAAAAAACCGACCAACTTTTCGATGAACTTTCAGCTAAAAACCTAGATTCCGATGATATTTTTTAGAATCCGATGAGATTCAACCAGAGTTCTTGGTTCAGGTAGAGAGAGAGAGGAAGAAATGAGGGGAAGAGAGAAAGAGGGAAAAGGAGATCTGCTAAAAAAACTGAGGTTAGAGCCTTTTATACCCTGTTCAAATGACATCGTTTTGCGCTTAAGAAAACCCCAGGATCTGCGTGTTCTCATTTGGGCGACCGACCCGTAGCGCACCCGATCCAACGACCCGCTCCTCCACCTGGGTTCGAGCCGAGCCGAGCTGTGCACTCCCAAGCTGTATCCCCGAGCTATTTTCTTCCTCGAGCGGAGCAACCGAGTCAAGCCGCTAAGCCGAGCCGTTCCAAGGTTTTTTTTTTTCATTTATTATTATTATTATTATTATTATTATTATTATTATCATTATTTATTGATTAGATTAGAATTATTTAGTATTTCTTATTTTATTTTATTTTTATCTTCTTTTTTTATTTTCTTTAAATAAAATTTCAAAAAAATGCTTTTAGGGAAAAGTTAAAATTATAAATTTTTCTTGAAAATAAGTTTTCTAAAAAATATTTTTAGGGAAAAGTTGAAAGTATCAATTTTTCTTGAAAATAAGTTTTCTAAAAAATATTTTCGAGGAAAAGTTGAAAGTATCAATTTTTCTTGAAAATAAGTTTCCTAAAAAATATTTTCGAGGAAAAGTTGAAAGTATCAATTTTCTTTGAAAATAATTTTCTAAAAATGGTTTTTTTGAGAAAAAGTTGAAAGTATCAATTTTCTTTGTACAAAAGCAATGAGTTTTTGAAGAGAAGAATTTATATCTAAAGTTGAATCATTTTTTTATTTCTTTTCCTTTTTGTTTCTTGAATTTTCTTTAATGTTAAACAATCCGACGATAGAGCCTCTATAAGTGAAACAATAATTTTCTTGCATACTCTTGAGGTGAGAAAATTTTCTCAATTTTTTGCTAAAAGTATTAGAGTCAATTGAGAATAATTTTCAATAACTAATCACTTGGTAAATTTTTAAGGTTTATTGGATAACACAAAATTAAACCGGTACCATCTTTTGATGGGCGTTGTGAGCGTGCTATAACCTTCCTCATACGTAATCGAACTCTCGAACCCTATTCTGGTTAGTAGACTTGAACCTATTCTTTTAGAGACCCTTAAGCTTAGGTGTTTTTTAAAAGGATAGATTCTTTAGGTGGCTAATAGCACCTTAATAAAAAAGATTGGTGGTGACTCCTTTAAGTCAATGTCTAGTGATAGATCCTCGGATCTAGACGTTATGATAGTTTGATGACTCCACTGGGGACACCACTGAGAGTCAGGCCAGCAAATAAATTTGTGTTATCCAAAAGCCTAATAAAATTGAACCTTTTTGTATATACTTTTTTATTCATTCATGTTTATTTACTTTATTAATTATGTCATTCATATGCATATGCATAACATGAGCTCTATACCCGAGCTCCGTCCCTCTAAGAAGGAGTAAAGTACCTATTGCTTTCGTGAGGTTTAATGCCTCCGCAGTGACTAGTGAAATACTCTCACTCAAATTGAACCTTTTTCGCTTGTAGCCTGTAATGAGTGAGGATTAGGGTGCCTTATTAGTCTGTGATGGACAATAATGTAAGGAGTAATTTGAGAACCTTTAGACTTTAACCTCAAACCACATATAGTGAAACTTAAGAGTGTCTAACCTATAGATAGAGCCATCATTCTTCCCTTTTAGAATTGACCAAAAGCATAGGGTTCATTCCTCTTATTCTGTGTGATGTTCTAATTTACTTATTTATTTATTTCTTTTTTTCTGGGCATACTAACCTTTTCCCTCATTCTTTTGCATTGGTTCATGCTCATATCATAAAGTTGCATAAAAAATATTTGCTTAAAAGACGGTCTTCAACAAAAATTTTTCATGGACTCCACAGAATGACTAGTTTGTTCTTCGTCTGTATTAGCTCATTGTGAGTCACCCAACGAAGTAAGGATCCAGTCAGAAAAGATTCAACAGAAAATGGGGGATTGTTTACCAATTGGATATGATTCCACTTTGTCTCAAGAAACATCCATCCTCCTCAAACAAAATAATCTAGAAGATTTGGTTAATATATGAAAGAAGATGAGTCCATCAAGACAAGAGCAATTTTGCCAGAGACACGGGCATATAGCACATCTTATCACAGTAGTTGTCAACGATCAACTAATCAGAGCTGTAGCGTAATTCTAGGATCCTGCATATAAGTGTTTCATCTTCAATGAAGTTGATATGACACCAACCATTGAAAAATATTTGACTTTGTTGGGTTTGCACTTCAAGGCTCTTGATAAGATATATGTCAAAAAACACAAGTCAAAATTTCATAAGGGTTTGGCTCAACTCATGGGGATAGACAAAGAAGTTGTGGATTTTCATACAAAGAAGAAACAGGAACAGGTTTGCCTACCTTGGAAGTTCTTTCATGAGTGTTTATTGTAACATGCCAATGAAGAATAAGGGTTAGATGTATTTGCCTTAGCCATATACGGAATGGTGATATTTCCAAAGGTTTTGGGTTATATTGAAATAGCGATGGTTGACTTCTTTGAGAGTGTGATCAATGGTTGTAACCCTTCAACGGTAATATTAACGGAGACTATCAGATTTTTGAGTTACTATCATCGAAATAGAGGGCATTTTATAGGCTGCATACAGTTATTATACTTATGGATGAAAAGCTATTTTGAATGGAAAAAAGGTGCTTTCTCGAAGCTTTATGTTCGTAATCGAGCTTTGATCAAGGAATTCTGTGAAAGTGGGTGGTCAGAACAAAAGTCTAAAAAAGAGTGGATAGCTTTCCTATAAAAATTGACCAGTGTCGAAGTAAGATGGTTGGTCCTATGGATGAATCGCGAACCTATGTTGTATCAGTGTAGGGATAATACTGTGGTCCTATTTTTGGGTTTATGGGGAGCGACAAATTATGCACCACTCCTAGTGAGAAGGTAGTTTGGGGCAGAACAGTTCATTTCTATGACGCATGGGCTTCATCAGTTAGATTTCTCTTACAGTGAGCCAAAAGCATTTCAGAGGATGAATGGGATGATTAAAGCATGAAAAAACCCCTGAAGAGTAAGTCCTGGACCGTTCACTGATAAAGTCACTCTAGGGTATTTACCTTGGAGAGCAAAACGAAGACAGAAAATGGTATTCACTTATGAAAGCTTTTAACCGCCAATAGGAGGAAAGCTCAAAAAGACACCATCAGAATTAAAGCTTACGACAAAAGAGTTTGAGTCAAAAAAGGATAAGTTAAAGCAAGAAATCTAGAAGCTTTAAAAAGAAAAAGATTAGTGGAAAGATAGAGCTAAAAGACATGAAGCTAGAGTTTACAAGATTGCTAGAGAACGTGATACAGCTGTTGAAGACTTAGCAGAGCTACACCAAGAACATAAGAGGTTATGTGTGAGAGAAAGGGCCAAAGAGATAATAATTGTTGAGTTGACTAAAGAAAATGAAAGATTGAAACAAGAATATGCTGAATTGGAAAAAGAAAGCACCCAAGTATAGACAGAGAATAACATGTTGAATAGCTACCTAAGCAGGTTGAGACAAAAGTTGAATGAATAAGAAGACCATATTGCTGCATTGGTTAGAGAGCATAGAGAGTTATCATACCAAGTTTGGTGTGGTAAAAGAGAGAACTTAGGAAGACAGAAATACATTGAGCACCTAACGACCCAAATTTGTAAAGTGGTATGCAAGGCAAAAGAGATGGTAGAAGAGACAGAGGCATTGAAACAAGTGGTGGCCTCAGTAAGAGAGCATGGACAGCATCTATTAAACTTCATCGAAGAAGCCAAAGCCCAGTATGAGCAGATCAAGCAATTTTATGGTTATAACTCTAGGATGATAAATTCAATGTAAATAAAAGTTTTTTGGAATAAATGAAATCTTTTAGTTAAATACTATCTTAAGGCAAATGTTATTTGCATACATGCATTTTTATTCATTGCATTCTCACTCATTACACTTAACAAAGTAACCATGAGATAGTCATATAAATTTGCTAATTCTAAGACATGGTATTCATGGTTCAATGATAGCTCCATCTAGTGAGAACCCTATCCATCGATATAACACAAGAGCCAGAGCCAGACAAATGGAGTAAAAAAATTCTCACAGATTTAAAAAGCTAAAGAAAGCATAGGAAAAGATTGAGAATAAGTTGAGTAAGATTCTAGATACTCTCAATAAACTGAACAAGGAAAAAAGAATAGAAGAAAATACCAGCCAACAAGGCCCCCCATCACAAGAAGTGATTGACCCTTTGTATCCTCTAAATTTTGGTCCACCTTAAGCCTAGTCTACATAAGAGGTTCCACCACAACACTTCGCATATCCTATATATCCTGGAATGCCATCAGCCTCTAATCCAGGGCATTACCATAGCTATGTAAATCTTATCTTTACTGAAAAAGCAGTAAAATCGATTCTTGGTCTAGATAACTTGAAAGAGAAAGAGAAAGAAAAAGCAAAAGTGGTGGAGTCTCAGGAAGATTCAAATATTAGTATGTTTGAACAAAGGTTACGGGCTGTAGAAGGGATTGGATTTTATGATTTTGTTGATGCTGCTGGGTTGTGCTTAGTCTCGGATGTAATCATTCCACCACAGTTCAAAGTACCAAAATTTAAAAAATATGATGGTACGAAATGCCCAAAAACTCATATCACCATGTATTGCCGGAAGATGGCAGCCCATGCCCACAATGAAAAACTATTAATGCATGTTTTTCAAGATAGCCTTACAGGCTCTGCTGCCAGGTGGTATGTCCAACTGGATAGAACTCGCATTTATTCTTGGAGCGATATGGCTCATGACTTCATCAATCAATATCAACATATTATCGATCTGGCTCCTTATCGTTTATCTTTACAAAACCTGGATAAAAAGGCAAATGAGTCTTTCAAAGAATACGCCAAGAGATAGAGGGATGTAGCTTCTCAGGTACAACCTCTTCTAATTGAGAAACAAACTACAATGCTGTTTGTTAGCACTTTGAAATCTCCTTATTATGAAAAGATGATAGGGAATGCAAATAAAAATTTTACTAATATGGTAATTTTATGAGAAATTATTGAGAGTGCCATCAAGAATGGCAAGTTGGAAGAGGTGATGCATCCAACAAAAAAGCCCCAAAAGAGAAAGAGACTGAAGCTTAGGCTATAAGCTTTGATAGACAGCAATTCGGGGTTATCAACCCTACTCACCATAAGGATACCTTCTGTATTATCCTGCTGTAAATAACACTTCCCCTTACCCATACTAACCATTCGTACAGTCATTTTATCCTCAAACATATCAACCTCTTCTTAGGCCTCAAAATATCACATATAGTTCTAGCACTCAGCCTACCCCAAGACCTCAGACCCGTCCAGCTAGTCCAATGGGAGGTTCTCGAGAGCAACGAACTACTCATGAAAAATCTGTATTTGACCTAATCTCAATGACCTATACAGAATTATATCGTGAGCTTTACAATGTCATCTGATTGCTCCTAGTAAATTAGAGCCCCTCAAGCCACCTTACCTTAAGTGGTATGATCCCACAGCCCATTGTGACTATCACTATGGGATTGCTGGTCACTCCACTGAAAATTGCATCACCTTGAAACATAAAATGCAATGGTTGATCAAGGATGGAATGATTAGCTTTGATACAGAAGGGGTGATTGCACCAAATGTTAGTGGCAATCTTTAACCTAATCATAATGTGAATGCTTTAAGTGAAAAACATGAGTGTCATTTGAAGAAAGAAGTGGCAGATATTAAGATATCTCTTAGTTAGCTATTTGATATTTTATGGAAAGCTGACATGATACAACTAATGAGTCCACATAGCTATCATGGAGTATAGATAGCAGGCACTAGTTGTAAATATCATAGTGGGGTAATGGATCACCCTATCGAAACTTGTGAGCAGTTTCACCAAGAGGTGCAAAAGCTCTTGGATTCATACCAAACGGAGGTCTACGAAAAAGGAGAAGACTTAAAAAGTGTTGAAGTATCCATGGTTGATAAGCCTGCAAAATTGTTTCCAAAGCCAGTAACAATTCATTGTGGGAACAAGCCAAAGTCAATCATAGACAAACTCATTCTCAGGTCGATAACTTTTAAAGTTTCGACTCCATTCCCATATAAGGATGATAAAGCTATACCTTAGAAATATGGTTGCGATAAGTAGTTTAGGGGCAAAAAGGGGATGTCTCTAAAACTGATGCCTCTAATATAACTGATGTAGGAGGTATTACTTGAAGTGGAAGATGCTACACTCCAAAAATATTGGAGAAGGCTAGAAAAGAGAAAACCAAGTTAGGAGAAAGATGAAATAACCCTGAAGTAGAACTTGAGAAAGATTGCCCGAAGTCGGTGTCAAAAAAATAGGCTTGTGAATTCCTGAAGTTGTTAAAACATAGTGAATATTCAATTGTTGAATAGTTGAACAAGATGCTAGCACGAATCTCATTACTATCACTGCTATTAAATTCGAAGCCACACCAAAATACCCTGCTAAAAGTATTGAACCAAGCATATGTGGCATATAATGTATCGGTTGAATATATGAACCACTTGGCTAGAAATCTAGTCGTGCTGAATTACATTTCATTCAGTGATGATGAGGTTCCCTCAGAAGGAAAGAGAAATGCCAAGGCTTTGCATATCATGGTCAACTGTAAGAGCCATATCATAGCCGAAGTTTTTATTGATAATGGCTCTGCTATCAATGTCATGCCTATGTCAACTTTGGCAAGGCTACCCATTGACTACTCTCATATAAAAGGTAGTCAAATGATCGTAAGAGCTTTTGATGGGATCAAAAGAGAAGTTCTGAGAGATATTGAGATGCCCTTACAAATTGGGTCTTGCACTTTTAATGTAAAGTTTCAAGTGATGGATATCTCTCTATCTTACAGCTATCTACTGGAAAGGCCATGGATTCACATGACAAGTGCTGTGCCCTTTACCTTACACCGAAAGATCAAGTTTAATGTCAAAGGTCAATTGGTAATGGTAGTTGGGGAGAAAGACATACTAGTGACCCAACCGCTGAATGCTCCGTATATAAAGGTTGTCGAAGAAGTAGTAAAATACTCCTATCGATCTTTTGAACTAGTTAATTCTGTAGGTGAAGGACTTAAAAATTAGCTTTTTTTAAGGATAATGATGAGCCAAGTCATCAATAAGGGCTGGTATCTAGGATTAAGGCTGGGCAAGAACTTGCAGGGAATAAAAGAACCTACGACAGTGGTAAACAATAATGAAATGCTAGGCTTAGGTTATGAAGTAGTAAAGTGAGAGATCAAAAAAAGGTCAGTAGGTAAAACAGCAAGACTAATGGTTATCCCACACTTGTACGAGACTTTCAGACCTAGAGGATTCATGTACCAAGAGACAGGAAAAAGTATGGAAAGAGCTTTTGCCCAGTTAACCATTCATGCTATTGAAGATGAAGTGGGGCTTAATCAAGAAAGGTGGGTCCGTCTTTGTCTGTCAGATTATGAGCTGAACAATTGGAGTGCCATTAAAATGCCTTTGACATTTGAAACTAATTCAATGTAATTGTACATCTCAATAGTTATTGCCTAAGGCATTGGGGTGATCTTTTTTGTTTGGGCCATTTATCTTTTATTATTTTAATAAAGATTAGAAATGATGCATTTTCATTCATTTCTTCTTGTGTCTTCATTATTGCCATTTTTCCAAACACATCTTGCCAACATATCCTATTTCATTCAATTTCAGGTCTTTAAACAAACATGAAGATAATTATGATAACAATCAAGAGGTTAGTTTTGAGAATTTAGTTAACACTGATGAACTTGACAATGAAGAGAATTCTGAGGAATATGTTATACCTCCGAACCTAATGAGATTGATTGAACAAGAAAATAAGTCAATTGAGCCTCATCAGGAGATAGTTGACTTAGTGAATCTAGGAGATGAAGAGAATAAAAAAGATTTCAGAATTGGTACTTCACTTTCATCAGAAGATAGACAACGTTTGGTAGATCTACTTCAAGAATTCATAGATGTGTTTGCTTGGTCTTACCAGGATATACTAGAGCTAAGCACGGAGATAGTAGAGCACAGATTACCTCTAAAGCAAGAATGTAAGCCAGTCCCACAGAAATTGAGGCGAATGAAGCCTGAAATGCTACTAAAAATAAAAAAAGAGGTGAAGAAATAGTTTGATGCAGGTTTTCTACAAGTGGCTAAGTATCCAGAGTGGGTAGCCAATATAATACCAGTTTCGAAGAAAGATGGAAAAGTATGAATGTGTGTAGACTATCGTGATTTGAATAGGGCTAATCCAAAGGATAATTTTCCTTTCCCTCATATCGATACACTGGTAGATAACATGGTTAAACATTCAATTTTCTGTTTTATGGATGGGTTCTCAGGGTATAATCAAATAAAAATGACTGTAGATGATATGAAAAAAACTACTTTCGTGACTATGTGAGAACCTTTTGTTACAAGGTCATGCCTTTGGGTTAAATAATGCTGGGGCAACATACTAAAGGGCTATGGTGATGCTCTTTTATGACATCATACACAAAGAGATTGAGATGTATGTAGACGATATGATTGCAAAATCTTGTGAGAATAAAGATCATGTCACCAGCCTCAAAAAGTTATTTGAGATGTTAAGAAGATTCCAGTTCAAGTTAAACCCAGTAAAGTGGACCTTTGGGATAAAGTCAGGGAAGTTACTAGGCTTTATGATCAGTGAAAGAGGAATTGAAGTCGATCCAGACAAGATACGGATCATTCAAAATTTGTCACCTCCGAGTACACCAAAGGAAGTTCGAGGTTTTCTGGGAAGATTGAATTACATTTCTCGATTTATCTCTCAGCTTACATACAGATGTGATCCTATATTTAAGCTTCTCCGTAAGAATAATCCTAGAAAATGGAATGAGAAATGTCAAGTGACTTTTGATAAAATTAAGTAATACTTGTCAAACCCTCCAGTATTGGTGCCACCTGTTCCAGGGAAACCTTTAATTTTATACTTGACAATGTGTGAAAATTCAATGAGATGTGTGCTGGGGTAACAAGATGAGTCTAGCCGAAATGAGAGAGCTATTTACTATCTGAGTAAAAAGTTTACAGAATATGAATCCAAGTATTCCCCATTGGAGAAAATGTGTTGTGCATTAGTATGGACTGCTAAAAGACTCAGACAGTATATGCTCTATCATACCACATGGCTCATAGCAAAATTGGATCCAATTAAATACATCTTCGAGAAACTTTTTTTGTTTGAAAGAATTGCTAGATGACAAGTAATGCTCTCAAAATATGATATTATATATAAGCCAAAAGGTAATAAAAAAGAGTGCTATAGCGAAGTTTCTTACAGATCGTGCTATTAAAGAATATGAACCAATGAGGTTGGAATTTGTTGATGAAGATCTAATAACTATTTCCTAACTGGAGAAGGGGAAGCATGAAGAAAAGTATTGGAGAATGTATTTTAATGGAGCTACCAATGCCTTAGGATAGGGAATTGGGGCGATTCTGATCTCTCCAGAAGAACAGTACTGTCCTGTAATAATGAGGTTAAATTTCAATTGCATAAATAACATCGCTGAATATGAGGCATGTGTTATGGGTTTACAAGCTGCTATAAATAGAAGAGTGAAAACATTAAAAGTGTTTGAGGACTCAGCTCTAGTTATATATCAATTGAAAGGAGAATGGGAGACGAGAGATTCAAAATTCGTTCCATATCATAAGTATATTTTAGAGTTGATAAAGCAATTTGAAGATATCCAGTTTGACCATTTACCTCGAGAAGAAAATTTGATTGTTGATGCCTTGGCTACTCTGGCTGCAATGATTCGAATTAATGATAATACTGACATTTAGCCTATCAGGCTAGATGTTAAGGATATGCCAACTCATTACTTTAATGTAAAAGAAGAAGAAGACGGGAAACCCTAGTATTATGATATCTTACAGTATATTAAGGATCAGCAATACCCAATTCAAGCAATAGAAAATGATAAAAGGGTTATCCAAAGATTAGCTATGAGCTTTTCCCTAGATGGGGATGTTCTGTACAAAAAAAGTCGTGATCAAGTATTACTAAGATGCGTAAGTAAGGTTGAAACAAGAAAAATCATTGAAGAGGTACATGATGAAATATGTGGGGCACATACCAGTGGACATACGATGGTGAGATAGATCATGAGAGCATGATACTATTGATTGACAATGGAGAGTAATTGCATTGACTATGCTCGTAAATGCCATAAATGTCAGATATATGCTGATAAGATCCATGCTCCGTCATTTGCTTTACATGTTTTGGCACCACCTTGGCTATTCTCAATGTGGGGCATGGATATCATTGGTCTTATCACCCCAAAAGCTTCTAATGGGCATAGATTTATTTTTGTGATGATAGATTACTTCACAAAATGGATGGAGGTAGCATCATATGCAAATGTAACACGATCTATGGTTTGCAAGTTCATAAGAGAGAGATCATTTGTAAATATGAACTTTCGGAGAGAATTATTTCAGACAATGCCAAGAATCTAAATAGTAAGATGATGTAAGAAATATGTGCTCAATACAAAATCAAGCATCATAACTCGGTACCATATCGTCCGAAAATGAATGGGACAGTAGAGGCAGCCAACAAGAACATAAAAAGAATTCTTGAGAAGATGATCGAGACTTATAAAAATTGGCATGAAAAGTTGCCATTTGCACTGCATGTATATTGAACGTCAGTGCGCACCTCTACTAGGGCAATCCCATTTTTTTTAGTTTATGGGATGGAAGCTATACTATCAATGGAAGTAGAGATCCCATCCTTGAGGGTTCTAAAAGAAGTTGAGTTGAAAGAAGCTGAATGGATTCAAGAATGCTATGAACAGTTAAATTTCATAGAAGAAAAAAGGTTGACTGTATTGTGCCATGGTCAGCTATATCAAAGAAGAATGATGAGGGCTCATCACAAAAAGATTCGACCTCGTTGCTTTCGAGAATGAGAGTTGGTCTTGAAGAGAATCCTCTTAACCCAGCACGATAATAGAAGAAAATGGACTTCGAATTGGAAATGGCCGTATATGGTGAAACGAGCTTTTTTAGGTAGAGCACTGATATTGACTGAGATGGATGGAAATGATTTACCCATCCTATAAATTCTGGTGCTGTGAAGAAATACTATGCTTGAAGAAAAAAGAAAAAAAAATAAAATGAAAAAAAAAAGAAAAAAAGAAAAAAAATGTGAATGAAAAATGATAACTCAAGGTGAAAACCCTAAAAGGGCGGTTTAAGTCATAGGGGCTTTATCTAAGTTGAAAACCTGAAAAGATAGCTTAGATAAGGAGAATACAGCATTAAATTTGAAAAATCCATTGGCATGGAGACTGGCAAATTCGGAGGAGCTCTAAGTTGTTGAATGCATTAGATGGTTGAGTTTTCAGAAAAACTTTGAGATTTGTTATCATGATTGTCCGATTGTTCATTTTTGAGCTTTGTCTCCCTATACTTATCTTTGTAATTCTTTCTTGGCTGAAGTTTGCCAACATTTTGCTAATAAAAGACACTCTATTTCACTCTTTGTGTGCCTCTTCTGTTGACTGTTTCTTAACCATTCTTATTCTTTTCTTCTTAATACCCTACAATGGAAGAAATGTGCAAGTGCATTATTACTTTTTGAGTTTGAAATAATGATTGATAAATGAACAATGGCATGAAAGATTTCTACATTACATTGGAAAAGTTAAGAGTGATAAAGGCAAATTTGAGATGTTCAATTCCTGATAAATGAAAGAGATGATTAAGAGTTACGCTGACTTGGTCTTTGAAGAACAAAAGGTTTGATGCCCAAGAAAAGAGCTTGAGAAACTTGAGTACCACAATTGAATAGGAATTAATTAGCCAACATTTGTATAGCATGCATTGAATTTCACACCCATTGCATAGCATATACTACATTCAAGAAAATATAATGCATAAATTCAAGAAGCAAGGGTATTCCAAAATCTCACATAGAAAAGACAGAAGTGAAGACATTTTCAAATTTGAGAAAAAGCTTGTCAGGTAAGTTTCTAATCCTTGAAATAGGATATATCTCGATATCAGGGTTGATTTGTAAGACCTTTGGGCATAATCTCCTGAAATTTCTTCAAACACGATTTTTAACTCCTTTGGACATGATTGTCAAGAAGCCTTTTATTTTCAAAGTTATGATGCCTCTGTTTAAAGAAGCCATTTATTTTTCAAAGTCGTTTAGCCTCTGTTTAGAGGAGCCGTTTATTTTCTAAAGTTGTTGAGCCTCTGATTAGAAGAGCTTTATTTATTTTCAAAGTCGTTGAGCCTCTGAGTAGAGGAGCTTTGTTTATTTTTCAAAGTCATTGAGCCTCTGTTTAGAGAAATTTTATTTATTTTTCAAAGTTGTTGAGCCTCTGATTAGAGGAGCTTTATTTATTTTCAAAGTCGTTGAGCGTCTGATTAGAGGAGCCATTTATTTTCAAAGTCGTTGCGCCTCTAATTATAGGAGCTTTGTTTATGTTTTTCAAAGTCGTTGAGCCTCTACTTAGAGGAGCTTTAATCAAAATTTTAACAAGAAAAAATGAAAAAAAAGAGGTAGAGTGGAGTCTTGAATGGGTGTCTATGCCTTTGCGCAATTTCTGTTTCACAGAAAATGTGCAAAGAGGAGCAGTTGTAGACACCTAATTTGATCTAGGCCTGAACCAATTGGGCCTGGTCCAAATGGGTAAAATAGGCCCATTTTTGCTTTTATTTTTATTAGTATTATTTTTTATTTTTTAAATATAGTTATTATTTATCTACTAATATATTTATTTTTATCTATTAAATTTTTTTTTATTTATCTGCTAATATATATATTTTATTATTATTTATCTATTCATATATTACTATTTATCTATTAATATATATTTTTTATTTTATTTTATTTTATTTTATTTTTTCTTTTTGATTGATGCCCGATTGGGATTAGGATCAGAAAAACTAGAATTCTGACATGAATTTGGGGCTGGCAGAGTTGGGATTGGATTCAAAGATTGAATCCAAATCCTAGAGGGAATTGGGATTGATCAGAAACTCTTATGATCAATCCCTATAAATAGGTGCTGGAACAATACAGAAACAAAACACACAGAGAGAAGGAGTGAAGAGAGAAAGAAAAAGGGGCGTTTAGAAGGATCAGAAGCAATTTTAAGAGTTTTCTAGAGATTTTGGAGGATTTTTATGAGAATTTTTTTGGAAATTTTTGAAAAATTTTCAGATTCCGGTGAATTTTTCTGTGAAGTTTGAATTTTTCGATGGCTTTTCTGGCACCGATTAAATTTTTCGATCAACTACCCAATTTTTTGCGTACTATTTTCAAAAATCGACCAACTTTTCTATGAACTTCCAACTAAAAACCCAGAATCCAGCGAGATTCAACCGGAGTTCTTGGTTTGGTTAGAGAGAGGAAGGAGGAAATGAGGGGAAGAGAGAAAGAGGGAAGGGGAGATTTGCTGAAAAAACTGAGGTTTCCTGTTAAAACGATGTCGTTTTGCGCTTAAGAAAACCCCAGGATCCACGTGTTCTCATTTGGGTGACCCGACCCGTAGCGCACCCGATCCAACGACCTGCTCTTCTACCTGGGTTTAAGTCGAGCCGAGCCAAGCCACGCACTCTTGAGCTACGTCCCCAAGCCGTTTTCTTCCTCAAGCCGAGCAGTCGAGCTGAGTCGCTAAGCCGAGCCTTTCCAAGGTTTTTTTTTTCATTTATTTATTTGTTTATTTTTATTTTTATTTATTATTATTATTATTATTATCATTATTATTATTATTATTTATTGATTAGATTAGAATTATTTAGTATTTCTTATTTTATTTTATTTTTATTTTTATCTTATTTTATTTTTTGATTTTCTTTAAATAGAATTTCAAAAAAATATTTTTAGGGAAAAGTTGAAAGTATCAATTTTCCTTGAAAATAAGTTTTCTAAAAAATATTTTTGAGGAAAAGTTGAAAGTATCAATTTTCTTTGAAAATAATTTTCTAAAAATAGTTTTTTTGAGGAAAAGTTGAAAGTATCAATTTTTCTTGTACAAAAGCAATGAGTTTTTGAAGAGAAAAAGATTTATATCTAAAGTTGAATAATTTTTTTATTTATTTTCCTTTTTGTTTCTTGAATTTTCTTTAATGTTAAACAATCCGACGATAGAGCCTTTGCAAGTGAAACAGTAGTTTCCTTGCATACTCTTGAGGTGAGGGAATTTTCTCAATTTTTTGTTAAAAGTATTAGAGTCAATTGAGAATAATTTCCAATAATTAATCACTTGGTAAATTTTTAAGGTTTATTGGATAACACAAAATTAAACTGGTACCATCTTTTGATGGCGGTTGTGAGGGTACTATAACCTTGCTCACACGTAACCGAACTCTCGAACTTTGTTTTGGTTAGTAGACCTAAAACTATTCTTTAGGAACCCTTAAGCTTAGGTGTTCTTTAAAAGGATAGATTCTTTAGGTGGCCAATCGCACATAGATAAAAAAGATTGGTGGCGACTCTTTCAAGTCAATGTCTAGTGATAGATTCCCGGATCTAAATGTTATGACAGATACAATAAAGTTAAAGTCTTATTGTAACAAATAAAATATTTTAAATTTCTTGCACGTTTTCAGTGATTGATTAAAATAAAAAGGATAAGATAACTGGGTAACATACATATGTGTAAATGCTTGAGTATATGTTATCTGATATACAACAAATAAAGTCTCTTCAAACTACATAGGTTTGGCTAATATCAATCATGCTCTGCTACTTAGCTCTTCTCAAACCATATACTCATTGAGCTAAAAAAAGAACAGTTCCTTTTACATAGTTTTCCATTCAGGTTTCTTTCCAGTTTTCCCCCTTTATTGACATGGTATCCTCCATCAAGTTACCATAGAGGCAATTGTTAGCGTTCTCTTTACATCTCCAACCACTTTAAACATGTTTCTTCTTATTTTGGTCCTCAATGGATGCAACTTGCACCTTTTCCCTAATAAGCTAGTTCCTAATCTAATTTTCCTCGTAAGCCCACACTACACATCTAGCATAGCAGTTTCATTTCAACCACACTTATTACAATTTTATCTTTATATGTATGGGTCTAAGGAAGGTAGAACATAACAAATCAAGTAATCTTAAAACTGGAAGTTCAAGAAAGTATTATAAAATCAAGTAATCTTGTAAAGCATAAGAAATGAAGCTTTAAGAGAGAAGCAACACCACCTCGGAAGCCTCTACAACTTTAGGCAGGTTCTCTAACTAGAGCTCCCATTCCTGCCCTTGCCAATTAGCAACCCCCAAGTTTGAATTCATTTGCCAATGACACAATTTTGTGTATAGATTGGATATTAGTTCATATGCATCTGTAGGGATACCAGTCCCCTCGGTACACGACACTAGGTCTATTTCTTTCTCTATGCCAGGGACATATGCGTTCAAGAAGTCAAGAAATGTCTCAGTGTCAATTGATTTGAACTTGAAGGTGGCAATATGTTTCTTGATAAATTCATCAAAAGCTGGGCTTCCAATCTAAGCATTCCAGAAAAACCACATAATGATGTACTAATATTATTTACAAACAACATGAAAACTTTAAAGAAAAAACATTCAACATACCTAACGTTCAAGGAGCCAAGGAACTGAAAACCCTTCTCATAAGGAACTTCAGAATAAACAGTGTCCGGATCAACTCTTTCCTGATTGGTTTTGGGCTTTGTGAATTCCAGGTTGTCCTTGAATCTCTCCATTACCTCATTTAAGCCCCTCCAACCAATCCCAATATTTAATACAGCTCTGTCTTTGCCCTACACAGCCTCAACAATTGTCCTTTCTGCATATGTTGTAAATCCCTATAACCACAAAGAAAAACCAGGAGAATTCAAATTTACCTAATTTGAAAAGATCAAAATATGTCACAGAAAAGAACAATCCCTGCTTAATGAAACATAAACGATTCTATTGATCAATGAAACACAAATCATTATATTTGTCCATTATATTTGTAACTTCAAACCTTGCAAATAAACTGGAGCAAGAAATAAGACTTTAATTAGATGAGATATCAGTATTTTATTAAAAATACAACACAGCTAGGAAGGAAAGCAGATATTCATTGTAAATGATAGTTAAACCAAAGCCAGTGTTTAGCCATGGCTTAGAAAAAGGGATCAGAAAAACTATTAAAAGTTACATAAGGCTTTTTCTAAAAATAACATAAGAAGAATTAGATTATAAAAAAAAAAATGAACGAAAGGAAGAAGGATGATATAAATGAACGTATGAAAGAAGAATAACATAAAAATGCTAATCACCAAGAGAGTTAACAGGTTTTTGGCTTAGTTTTAAAACCGCAGGGCTGTTTTTGTCTCGCTCGTTGATTTCATAAACGTATAGTTCTTGAACTTTTGCTGAAACAATTAAAACATCATATTAGTAATTTGTTTCAGTGAAATATTAACAGAACTATTCCTGAAAATTAGTGTATATATTAAAATTTTGAGGAGAAAATAAAAATAAAAAGAGAATTAAGGTATAATTATTTTGTTGTTTAATTATGGGTTGAAGTACTTACTGGAATGATCTGGTTTGCACTCCTTAGACTTGTTGAAGAAGAAGAAGGTTGTGGTTGTTGAGGTGAAGAAATTTTTATGGGAAGGTAAGCTGCGATCAGCCAACTTTTATCTATATGTGGAGATTGCTTACAGAGAGCTGGTGGATGCCATTGACTATGATGCGAATTCTGTGAGATTGGGAAGGTGAGCTGCGATCAGCCAACTTGACAGAAGAGATTGCTTGCAGAGAGCGGTAGATGTCATTGACTATGTAGGAAATTAGTTGGAGAAAAAGACTTAAATTATATTACTACTACTACTACTGTACACCAACACTTGATACTACTAAGAAATTACTCCATTCGTTGGTATATACATATTAAATATTGGCATTTGGCTTGCTGGATTTTATAGAAAAATTTCAAGTCTTTTTAATTAAAGGTTTCAGAGCTGTATGCTCTGATTTGAAGGAGTTTCATTATGGTTTCCTTTAAGTTAAAGACGAAGAAAACTTGGCCTTGTGAAGGAAATTGAAATTGCAGAGTATACTTTTTTTATAATATGATAAAAAACCCATCATTAGCGGTTTTAACTCCAACAAAATAAATATTGACTTTTATACTCCACTTTCTTATAGCAATCACATGACATTCTGCTGCAACTAAACTTGGGTCATGGGTTGGCATGGACATAATTAATTTTTAACCTAATAACAACAACTGTCATTAGAATAAAAAATAAATTATGGATCAGAGAAATTCAAAGTAACAAATTCAAGAGTCTCGTCCTACCTATTAATTTTTCGAGAGTAGATATTTCAAGAAATGACAAATGGAAAACCAAATTTCACTAAATCAATAAAAATATTGTACCCTTAAACCTTCACATTTTCAAATTCAGGTCCTAAATCAATAAAAATATAAATAAAAATTAATAAATAAACAAACAAACTCATAAACCTTCACTTTTTCAAAATCAGGTACTAAATCAATAAAAATCCCAACATCATCAAATTAAGAAAATGAAGAATTGATCAATGGTCAAAAAAAGTTTAGGGAAGACATCATCGTACATGCAGAGGTGTGTCACCGATGGACGAGGAGTAAGGAGTGAGCGCTGGAGATTTGGGTTTGGGATTAGGAGAGTGAAAGGTAGACCAAGCAAATGTAGACTGATTTAGGGGTTTTTAAGAACACGCATGTCAGCCACTCGAGCTGAACTTTGAAATCTATTAGCTTACAATTTGTAAAGTCAAAACAATTCATCATAACCATAATCTCAAAAATTAATACACTAATTCCATTACAAACAATTGATTAGACCATCAAAAAACAATTTTTTAATAAATTTAAAAAGAAAATAATAAGTTTAAATTTAAATATATACCAAGAATAGTAGAGGAGTGAAAGAAGGTAGGGCGAAGATCCTCAATCCTTATTATAATAAATTTAAATTTTCTTCCCCTTCTCCGTCGCACCTATCCCCCACACTACCACAAATCAAATTGTTCGTGCTCAAAAGCAGAAGTGAAGAAGAAGAAGCGGCTCCGATTGGCAGTTTCATTGGTGGTTATCAGACCTCCATATATCATCTTCATTCCCCTATTAAAACCTAAGCTTCCTTCTTCTCTTTCCCTTTCCCTTTCTCCTCCCCATTTCTTTCTTTTAATTTTTTTCGGTTTTAGTTGTAAAAGCTTCTACTTTGTTTTTCAATCTAGAAGCTACTCCTCTTGTTGCGTTTCCAGCATTTACCTTTTAATTCTTTTTAAAGACTTCACTTACGTGTACAAAATATTGCAGTCTGGGGACTGTTTTTATTGTAAGTCATAGATTATTGATCTTCTCTTTGAACTATATCAGTCTCTTTATTTGGATTTTTTTATTAAATTTTTTTAGTTTATTTTTAATAAAAGATTTTACAAACTTCACTTTAAAAACTTTATTTATATCTTACTCACTGAGCAATACTGCATAAACCATGCATGTGGAAAAAGGCCAATAATTTTCTTCCTTTAGTAGATAAAAATGCAAGAAAGTAATAAATTTAAGATTATCATTTTATACATTAATAGATAAAGTGCACAGATCTTGCGATTTCGTAGCTTGGCTGTAACAAACTCTTTTTTATTAATAATATCTTTATTTCAATCTTCAAAAAAAAAAATCATTTTATACGTTAGCTATAATTTTATATATTGATAATGAAAGTTTTAAAACTTAAAAACGAGATTAGGGAGTTGACACAAATTTATATAATTTTAATAATTGATTTTTTAATTTAATAAATATATTTTAGTGGAATACTTGTCAACACTCTAATTTTACTATCATTATGTAGAATAATTTTTAATTTAATAAATATATTAATGCACAAAATTTGAAAAAATTTTAAATAAAATTATATTTTTTTAAAAAAAATATTTTTACTAGAAACTTTTAGGTTTTTGTTGTTTTTATTTCGAGAATGTGAAATTTGTTGGTATATAAATGGAAAAGAAAATAGGTACGTTGGAGGCTTATTAGGGTTTCGATGAATGTTTTTGGATTTTGAAGTAAAAAAATCGGATTATATACATACATATATATAGAAGATTAAAACCTAATTAATTTGTTTTTGCTTTATCTCCCTCCCTTTATATTTACGATTTCGTTTATTTTGTAGAAAATTATTTTTGAAAAATGATTTTTGCATTTTCATATGTTTGTTTAACAGAAAATTGACTAATGAACTAAAAATTATTTACTGGTCAATGAAAAATTATTACTGGTCAACAGAATTTGGTGGTTATTAGTTAATTATTTTTGTTTCTTAAGTAAAATATTTACTTCATTTTCATATCAGGAGCATTATTTGTATACATTAAATGTATACACTATTTGTATACATTTAATAAATTTAATTAAAAGCTAAGTATTATAATGTCAACATCTTTAAACAGTAAGTAGGAATTAAATATGTATATATAATATTTTATGGGGAATGATCAACTTATACTAATGAAAATTAAAAAGTCTTATATATTTTTTTAATAATTAATTTCAATAGATCTAATGGATTGTAAAAATAAGTTAAAAAGAGAAGAATGATTTAATCTTATTTCTTAAATTTATTAAAATGAAAGATTAAAAATATTAAAAATATTTTTGTGTAAATTGATCTCTTCCCATAATTTAAAAATACAAAGTTTGAATTTTTTATAAAATAAAGTTTAAAATGATAATTTTAAACCAAAGCAAAGGAATACATATTCACACATATATATAGGGAACTTAGGTGCTAATTTTAATATAAATGGTTATGTATTAATATATATACATATATATAATTCCCATACGGTCATTTAATTAAAATTATAATAGATAAATACAGTAATGTATTTAAACTGATAAAGAAATTAAAAAGTTCATAAAATTATTTTAAAAGAAATTAATTTTTATCAATCAATCGTCATTACATGGCTATCTATTACACGGTTAATTTTGAAATAGTAATTGGAAGCAATGGCAATATTTTGGAAATAAATTTCAAGGTTTTTCTTGTTTTTATTTTTAGAATAAGGAATTTGTTGGTAAATGAAAACAAAAAAGTTAAGTTGGAGATTTATAATGGCTTTGATGAAAGTTTTGGAATTTGGTGTAAAAAAAAAAAATCTAATTTATATAAATATATAGGAGGTTAAAACCTAATAATTTGTTTTCCGTCACCTCCCTTCCTTTATATTTACATTGCAAATTTAACTCCAATTAGGAGTATATCTCTAATGGGGTTTAGAAATTTGTTATATATATGCGGCAATTAGTTAATTATTTTTGTTTATTAAATAAAACATTTATTTTATTTTCATATGCAGAGCATTATTTTTATACATTTACGTGATTGTAATAAATTTTATTAATAGAGAAACATTATAATGTCAATGTCTCCGGGCAATAAATAGGAATTAAATATACATATATATTGCTATAAATGCAAAGTTTCAATTTTTTATAAAATAAGGTTTGAATTGCTAATTTTAAACCAAAGCAAAGAAATACATTCATACACATATACATAACGAACTTAGGTGCTAATTTTAATATAAATAGTTATTTATTAATATATATAATTCCTATATAGTCATTCAATTAGAATTACAATAAAAAAAAATACACTAATGTATTTAAACTAGTAAAGAAATTTAAAAGTTCATAAAATTATTTAAAAAAAAACAATTTTCATCAATCAATAATCATTACTATTATCTGTTTATAAATCTAATAAAAAATATTATTGTATAAACTTTTAATTACTTTTATTTGTAGAATGCTGAAATTTCTATTTTATTTTAATATGCAAAACATGTTTTATTTGTTTAAAGAAATTATAATCATTTACTACATAGGTATTAAGTTACAATATCTGTATAGATTGTACACATATATTCATAATTAAACCAATATTCAAGTATGAATTCATGTACCAATTTACTATATAAACATATAGTTATTGAAATTAAATCAATTCTTCAAGTTATAGTTTGGAATTACTTTATCTAAAAGTGTATATCAATTTATTGACTATTTAATTACTCTGTATTGCAAGCTATATGGGTTATTGGACTAAAACTTGGGCTTAAATGAATATATGTGGGCCATGCTTGTAAGCTATATGTGTTACAGGCCTATTTAGTTTTATTTGTTTCTTTTATTAAATATATGTTATTATCGTTATATTAGATAAGGAAACCCCTAGTCAAGTGTAGCTTTCCATATCAGAAGGGTTTTTGTTTCAATGGATGGAGCAGTAGCTAAAGAAGTAGTTTGAAAGGATACCAAATACCAAGGCAAAGACTAGTGTAGATTGAAGCAATGCAAGAATGAGAAAGAAGAAAAGTTAGGACATAGAAAATATGAAACCATTATTAGATTGATCGAAAAAGTTTTGTTGCACAAAATTACCTTTGGCTTGCACACACAGCTACATATGTAAGCTGTGAATATAAAGTAGAGAAGGTAAATATATTTATTTATTTAGAATCAAAATCAAATAGGTTTCACATTTCTACATTTGTTGTAGAGAAGAATTAATGGAAGTAATTGCTATGCTTTAGTTAATTGTTTATAGAATCCATTTTATTTCTTATGTTTAAGTATTTCTGCTTCTAAGATTACTCTTTGTTTCTCAATCAAACTTCTTTCTTTATTTATTTAATTCAATCTGGATAGTAATCAATAAAAACATTAATATTTTCATCTTACAATAATAATTATAATAATATATAACCTTAAATCTATCTAGATATGGACTTGATCCAATCAAAGTCGACTAGGAAAAAAAAATTAACAATATGAATTTACTCAATTCAAACTTGAAAAGATTTAATCTCTAATTAATCTGATTTTTTTATTTTTGTTGCCGTGCCAAGTTTATTAAAGTAGTCAAATGGCTACGGAGCTTTTCCAATAAGTGTATGTATGATTAAATTCAAAATTTCAAATGATATTCATTTGGATACGTGACTAATTAATGTAAAGATAATAAATAACACACTGAGAAACTTTGTGTAAAATATATGCATCCATCGATTGCCATAAGATTGTATATTATTATATCAAAGCAAGATTGTTTATTGTATTATCTATTCATTTTAAACACCGGACAGAAGTTTGCAAAGTTTCTGAAAGTCACCCTTCCCTCACAACGCATTTGCAACAAAAATAATATATATCAGAAGCATACTACCTACTGGCTACTGAGGATTAGATGGCCAAACTTCTGCAACAATTAAATCGTACCTTCAATTGCCCAATAAGCAAAAATTGTTGGACGTCGGACAACAAATCAACATATCTCAAACCAATTATATAATCACAATAAAATTTTAACTTTCTCTCTTGTGGACGAAGACATACTAAAAAAAGTTATTTCCACCGCCTAGAAGAAGAGATCAACAGGGGATCAGCTAGTACATTGTTTCTTGGAACTCATCCTCAAGTCTTCCCTTCTTATTCAAGGTAAAAAAAAATCTTCATTATCATCTCCAAATTTCATTCTTTTCAAAGCTTTAATAAAAGACTTGCCAGCAGGCTTGAAATTCAATGTCGTCAATGACTCATCAATCACATGATCAAACTCATCAGCTGCTTGAACAATTACTAATTCCATGGCCAACTTTTTCATTTTATGCCCAAGATTAATAGGGTCTCTATCAACAACTCATGCAAAAGATAAGATGTCGTAACGGTTTTGAGACCGACAGACGTAAATTAGGTTTTTTTAAAATCGAGAAAAATAAAATGGAGTCGCCACCAATCTTTGTTAGGGTGTGATTGGCCACCCAAAAGTTTATCTTTTCAATAAAACTATAAAAGCGGATTTAAAGTTTATCGAAAAGATGAATTTTGGTCTTCGAAAATCAGGTTGAGTTCGGGAGTCGGTTACGTGTGGAGAAGGATTAGCACCCCCACAACGCCCATAAATTGGTACCATTTAATTATGCGCTATTTTCGATGTTGGATAAAAATAGTTTTAATTTGAAATTTAACATTAATTCCTTTCATTTGGAAAAATAAAATTTTGCTGAAAATTTTTATTTAGAAATATTGAGAAAATCTTTAAGTTAAAGAATTATCTTAAAATTCTTCAACATCTAGGCAGAATTTAAAATGACTCTTTCCGCTTAAGATTTAATACAATAATTCTTAAAATGAAATAACACTCTTTATAGAAAATTGTTGGTGACTCTCCAACATCTAGGCAGAGTACCAAGAATTATTTCTTTTGGAATGTTATTTTTATTTTATTTTATAATATCACAATTTTTTTTAAAAGTATTGTTTTTTTTTATTATAAAATATTTTATCATCGAACAGCATATTAAAGAGAGAATAATGCAATCGATTATCGATGATAACATGCTAACGTATGTATGCTAATAAATGTCATTTACAATGAAATGCAATTTAAAAGTTGGATTCTTAAGTATAATGAGACCACCCCGACTCTCCAACATCTAGTCAGAGCTTAGGTGCGACTGTTTATATTTAAGATCCAAATTTTATTATTATACTTTTTATTCATTAATCTTATTATTAAGGTGAATTAAGAAATCGTGTGAAAAGATTTAACGAAGTAAAATTTCTTAAATACCCCATCATCTAGGCGGCATTCGGGAACAAATTGCTTCAAATGAAATTTTCACACGTGTCTTTAAGATTTTTTTTAGGAGGTTTTGAGTAAAGGCTTGAGTAGAGGTTTTGAAGGTTTGGTTTTAAAGTTTAGAGGATTTTAAAGCTTGAATTTTAGGAATTTTGGATTTTGGAGTTTGAATTTAAGAGTTTAAAGGTTTGGATTTTGTGGTTTGGGGTTTTGATTTAAGGGTTTGGATTTTAGGGATTTTGGATTTTGGGGTTTGAATTTTAGGGGTTTGGAATTTTAAGAGTTCGGATTTAAGAGATTTTAGATTTTTAAGGGTTTGGATTTTAGAAGGTTTTGGATTTTAGGGGTTTGGATTTTAGGAGTTTTAGAAACCTAGGATTTTGAAAATTAAAAATTAGTGTTTAAGGTTTCGTTTTTAAGAAAATATGAACATCTCTAAAAATCCCCAACATCTAGGCAGATTTTCGAAGCAAGTTCGATTTTAATGATTTTTAAAAAATAATTTAAAATTTTCTTATATTTATTTATGAAAATTTATTCATAATAATTCCCCAACATCTAGGTGGAATTATCTTTTAGAAAAATATTTTTTATTCCCTCCAACATCTAGGCAGGGAAAATAATAATAATAATAATAAATATATTTTTTAAACATTTTTAATATATTTTTAACTATTATTTTTTTCAATTTTATTATTATTAAAACAATTAAACATTTATTCTAACAAATTTAGAAATTTATCATGCATAAATATAAAAATATACTTAAAATAACAAAAATAATAATATAAAAAAATTAGAAAATTCAAAAAAAAAAATTTTTTTTACCTGAACCGGACCGGTCAACGGTTCGGTCAGCGCTAGTCTGGACCAGTCTGACCGGTTTTGCGGTTCGATAGGCGGTCCAGTGGTTCGGACCGACTCAGACCGGTTCAAGGTTGGATGAAGAGGTTGACGGGTCGATTTACGCGGATCTCGGGTCAGATCCAGGTCCACGTGCGGATCCTCTTTGGTTAAAACAGTGTCGTTTTGGGTCTTTCCCTAAATGACGTCGTTTTGAGTTTTTGCTTTACTATATATAGCTGAAGATTTTTTTTGGTTCATTTGGTTTCTGTTTCAGAAAAAAAAAGGGAGAGAGGGAGAGAAAGAGCTGAGGGAGAGGTCTGGCCGTCCACCGTTCGGTCGCCGAGCCACCGCTCCAACCGCCACCTGGGTCACCGTCGACGGTGGTCGCTGGTGACCGAAAAATGCAAAAATACTTCCAGAAGCGCTCTTCAACATGCTCTTTCAAGATCTGACCTCTTTTTTGTCGAAAACAGCCCCGATCAGCATAGATCGAGGCTCAAAGTTTCTGTTTTCAATTTTTTTTTGTTTGTTTTGTTGAAGCAAGACTGATCTATTTTCTTACTTTTGCAGGTAGCTTCGACGCTGGGTTCCTCCCTACGGGGAGGACTGTGGTTTCTATTTTTTTTTGTAGTTTTTTTTTTGACAGAATCTCCCCTTCCTTCTTCTCTGTTCGTTTTGGCTTCGTTAGGAGCTCTATTTATAGAGCTCCAGCCATACGTGTTTAGAGAGAAGGGCATGGGGCTCGATCACGAGATGTAAACACGAGCCCCATGCCTCTTTATTTCTTCTGTATTTTCTAGTAGTAGGGTAGGATGAACAGGGTATATGATGGGTGGTGGGCCTGGTGGCAGTGGTGCCGGCGATGGCACCACTGCCATCCTCAATTTTTTTTTTTTTTTTGCTATTTTTTTTTATTATTTTTTTTTGTATTTCGTATAATATTATTATTTTTATTTTTGGGGACAAAATTGATGTCAACAGCTGCCCCTCTTTGCACATTACTGAGAATCAAGAATAGGGCAAAGACAAAGACAACGATTTTGTCCGAAAACAGATCTTGGATTTTTTTTTTTTAAACAAAACACAAAACGATTAGGATGACATCGTAAGTTAAAAAATAATGAATCGATCGAGATAATATCGTGAATCGAATTTATGCCCGGAGGTCTTACAAATCATGCCCGAAGGTCTTAGAAATCATGCCTGGAGGTCTTACAGAATTGATTGGGATAACACCGCAAGTCAAAAGATAAAGCATTGATCGAGATAACACCGCGAATCAAATTTATGCTCGGAGGTCTTAGAAATCATGCTCGGATGTCTTACAGAATCATGTCCGGAGGTCTTAGAGATTATGCCCGGAGGTCTTACAAATCTCAAAATCTTTGAATGCTCCTCAAAATCAGAGGCGATGAAACTTTAAAATTTGAAAATCTTTTAATCTTGAAAGTCATGCGCAGAGGCTTTTAGAGATTATGCCCGGAGGTCTTACAAATCTCAAAATCTTTAAATGCTCCTCATAAACAGAGGCGATGAAACTTTAAAATTTGAAAATCTTTTTTTTTTTTGAAAATCTTTTTTTTTTCAATCAGAGTTAATGAATGCAATCAATGATACAAATGTCCCTCTTGATCAAATGATGCTAATAGAAATGTTGATAAAAATATAAATTTCAATGCAAATGCAAGAATACGAATGCTTGATGCAACTATATTTGACAATGACAATGTTCTTTTCATGTAAATGCTTCTACAAATACCTTTTCTTAGGATGCGAATGCCATAGTTGTGCAAATATGATTTTTTTTTTATGGTGCGAATGTAAATATCTTGTGCAAGTGCAAATGCAAGTGATGCAAGTGATACAAATGTAGTAGTACAGATGTAAGTGATACAAATGCAAATATCCCTTTCATGATGCACAGATAAGCGATGCAAATTTGAATATCTCTTTTTTTTTTTAGGTTAAATGTCTTTCTCATGATACAAGTAATGTAAATGCAAGATCTTTCAAAAGGTTATGTATCGAGAATTTTTATTCTGGATAGAACTTTGAAACTCTAAAACTTTTTTTGGGGCTAAATAAACTTGGCTTAAATTTTATTGAAGGCCAGCTAAACTGGGCTTAAATTTTCATTTGAGGCCAGATAAACTGGGCTTAAATCTTCATTTGAAGCCAAATAAATTGGGGCTTAAAACCTCATTGATGGCCAGATGAACTGAGCTTAAAGCTTCATTAATGGCTAGATAAACTGGGCTTAAATGTCATTGTTGGCTAGATAAACTGGGCTTAAAGTTTCATTGCGAGCCAGATAAACTGGGCTTAAAGCTTCATTAATGGCCAGATAAACTGGGCTTAAATATCATTGATGGCCGATAAACTGGGCTTAAAACTTCATTTGAGGCTAGATAATTGGGCTTAAAACCTCATTGATGACCAGATAAACTAGGCTTAAAACTTTATTTATGGCCAGATAAACTGGGCTTAAAACTTCATTGATGGCCAGATAAATTGGGCTTAAATCTTCATTTGAGGCCAGATAAATTGTGCTTAAATTTCATTGATGGCCAGATAAACTGGGCTTAAAACTTCATTAATGGCCAAATAAACTGGGCTTAAATTTTATTTTATTTTATTTTATTTTATTTTAGAATTTGGTGATCCCTATCAAAAATAAAAAATGTGAGGATTTTCTTTCCAAATGGATGTAATAGTTTTGTAGATAGCGATGTTGATTCAAAAGGTTTCAATCCTTGAAGGGAGTGAAAGAGGCATGCAAGCTCACAAATGAAACACAAGCTTTTCTAAAAGCATGAATTCCTTGAAAATCAAACATATTCAACATTTTTTTTAGTCTCCAAATGCAACATTTTGATATATGTTAAGATCAGCTATAAGGGCTTAAGATTTTAAAGGGTTATTTGGGAATAATCAACCCATCTCAAACTTCTATGGCTTTGATATTTCAGATCTTTCAAAAGGTTTGGCTTTACTTTTGTTTAGCATCCACCATACTTAGCATCAGGAGTGACCTTTCAGGGTTGGCTCTAGACTGCCCTTTTAAGGGTTTTCACCCTAGAGCCACATTTATTTCTATTTTTCTCTTTTTTTTTTTTACACACCATGCACTTGAGAATTCAAATCTAATCCAAAAGAGGAAAAGAATTTTTTTCAAAAAAAAAAACTCAAAAAATTCATGTTCATTTTTCACGAGAAACTCTTCAAGTTTAAGCTTTCATGCCTGATCCAATATGGACTTTTCAAAGGTTGTAATGTAGGTTAAGGTTCATGGTCGCCAAAGAAAAGGATAAAAAGGCCCAAAACAAGTATTTAAGGGTATTTGAAACTAAGGATCATTTTTCATTGGAAGGATACACTCTAAGGTATATTCTATTTTGTGCTTTCCACCAATTCATTTCTTTCCCTTTTTTTTTATTCTTTCTTTCCTTTTTTTTTTTTTACACCCTTTCACTAAGTGGATTCAAAACTTTTATGAACTTTTATACTGGGTTTGTGCCCCTATCACATGAGATTCCATTAGACATTCTCATTCTTATCCTTCAAACGTTTTTTTTTTTTGTTTTTTTTTCCAAATATGAAAAGTGATCTTTAGTCAGGGTTTATTTTGAAAGAATTCAATCAGGCTCAAAGGGGTAACAAGAGATAAATTTTTATTTTTGTGAAGAGATAATGAAAGATGGCCATTTGTCACTTCAAGCATAAACACTTAAATTGAAGACTACTCTTTAGGAAAATGAACTTGGAAAAAGGTTTTTTTCTTTTTAATCTCAAAAAAAAAATTTTTTTTTTCTTCAAAACCTTGACTTTGTCATGACCTTTTTGGATTTGCTCAAATTTTTTAGTGCATGATGTCATAACCAATTTTTTCTTCTTTTTTTTTCTCTCTTTTTTTGTTGTTTTTATTATTTTTTTTTATGCCCCCATAGTTCACACCTAGATTCATTTTGCCAGTAACACGTTTCATGAAAGATGCCTCATTTTAGCAAACCACCCATAATGAAAGTAATTACAAAAGAAGGGTCATATGAAATGGATAAGAAAAAGATTATGTGGGGTAAACATGTTTAAGGTATCAAATGATCTAAGATACTCCACAAAAAGAGAACAAAAGGGTTAATCATAACTCAAGTTGCCTTAGAGGTAATGAGATATTTTTTTTCTGACAAATATACCTCAAGACAAAGGATTGGGTTAATTTTGGGATAAAAAAAAAAACTAAAATGGTAGTATGCTTAAGTGTATTTTGGATTTGAAAATTTTGGAACTGTAGCATAATCTTATCATATTCAATTATCGCATTTGAATTCTAAAAAAAAGAAAGTCATATAGACTTGATTTTCTAGGAACCACACATTTGTTAATAGCTATTTCATTTGTTCATTGCCTTAGAAAAGAATATTGCCAACAATATCAGGTGAAAATAAGGTTCACAAATTTGAATTTAAGGCTATCAAGGGGTCATGACTGATGAAATGGGGTCAACTGAATGAGCAAATTGACATTTAGCTATTTGAAAAATTTTTAATAGTGATCGCCAATTCATCTTAGACTCAAAACTTCATTTTTTCTTTTTTTTTTTTTGCCCCTTTTTTTTCAAGAGAATTTCTCTAGCCTTGGTACTTAACCACATGGGGTTTTATTCACATCTAACATCTTCCCTTTTTTTTTTTTTTTTTTAGAAAAACCAACTATATATCGAAACTTACACAAAATAAAACACTATGATGCACAATGTTTACTCATGCAATGCAAACCTTAAGACTTGACCAAAAAGAATTTATTATCTAGATCATACTCTTGAGGTGATATTCAAAGTTACATAAACAAAAGTTTTCCCCTTGATGTTTCAACTTTAGCATCACTAACTTGCAACTTTACTACTATCAATCATCAAAACCACCAACTAGCTCTTTAAACTTTGCAGCATCTGCGTTGATCAAAGCTTGAACTTTATCCTTGAAGGCAGTACAATCTTTTATGGAATGCCCCTTAACTCCATCATGAAATTCACATTTAGCATTAGGATCTTACCACTTCGGGTACGGAGGCTTTCTGGGTCTTGCAGGAACAACAGAGATCATATGATTCTTTATCAGTAAAGTAAAGAGCTCAGCATAAGGTATTGAAAGTGAATGATACACTTTGGCTCTCTTTCTCTTACGACTCTGTGAATGGCTTAAGTTGATCCTTGGTTCTGTTCGTGGTGAAGGAATTTGAGCATACAGATGAAGTGGTCGAGGAAAATTATCGATCGAAAATATTGGTTGGGGGTAATATGATAGCCATTGTGAATAATCATCCGTTGGATCTTCCTGGATCATGGTGAGATTTCTCTTATTTTGCCCTTTAACAATTATTTCTTGGGCTCGTTTTATAAAAATATCTCCTCTTTTTTCATCACCAATATCTATAATTCTTCCTCTTCTTATCCCATCTTCAATTCTACCCACAGCAAACAATAAATTTGCAAACTCTGATGAAGTATTGCTGATCAACTTATCATAATAGGGAGAAGGAAAGGTATCCACAAACAGGGAATTCAACTCTCTATTGGTAAAAGGTGGTTGTACCTGTGATGCCATATTCTTCCATCTAACAGCATATTCTTTGTAGCTCTCATTGGGGTTTTTTCTCATATTTTGAAGGGTTAATCGATCCGGAGCTAACTCTAACATATACTGGTATTGCTTTAAGAATGCCCATGATATATCTTTTCAAGTACGAATTTGACTGCTTTTCAAACTATGATACCAATTAGCTGCTGTCCCAGTCAAACTTTCTTGAAAGACATGAATAAATAGCTTTTCATCACCAGCATACCTAACCATTTTATGATAGTATTGAGCCAAATGTATTTTAGGACATCCAGTTCCGTTATACTTTTCAAAATTCGGGGCTTTGAATTTTGATGAAATAATGAGATCAGGCACTAGACTAAGCTCGTTGGCGTCAACATTCTTGTACACATCATGACTTTCAATTGCTTTCAATCTCCCTTCCAATAGATCATACTTATCTTTCATCACTATATCTTCTGATGGATCTGGCATCCTTTTCAATTTCTTCAATTTTTTATGATCATCCACATTAGGCACAGTAGTGAAGTCGTGTCTGAACTGATGGTAACTTGACAAAATGGCCAATATAAGGTTGATGAGTTGTTGGAGGTGCTTGTGACACATGGGGATCTTGAACATATGTGAAACCAGATGGATACAATGGTGTCTCGATAGCTATTTCCTCCTTTGTCCTGTACGTTTGAGCAACTCTTTTTCTTTTTGTCAATTCTACTATCATCTGTTTTAATTCTGTCAGTTGTCTATTCACGTTTTGTTACATTCTCGTAACTGTTTCATTGATCTCTCCTTGGGTCTTTTCCACTCTATCCATTCGACTGGCACCTTCATTTTCCATGATTATGGTACTGGCTCGAGTGTTATAAGTGTGCAAACTCAACTGACCTCGTTTTCTAAGATAGCTATCCTTGAACCTTTTATTAATCATCAGAAGTCAGAAATGCATGGCATGAATTCTATTGTATATAAAAAAAAATTGCTTCGAAGGTTTGATGAAAGTATATTTACAATTATCATTCATTGTCCTTAGCTGGCATAAAAAGCAATGAATTCAAGCAAATGATGCATGATATGCAAGTTAAATTTTGTTGTTTTGGTGAGAGGAAACTTGAATTCCATCCTATATTCAAAATGGGTCATCTAGATATATCTTTTATCTCAAAAGTTTGGTGAAAACATACTTGCAACCATCATTCTTCCTTATACTCTTTTAGGCGTGCCAATAAAATAAACAGATGCATCAATTCATAGAAAATCTAGGTTAAAAGAAGTTTCCATTCATTTCTAAAAGCATCAAGTTTACACATCATGAACTATTCTAGGACTGGGGTCAAAAAGTGCCAAACCTACTCCCACTTTCCCTTGTTTCTCCTAAAAAATAGTTGACTATGATTACTAGGAAGGATAACTCTTTGCTTAAAAAGCTTTTTATTCATCATCCTGACCAACCCTACTGTTGCTTGCAGCACTGCCGACCATTTCGGCATGGATCAAAGAAGGGTTGTTGTGAACAACTGGCTTTATCTTGGTATCAAAACTCAGATATCCAGCTTTCATCAGTCCTTGCACCCTATGTTTCAAAGCTGTGCAATTTTCCAAAGAATGGCCAATGATGCCAAAATGGTATTCACATCGAGCATTGGGGTCATACCATTCGGGGAAAGGTGGTTTGCAAGGTTCAGCAGGGATAGGGGCAATGAGATAATTTTCTAGAAGTAATGGGTACAACTCTGCGTAGGACATGGGTATCAGATCAACAAGGATTTTTTCTTTGGTGTTACCAAAGTTTTTCTGTCCTACGGTTGGTTTGCTTTGCTGAAAAGATGATAGTTTAGTTGGTCTTGAGGTGAATTGAGAAACTTTGGGTCAAAGATTGGGTTCAAAAGGTAATGATGGTATAGCATGCTGAACAGATGATTGTGAAATATGAGATGGTGGATATGGGTTCAGGTGTAAAATTTTTGGTGGTTGCATGAAAATTGGGGGCCTAATCTTAGGTACTTGGAAAAGAGGTTGAAAATGATCATAAGAAGGATTTAGGTGCGACTTTGGACTTGGGATAGTTTGTGGAGGTTGTTTAAAGCCAGCTGGCTTATTTTTGGAAATCAAACTCTTGAGTTCAGTCATTTGCGTGGCCAGTTCACCCATTCCTCTCTTGAGTTTGCCCAAACCTTGGTCATTGTTCAGATCACCCAATGCTTTAGCATGCTCTGGCAGAATGCTGGAACTAACGAGAGCCAAATGACCTTGACTTGATGGAAGTGACAATGGTTTTTGAGGAGTAACTAATTTAACTATACCACTACTTTTAACCATTTCTATCAATTGAGCCCTTTTTCGTTTCATCTCTCGAAGCTCAAGCCATAATTCCTCTTGATTCAACTTCAAAGCACTAATCCTTGCTTCCAATTGATCTCCCATTTTCGTGACTCTGATTCCCAACAAGACAGACAACTTATTCCAGGACTTAGACAAAAAATTCTAGATTACTACCCTTATTGAATGAATATCACAAAAACAAATGACACACGAAGTATGAATACATGAATATGATGGCTAAAGAATGTCATGAAATGCGTATATGCCTATGACAATGAATTTTTATATGTACAAATGACCTAAATGAAAATTTTTATCAACCATGACTGTGTATGTAAGGAATATTATATTACAGGGATAGTGCAACATTTGTTCCATACGACCCCACCATTCATGAATTTATATGCATGAAATGCAATGACATGTTTACATGAATGATGAGATGTATTCCTATGACTAATATAGCATACTTGTATGGAATGCATGAACCTATCAAGTGCATGTTATATTTTTACATGGAATACAATGCTTGTATTATGCCAACCTAGTGAAATTGACACTACCTTTTATGATGCATATGGAATGAGATACATGTATTATTTTTTTTTATGATGTATGAAATACAAAAAAAAATAAAACAAAATAAAAAAAACTTTAAAAGGGAAAAACAAAATAATTAGGACATGAAAATTGATTTTTTTGATTGGGCCAATAAACAAAGAATTTAAGAAAAATCTTTAATCTTTGAAAATGTTCTTTTGTCTTTTTTCTTTCTTTCAATGATTAACCTAAAATAAATATCACATATTCAAATATAATGTATACAATCAAAGAATATATAAAATAAAAAAATAAAATGACTCGAGAATTCAAAACAAACAAGTAAGACAAATAATATAACGTATAATGTCCTAATTTTTGACAATTTTCTAAAAAGGTGACATGGCGCTATCATAGGCAGGTTTTCTATGGCTCACGATATGCTGGGTTAGGATTTATATGTCTAAAGGTTCCCAGACTATTCCTCACATCATCGTCTATTATAGACTAGTAAGGTTCCCCGATCCTTGCCCATTATGGGTTATTAACGGAAAGGGTTCAATTTGAGTGGAAGTGTTTTGCTAGCAAATGCGGAGGTTATCACCTCACGAGAGTGTAGCTACTTCACTTCCTCCTAAAAGGAAAAAAACCCGGGTCTAGAGCTCATGCATGTGAATAAATATGCAAAGTGTGTGCAAAGTAATGTATTAATCAAAATAATATGAATAAATCATAAACACAAAATCAAAATAAAGTAATAGCTAACAAGCAATTTATTTTATTTATTAACTTGTATGTATATTTTGAAAAATTAAAATAAAGAGAATTAAATTAAATATCAAATAAAACTAATTAAATCCAACAGCTATTAATAGCGCATAACTAAAATTTGGCCTGACTCTCAAAAGTCCCCAAAGGAGTCGCCAAGCTGTCGTAACGGTTTTGAGACCGCCAGACGTAAATTAAGTTTTTTTAAAATCGAGAAAAATAAAATGGAGTCGCCACCAATCTTTGTTAGGGTGTGATTGGCCACCCAAAAGTTTATCTTTTCAATAAAACTATAAAAGCGGATTTAAAGTTTATCAAAAAGATGAATTTTGGTCTTCGAAAATCAAGTTGGGTTCGGGAGTCGGTTACGTGTGGAGAAGGATTAGCACCCCCACAACGCCCATAAATTGGTACCATTTAATTATGCGCTATTTTCGATGTTGGATAAAAATAGTTTTAATTTGAAATTTAACATTAATTCCTTTCATTTGGAAAAATAAAATTTTGCTGAAAATTTTTATTTAGAAATATTGAGAAAATCTTTAAGTTAAAGAATTATCTTAAAATTCTTCAACATCTAGGCAGAATTTAAAATGACTCTTTCCGCTTAAGATTTAATACAATAATTCTTAAAATGAAATAACACTCTTTACAGAAAATTATTGGTGACTCTCCAACATCTAGGCAGAGTACCAAGAATTATTTCTTTTGGAATGTTATTTTTATTTTATTTTATAATATCACAATTTTTTTTAAAAGTATTGTTCTTTTTTTTATTATAAAATATTTTATCATCGAACAGCATATTAAAGAGAGAATAATGCAATCGATTATCGATGATAACATGCTAACGTATGTATTCTAATAAATGTCATTTACAATGAAATGCAATTTAAAAGTTGGATTCTTAAGTATAATGAGACCACCCCGACTCTCCAACATCTAGTCAGAGCTTAGGTGCAACTGTTTATATTTAAGATCCCAATTTTATTATTATACTTTTTATTCATTAATCTTATTATTAAGGCGAATTAAGAAATCGTGTGAAAAGATTTAACGAAGTAAAATTTCCTAAATGCCCCATCATCTAGGCGGCATTCGAGAACAAATTGCTTCAAATGGAATTTTCACATGTGTCTTTAAGATTTTTTTTAGGAGGTTTTGAGTAAAGGCTTGAGTAGAGGTTTTGAAGGTTTGGTTTTAAAGTTTAGAGGGTTTTAAAGCTTGAATTTTAGGAATTTTGGATTTTGGGGTTTGAATTTAAGAGTTTAAAGGTTTGGATTTTGTGGTTTGGGGTTTTGATTTAAGGGTTTGGATTTTAGGGATTTTGGATTTTGGGGTTTGAATTTTAGGGGTTTGGAATTTTTAGAGTTCGGATTTAAGAGATTTTAGATTTTTAAGGGTTTGGATTTTAGAAGGTTTTGGATTTTAGGGGTTTGGATTTTAGGAGTTTTAGAAACCTAGGATTTTGAAAATTAAAAATTAGTGTTTAAGGTTTCGTTTTTAAGAAAATATGAACATCTCTAAAAATCCCCAACATTTAGGCAGATTTTCGAAGCAAGTTCGATTTTAATGATTTTTAAAAATTAATTTAAAATTTTCTTATATTTATTTATGAAAATTTATTCATAATAATTCTCCAACATCTAGGTGGAATTATCTTTTAGAAAAATATTTTTTATTCCCTCCAACATCTAGGCAGGAAAAATAATAATAATAATAATAAATATTTTTTTTGAACATTTTTAATATATTTTTAACTATTATTTTTTTCAATTTTATTATTATTAAAACAATTAAACATTTATTCTAACAAATTTAGAAATTTATCATGCATAAATATAAAAATATACTTAAAATAACAAAAATAATAATATAAAAAAATTAGAAAATTCAAAAAAAAAATTTTTTTTGACCTGAACCGGACCGGTCAACGGTCCGGTCAGTGCTAGTTTGGACCACTCTGACCGGTTCTACGGTTCGGTAGGCGGTTCGGGCAGTCCAGTGGTTCAAACCGGCTCAGACCAGTTCACTGGATCGGTTCAAGGTTGGATGAAACGGGTTGACGGGTCGGTTTGCACGGATCTCGGGTCAGATCTGGGTCCACGCGTGGATCCTCTTTGGTTAAAACGGTGTCATTTTGGGTCTTTCCCTAAACGACGTCGTTTTGAGTTTTTGCTTTACTATATATAGCTGAAGATTTTTTTTGGTTCATTTGGTTTCTGTTTCAGAAAAAAAAAAAAGGGAGAGAAGGAGAGAAAAAGCTGAGGAAGAGGTCTGGCCGTCCACTGTTCAGTCGCCGGGCCACCGCTCCAGCCGCCGCCTGGGTCACCGTCAACGGTGGTCGCTGGTGACCGAAAAATGCCAAAATACTTCCAAAAGCGCTCTTCAACGCGCTCTTCCAAGATCTAACCTCCTTTTTGTCGAAAACAGCCTCGATCAACGTAGATCGGACCGGTTCAAGGTTGGATGAAGCGGGTTGATGGGTCGGTTTGCACGGATCTCGGGTCGGATCTGGGTCCACATGCGGATCCTCTTTGGTTAAAGCGGTGTCGTTTTGGGTCTTTCCCTAAACGACGTCATTTTGAGTTTTTGCTTTACTATATATAGCTGAAGATTTTTTTTGGTTCATTTGGTTTCTGTTTCAGAAAAAAAAAAGGGAGAGAAGGAGAGAAAAAGCTGAGGAAGAGGTCTGGCCGTCCACTGTTCGGTCACCGGGCCACCGCTCCAGTCGCCGCCTGGGTCACCGTCGACGGTGGTCGCTGGTGACCAAAAAATGCCAAAATACTTCCAGAAGCGCTCTTCAACGCGCTCTTCCAAGATCTGACCTCTTTTTTGTCGAAAACAGCCCCGATCAGCGTAGATCGGGGCTCAAAGTTTATGTTTTCAATTTTTTTTTTGTTTGTTTTGTTGAAGCAAGACTGATCTGTTTTCTTGCTTTTGCAGGTAGCTTCGGCGCTGGGTTTCTCCCTGCGGGGAGGACTGTGGTTTCTGTTTTTTTTTTGTAGTTTTTTTTATTTTACAGAATCTCCCCATCCTTCTTATCTGTTCGTTTTGGCTTCGTTAGGAGCTCTATTTATAGAGCTCCAACCATACGTGTTTGGAAGGAAGGGCATGGGGCTCGATCACGAGATGTAAACACGAGCCCCATGCCTCTTTATTTCTTTTGTATTTTCTGGTAGTAGGGTAGGATGAATAGGATATGTGATGGCTGGTGGGTCTGGTGGCAATGGTGCCGGGGATGGCACCACTACCATCCTCAATTATTTTTCTTTTTTTTTATTTTTTTGCTATTTTTTGTATTATTTTTTGGTATTTATTATTATTTTTTGTATTTCATATAATATTATTATTTTTATTTTTGGGGACAAAATTGATGTCAACACAAGATACCCGGAATAAAGACAGATTGAAGGAATTTTGGAGATACACCTGTGTTGGCAAACAAAAAAAGTAAACTATTTGGACCATCATCTTCAAATAAAATCATGTGATGAGGACATATGGCCGATTGATGGAATGTTTCGACAGTTGTTTTGAAATTAAGAGGTATAATGTAACGAACCTCTAGCTCTATGTTGAAAAAATCGTATGGTATGCAACAATAGAGATCATACAAACGACTATCTATTGGATGGCTAATTCCGAGATAGTAATTGGAAGCCATGGTAATATTTAGGAAACAGATTTTTAGGTTTTTGTTGTTTTTATTTTGAGAATATGGAATTTGTTGGTAAATGAAAAAAAAAAAAAGGTAAATTGGAGGCTTGGAGTTAAAAAAAATTGACTTATACACATATATAGAAGATTAAAACCTAATTAATTTCTTTTTCGTCAACCCCTTCCTTCATATTTACATTGTGAATTGAACTCTAATTAGGAGTATATCTCTAATAGGACTTAGAAATTTGTTATATGCGACAATTAGTTAATTACTTTTGTTTCTTAAATAAAATATTTATTTCATTTTTCGTATACAAAGCATTTTTTTTATACATTAAAGTAATTCTAATAAATTTTATTAATAGAGAAGTATTATAATGTCAATTTCTCTAAGCAATAAGTAAGAATGAAATATACATATATAATAATTTTTTTAAATGCAAAGTTTTAATTTTTTATTAAATAAAGTTTGAGTTGCTAATTTTAAACCAAAGCAAAGGAATACATTTATACACATATACATAGGAACGTAGGTGCTAATTTTAATATAAATGGTTATTTATTAATATATATAATTCCCATTAAATCATTCAATTAAAATTACAATAGAAAAATAAACTAATGTATATAAACCGGGTAAAGAAATTAAAAAGTTCATAAAATTATTTAAAAAAATCAATTTTCATCAATCAATCATCATTAATATTATCTCTTTATAAATCTAATAACAAAAATATCATTGTTTAAACTTTTAAATTTTTTTATTTGTTGAATACTGAAATATCTATATTATTTTAATATGCCAAACATGTTATTTTTTGGTCAAGGAAATTATAGTGATTTACTATGGAGGTGTTAAGTTACAATATCTATGTAGATTGTGCACATATATTCATGTTTAAACCAATATTCAATTATATATTCATGTACTAATTTACTATATAAACATATCTAAAAGTGTATATCAACTTATTGATTATTTAATTACTTTATATTGCAGGCTATATGGGTTATTGGACTGGAACTCGGGCTTAAATGAATAAATGTGGGCCATTTTGGGAGGCTATATGTGTTACAGGCCTATTTAATTTTTTTTTTTGTTTCTATTATTAGATATGTTATTATCGTTATACTAGACGAGGAAAGAGAGAGAATTATGACTCGCAGTATCCGATATTCATGGATTGCAATTACGTTGAGTATTCTGCTAAGAATTACAAATGATGAAAAGAGGCATTGTCTATGGTTTTGTTAAGAAATATCAGCAGTTATTCTCTCTTCTAGAATTCCTTTTTCTTTTCTCTTTCTCCTTCTTTCTTCTGCCATCTATTTGTTTTCGTTATTTTGGAAATTTAAGCTGTGTCTTTTTGATATCAAAGCATCGACCTGGCGATCATGGTGGATGGAGTCTCTACTAGGATGCAAAAGGAAATCCAACAAAATGAACAGGAAATCTCTAAGCACTAGACGAAATCCAGTAGATTGATGCAAAGATGGAGAGGAAATTTGGTGGGATAGATGTCAAGATGGAACATAGGTTTGGACCGATACAGAATAAGCTACGAGAACATTTGAAAAAGTTGTTAGTAGCTCAATGTCTAACAAGCAAGAGGGAGACTTTGTCTCCGTTGGCAAAACACAAAGGAAGCGGGGAATAGGGCCTGTTTCTGATTGCAATACAGACAAACCTTCCTCGAGTGGAATGATGCTCAATAGTTCTTCACATTCAGATCAACCCAGGTACTTGTTTTCTAATTCATGTAAGCTATTTAATGGTAATGATTTCAAGGGTTGGGTTTTGGAATTAGAGTAGCACTTTGAGGTTGACAGAATACCTGAGATTATATTGATTAACAAAGTTTTTTTAAAAATTAACACTTGTCTTATTAGAGTATATTTATAAAAAATAATAACAAATTGATTAATTACTAAATAGATATAATGAGTTTTTAAAAAACCCACTACTTGTGTTTTTGTATAAAATAATAATCCAAATATTAAATGGATATAACAACTTTAAAAATAATTTGTAAAATTAAAAATTACTACAGTAATTCTAAAATATGTATAATTTTTTTGGTATTGTGTAGAATTTATAAAAAAATTTATGTAAATCCCACACTATTAAGTGGTGGACTGTTATATAATTTTTTTTAATTGACTAATTACAAAATTGTAATAAAAATTATAGGTGAAATTAGCGTTTTTTTTTTATTTGTAATTCATTTTGTTCACAGCCTATCGTTTCTCCAAATAAATAAAACAAGAGTACTCTTCTTCATATTATATTAAAAAAAAAGGAGCAAGTTATGAAAATTCATTGATATTTAATTTGAAAACATGTAGGACTAAATTCGACCATAATTTTAGCTGGGAAAATTTATTTGTATTTTTTTAATAATTATGTTTTGTATTTTATTGGCTATATATTATTATTATCATTACAAAAAAATAGAAGATTAGTGATAATTTTGTAGCGGTGTTTCATTTACAAACATCATTAGCTTTCGTGTTTTTATAAAATTTAAAGCGTTTATTATCAAAATGCCACTAAATATTCAAATAGTGGCATTGTTACTTATAAACGTCACCCAAGACTTGATATTAGCGGCGTTTATCGACTAAAATACCTTGAATAATCCTGTCTTAAAAATTTTAGTGAATACTAAAAGCTTTTTTGATAGAAAACTGCTTGCATAATCCAATTAAAAAAATTGATAAGGAATTACTGAAAGTGTTTTTGGCAGACAATGCCTTGAATAATCCCCTTATAAAAAATGTATGCGATTATTTAAGGCATTTTCTGCAAGAAATGCCTTAAATAATTCTAGGAAAAAATTTCACAGGATTATTAGAGGTATTTTTTTTGTCAAAAACGCTTTCAATAAATACCCTATAAAAATGTTAGGATCATACGGATGATAACCATAAGGTGGTAGGTTCGATCCCTTTCTTTAGCTTTTTTTGGGTTTTTGCAGGGATTATTTGTAATGGATTATTCTAAGCGTTTTCTTCCCAAAAACACCTTCACCAATCGATTTAAAAAATTTTGGGGAGAATATTCAAGGCGTTTAAGGCAGAAAAATGGCCTTAATAATCCATAAGCAAAATATGGAATGGATTCTTGGAGGCATTTTTTGCTGAAAGCTCTTTCAATAATCCAATAAATAAATTTTTAGTTAGGATTATTGAAGGCGGTTTTTATCAAAAATGCATTCAATAATCCATACAAAAAAGTTTGAATGGATTATTGAAGGCGATGTTGGTAAAAAATGCCTTTATAACATTTTGTTACTGATTATTGAAGGCATTTTCTTGCTAAAAATGCCCTTAATAATCCATAGGAAACATGGAACAGATTTTTGAAGGCGTTTTTGGTCGAAAGTGCCTTTAATAATCCAATTAATATATTTTCAATTGGCCTTATCTAAGGCAATTTTTGTCAAAAACACCTTCATTAATCCATATGAAAAAGTTTCAATAATTTTTTGAAGGCGTTTTTGGCCTAAAATGCCTTTAATATTTCACACAATAAATTTTTAAGTGGGATTATTAAAGGTGATTTTGGTCAAAAATGCCTTCAATAACATTTTTTTAGGTATTATTCAAGGCGTTTTCTTGTTAAAAATGCGCTTAATAATCCATTGAAAAAACATGGAACGGATTCTTGAAAGTATTTTTTGGCCAAAAACGTCTTTAATAATCCAATCAATAAATTTTTAAATGGGGCTATTGAAGGCTGTTTTTGTCATAAACGCATTCAATAATCCATACAAAAAAGTTGAATGGATTCTTGAAGGTGTTTTCGACCTAAAATTCCTTTAATATTCCATATAATAAATTTTTACATGAGATTTTTAAAGGCGGTTTTGTTCAGAACCGCCTTCAATAATATTTTGTTAGAGATTATTCAAGGTATTTTCTTGGTAAAAACGCCCTTAATAATCCATAGAAAAATATGGAACGGATTCTTCAAGGCTTTTTTAGCCAAAAGCACCTTCAATAATCCAATCAATAAATTTTAGTTGGGATTATTAAAGGTGGTTGTGGTTTAAATGCCTTCAATAACATACAATTTGGATTATTCAAGGCATTTTCTTGCTAGAAACACCTTTAGTAATCTCATTAAAAAAGCTTTTCTTTATTGTATATATGAAGTCAATTGTAGGTTTATACCCAGAAAATATTTGGTTTATATATGTGATACTACAAATTACATTTTAGAATTTATATTATGAACATTGTTGTATTTTAATAAATTAATCACACATCCAAATTTAAAACTGATAACGTTGCCATATCAATATACTTTTCTGAAATAGTCATACTTAATAATATATTGAGTACACATAGTGTATTCATATAAAATAAATATATACCAATAATATTAAACCAATACCCCAATTTACAAACTTAAATTATCCATTCAACATAGCATGTTAAAAACATTATAACATTTCCTCAAATATTTACATTCAACCAATAATGTCCACCCTCAAGATTTATCAATTAGATGATAATACATACTTACACCATTCTTTACGAACTTAATCTAGTTCCTCTTCCGTGAAGCTTTCTTTATCCTCCCACTAAAAAAAAATCAAAAGTAAATGTTAATAAATTAAAACATAATTTATCCTTTTATTTTTTTTAAGATATAACAAGTTTATGAAATTTATACTAACCTTGAATGGTGTGGTCATAAAATCATATAAAACTATCTCCTACATAAAATGAAGGACATAATATCCACATTCGGTATTTTCGAGTTGATGAGGTACCTAAAAATTAAATTGAATGGGTTTATGAAATTTATACTAACCTTGAATGGTGTGGTCATAAAATCATATAAAACTATCTTCTACATAAAATGAAGGACATAATATCCACATTTAGTATTTTCGTGTTGACAAGGTACCTAAAAATTAAATTGAGTGGGTTTATGAAACATTTATTTACACAAACTTATCATAAAAGAATAAATTTCATATTTACAGGTAATGACACCCATTTTTTCTTTGTCTTCTTATCGAATGTAGATATTACCCTAAATTGAAAAGAAAAAAATTACTTAATACATAAATAAAATTACTTATGAAGAAACAGAGATATATAATATAATCAGAAAGTGTAATACTTTTTTTATAAAGGCTTGAATTTTAGGGTTAGGCATCATCGTTTGATTAACTGAATTAAGTAAGTATGGTGTTAAGGATTTGGTTTCAATCACAATAAGCATCTAATGACGACTGCAAAATAATAACATGATATACTCAGATTAGGCATCATATCAGATTCGGGCAAGGTTGGAATAATTATTTGTATGAATATAACTTACTGCACATTATACAGGAGCAAATAATAATCACCTGATCTTTTCATGCATTCAATCACTTGATTAGCATGATAAGCAACTATGCCACTCTGTTCACTAATAAAGTTGGTATTAACGAATCTAAATCTGTTGGTTAACTATCTAGCCTTGAGCTCTTTATATAGGAAGCTGCACGATAACAATTAATAATACTAGTTAGTATTACATCATAATATAGATTAATACATATTGAGTGTGCATATTTATATTTATAATCTAACCTCATATAAGCAACGATATCAATAGCTAAAAGTTCATCCAGTTCACAAAATTCTTTCACTTCATCCACACCAATAAAAGAAAATAATGGTTTATCAAATAACCCTTCCTCAAACTCAATGGTTATGAAGTTTCCTCTGAATAAATGCTCAAGCGAATACTTAGATAACTCATCCATGGTAGCCTGAGCAAGGGTCATACTCTGAGTTCCAATATCCTGCTACAATATTTAATGAACTAAAAGTATTAAAACCAAATCAATAAATATAATAAACAAATTAATATTAAACTTATAAACAAAATCATACTTTATGGGTGGTAGCAGAGGTTGGGTTCACTGCCTAACTTGCAATGGAAGTTGCCCTATGTGTATGATGTTATTCAATTGGCTTATCGGCATGCCATGCTTCATTGCTGCAACATGGCCTCCAAAGCACCGAGTCTTTGCTATTGCTCACTGAGGCATTGCTCTTGGTCATCAATTTGTTACTATTGTTGCTCAATGATTGCTTCATATTGTGCATTTCTCATTCACGGGATTTTGGGTTGATCATGCCAAAACTTTGATGGCAACATAAATTTACCAACCCCATGAACTTGACCAGGCCTTTCTTTAGCGCCTAATGCTAAAGACAATGGATCTCACCACACTAGGTTGCCAATTATTGGATTTAACTTTAGCAACATAATTATCCTACAAGATAATAATAAGATCAGTTATAACAATAAATCTGTACAACCTAGTATAGAGTCATGCAAACAACTACAATGTCAATCATATATGATATTAAACAAGCAGTTATACATACAATCTTTTTAGTCATTTCTTCGGTTACTTCATCTGCAAAGGATCCATCCTTCCGTAGATGTCCTTGTTTCTAGACATTCCATTTGGAAACTTCGGTGCCAGAGCTCACTGATTCCTATTAAATTACTGTAATATAAGAATCAGAATGTATGAAATGAATATTCATAAATATTCATTAATGAGTATAAAACAAGTGTGCGAATACTTACAAGCTCATACTTCACATTTGCATATCCTTTTCTTGCTGTCTAATGGTGATATAGTTGTTTGGCCTAAATGTTCCATTGCTTTTCTTTGATTTTTTACAAAAGAAAGAAATTATGTCAATCACATTTGAAGATATCAACTATATTTCATAAAATCTTATAAACAAGTTTTTTGGTAATGGGTTTACGTATTGAGAAATCTTCTGATAGTTGATCTTGAACAAAATTTCTCCAATCTTCAATACTTATTACATTTACATATGATGTAGGTGGAATAGCCAATACATCACCGTCATTAGCCATCGGTAAAATAAATTGGGTCATTAATCTACTTTTAAAGTCTCTGAATGCTTTTTTAGTAGATTGCAACATAATCTTTTTACAGTCAATTGGGACATTGAACCATTCTTAAATAATTTAACACAATTAGTATAAACACATTGAATTTCAATTGAATGATCATTTAACAAATTTTATGAAATAGTTGAATAAACATACCACAACTGACTGTCATAGGCCATCTTTTAGATCATCAAGAACTTATCGCCAATTGGTGTACGTAATTAAATCCTACTACGGACAATAGCACCAATATGAGTAGCCAACTTGGTAGCTTCTTCAGACATAGGTTACCCACTTTGACTGAAGTTAACGTAAATTTTTGTGTCACTCACTTTAATTTGTTTATTTCATTCCCTTTCTTTTCTTTTTTAGCCTATCGATGTGTCTTGTGCATATTCAATAAAAGGAGAATTATGTTGTTCAGAGTTCATAATACTAGTGATTTTGATCATAATTATATGAAATACACCAAAATGACCATCTAAATTTAACACTGTATGTAATTAAATACAACAATATCATACTACGTACAAAAACACCATTCAGCAAACCAATTAGCAATGTGTTCAGAAACACCCTTTGGCAAACTATTCAAAAATACCATTCAACAAACCATTCGGCATATGATTCAGCATACCAATATCATACAATACCATTCAGCAAAAAAATATCACACAATACCATTTAGTAAACCATAATATTTCCAAAAAACTACACAGACACAACATATATGCAATGAAAGGTGCTTGGACAGCTATGGTTACGATGAAATGAATAAAAATATATATGCATATGTACATAGTAAGGAACAAAAAAAAAACCTTTATCGAATAATATAAATAATAAAGTAAACAAAAAAATAAAAATATTGATAAACAGAGAGGTGCATGCCTTTGAGTTGTTGAAGGTCGATGGTGATGATAGAGATAAAGAACCAAAAGTCTGATAGAAATGTGTTTATGGGTTTGGTTTGGTTGATTAATGTAGCTTTTAATCATTCTCTATACTAACAATTTGTGATTCCAATGTTCAAGACAAAGGAATGAATATAAAATTTATAAATGAAGGCATTTTTTTAGCAAAAACACCTTCAATAATCCCCTTAAAAATATACTTGAGGATTATTGAAGGCCTTTTCTATTAAAAGATGCCTTTACTAATCCAAAAAATTTTTTTCAAAAGAAATTATTAAAGTCGTTTTACCACAAAAAATGCCTTTAAAAATTTTGAACGAAAATTATTGAAGGCGTTTTTATTAGAAAATCACTTTCATTGATATTCTCGTGATAAGAATAGAGAGAATTATTGAAGGCATTTTTTCTGAAGAAATGCCTTCAATAATTATCTACAAATTGGAGGTGTATTCAGGAAAAAACGCCTTCAATATATTTTTTCAAAAATTAGTATGGATTAGTGAAGGCTTTTTTTTTTAATAAACACCTTCAATAACCATATTAAAATTTCAGTAGTAGAATATTTAAAGTGTTTCCTACTAGAAGACGTCTTTAATAAACTCAAACAATTTTTAAAAGGAAATTATTGAAGGCATTTTTTCTTCAAAAAACATCTACAATAAAATCCTACCAAAGCTATATTGAATATTTGAAGGTGTTTTTCTTGAATAAATGCCTTCAATAACCTTCTTAAAATTCTAGTATTTGAATATTGAAGGCATTTTCTACTGGAAGATGCTTTTAATAATTCTAAACAATTTTTAAAAGAAAATTATTAAAGGCATTTTTTCTTAAGGAATGCCTTCAATAATTTTATACAAAAATTATTGAAGGCGTATAATGCAACAAATGCCTTTAATGAATTCTTTCAAAAATTAGAACGAATTAGTGAAGGCATTTTTCTAAAATAAACGCCTTCATTAACAGTCGTGCAATTTAGTAATGGAATATTGAAGGCATTTGCTACTGGAAGGCTCCTTTATTAATCCCAAACAATTTTTAAAAGAAATTTATTGAATGTGCTTTTTCTCAAAAAATGCCTTTAATAATTTTTTCTTAGAAATTGGAGAGAATTATTGAAGGCATTTTTAGTAGGAAACTGCCCTCACTGATATTCACTGATAAAAATGATAGAATTATTGAATGAGTATTATGCAAAAAAATACCTTCAATAAATACACCATAAAAATTAAATGAAATTAGTGAAGGCATTTTTTAGGCATAAATACCCTTAATAATCCCCTTAAAATTTTACTACGACTCCATTGAAAGCACCTATAATATATTCAAAAATTATTTAAGAAGAAATTATTGAAGGCGTTTTTCTTAGTAAATGCCTTTAATAATCTGGTCCAATTAAAATGTCCCCAAACTTAGCACATCCAATCATAAACCTCAAACTTCATTTTCATTATTATACTATTTCTCTTTCCAGACCAACTGCAATTTACTTTCCTTTTCTTTTAGCTTTTAGCATTTGAGTTTTGTCTTTTAGAACCCTATTTTGACTATTCATTAGTTATTTACTTTAGCTTTTACTTCATTTTACTATTCTTTCAGCTTTTGCAATTCACGATATTCTTTTTGGTTTAAACAATTTTATCCAAAACCCACATTCCTCAAATACCCATTTGCAACCCATCATTCATTTCCTTTTCCTTTTCTTTTTTCTTTTCTTTTTTTTTTAGGTTTCCTCTGTACCTATTTTACCTTATTTCAACCCCAACTACAAATACTCTAGGGTACTGTCTACGTTAGCAGTAGAGTTTTAATATTTATAATATTAGGTAGCTAATAAAATATTTCACAATAAGGAGTTTTGGTCTTCTGTAAATATTAGTCTTGTTATTATCTTTTGTTCAAAACATAGTAAACTTAAGTATTTTACATGTTTGTTTTCATATAAATTATTTATATACATTTAGTCTGATAATGTAGCATGTTCTTAATGGATAAGAGTTGGATGCAAAAGTCAAGATTAAGTCAATAGTACAGAGATAGAGTGAAAATTTTTCTTAATTTTGCATTTCAGAATACAAGTGAAGATAACATGATATTATGCCAATGTGTGAAGTGTGCTAATATCGACTGGTAATTGTGTGAGTTGTTTTTGAACATTTAATTTGTATTGGATTTGTCTCGGGATATGTTAATTGGTATTTTCATGGAGAGCCTATACCGTCATGGTCTTTCACTAGAGTTCCTTTAACTTCAAGGGATCCTCAACACCAACATGATCATTCTATAATAGATGACATTGAAGGCATGTTGCGAGATGCTTTTAAGATTCATAACCAACATTTTCGTAATCCATGTCCCCAAAATGATAGATTTAATCAGTCCAATGTTGAAATGAATGAATTTGGTCAACTTGGGATAGGTGTAGGTCACCAACAACCTAAAGGAGAAGCATCAAAGTTTTATAGGTTACTTGAGGATATGAATGAAGAACTTTATGAAGGATCAAAGCATTCAAGGTTATCTTTCTGTATTTGTCTTTTTCACTTGAAATGCTTATGTGGATGGACGGAAAACTCTCTGACTTTATTATTAGAGTTTATGAAAGAAATGTTTCTTTTTGTAAAAATCCTCAATCTTATAAGAAATCAAAGAAGATGATCAAAGATTTAGGTCTCAAATATGAGAAAATTCATAGTTGTCCCAATGATTGCATATTTTATTGGGGTGATAGAAAAAGTCAAGAATTTTGTCATTTGTGTGGTATTTCTCATTGGGTGGACAAAAATCTTGATAAAATGTTGAATGAAGATGGTAATGAGATGTATGTCAAGAAGAAACCTGTTAAGATTTTATGCTATTTTCCATTAATACCAAGACTTCAACGACTCTTCATGACTTTCAAAATTACAGATTCAATGAGGTGGCATCATGAGAAATGGATGGATAATAGATCATTAAGCCATATTGTAGATTTTTTAGCATAGAAATCATTTCATTCTAGGTTTCCAAACTTTGCATTTGATTCTTGAAATGTTATGCTTGGACTAGCATATGATGATTCAATCCGTTCAAAATGATGAGTACTTCTTATAGTACTTGGCCAATTGTATTGATTCCTTACAATTTGCCACCATGGATTGCTGTGAAGCAATAGTCATTTATATTGTCTATGATAATTTCCAAGAAAAAAAGTTTAAGTAATGACATAGACATCTACTTATAACCTCTTATTGAAGAGTTAAAGCAATTATGGGAAGGAGTTAGGACCTATGATGCATAAAAAAAAGATAACTTTAATATACGTGCTGCTTTATTATGGACTATCAATGATTTTTCTATTTATGCGAATTTATCTAGTTGGAGTACAAAAGGTCGTTATACTTGGCCATGTTGTGCTACACAGACATGTTCGAAGTGGTTACCTAATGGGATGAGGTTTTGTTACATGGGACATTGTTAATGGTTAGATGATAATCATCAATTTAAATTCCAAAAACAT